>NC_087447.1:11871957-12491776 GCF_036321535.1 Camelus dromedarius
ATCTGGTTGGACCTTCCTCAGTTAAAAACCCAATTAAGTTCCCTACGAGCCCTGGACTCCCAAATTCTCCTGAAAGAACTGACATAATGGGGTCTGCAGGGCAAGTAGGAACTTGGGACAGGGGCTTGAGCAGTGCCTCAGAATCTCTGGTCATTTGAAGAAAAGCAGTTGCCCTGGTCTAGGGGTTTTCCTCTAGTCTTCAGAGTTCCATCAGTGGGGAATTTAAGCTCTACAGGTGATAGGCACCTCGTGTCTCCTGCAGAAACACCGTCTGACTCAGATCACAAAAAGAAGAAGAAGAAAAAAGAAGAGGATCCTGAACGGAAAAGGAAGAAGAAAGAGAAGAAGAAAAAGAAGGTAGGGAAGGGGCCCGTGGCTGTACCCCAGTGACTTTTCCCTATCTCACCCCTGGCCTTGGTGGAGTCTTGTCCTCTTACTCTTCCTTTGTCTTCCCCAGAACCGACACAGTCCAGACCACCCGGGCATGGGCAGCTCTCAGGCCAGCAGCAGCAGCAGCCTCCGCTAACAGAACCAGTGACTCTGCCAGAATGACCTTCCTGCTGTACTGAACCTGCTGACAAAAGCTGCCCTCGCGGCTCTTGGTCACTGCCTCCGGAGCGTCCGCTGCTGCTGGGACAGAAGCCAGCTCCTGCTGTGCTTGGTTAAGATGAACACATTGTAAGAGAGAAGGGCCCTGCTTTTGTAAGGCTCAGCCGTTTGCTTTCTCATGGACATCCCTTCCTCTCCCAGGAAGCTTTCTTTTCATCTCTTTTGTGCAGTTCGTCTGATTTAGGACTTTTATCTGATTTAGGACTTTATCTGGTATGTTAGGATTTTTAATTTTCTTAAAATTGCATTTATCAAACTGGCTGAAACATGGCTGCCTGTTAAGAGGTAAGTGCCTTTCTATGAGAGTCAGGATTTAAGCCAAGGCATGCTAAGATCTGAGGGGATTTGGGTCTTGTATTACATTTATCTCATCAGCAGGCAGGGAAACAGCCAAAATGAGACTGGGCAGCATGGTCTAAACATGAGGCAGGGCTTGCTGATACCTCTCCACAGCAGACACAGAACACTGCTCATGTTAACCAAGTACCTGCGTGATCTTCAGGCTTCATCTGAAGGAGCTGATCCAGTTAGGGCTCAACTGTTTTCTGTGTGAATTCTGTGTTGAAACAGAATAGCCAACTGAAAAAGCACCCACCGTCACCAAGGTATTTCAACAAGGTAGCTTCTTGGTCAAGCCTACGAATTTTTTAAATAAACCTCTGGCAAAGGTAAATGCTTCTCCTCATAATAAAATCTTTTGCCCTGCCTCATTCCTTAAGACAATGAAATTATTTGACTGATACGAAAACATTTCTAAGCTTCTAAGACAGCAACAAAAAGGCAGCCTAAACAAGCAAAATGTAAAATAAATCCCTGTAGTCTTTGCAGCAGGCCAGCTAACTGGCAGCATCCATGAGAAAACCCAAGCTGATGTAATCTGTATTTAAGCTCAGTTTGACAGAGAACAGTTAAAATCTGTTGCAATGAGCCAAGGTTATTCCTAGATCAGCAGTGGAAAACCATACATTCAGCTCGTTTTAACCTAGGACCTCAGAGCAAGGGCTTATATACTTAAGTTGTAGACAGTGAAAGTAAAAGATTTTGTCCAGTTTTGTGAGATTTGGTGTCTGAGGATGCCTATTTAAAATTAGGGCACAGACTTTTGCTTTCAACAGATGGGAGAGACATTATGAGATGTCAAATTAACTGCTGCCCATATATCCCTCCAGTCTGTCTGCTTTAACAGGCTTTCACACTGTGACCAGCCACCGGCTCCCCTTTGGCTACATCCAAAATGAGCTTCATTTTCCAGAGACAAAATTCCGTATTAAGGAACAATTGTGTCAAAAGTCAGGAGCTCTTTAAGCTTTGAAATGACAGGTTTTGGTGGTTACAAGAGACTTTTTTCAGAATTTTTAATTAAATCACCAAAATAAAAACAGGGCCTCTTGTTTTAAGTGGTTATTTTCACTACACTCCTGCCTAAAGATGGGCCAGGATCAGAGAATCTTACAAGGTTTTCTTTGTAACTTCCCACCAGAGATCATTCGCCCTGCCTTGACCATACAAAATAACACAAGTCAGGGGGAGCTGGTTAGATCAGGATTTCTTTTTATTCCTTGTTGGTTTAAAATGGCTATTCAGAATAAAAAATAAAAGGGCCTCTGTCTAGAGGCTGGGGTCTCCCCTACTTAGAGGATAGAACCCAGGTATGCCCTCTACCCAGCACCATACTGAGGTGGGCCGAGGGGTAACCCCCAAGGGACAATCGGAGAGGCCTAGGCCTGCCACTCCTTCTCTCTATCCTCAGTTTTTGGCATGTAATGAGAAATATTGCTTTTTGGATTCTTATCTCCCGGCCTTGGATTTAAAAATGTCAACCATGTGAGTTAGGGGAAGGCTTTGAGGGGCTAGTTGAAGCAGCCCACCCTAATCCCTCACCCCTAAGAAGGGCAAGTTATCCAGTATTGTTTCTGGAGCTCGGCCAAGCTCTTTTCCTGATCTCCCCCCCACCACCACCACCAAAGTCATGGGGCTGTGACCCCTTTCCTGGGGAAACTAAGTGCCAGTGAGCCTAAAAAACTAACTCTCCTCTCCAAGTCGTTCCCTCCTCTGACCAAGACCCCACCCAGACTCGCCTCCCTGGCTTTCTTTCCTGATCACTTAGCACCAACGACAGGGGGTGCTATCTCCTTAGATGGTAACTAGGACAGAAGAGAGGGAACCATGAGGAAAAGGAAGACTTTGATGGATGTCTCCCCTCTTTTCCTGCTGGTCTGAGGAACGAGAAGAGTAAGATCATCCTCCTTAGACATATCCCTCCCTCATTTTCCCATCCCAGGATAGATATATAATTTCTTTGATATTTATAATATATATATATATATATATGTACACACACACCTGGTAACGCAGAAGAGGAAAAAAATAGAATCCGTAACAATAATAAAAAAAATTATTTCTGGTTTAAAAATGATCTGGTTCCCTCCAGGGCGAGCAATTGCACAAATGTCCACTGAGTCTGGTCCAGGGGTTAAGGAAGGGAAGGTCTTAAAGGTGAAGGGGGTTGCTACCCCAGTCTCAGGGCCCCAACTCTCCGACTCCCCAACCCCACTGCATTTTATAAAACGCTCCTCATCCTCTTGGAATCGGTGGTTTAAAAAATGTCCATGCAGGGTAGGGGAGCCCCTTGAGGAAAGGAAAGGTGGCCACCTGGGGCCCTTTGGTGTAGGTGCAGAGGCATGGGGGAGGGGAGGTGCCGAAGGCTCACACCGAAATCTCATAGGTGGTGCCACCAACCCCTGACACCTTCTTGACTCCCCCCCTTGTGGGGCTACTGAGAGGTGGCTGGCCTGGGCCAGGGGAGGCTGAGCCTATGCTCTTGGGCTGCCCGTTGGATTTGCTGTAGGCCGTCTTGAGCTGTACTTCATCTCTGGGAAGGAAAGAAGAGAGGTGTCAGAAATGGTACACACAACACAGAAAAGTGAGGCAGTTTAAAAAGTTGAGAAAATGTACCCTCTACATATATACTTTCTTATGCAGACATTCCCTCTTATTTCATTACCCTGCTTAAAATAAGCCTGACTCCCTCTCTCCACTATTTATCCCTTTTCTCTAAAAGCAGCTGTCTTATCATACTTATCCTCAGGCAAATACATTACTTTTTAGGAAGACAGGACTAAGAAAAAGTATTAATCTTCAGTCTCTTTAACAGCAATGGCCCAGGAAGGCAGCTGGACTAAGAGTGAAAATGAGGGGCTGTCTACACGCAGGATAACCCTGGGTCCACTTGCACTAGAGTGTACAGGGGAAGCCCTGACACCGTCTACAGGGCACTCTGCTAATTTTAAGTCCAACACGGGGGAGGATGGACTAATACTTACTTGGGTGTCAGTAATGGCTGCAAGGCCACTTCCTCCGTTTCAGGGACACCAGGTGGGGCTTTTTGGCTGCTGTAAGACATGGACCGGCCCAGGTAGGGGGCAGTTGGGCCTGGTTCAGGGGACCCTAGTCCCCGGCCTCTTAGCCCATCTGGCTTGCCAAAACGGGGGGCAGCAGGGCGTCCCAGTGGAGTCTTGCCCAAGGGCGATCTCTTCGAATCATCTGAGGAGGAACTAGTACGAGGGGCATGGCCTGAGCCCGGTGTTGACTGAATGCCTGAGTCCCCCAAGCCTGGTTCTTCCTCACGGCCTGAGAGTGGGGGTGACTGGCGTAGCAGCTTCTCTCGTTCCTGGAGGGAGGCCACAATATGGCGCGACAGATTGTCGTACCGGACTGGTGAGGGCTCTCGGTGCGTTGGGCCGGTTGGCACCAAACGTGGGTGCCTCTCGGCTTCCCGTTGCTGGGCCAGCCGGGCTGACAGGAAGGGAGAGGTGTAGCCTAAAGGCGGGTCTGGCTCAGGCCCTGCCTGCACGGACTCAAAATCAGGGCTGTCTGAAGGCGTGAGCAGGCTGTCATAAGACAGGCTTCCGTTGCGTGTCTGGTTGGCCAAGCTCTTATAGGAGGTGGAGGTTGTGCCCTCTGAACGAATGGACTGCAGCTGGCCCAGCTCAAAGCCTGTGCCCTGGGCCGACTTGAGGCTGGAGGAGCGTGAGCCACTGGATAGTGGATCGAAGTGAAAACTTTTGCCAAAGGTGGGAGAACGGAAGCTCTCTGGCTCCAAGCTGGGCTCTGAGCGGTAGCTGGGATGGCGGCTGCTCTCTGCAATTGAGGTTGGCTCCTTCAAGCTGTCCCCACGACTCAGCTGAGGGAGAAAAGTAAAGCAGACTCTTAGTGCTCCCCATGCTGTGACAGCTTCTAGGCCCGAGCCCAAGGAGGCAGTCAAAACAGTATCTATTATGTACCAGCAACATGCTTAGAACTTTGATGCACATTATCTTGTTTAACCCCTAACACAAATCTATGAGTAGGAACAAACTATATCTCATTTTGAGATGCAGAAATTGAGGCTTAGGTGAAAGAACTTCCCTGTGATGGCAGAACTGGGTTTTGAACTCAGATCTGACGCTGTAATCAGTGCTTTTATCTAATGTGCTACAGTGACCCCTCTTGGATGAAGGACACACTATCAAGGAGTTTCAATCCCTCTAATGCCAACAATTAGTAAAGTGCCTTTGGTTTTCTTCTCTTCCCTCTGCTCCTTCCTTCCCTTCTCCCAATCTTCTTTTCCCCAGAACGCTGGCATGCATTACGACCCTACTTGTTCAAGTACTCAGTACCTTGGCGCTGGACGAATGAGGCATGGCAGCTGAGGTGCTGCTGCTGCTGTAGCCCGGCCGATACTTGTACATGGTTGGTGTGGGGGGGCTCTCCTTGCCCAGGAGGCTGCTATCTGCAGGAAGAAAGGCCCAGGGGGCACCACTTTACAAGCTGTTCTCTTACCCTGGCTAGAGTTCCTTCAAGTACAGGGAGAGAACAAGGTAGGAACAAATACACTCAGCGGAAGCAAAGTCCCAGGAACATGATTTTGCTGAAATCAAAACTATAGACTCATATTGGCCCAGAACTCAGAGTGAGTGAATGTACAAAAAGGTCCCAGGATGTTTTCTATCCAGATGCTGAGTCCAATTCACTGCCAGTAGCCAAATGGCATCCCCTTTCTCCCAGATGTCCAAAGAAGTGGTTCAAGTACCACTTGGTGTTCTCGGTCATAAGTATTATCTCCCAGCCCTTGCCTGTGTCTTCTCTACAGCTCACAAGTAACGTTCTCCCACCTGCTGCAGCCCTTACCCTCATTAGGAGCCAGGCTGAGGTGTGTTCGTAGCCCCGTGTAACGGCTCAGGTCTGGCTTTGGAGGAGGTGGAGGTTCAGCGTCTGCAGACTGGCTTTCTGTTATCTCCAAGCTTCCCTTAGACTGGGTACATGAGGGAAAATCAGATTTGGAGAGCTGAGCATTAGGGCGACTCAGAGTATTAAACTAGGGTAACAGGTATTGGAGAGTCATCACCTACTTCTACACTGGAACTGGAAGACAAGAAATGAGAGTCACTTTGGGGATGGTATTGGATAAAGAAAAGTTTTCAACATAGATTTCATTTTGTCACTTGTTTCTTTCCACCAACAACCACTTGTTGAACTCCTACCATCTGGAAGCTGCTATGTTAAGTCCTATAAAGACATGCAAATGAATGGACTCAATGCCTTCTGTCAATGACCTTACAATCTAATGGAAAAAAAAATACGTATTTAAGTAACTTTAACACAAATCAGAAAGTGATAAATGCTCCACAAGAGACGTTAACAAATCAAGCTTCCATCTCTCTGCCACAGGGGAGGTTCCCCAAGTTACCTAGCTTTACTTCCCGAAGTTCCTCACCTTAGTTCTCCTCAGCTCTCCCTGGATGCCATTGTCCATGATCTTCACAGTTATCTGCCCATCTGACACTTCTGGCCGAAGGAAGGGCGGTCTGATTACAATTGTCTTCTCTTTCTTTGGTCTCCCCAAATACCTGAGTGTCAAGAGTGAGAGGGCTTTTATTCATTCACTCAAAAATACCTATTGGTTGCCTACCTTGTATAAAGCAAATACAGGAAACAGTCCTACCAGGCCAGTGACAAGATCAGCAGTGAACTGATTTCTCTGATTCCATGAAGAGCAAGAACAGCACCAAGACCAGGTCTAGGGGCGGATACACCTAGCTCAAGCACTCCGGAGTCCTCACCACTCCAGAGAGTAACATACTATCTACAGAATGCAAGTAAACTCACCGGGTCCGTTAAAGGATGGAATGACCCTCCCGCGCAGGCACCTCCCATTCTAAGAGAACCCTTCCTAAGAGGCAGTCTCCCAGCAGATCCCCCCAATACCAGAACAAACCCGAGAAGACAAACGTTTTGACCAAAGGTGAACACTAGACCAAAGTGGTAGGTGTACCTGGGTGCCGGGGAACTGCAGAGTACACGGCTGACATTGTTACAGCAGCCATTGGTAAAGGGGTTCACACCTCCCCGGAATTTACCCGTAACCTAGAGGGAGGGAGAAAGGACCAGGTCAGTCAGACAATGGGACCGTGACCACCAAAAGCCAAAATATTAGTTAATGACAAATTATTGTGCACCTACTATTTGGGAAATACAAAAGTCAGTAAAAGACAATCCTACCATAAAGAAGTTTCTACTTGGGATGGTTAAGACTGGGAACTCTAGAGTCAGGGTCCTTAGTTCAAATTCTAGGTCTACTTCATAGTAGCCATCTGACCCTGAACACCAGTCTCCTTACGTAAAATGGCGATAAATAGCTCTCTGAATACTGAAAACTAAGATAACATACATAAGAGTAAGCAAGTAAGGTCAGCAATTACTATGTGCACAGAATTCGTTGTTTTTCTTTAAGCAGCACTATAAGCTTCTTGCAGGCTGGCCCAGGTCTTTTATTATTTCTATAAGCTCAGAGCCTAAACTGTCCAGTATACAGCAGACATTCTATAAATGTCTGTTAACTAAGAAGTGGCCCATTCTCCTGCTTACATGAAGAACTTGGACACCTCATTACACAAAGCACTCACTAAGCATCATCATGTGTAAGTGCTAGCTCTACCCTAATCAGAGGCTGAGACACATGCCCTGCTCTTCAGGGACCCCCCCCGTCACCTCTCCTCATACCTGTTCATTGGTCGTGCGTCCCCTAGCCACCAGCACCACGTGAAATCCCGTGAGGCCAGCTACCGGGATGAAGAATAAGCCAGCCACACACATCACTGCCATTCTGAAGCCAAACAGTCAAGGAGAGCAGAACGGTGTGATCTCACCTTCCCCAACCCGTGCTGTAGCGTCTTCCCTTTGACCCTCACTGCCACATGACTCAACGTTCCTCACTCTTCCCCCTCCCAGTCCTACAACCCACAGGCCTTGAAGGATACGTGACAGCCGTGCGTACCCCTGAGAGTTCCTCCATGTGGTAGAGGACATAAAGGAGGCCGAAGCCAAACACACCCATAATGTGGGCAGTCAGGGAAAGGAGGAAGAGGAAGAAGTAACGGTAGTTCCGGCGACCAATACAGTTGTTCACCCAGGGGCAGTGATGATCAAATTCCTAGGAGCAAAAAGAGACAGACGGAGAGGCATCCTTGGACCACAGCACTAGATCATTTCTGTCAAGAACAAACAGCAGAACTTAAGTATTGCCTTTAATAATTTGTGATCATGTTCACCATGTAGTTACAAAATTAAATTTTGTTTAGTTACAAAAATAGCTCATGCAGTTTATCTTGCTCAATCTGTAAAGAAGAACTTCCAGAGGTAATTCAAAAGCCAAGGCCGCCTCTCAAAGCTTATCCTATGTGATCAAGGAACTCTGAGACATACAAGAGTCAGCGGCTTTGCAAAAACACTTAAGATTCAGGAGAAAAGAGGTTTGGAAGAAAAATCTGGCAGGCAACTGCTTACAGCTAAGTAAAAATGGATTGGAAAAAAGGGTTAAAAATCAAAGACATGGAATGCAGGACAGGCAGGCAGAGAAGTATAACTGTGACACTTGAATGCAGCAGCATGATGTAGTGCAAGCAGAGAGAACACAAAGTCAAGACAAATGACCAAGAAGATGAGTCAAGGGATGGAAGGCTGGAGCTATGACTCCTGGTCTTGGGAAAGCCCATGCCCACCCACCTCGGGTCCCTCCTGTAACAGAAGGACATTTATGCTCTACCTCTCATGTGTGTATTGTTGCTAACACTTTCTGACAGAGCTAGAACACAGCCCAGGTAGTTAGCTGGGACGAGATTTCATCCAAGGCCAAGAATCCACAGGATTCAACTCTCATTCTATGGGTAGGGAGAAGATAACTTAGGTTAAGTTCACCCCACTCATGGTCCTTACCTCCACACAATTGTCACAGACACTGCAGTGTGAACACCGAGGAGGACGGTAGAAACGGCAGGTGGCACACCACTTCATGCGCACCTGGATGCCCTTGATCTCCACTGTTTTGTAAAGGGGAGCTCGGAAGTCATCTTCCTTGTCTTCATCCTCTTCAGCTGGAGAGAGGAAAAGTTAATTAAAAAATAACTACACCAGAACTGTACTAGGCACTAGGGATGCAGTGGTATTTAAAGTACGGCCTCTGTCTTCGAGGAGTTCACAGTCTAATGGAGAGAGAGAGACTAGGAACTAGTAATTCTAATACTGTGAGATCCGCTCTATTTACAACACTATGGAAACGCAGATGAGGAAGCAATTTATTCTACACTGAAAATGACGTTCAAGAACATGACTCAGAGGTGGCTCTGCTATGGATATGCTGATATTCGTGGTTTACACATTATGAATATATTTCAAAAGAAACAGATAATCCACCCCACTTCAAAATTTAAAGGACATTATGGGCCTTCTCATCTATAGTGTGCATTTTTTATTTTTTATTATTAACCTAAAAAAAGATATCTGTGGGAAGGAAAAATTAAATTAGCAATGGCATAGTAATTAGCAAAAACTAGATTTTCAAATTTACTGACTTATAGAAATGCTTACAATGTAAATAAGTGAGAACAGTACAAGGTAAAGAACCGTACAAACAAAAAGATCCCATTTTGAAGACAGAAATAAAAATACACACAAACATATATGCTACAGATACATGGTATATATAAATAAGCATTATATGTACAAGTCTTCAAAATATTGATTGGAAGAAAATATACCACAATGTAACAGGAGTTGTCTCTGGGCTGTAAAATTATAGGTGATATTTACCTTTTTTATACTTTCTACATAATGAACATCCACTACTTACTAAAATCTACTTTTTTTCTAAAAAGGGTTTTTTTTTAAAGGAAAGAAATTTAAATGCTACTTATTTTGAAATATCTGATTCTTCCACATTATCATCTACCAGAAGTGAGCCCTTTCTCTTTTTAAAGTACTGCAGTTCTTTGATTACTCTTAAAACTTACCACAGTATATTAATTTATGTAAATGCCTTCCCTATCTTTCCTTCTAGACTGAGCTATTTGAAAGCAATGTGGACCTTTTAAAAAAAAAAAAATCCCAAATGACCATCATCATAGTAAATACTTGAGAGTGAACATTAAATGCTCATTAAAATAGACTTCCTTGGCTTTAGGGCCTTTAAGTTCCTTCTTTGAATCTTTGAAACCAAAGTCACGAAGCAGTGACACAGGCTCTGTAAGCAGTGAATTTCAGAAAAACCTCATCTTAGCAAAGTTGCTATCTCAATCCCACCTGCCTCACTCTTACAAGGTAACTTCACATTTGAGAGAATTAGGTATCATCAATTTCTCTCTTTTTACCTCTAATTCCACTAATGAGGGTCCTCACTCTCACCTCCTAGTCCAGAAACAGCCTACTTCTGTAAGCACAACCCTTCCAACATGCACAGGAAAGCATCTCCTTTCTCCAGAAGGTCACTCTCAATTATCTTCTTTCTTCAATTTCAACTTTTCTCTTCTCTGATCCCATCTCCTCATGCTACCAACATGCTAAAGTATTCTGTATCATTAAAACAACAAACAAACAAACCCCTTCCTCTCCCCTAACACAGTCCACCTTCTGCCTCTTTGCTTAACTTCTTGAAAGAATAATCTTAACACTCATTATCTCATTTCCCATTCACTGCCTTCCAAACCATTACAATTTTGTTAATTTACCAGTACCCCTCGCACATACATACACAAACACACTATTAAAATTATTCTTGTTAAGATTACTAATTTCTTAGTTACTAAAACAATGGGCAATTTTGAGGTTCCATACTGTTGGATCTACTTTCTGATCCTGCCAACCATCAGCTACTTCATGAACTTTCCTTAGTTCCCACTTTGTCCAGTTTCTCCAAGTACTAACTTTTTTTGCTCTGTCCCTCTTCAATAGCTCCTCCTTCTCCTCTGCTCATTATTAAAATGTCAATGCTGGTCAGGTCTGACCTTGGTTCTTTCCTAATCTCATTCTACTTTTTCCAGATAATTTTACTCCTGTTGCTTCAAATACCATATGGCTAAAGATTTTGAGACTAAAGTCTTCCAGTTTGACTACTCAACTGCCCACTGGGTAACTCTATTTGAATATCCATTAACTGTCTCAAATTCAACATTTCTAAGATATTCCATCTTCCCTCCAAACCTGCTCAACATTCCTATAACCTGAGTCTTGGTTAAGAAAAATCAGCATCCAACCTATCTCCCAAGTTAGGAAACCTCGACTACCCTAGACAATTTCTTCACCGTCTCACCCTAACCCAATAAAAGCAATTAGTCATGAAAAATTCTGCTGAGTCTACTTCTGAAAATCTGTAAATCCAGCCTTGAATTCAAGCCTTCATCTGGTTTGCATTATTGCAATAGTCTCCCAAAAGGTATCTGTACATTCTAACAAAACTTATTTTTGTAAAGGGATATCTGATGCTGTGATTCCTCCAATGAAAGAGGTCTTGCTGTCCAAAGGAAGAACTATCATCTATTTAATTTAGCATATAAAGTCTTTACACACTTGGCGCTGGGTTTATCTCTTGCCCCTTCTGGCCCCGCCACGTGTTCTATCTTCCACCTCACTGACCAAGCATTTCATGGCTACAAGCTTCTGTACCTGCTGCTCCCTCTGCCTAGAATGCCCTTCCCCTCCATCCTCTACTTGGTGAAGTCTTTCCTACCCACCTTCAACAGCATTTCCCCAATTTATCCATGCAGATATAAGGTCTCACAGAACCTTGTTCATGCCTCCATTATAGTTTGTATCACACTGTTACTCTCTAATGCATCTTAGATTATTATCAAAGCTAGCAATAATGCCCAACTCACATGCTCAAAATAAATTTCTACTGAATAAGTAACCAAAGTGGATCATATGGCTAGAAGTTATGACATATATTCCTAGGACCATGACCTGCTTTTCATCGTTAGACTATAAAAGACCAAATGTGTATGTCCAAAAATCATTATTTTTCAAAAGCAGTAAGGAAATTCCAAGAGAGAAGAGGGAGATCTTACCTCGAGGGAAAATCCCCGGGTCCATGAAGGTGGCCATGCTGAAGTTGGCCAGCACAAAGAGAAAAACAACCGCATTGTAGATGGGCACTGCAGGTGACACATAGAGGCTTAGTCCTGGACAGCTGCACAGACAACAAAGAAAATGAGGGGCTGCCTCTAACTCTGGACATCGGCCAGATAAACACCCATGAAGACGCAGTCTCCTATCTATATATAAATCTTGTGGAGTTCACCTTCACTGTCTCAAATTATCTTCCTCCTTCCCAGTAAATGGGTCTAGTTTCCCACAGAAATGCTCATTTTAGATCAAGGTACGAGACTCAGCGTCTCTCCTACCATAACCCCTTGCACTAAAGTCTATGTTCTTCAGACGCACTTTTACCCTGTGGGTCTTTCCACATGTTTTGGACTCTGTCTTTACCCCCTTTTTAACCAGGCACAGGAGCTAGGGACGAAGCATGTAACTGATACCAGCTACATTCCCTTCTCTGGAACAGCCTGAGGCTTCTGGATCCCAGCCATGCCCCACTGACCTGCACACTGGCCCAAAGCATGGGACACCACCTGCCTCTCTGGCTCCTCTTCCCTCTTCCCAGCTGGCTCTGAACTACTCTCAACTGCCTACAGTTTCTTCTCTGCATCAAATATTCCTGACATTTTTAATTCAACTAGAGGCTAGTTCTCAAGGTAATGAAAAGGAAACTATACACAGTTAAGGAAGGATACCAAGACACAGGACCAGACCCCTCGAGGTCAATAAATGAAGCAGGAGAGTGGAGGAGAAGAAAGGAGAAGATATTAGACCAGAGCAGCCCTAAATTCTGTAGGAAAAAGAAACCAGCCAAACATACCCAATATTCCACAGGGCCCAAATCAAGAGATATACTTCAGGTAACTTTTCTTTGACAAAAAGAGTGGCCTAGCCCACAATTAAGCTTAGTTGCTTTCAGGATGCGAGTCTAAATAGGAATGCAGAGAATCCTTTCTCTGATGATTTCCTGGGAGCTGGAAGTTTCAGAAGAGCATCTGATACGCTGCTTTGCTTGGTCAGTAGTCTCAAACCCCTCTCTCCTATCTCACTCAGGAAGAACTTCCCATTACAAGACAGTGGCTAAATACCCTAATCTGCTTTGTGGCTGAGAACTTAATCTCCAGAATTAGGCCAGCATCTATCCTTGTCCCCTTTATCTAGACCAACTGGAAGGAAAGGAAGAGTTCAGTGAAGGAAAAGAAGAAGGGGCCAGGAGAACAAGACAGCCAATGAGTCTGGAGAATTCATCCACAGCAATCCTGGATTCTGCTGAGAGGTGATATGCCTCTATCAAGATAAAAAGCACTGCCCTGTACAGTGATTCAGGACAATTCGAAAGAACTGAGCTCCTTAATGAGAGATAAGTAAACAAATGGTAAGAGGCAAAACTGACTGTCACAAAGCATCTCACAAATCTTTACCACCACCATTTATTTCAAATTCCATTTAGCCATTCATTAAGGAAAAAAAAACTTAAGTAAATATTTATAATGCACCAGGCTTTTTAGATAGTAAATATCAATTAACTCTTTGCTTCTCTTGATGGGTCAGTACATAATTGAGGGACAAAATAATGAAGCTAAAATGAAGGCAATGATTTCAAGGAGAAAACAGACCTTCAGTCACGGCTCCAGTTTTATTCTATTAAAATCTCCTACAGAAGCCGCTGCCTCTGCGGGGGTTCTTTGATGCAGAAAAGCAGTCCCCATACTTCAGCAGGGTTTGGGGTGGAATACAGCAAGAAGGTAGTCTTTACACAGCCCCACATAAAGCCTGACCTCCTAGGCTCCTTAGGAGGGAGGGAGGGAGGGAGAGAAACTGAAAACCAGTCATCCAGGTCAGAACCCCTCCCTAGTACTTAGCTGTCACTTCAATTTCCGCCCAGGGAAGAGGAGAAAGGGTGAGTCACTCACTTGACTCCTACGGCCTGGGAAGATAATTAGAAGGGAAAAAGAAATTAAATCCTTAGAACACTGAGGTGTCCATGATTTAGAAATCTCACTCCTAGAACTGGCTACTGTGGCCTCTTGAGCTTCTGAAAACTAAGGGTACGTCCATCTCCGAGGGAAACTAAGGTGAATGAGAATGACACATCAGCCCCCTCGCAGGCCCGGATGTCAATCTTTCTGACCCCATTCTTCCTTCAGTCTCTGCGTTTCCAAACAAAGCAAGTCACTCCATTTCTTGGATATCCTGCCAACCACCTGTCCCTGGATAACCAACTTTACCTCTACAGCCTTCTCGGTATCAACCTATCCCAGCTGAAGTGTGTAACTCCAGAATCAAGTTCCAATATCTGCTGCCAAAATAAAGCCTACCCCCACAGTGGCAGTATCAAGAAATGATGCAAATAACTCAAGTTCACAGGCAGCAGCTGCTCCTAGATTCAAACTGAAGACCACGGCTTCCAACCTTAGCACTCTAGCAGAGGGAACGCCCCACCAAGGAGAGGCCTGTGTGAGCAGAGTCTGCTTCTGCCATATCCCCCATTCCACGCACTCCAGGAGAGGCTTGCTGATGCTACAGCACTTTGCCAGATTTCTAGATGACCACCCCAAGTGGCCTGTCTGAATCTGTTGCCTCTGATGTTAGGAGATGAGGCCTGAGCTGAGGAGGAGTTGTTGGGGCTCGTCCTCAGCCTATGGCAGTAATGACAGCGCTCCAAAGCACAGGGAGTGGCCGCAGCCCAGAAGGCTGGCTGACTCACTGATGAGACTCCCAGCCCTGCACCATCCCCGGGAGAACAGGTTCTTCTGCCCACCCATTTAGCACTCCTGTTTTCAAGGCCAAATAAAATTGGGAGACTGGGTTTCAATACCCACACTCCTGAAAATCTTGTTTCCTAACCCTAACTCTGTAATTAAAAAATGGCTGAGTTCCTGGTCAGAAAAACAAAGTAGGAGTCAAGAACCTCCGGATTTTAATCCTGTCTTGATCAGCGCTTTGCTATGTAGCCTTAGGTAATCCACAGGAAACGCTCCAAGCTTGTTACTTCAGCTACATAACATGAGAATGAAGGTATGAGAATGAAGGAGACGATGTTTGAAAAGAGCCTGGAATTCTTTTTAAACCAGCTGGCTTAATACTGAGCATTCGAGGGATACACAACAAAACCATTATTAACTGTCTTCACATTATCATCAATTATCATTCCAGCTCCACCTTCATCCCTAACTCTACTTCCTCTACCTCAAGTACTAGATTCAAGAACATTTAAAACAGAGGCGCTCTTAAAGAATAGGTCTATGCATTCCTCCCAGGCCGAGCACATACTCTGAGTGTATGACTAGTGCTCCTTGTTGATGAGGTAAGGCTGCAATGAATATCCCACTTCGTGCCCCTGGGGAGCCTCAAGATTCCATGGGAAAACAATCTCTCCCCTTCCTGGTGGGTAAGTTTCTCGTAAAACACTTGATTTGTCGTGTCTTACCTAGACTTTCAAGCAGCTGAGTGCAAGATGTAGGACTTGGGCACTTATTTCTGGATGAGAAAACAACGTGGGAAGGGAAGGAACAACCACTGCTCAATTAGTGCCTCAAATCACGAGGCTGCTCCCACTCAAATCAGGTGCTAGCACCTCTGCAGTCACGAAAAAAAAAAAAAAAAAGGACCCGAGGGAGAGTCACTGAGGTTGCCCAACTCTGTGGATACAAGGGTTGGGAGGGGCTAGGGGCAGAAACTGAAAAGGAGAAAGCTCTCTCATGGATGGGACACTGGAAAGACCATCACAGATTTTCTGGACAACCCTGACTTTCATTCTTCCCGCAGAGGACTTTACCCCTATGCCCTCCCCACCAACTGTAGAAACAGACAAAATAAGACACTAGCTCACTTAACTCACTGCTCAAGGAGACTTTAGGGGGTACAATTCAGTGATTTATTTCTAATGGTATTGCCAGCAGCCCTAAGAAGGTCTCAAGGGTCCCCAGGAAGGCAAAAATGGAGACACCCAGTGAGTGGCTGGGCCTCCTTGCACCAGCCTCGCTTCCAGAGCAGCCCTACTCTTATTATTTAAATAATGGGGTCTCACGTAAGATCTCACTTGAAAAAAATGGTCACATTGCTTAAACTGCTCTAGGTTAACTTCCTCATTATACAGAGAAGAAAGGGGTCCACAAAGGTCAAGAGACTGTACCACAATGTCTCCTGGCCTCCAAACAGTGCTTATTGCTCTCACAGGGCACTGCCCCCTTGCCAATCACAAAAGGACACTAAACTAGGCCAGATGAGGATCCAGGCTTGTTATCTTAAAAGCAGTGTCCAGCACCTAACTGGAACAGCAAGGGTTACTTTAGCTCTCCTTCCCAAATGGTGAAAAGGGAGAAGACTTAAAACAGGCTCCCCAATAACTCTCCTGCTCAGTTTTAGTACTGGACAAATTCTATGAATGAGAGGGATTGAGGGGGAGACCTCAACTTCTCTGCGGCAGAAGATCACCTTATTTTGATGACCAAACCCAACTGATAATTTCTGCTCATAGCTCTCCCTACGTGACAAAGAAACACGGAGGGTAAGTTGTTCCTAACTAGCTGAAGCCTACGTGCCTCCACTAACTATGTCCGCCAATTGAAAGGGCTCTTCCTCCTACTCCCAGTCCTCTAGGGCCCAAAGTAATTCTCACCTGGGGCTCATACTGATGTTAAGAACAGACAGCTGTAGCCTAGAACAGGAGGATGACGCAGTAGCTACAGATTTAAGGCCCCAAAAAGGACCTGGTTCCAAAAGAGCCTTCCTCTTGTCTCTATTCAAAACCATGCATTCTTTTGTAGGTTGTCTATGGTTCTAAACAGGGGGTTCTTCAAAGAACTGAACCTCAAAAGGGCTAGAATCCACCGGGGAACAGCTATGGAGAACAGTGTACCTCAGCCCAGGTATATGCTGGCAGAGGAACCACTAAGGTCATGTGTAGACGAAGAGGTGAGAATTTCCAAGGGACCAAGAGCTAAGTGAGTGAGATAAACGGGGTGTTTATGTCTCCACGAGGCGGGCAGGGGAGCCTAGGGAGGAAAGACAGCCCAGAAACCTGTCCTGAGGAAACTGCTAGGGGCACTCTAGCTAAGACTTAGGGCTCGTCTCCCTCTGGATTAGAGGCAGTAACTCCAGGGTCAGTACTGCCCTCCAACATTCTTTTTCCTGGGGCTGAGACACCATGGAATAAGGAGGGCCCCCTACTTTTCTGGCACCAGGCAACGGGAAAGTAGGTTAAATAGCTTCAACTATCAGTTGAGAAAATGCCTATGTCAGGACAACTCTTTGTGGCAAAACTGGTGTAACCAGCCAAGCACTCCAGTGGTTCCAGATTAGCAAAGTAAGAACAAGGACTCTGCTTGCCCAGACTCAAGATTAGATGGGTTGAAAGAGACCTCTTAGGCAGTCCCTAAAATCTCCTAACTTCCCAAAAGCTTTGCCTCTAAAAGGAAAAGAGACTCTCCCCAGTTAAGCAGGTCTAAGGGTGTCAAACTGGTCTTGTACATGTCCCTCCTGACAGCACCACAACTGCTACAAAGATGCTGAGATCCCACATAAATGTCCCTTGGTTAAAATGTTAATTCTATTTAGTGGTCATAATAGCAGAAACCAAAACAAGACTGACACTGAAGACTCACTCCTTACTGGTAGTCAGTGTGTTAAGGACAGAACACTGAACATGCTGAGCATAAGCAACAGAAAAAGACTGTGAAGAAAAGAGAAGTCAGAGAAGAGTAGGGCCGCTTCTGATCCCTGAAGGATTCAGCAGGTGCGCTCAGGCTGCAGGGCTGGGGGCCAGAGAATCTATGCCTTCTGCTCTTCAGAGGAAGAGGTGAAAGGAGTATCTGCTCGTATCTTATTCAGCAGATTCATTCTTTCCTTGTTTAAAAACTAACTAGAAAAATATCATAACTTTGCTAACTCTTTGGGCCAACGCCCCACTTTTTTTTAGAATTCCTTTGGCATCAGAAACTCAATTGGGGGGGTCTTTCTTCCTTTCTATCTCAGATTTAATTTCTGTCCTATCTTCTCCCCATAATAGTTATTGGCCCTACTCCAGCAATTCCTGCTTCATTCATCCTTCAATGAATTCGAGTTGCTTTTATTCCCTGGCACTTCAGTTCATTTTCTTCCTCTTGCCAGCAACCTTACATCTCTTGAAACAGCACCTCACAATTAGGTTTGAGCCTGAATGACAGCAAAGTAAACTCCCCAGTAAACCTAGCACGCTCTGATTGTCCCAGGAGCTACAACTAGAACACTGACTCAGTGACTCAACAGTTTAAGGCTCAGAAGCCTAGCACGTGTTAATTTATTAGCAGGTAACAGCAAAGATGCTTGCCAGGTAGTTGGCAGCTAAAATACTGGAGGAAAGGAGGATAAATCACTCAGGGCTCCTCCAGCAACAAGCAGATGAACAAAGGCTGAAGATCCTAAGCGGGAAATCTTTCAACACCAACTGCTTTTCCTAATAGGACCAAGGAATGGGAGAAATTACTGCCACTCCCTTCAGCAGGAACTAACATAAAGGAAGGTTTCTAGGACTCTTCTTCCTAAATAAAACTTGCCCTTTCTCAGTGGCCTTCACATCTCTGGGCTTTGGCTCTTAGCGTACAGAGAAAACCATCCAAGTAACTAAAAGCCAAAACTATCTCCTTGGTGTAACTTCTGAATCAATTCTGAAATTCTCCAGTCCTCTCAGTTTCCACGATCTCAAACCTGAGCTTCAGATATCCTGGGGGAAAACCCACTACTATTTGAAAAAACCTTCCATCTAGTCTAGTTCTCTCACAGAACTGAATGCTTAAGCTGCTTCAAACCTCTCTGGTGATTCCCTCCCACTTCCTTCCTAGTTCAGAACCATCTAATAATGAAGCTGGGTAGGAAAATATGAAGACATCTGTGACTCCAAAGGAAGAGAGGCAGGGGAAGGTAGAGGATTCAGCAGAGCAAAATTCAAAACAACGCCAAAGGGTAGGCCTGTTCTTGTTCTTCCTACCGTGTCTCTGGGATCTGGATTAACCTGTATCAGACCTCAAACTCTCCCAGTCACTTGGCTTGGCAAATAGGTAGCCAACCTCAAGAGGAAAAATCCCCCCTCACCTCCCATGGAGCCCACCCTCCCCCTACACCACAGCTGGGGAAGGACTCACGTAAAGGCAAAGAAGAGGGTCGTAGCTCCCACTAAGAAGATGGCGGCTGCTGAGACCGGAACATACTTGCTGGGTTTGAATCTCTTTCCAGACTCTGAGGGCATGTTGGAGCTCTGATGGGAGATCTGCCCTGCCGCATAGCCCAGGCCCACACAGCGGCAGAACAGACAAGAAAATGGGATGAGGGAGACAACAGAGAGAAGAGTCCGGAAGGAAACCAGGGAAACAGAAAATTCAGAATTATCACCCTTCCCCCTCCCAAAGAAAACCAAAGGTCAAAAGATCTCAAATGCAGGAAAGCATATGGGAGGGGGAAAGGTGATTCCAAACGATGAATAACCACCTCCCCAGAGCAAGGCAGAAGGAGAGATTAAGAAACACAACTTGTACAGCTTAAAAACTGGAGACGCACTGTAGGCTGCACACATGCAAATGGCTGCAGGTAGAGAACACGGGCAGTCAGACAGATCAAGGAACAGTTCATGGACGGAGGCGAGTCTTCAAAAGGAAAAGGGGGGCTATCAGGCTAGGACAGAACAGTTCAAGCAAGGAAAAATTCTCCGGAGGAGATACTGTAGTACCCCCACGACTACCACACGTCCACAGAATGTGAGTGGCACCTCAAAGACGTGTGCCCTGTGCTTCTATTTCAGTCCAAGCAGGAACCAGGGGCCCCTTCCAGCTTTAAAGAGAAGCTGTTTTTACTGCAGTGCTTGTCCCTTTTAGGCAGTTTTCTCAGTGCCACCACTCCCGCACCTTGACTTCAGGGCTTGCAGTCTGGCAATGGTGGTTTAATTTTATTTACTTTCTCTTGATGGCTAAAGCTGGGCAGCAGCTGTTACAAGGTTGAGTTGTAAATCCCTTTCTTCAAAGAGGGAGGGAAAACAGAGAGAGAGAGAAAGCGCAAGCTTGTCTGTCTTCAATCTCTTGTTATTCCCCAACTGTTTACGAGCTCCGTTTCCTATAGTTTGTACAAAACTAAAGGGAAACATAAAATCCCTGAAGCCATGCTCTTCCCAACAAGCAGAATAAGATGAAGAAGTCAATTCCACTCGATGATACTTTTAAAAGGTTACTGTAGATGGAAGCAAAGTTTCAAAGAGGTCCCTGTTTCCAGGTTAGTCAACGTTTCTAATCTTCAATCTTGGGCTTTCTGGATGCAGAGTTCAACCGGGTTACAGTGCCTCACCTGGAGAAAAACAAATATACTCATCAGAGAAATTCTTTCGGAGTATTTCTTAAGAACATCAAGGCAAAAACCCCGCAAGCTACTGTTAAAAAAGTGCCTTTTGAAAGAAAGATGATTTTCCACCTCACTCTGTGTATGTGGCAGAGGACTCTGAACTGGGAGGACAATGGGTTCAGAATTCTTCACTCTTCTAAAGCATGTTCATATTGAAAAAAGAAAAACATGGCTTCACCTGGCTAAGGTCATCAAAGAACTAGCTCTTGTAAGGGGCCCATCTCCCCTGACACAGATGGGCGGTAACAAATATCAGGAATATCAAAATCTAAAAACAAACAAGGGCACAACAGTGAAGGGCAGTCCTAGAAAAGAGATTTCTCTCTGAACAAAGAGAATATTTATTGCTACAAAGAAGAAAGAAAAAAGTAGGACAAAATTAGGACAGTAAGTCTCATTTCCTTTCTGTGTATGCCTCTCTCATCCCTCTACGCTTTTTAGTTATAACCTTAAAAAGGCAAAAGCTGAATTTTTGGTCTTCTGGAACAACTCATGAAAGGATCTGGATGAGAAATGTTCTTGCACTGAAAGCCGAGATGCCCTCTATGAGAAACTGAGTCAACTGGTCCTTTTCTTCCCAATTCAACAGTTTTTAACTCCTACATTGGCCTATTAGGATGTTGACTGAGCCCCACCTTCCCCAATATGATTAAGAATAACAATTATTTCTGTTGATGGTAGTGGCAAAATAACACTAGCACTTGGGATTTTACAGGATGCTTTTCATCCAGTGATCTCAAAGCACTTAACTCATACTGTCTGGTGACATAGTTCCTTATCCCACTCTGTAAAATTGAAGGCTACAGAATGCCTGAGGCCACTCCACTTAATAACTTGAACAGTCAGGTTCAGAACCCAAGAGTTCACAGTCCCCTTTGCCAACACAAAGCCTTTCTACCTCTTTCTCATCCACTACACTACCAGCCCAGGGATGACAACTTGAATCTGCAGACCAAAAATTTTACTTGTTTTTTTTTTCCAGCCCAAGTGCAAGTGGTACAGTATTTCCCTTAATACCAAAGGCAGAAATTAAAACATCAGAAGATTTGAATAGTGAAAGATGAATGTACCCTGGAATTTATGACTTCCTCTCTCTTTTGTGGCATGGAAGGCAAAGGCGCCTTCCTTCAAGATGCATCATCTTTCTCTCTCTCTCTCAAAAATGGGGTTTTAGAGGGCCAAAAAATATTATTAGAATAGAATGATTCCTACAGGAATCAAAGCCCAACTGAATTTAGGCCTAAGTAAGTTTGTTAACAATGAGAAGTAAATTCCTGGTTTGCAGACAGTACTATTAAAGTAAACTTTCCCCTCAAAACCCCCAAGATCAGAGAAGATGGAAAACTGCACTGCTTATATTTTATCTAGAGTAATATATCATTCAGACACCACATATTATTTCAGATTATATTTTATGACAGGAAAAAAAGTCACTTTGGCTAATACTGCCAGAGCAATTCAGAGTCATAAGAGACCATGCAATTTGGGGAGTACCATACTGGGGAACAAGAGATCAGCATCTGAGATGTTTAGGGGATCTACAATAAAAGGGACAAAACAATACCTAAGAACTTACTGGGTATAGTAAAGATGCATCAAGTCTTAGCAGAAGGCTGTACTGTGGGTAGTAGGGATGAGGGGAAGTGGGGCTCATCAGAGCCAGCTGTCTGGATCCACACCAGTATAGGAGAGAGGTGTACAAGAATGTGTATGACACATTCAGGCACAGAGTAACTTACGGAATGGAATAATGTATACATAAGACAAACTAAAGACTATGTGGTTTGAAGGCTTTAATAAAGGTTTAATACAAGTGCCTCCTTACAGGGGTGAATAAATGTGGCAGCACAGCTGATAGCACGACTGTTGAAGCAAGCGGTAAAATAGTATAATACAGTAAACCTGAATATAAAGTCAAGGTATCAAGGAATAATCCACATGTCAAGATACTGGCTGAAGAGTCAAACAAATTTAATGTGGATGTTATGATTATATACCAAGGCAGCAAAGTACAAGGCAATATAAATCTCGTAAGTATTAGGTACGGATGATAATGAACATTCTGAAGAGACTTAATACAGTACAAAAGGATACTGGGATAAAAGGATAGGGATGCAAATGTAAAGTCAACCTAAACAAGATGGAATTAACCAGGAAGTGAAAAATCCAAGGCAGAAAAATGGTCCAGAGTATAACATATCTAATCCTACAGCTTCTTCCATAATAACTAAGTCACTTTCTTACTTCTCATTTCAGTGTTTTCATTCGGCCAAGTGGGTAAAACATTTGCTGCCTCCCTGTCCCAACAGACATTCCTATAGGTAAAATAGTGGCAAACACATTCGAGTTCCACTTGTAAAAAGTACAAAGTACTAAGAGCCTGGAGCACCGGGCTGGTGGGGGTAGGGGAGGAAGCGGACGGATGCGAGGGAACAGGTAACAGGATGAGGCTTGAGCCAAAATAAGTATCAGCAGAGTGGGGCGACGGACCTGAAACGTAGGGAGAGAACAGCACCCAGTACCCACCCAGGAGCTGGGGCACTGAGAAGCACCGTATGGGGCAGGGCTGGCCGAGACACAGAAGACGGGTTCCGCGGCGGCAGGGCCCACTAGGGCTGCGGGAGCGGGGTGCGGGAGGTGGCAGAGCCCCCGGGCGCAGGGCCGGGGGCGGAAGGGGCGGCGGCTGGGCGCCTGGCGCGGAAGGACCGGGGTCCCGAGCTAGGACCCGGAGGCCCGGCACTAACCTGTTCTGAGCCCCGGCAGCCCCTGGATCCCCGGCCTCCACCCGTCGTCCGTTTCCAGGGCCCACGGGTCCCACCGCAGTTGGATGACCCGGCCTGGAGGAGGAATGGGGCCTCAAACCGCCTCCCCCTCCTGGGTCCCCCTTCCCTAGAGGTCACTCTCCCCTCCCACCTCCCTGGCCCAGCACTTCCGGTTCCGCAGGGGCCCGTGTCCCCGGTACTCACCCCCGGCGCAGCTCCCGTCACAGCCGCCGTCGTTGTCGCCGCCGCCTCCCGGCAGTGCCGTCCGGCCTCTGAGAGGCAGCGCGCGGCCCCCGCACGCTCCACGCCCGCCCCGCTCTGCGCGCTCCCGCCCTGCGACGCTCGTCTTCGAGCCGGCGCGCGGCCGTCGCCCTCAGAGCCGGGTCTCGAGCCCTCGCAGCGTTCCCATTGGTTCCCTGTCCCGGGCGCGCGCGACGTCTCGCGCGGGGCACGTTTCTCTCATTCATGCGGCTCGCGTCGCCGCGCCCGCCCCCGCTCACTCTCCCATTCACCCGTAGCCCCCACCCCCACTCCGCTCTAGGGCGTGCGCGCGAACCCCGGCGACCGCGGCGACCTCGCCGCCTGATTGGCCGCAGGAGCACAGCGCCGTACCACGCGAGAAGACGAGAACGCGCGCGCAGGGCCGTCGGGCACCGTTGACGACTGGGCGAGGAGGGTGGGCGTACTGCGCAGGAGTCGGAAATGGGGAAATGGCCGGGCGAGTCTTGCCTGTTCCTGCGTCCTGCTTTCTACCTTAAGTGTGTCGAAGCAGAAATCCTCAGAAGTAAAAAATAATTGTATGTGTTGACTTAAAGTACTCAAAAACGAGTAGTTACCCTCCCGAATCCGCCAAACCCCCTCCAAATAAGTATGGTACAGTCCAGACAGGCTTCTGGTGTAACCAATCACCCATAGGCCCCGCAGTCTTCCTGCTTCAGCCGCTTCATGCATTGGCCAACCGTTTGGCCACTAAATAGTCCTCCCCTACCCACCCCTCCCCCCCTTTTTTTTGGTGGCGAAAACTTTATTTAAAACAATCTTGTTGGAGCAGTCCTCGGTCTGACAAGTTCCCCAGGACCAGCAGAATGCCAGGGTAATGGGACGGTCTAGGCCGCGGCTTGCGCGCACTGTGGGGCGGCCGGGACTGGAAGTCTTTGCGGGGCGAAGCTCCTGCCAAAGGCCGGGAGGAAGAGGAAAGGGAGCGGGCGCGAGCCTTGGAGCCGTAGTGCCGACCGTGGAAAGAGGCGCAGGGAGTGCGCGCTGAGGTGGTGGCAGTCCCCCAGCGTGGGAGCCGGCCCTTGGCCCCGCTTAGTTCCCTAGTGTTTCAGTGCAACAACCAGGGCTGGGCGTCCACATGCCTAACCTCGCCCAATCCGGGAATACAGGCAGGAAGGAAAAGGTTGTCTAGAAGCTCCTGTTCCTGGTGAGCTGCTGGCCAACTCTAGATCACAGCGCCACATTTTGCCCTAATTAGCCCTACATGGCTGTGAACCCAAGAGCGAGGCCCGGTGTTCTCTCATTTAGCTCAAGGCCATTTCTCTTTTGAAAGCAGCTCTGGCTATTATGTAACAGTCTTTAAGAAAACTGTTCCACCAAACACTTCCCTGAAGCCAAGGTTCCTCACCTGTAAAGTGCACTTCTAAATCCTGTGGCCCGTCCTCCGGTTTGGTGTCAAATGTTGCTGGTCTAATAGTGCTCTGATAACGTTAGTACTAGGCACCAAAATAAAGGAGAAGGTCTACCTTCTGTCTCCTGAGGTCTAGTCTAGTTCCTCCTCTGACATGGCATATATAAGGTTCTAGCTCATTCTTGCTAAGGGCTTCAGTATACCATTTATTGCAGCACACTGGAGAGTTCTCTTTTAATGACAGTGTATATTAAAAAAATGAAAAATTTTAAAACTTTAGACCTTATAAAAAGTAAGGTATTACTGGAGATACAATATTTGTTGTACTTGTAGAGGCTTTTCATCTGTATATCAGGTTAATTTGTTTCCTTAGGAAGAAATCAAATTTCATTTTTCTATTGTATATTTTGCTTGGATTTTAAGACTTCATTTCTCCAACTTTACAAATTAGGCTTCTTTCTTTTTCCATTTTCAACAGTCTAAGAACCTATAAATTGTTTTGTCTCTTGGCTAGACAGTGTTAAATGGGAATGAGAATTCAACCTTCCACCAACCAACCACATACTAAACTTCCCTGGGACACTGGATTACTAGAAGCCAGGCTCTTAGCTGGATGAGCACTAACGGTGGCATAATCACTATTCCAAGGTTTAGAGAGAGATTCCATTTTCTTGTCCAGTTTACCTTGGGATCAGGCAAAATATTTCCCAGGAAGGCCGTTTAATAAAACATGAGGTTTGCGGGGGAGGGTATAGCTCAGTGGTAGAGCGTGTGTTTAGCATGCACAAGGTCCTGGGTTCAATTCCCAGTAAAATCATATAGGTAAATACCTAATTACCTCCCCAAAAATAATTAAATAAAATTTAAAACATAAGGTAAAATCTAGACGAAAACAATGGGATATCCAGACCACTAAACTTCAAATAAATTACTTTGCTATGTGTATCAAGTAATACCTTACAGTTTTTTTCTAGTGTAGTTTATACTTTTTCAAATCATCTTCACTTGCATTTCCCCATGTTTATAAATGGCAGAACACAGGGCTGTTTTTATTTAGTTCAGCTCACGGTAAATAAACAGACAGACAAGAACAAAATGCCACCCTTGGATTTAGACACACAGAAGAATGCCCTTTCAGCACCAAAACCACCAATGACCTTTTTCTATTTAAATACTGCTGCCTTCCCTCCTGTCCTTGTCCAACGTCTTTGCTTGTGTTAAAGGACAGTGTCTCCCCTTGCGCTCTGGGTCCCCTACCCTTCACTGCTGCATTCTCTTCTGAATCTTTTCTTTGACAGTTTACTTGAAAAATGAAAAACACAAGGAAAAATAAAAGTGTCAAGAATACACCCATCATAAATTCCCTCCCTCTAGGGTCTATTGATATGCTGAGAGGTATCCTGTCTAACACCCTAACGACAAACCCTCCCTTGACCCTACACCCCCACTTCCTTTCTTAGCAAAGCTTGAGAGTTACATACAGTTATCGCTACTTCTCAGTTTATATTATTTCAGGAAGACTTTTATCCCCACCATTCCAAGATAACACACCTCCAGATCAGTAGCCAAGTTTCCTTCGCTAGCTCCCATTATATATTACCTCTTATGTTTAGAGTGCTCTGGAAGTTCATCTTCTGCCTCCCTTTATTTCCATTTACACAGTCCCTAAGTGACTTCATCCACTACTATTACTTTAAATGCCCTGTAACCCAAAAGCTCCCATGAACCTCCAGCCCTAACTTTCCCCAACTTTCCAGATTCATGTTTCCAACTGTGGCATTCCCATATGGATGACTATTACACAGCTGAAACCTAACACTGTCAAAGTAGAACTCCTGTTCCTTTTATCCCTCTCCCTAAGTTTCCCCAATCTCATATCCAATCTAGTTGCTCAGTAAAAAATGTAGGCATTACCTTCAATTCTACTTTCTTTTCCTCACCACTCCCATCAGCAAGTCTTTCCAATTTTACCTCCAAAATATACCAAGGCAATCTACTCATCAACTCTATCTCTGCTGCCCTCTTCTTATCCATTCATTCTCACATTGAAGCTACCACAAGTCTCCAGTGTCCTTGCTTCTCCTCTTGCCTCTATAATCTATTTTATACATAGCAGTGATCTTTTCCAGGTGTAAATTTGATGTCATTTCTCTATTTAACCACCTGGTCTGAGTTTTTGTGTCCGTCCTCCTTCCCAATTCTTACGTTGAAAGCCTAACCCCCAAAGGTGACGGTATTAGGAGGTGGGCCTTTGAAAGATGCTGAGGTTGTGGATGTAGAGCCTTCATGGATGGGATTAGTGCCTTTATAAAAGGGGCCGAGATCCCTTGCCCCTTTCACTATGTGAGGACACAGTCAAAGCAGGCAATCTGCAACTGGGAAGAGAGCCCTTCTCAGAACCCAGCCATGCTTGGCCTTGATTTGGGACTCTGCAGCCTCCAGAACTATGAACAATTTCTGATGTTTATAAGCTACGCAGCCTGTGCAGTTTTTTTAATAGCAGCCCAAAGGGACTAAGACATTACTCCTCTCCCATCATTGCCCACTGCTCTTAGATTACAAAAATCCTACATTATCTGGCCTTTGCTGCCCACTCCAGCCTCAATTTGTACCACTCTCCCCTTGATTCACCACATTCCAATCATGCTGGCCTTTCCCTTCACCTGATACATTTAGCTTTTTCCTTTCCTTTGCACTGTTTTCTCCACCAGGAAGATTTTGCCCTAATTTAACACAACCATTCAGGTCTTAATCGAAGTGTGTGCTCAGAATCTAAGCAGCCTTCCAGTCACCCTGCCTCATTTAAGTCTCTCTGTATAGCACTTACCTTTGGTTACTCTATAATGTAAGACTTTGTTTGTCTTGTTCCCCATCTAGAATGGTTCCTGTCAAACAGTGGGGGTGTGATAAAAATTTGTGGGAAGAATGAATGGATGAAGGGCATCAGATACTTATTCAATGACACAAGTCCAAACTAGAAACACCAATCATTTGCAAGAGATTGGGCTCTCCCAGTTTATCGCCTGAAAGCTCCATTTACATTTTGACTTAGGGTCTGGTTCCAGTCAAACAGACAACAGGAAAGATAGCTGTAGCAGAGAGAACATGAGCTATCTCTGGAAAATATCAGATCTGAAATCTCACCCCAAGTTCATTACCACCTCTTTAGTTCCTCACAGTAAGAGCGTCCCTGACAATAGATTTAGCATCTATTTATCTAAATGCAGAGGAAAGGGGAAATATCATAATAAGAATTCACCTGCTGAGCTCACAGGTGGGCTCTAGGTATTCAGCACTAAATCATTCCAATAATGTTTCTATAATGCTTGGGAGGGGTACGAAATTTTAAAAAATTATACCAACTTCTATGATATGGCAAAACAGATTTATTAAAATAGTTAACCAAATACGAACTTTATTGGAAGGAGTCCTTCGAAATCACTGTTTTATCCTGGACAAACAAGGTAACGAGTACTATATACAGAATATAAAGCAGTAATAAAAAAAAAAAATCCCTCCTAAAAATTAGTCCACATAGTCACACAGTGAAAGAAATGGGATTTTTCCAGAACTCAGAGAATTCAAAGTGGCACCTTAGGTGATTTAAGAAACCAATTATATTCTTATGGTTTTCCTTTTGGTTCAAGAGTAGATGACTCAGTTTACCACCATCTGTTTTAAGAGGTAGAACATACGCTTTCTACTAGTCCATTTACTGGTCGGCCTGGCCCCCAGACATTCTCATACCTCAGCCCATCTGCCTTCGGTGAGGGCCGGAAGATCCCCATGCCCCAAGCAGCAAGGCTTTCTGCTGATCTCTACTTTAGGTCCATGAAGCGGATATCCATGATGAGAAGGAAATTCTTAGGCAGTGGGCGGGGGGCTGGAGAGAGAACAGTAAACACCTGATGCTCCAGGTCCACACTGGTCACCACGATGAAGCCAGCCACACTTGTCTCAGAAAGGTTCTCCTCTGTGCCCTCAGCAGTGCTCACGCTCAGGAGGTGGTGCACCATATCTCGGCCAGGGGTGACAGGAACTAGCTTGAGCTGATTGTCCTCCTGAGACATGCCCAAAGGCAAACAGGAGTCTGGGATGGTGGGTGCCCCAACTTTGTAGATTTTCACATCTGAAAATTTGACATTGAAAGCATGGGGATAGAAACAGCCCCGGAAGCCATAGAAATACTCACGGATCCGCTCATCCCTACATTCCCGCCGGAAGTCCTTGGAGCGCTCAACCACACCCCCAGATTTAGGGAGTAGCACAGTGCGTACAAAGTGTGGCAGGTCCCGTTTCAGTTCATTGTACAGTCGCTCCTGATCCAGAACCACAACTACATCCACCTCAAAGGCTGAGGCTGCATGCACCAGGGCCTGGTAACCAGAGCCCTTGACCCAGCCACAGGTGTTAATGACACAGCCACTCACAGAGGCCCTTCGGTTCACTTCGCACCTTTGGTTGAACACATCTGCTAAACGAGACGTAATCTGCAAAAGAAAAGATCAAGGTGAGGGGAAAAAAACACAAAAACAAACTCACAGCTATTTAATCTCTCTTAAGAATAAACAGTATTAAGTATAAGAAAAAGGGCATTCTTAATGGCTGTGGTTTTGACCTCATGAATTTTGGGGGGAGGGTAATTTGGTTTATTTCATTTTTCTTTATTGGAGGTACTGGGGACAGGACCTCATGCATGCTAGGTATGTGTTCTACCACTTGAGCTATATCCTCCCCGTAATTTTTATTTTATGTTTAACAATCTGAGGCTGACTTATTTTTGTAACCATCTTTTCCAAAAGAAATCATGTGGCAATGACACCAGCTGAGAGGGAGCAAAGTCCTGCACAGCTTCCAACCCTGATAGCAGCCCTTCCCTCCACCCCACCACGGTCCCAGCTCTGACCTTATTATAAAGCTTGATGTTGGTGCCAGGAGTGGTGGAGCCAAAATGATATACCAGAGGGGCCTGGATAGAGAATCCCTCTTCAACATCTGCTGGCCGCTCAATGTAGAGGGCCCCCATGGTACCAGGGATGGACACAGAGCCCTGGCCCACATCCAGTTCCACGTAAGTGGGCCGGCGGCCCAAACGCACTGCGTAGTTGAGCAGCAGACGGCACACTGTGGACTTGCCCACATCAGTGGGGCCCACAACCATCACCCGGGGGCCTCGCTCTTCTTCCTTCTCCGCCTGCCTCCGCATCTGTTCCAAGGCTGTATGAGTGTTGAGATAAAGCAACATAGGGGTGTCCTTGGAGACATAAGCAACCTCAGTGCGGCCACTGAGCTGTAGAGAACAGCCATGCCAAGTGAAAACAGCCACCTTGGCACCAGCATCAAAGGTGAATTTCTTGTTTCGGGTCAGCTCTGTGCCAAAGATTTCCGCCATGCCAGCCAGCAGCTCCAACTGAACTGTCTGAGAGGCCTCCACCTCAAAGCGAAGTTCTGTTTCTCGCTCAAGTTCAAATTTAGTTGTTGGCTTCTTGTCATCATTGGCCTCCTCTCCCATCTTTTCTGTGTAGATGCTGTGCCTAGAACACAAATAACAGAGCTAAACCTAAGTTAGGACTCAGTTTAAAATCCTCCAGTGGCTGTTTCTCCTAACCTTGCTTTACTTTTCGCCTTATCTCTGATCACCATCTAAGTTTGTTTATTGTCTGTCTACCCTAGAATGTAAGGATTGGGCATTTTTGTTTGCTGCTGTAACTCTCATACCTAGAATAGGAGTTGACAACCCAAAGGCACCTCTATAAACACACCGAGTGAATAAATGATTCAGATATAAAAAGAAAACTATGTCTACAGGTTGACAGAAGACTTGATTACATCCCCTTCATCGCTCCCTTCATCACTCTATTGGGATACTCCAGACTTAAAAAGGCAACAGATGCCCCCTCCCTAACCATCTTAGTCAACAAAAAAGGGCATCAGCAATCGGATGCAAAGCAGAGAATACCGGGCTCGGACTCAGAAAACAGCATTAAGATCCCGCTCAACAACTACCAGTAGTGTCTTTAGACAAATGAACCAATTAACTTCTCTGAACCTTTTCCTCAGCTGTCAACTGGCGGCACTTAAACTTCCACACACAAAGTGGTGTTCTGGGGATTAAAGGGATTGCCGGGGAGGAAAAATAAAATTACTTCGTGAACTAGAAAACGCCGAGGAACAGCGAAGAATTATCTCGGATCCCGGACCGCAGCTCTGGGTCCAGCATTTATCCCAGCCTCCCCAGACACCGAAATCTGCCCAGGATCCCAAGAAGGCGACGGTTCCTGAGCTTATGATCTTACCTGTACAGCCACGAGCCCAAACCCGTAAACCAAAGAACCCTAGATAGCACCTAAACCCAACCGTAGCCTTGCTCACCAGGACCCACACCGGAAACGTCTGCGGCTCCGCACTTGCGCATTGGAGGAGACGCGGCCGCGCGATGCACCCTGGGATATGTAGTTGTGCTTGAACAGCCGCGAGCGGTCGAGCTCGCGCAGCCGCTCGGCCTTCTGGGACTTGTAGTTAAAGGATTGTTTTTATCGTGACGTCAAAGGTAGGCGTGGCGTCGCCCGTCATTGTTTGCCAAGCCGGCAAGAGCGAAGCTGAAGGAGTGGCGGTTACGCCCCCGCGGGGACGGGCGGAGGGGGCCAACGGTCGCTGAAGCGCGGCGGTTGCGAACTCTCGGACCTCTGCTCCAGCTCACCTGCCACCCTGGAAAGGGCAGGGCGGCGGGAAGGAAAGGGAGCTCTCTACCTTGGTCCCACGATCGCCTAGAAGCGGGGAAATTAGCAGGAAATACGAGGAAACCTAGGGGAAAGTGGAGGAAAACAGCCAATCAGAGACTACTGGACTGTCATCCCCTACCTGCCACAGTTCTTGGCCCCTATAGAGCATTCAAAAAGAATTTTTTTTAATGAAAGAATAAAAGCCCAAGAATTTCTTCCAGTTTCTCTGTAAATCAGTCATTACCCCACATCCTCTCTCTGTTGAGCGGGGACTATTGTTGGGGACTCATTTCCCTCTCTAAAGCCCTGACAGTTATACAACGTCAATCGTTTACCCCAACGAGCAACAGGTTGGGCCAGGTCTATACTATCCTGATTAGCTTGGACTTTGGAATCTTGTATTCTTTGCTATGCTACTTACTTGCTGTGTGAGTTCGGGCAAATCACAGGCTTAAACTCTTTGAGACCCAGTTTCTTGACTATAAAATAGGGATTACAACAGTACTTAACCTCTTAAAGTTGCTTTGAAGACTGATGCATGTAAAGTCCTAAGCACAATGCCTGTAGCATAGAAAGTGATGTTAGTTCTTAAGTTTTTATTATAGGTCGAGGAGGAGGAGCTATAACAATGCCATCCACTTGTAGAGTAGTTGACATTTTGCAAAGCCCTTTCAGGCATCTTCTTGCAAAGCCACCCTGTAAAGTCAGCTTTATTATTTTCAATTTCAGATAAGGAAGGAGACAAAGATAGGTGAAGGGGCTTGCCCAAGTTGGGATTCAAACCCAGGATTTTGGAGTATGATTTCGGTTATAATAACAGCAAACATTTACATAGTGCTAGATGCCACATAGTGTTCTGTGGGCTTTACAGGTGTAAATTCATTTAATCCTCACAAGAATCCTGTGAAGTACACACTATAAATGTCATCTTCACTTTGCAGATGAGTACTTTTTTCAGTCCAGCTTACATGGCTAATCCGGGTTGAAAAGCCTGAGAAGATTTTCTGGGTTGCCTTTTTCCTGCTGGTCCTACCTTAGCATTCATTTTCTAAGAGTGCCAGCCTCATTTCTCACTCGTCACAGTTCTCTTTTTGATGGTTTGCTTTACTTATTTAATTCATTCATCATGCAAGTATTCGTTCTCCAATTAATTATTAGGTATCCCCTAATCTTCCACCATTCTTCAAAAATTCAGGTCTAGGCTTCCATTTGCAAAATTCCCTCCCTGAGTGAGCTCATCCTTTCCTGTTTCCATGCAGTCTATCTGCCAGATCTGTGTCTTCGCCTCCACACTCTCTCCCTTGAGGCAATTTCTCCCAATTATCTGAAGGTCATCTTTATTTGGATATTGTGGAGCCATCTCAAGCTGAATTTAGGGAGAAGAAACCCCTCCCCTCCTTTACTGCTCTCCATTTTGCTTCTTAAACACAGAGTCAGGGCACATTTAGAGCATCTGTGCTTGCCTACACTCTCTTTTCTCACTTTCAATCTTTCACCAAGTCCTCCTGTCATCTCCACCCCACCCCCAAATAATACTGTCCTCATATGTCTTTTTCATTCTTCTCTCCAGCTAAATTCTTGATCATTTTCTTCCTGAGTGAATTTAAATTAACTGGTATCCCTCTTTGCATCTAAACTTCCAATCCACGCCCTAAAAAACTACTCACAGTCCTTTTTCCCACTTCCCACTCTTTCCCTCAACAAATTCCTCCTCCGCTTAACATTTTCTTTTTCATCTGCTGCCCAGATAAGAACATTTCCCTTTTCTTTCTTTACTCTGTTCTCCTTCTCAATCCCAAACCTCTGGTAACATCACTCAAGATACCCACACTGTGTTTACCTTAAACCCCAGAATCTTCCCTTTAAATATTCAGAATTTCTTTCACTATTTCATACCCAGCAAGCACTGCCTCCCATTCACCTCATTTCCCTATCTTAACTTTTCCTGTGAAAAGAAAAATAAACCACCCACAGGCACTTCTTTCCAAAAGCCCCTCTCTTTGTGCCACTTTAATTTCTGAATGTTAGCCTTAGCTAGCAATCGAGGTTTTTATCTCTCTATGTTTAGGAGTATTAAGTTGAGGACACTGTTTTGAAACGACAGTAACTACTAAGTGTCTATCACGTGCCAGCCATTTTTTAGGTTTTTCGGTGGTATTTTACCTTACTTCATATCCCCATGAGGTAAATACTATCAGCTTCGTTTAGCAGAAGAGGAAAACTGAGCCACAAAGATGATCAGTAGCTCACCAGTGGTTTCTGGTAAGTGTATTGGCAGAGCTGGGATTCCAACTCAGGTTTGCTCTGAGAGCAAAACCAGACACTTGGACCACGTCTGAAGATGCAATTCAACTGCTGTTTTGTTGAGCATCTTCTGTATGCAAAGATCTGCGCTAGGCATTGCAGTCCTGGGATGCAGAGAGGAGTTTCTCAGAGGACCTGCCTCCTAGAAAGTTTATAGCCCAGTGGAGAACCTTATGTAATGTGGATGTCTCCACTGATGAAGCACAAGTAATTTGGAGGTAGCTGATAAGAGGTACCTGCCTGTGAGATGTCATATTTGGTCTATGACTCTTTTGGAGGTATTAAGCTGAGGTTTTGAGGCTTGCAGGTGCCTAGTACAAGCTTGGGGGCACTCTATGTCATATGTGACAATCAGGGCCGGTATCAGGGCTGAAATGGGAAACGTATCATCTTGAACATGTGTGCACGCGCCTGACTCTGCATGCATCTCTCACCATCAGCCGCCTGTCTTGCCACCGCCTTTCCTCCAGCCCTGCCACTTGTACTCCATCCTTGCCCAGCCCTGTCCTTTCCGCAGGTTCTTGCTGTCTCCTTGGCCACACTGCCTTCCTCCTCAGCAGCCAAACTCGCCTCTCGCCCCCATCCCTCCCGCCAGACCCTCTGCTCCGCGAACCCCTCTGCATTCCTCCCTTAGCCCCATCCCTCAATGCCTGCCCCCTCCCTTCCTCCCGACCCGCCTCCTGTGTCTCCCAGCCCTGCTCTGACGTGGGAGGTGAGGGGGGTGGGGGATGGATGACTCACAGTGTTATGATGCAGTTCCACAACACACAGCTACATTCACCCACAGACCGAGGTACAGACGAGAGACAACCTCTGGCCCCCCAGCAGCTGGCCAGCTTTGCAGCCCCAGTCTTGAGCCCCTAACTACCCTCCCCCGCCCCCATCCCCTTCCCAATTGAAGGAGCGGAAGGAGAAGAGAGAAGAGTGAGCAGAGAGATTGAGAGAGAGAGAGAGATAGACGGAGATCTCTGGAGCAGACCTCAAGGTGAGGGGGCAGCCCTTCTCCAAATGAATCTTTTTCCCTTTGCAAATTCCCTCCTCCTGCTGCGTGTTGCTTTCTCCCCTTTGCAAAAGCATTATTCATCCACCCTTTGTCCTCCCTTCCCCCTCCCCGCTGCCTCCGCTCCTCTCTCAGCTCCTCCATCCTTCTCCAAGCTCTGACGGTTCCCGCACTTATTTCCCGGCAACTTTGGCTGCAGCATCAGGCATCACTGTTTATTGTTTTGCTGCTGGTGCAGACCCCCTGAGCCCGCCCGGGGAGCTGGCTGCGCTGCTAATTATTTGGACCATACCATACCGAGAATGCCAGCCCGGGGGGGTGCCAAAGCCTCAGAGCAGATGAGAAAATCCATTGTGAGCAGGTGTCCCCCTCCCTTTCCCCCCCACCCCGAGAGGCACGGGATTCGCACCTGGTTCTTGGAGCCTCCGCCTCGGCGCCTCTGCTGTCAGCGCTGGTTTGGTTGCTCAGCATCCCCCTCCCCCAGCCCTCCCTCTCCCCCCCCCCCACAGTCCAGCCCCGACGCACTTGGGGGAACATCCTCTCCCCAGCACTCAGCTTGCCTTTGTTTTTTTTTTTTCCCAGTCATTTGCCCAACTGGCTTCTCCCGGTAATCTGAGATGGGGGAAGAAGTGGCCCCTACTCCCCCTCTTGTGAGTGATCCTCTGGCCTTCTGTGCAGCCGTTCCTTGGCCTGATGGGGAAGCAGGGGAGAGAGAGGGAGGGAGGCGTGCCGGAGGCTGGGAAGGAGTCTGAGAGCAAGGACCTGGCCCCTTCCTGGGGCCCCTCGAAGGTGTGCTAGGTGGAGCGCGTCAGAGGGGAACTTGCAGGCAAAGTTGAAGGCAGACCTGAGAAGTGGAGGCTGAACAGTGTTCTGCTGGTGAGAAGGGCTGTTTCCTGCGGCCAGAGCCCAATGTCACCCTGAACTCAGCCCAAGGTGTCTTCCTGGGCCCCAGCAGGGGGAGAGGACCTGAAACTGAAGATGGTCTCTGTCGAGGGGTTTTTGTAGAGACTGCCTGGTGGCCCCAGGGAACACTGAAACAGCTGGAGTGCTAGCGGCCACCGCAGAGGACAGGACGAGTGATCCTTTTTGCCCTGGCTGCTCAGGGCCACGCTGACTCTGCTCTGCCTAGTGGCCTAGCGTTGCCAGAGCACCCAGCTGGCATCTCTGAACCAGACTTGGGCTAAACCACCCATGATGGGCAAGGACCCACGAAGAAGGCAGGACCTCACTTGCTTATCAGAGCCAACAGAGGACACCTCCCTCCTTATCATCTGCCACCAGCATCCCCAGCCACTTTGGGGTTGGAGTCTGGGCAACTGCCTCAAGATTCTTAACCAGATCCCAGCAGTTATTTTATCTTGGGTCACCCATAGAGTCACTGCTGTCCATCCCTGCCCCTGGGAGAAGGTGGGAAGACACATCCTCTGCCTTGTGCCCCGAAGCACAGGATTTGAAAACAAGAGTCCCCTCTTCTGCTGCCCTTCTTAGATGTTGTTCCCACACACACAACTCAGCCCAGGAGCGCTGGCCTTCCTGACACAGTCCCAGGTTCCCACTGGTTCCTGCTGTCAGACTCAACCGGAGGGAAGATAGTTTCTCTCCTAGGCTGGAGGCCCGAGTCTTTAACTGAGAGCCAAAGCAACAATTACAGAGGGCAGCAGAGAGAGTCCACGGGCTCAGGGGCTGAGAGGACGGCCAGGTGCCGCATCTGAGCCAGAATGAGTGGCCCAAGGGGCAGGACTGGGCAGCAGCCATGTCTGAGGTCTTGGTACCAGAGGAGACATCCGTCAAGTTCTAGTTCCCAGAGTGCAGGACTCAGCCCCAGGAGAGGGCTGAAGCAGAGTGTGTGCACCTGCCCGCTCCCCTCCCCTTTCTCACCACGCCCCTCCCTCCCACACAAACAGTCTGGTGGACCAATTACATTGCAAATGGAGGCTGCAAGGAAGAAAACCCTCCAGACATCCCCAACTTTTACAAAGTGCTGAGCCCCAGAGCCTACCCGTGCACGTGGGACGCAAATCTTCACAAAAGAACTGAAAATCCAGTTAAGAGCACTTGCAAAGGACGTTGCTCCCATGGCAGCGCTTGTGCCAGCGGGCTGCTCTCAGTGGAAAATGGTAGAGACTGCTCCCGCCCCAGGAGGGAGAGACATCACCTCCAGGGCTAGAGGCCTGGGACCTCTAGAGCAGATGGCAACCCAGAGGACAGGGAGACCCAATGCAACTGGACACTGAGGAGGGTCGATGGTGATGGGGGAAGTAGGGGTACAGGTGGGCAGGGCCCCATCTTCTCCGTTCCCCCCAGGTAGGGGCTCCTCACAAGGACAGGGCTCTCCTGATGCACCTTCCCCTCTTCCCAGGTGACTTCCATTTCTATCTGGTTCACGTCTGGGGGGGCCCTGGCCGGGCAGCCCCCCCACATTTCTCCTGCCCTGAAACACGGCTCTAGCCAACCTGCTCCGCTGCTTCACCTGCGACCGTCTGTGTGGGGGCTGCACGGCGCCAGCCCCTCCCGCCCGCCAGGGCATCGTTCTCCAGCCAGTCATGCCCAGCTGCGACCCGGGCCCGAGCCCTGCCTGCCTCCCCGCCAAGACGTTCCGCAGCTACCTGCCCCGCTGCCACCGCACCTACAGCTGCGTCCACTGCCGCGCACACCTGGCCAAACACGATGAGCTTATTTCCAAGGTACGCAGTGGTGGTGAGGGGGCTGCCACTCCCTTCCTCTCCCACCAGGTTTGTCCGAACATCACCCAGGGGTGCAGCAGCGAAGCCCATCCTCCCGCCTCCACGTCCCGGGGGGATTCCAGCCCAGGGCGACCCTGGGGCCAAGGGCTGCCCATAGTCACCGTCTGTCCTATGTCTCCACAGTCCTTCCAAGGGAGCCATGGCCGAGCCTACCTGTTTAACTCCGTGTAAGTCTACCTCTCTCCTTGTGCACGTGCAAATAATTTTCCTCTGTGGAGAAAGGGAGTGAGCTGTCAGAGGTGGCCCTGCACCTTCTGCTTTTACCTCTCCTTTTGCAAAGGGGTTCAGAAACTCAGTCTTTTCTGGAATCACTGCACTGGAGAAGGAAGGCCCAGGAGCTAGACTTAAGGGGGTGGATTGCTGAAGGCGGGGGCCTCCAGTTGGGCGGGTTAAGCTCTCTCCGGATGGAAGTTCCTTTGGGCTGTTTGAGGGCTGGACTGACAGGGTGACCCCACCGGGTGCTGGGTCCTTCCTGTTTCCCGAGACAGGGTCAACGTGGGTTGTGGGCCAGCGGAACAGCGCCTCCTGCTCACGGGGCTCCACTCGGTAGCTGATATTTTCTGCGAGAGCTGCAAAACCACACTGGGCTGGAAATATGTAAGTACCTGGGGGGAGGGCCACCCTCTCAGGTGGACGGTCTCTGTGGCCCTCCACACCCCAGCGGCCACCTGTCAGGTCTTTGCTTTGTCCAGAGGGCAGAGGGAGCTGGTAGTTGGGTTGGACTGAGTGGCGGCGGGGGGGGGGGGGGCAGTGCTGGGGGCAGGGGGGGATGAGGAGTGCTGGGGGCAGAGGTAACACAGGTGGCAGTAGGAGGACTTGGAAGGAAATGGCTTTGTCCTACATTCAGTGCTCTCCCTCCACCAGGAACAAGCTTTTGAGACGAGCCAGAAGTACAAGGAAGGGAAGTACATCATTGAAATGTCACACATGGTGAAGGACAACGGCTGGGACTGAGGGGCTCAGGCAGGCTGTGCCGTTCCTCCGCATGCCCCACCCTCCCCACACCTGTCCCCTGGCCCTGCCAAGCAGTCCATACCAGCATGAGTACTGCCCCACCCCTGGGGGGAACCCGGCTCCCACCAACCCCTCCCCCGCCTCCACCTCATCACTCCCAGACCCCTTTGGAACAGGGGTCTGGGGTACCCCAGGGGTGTTGAAGGCTCAGGAGTGGGCAGCAGTCAGGGAGAGACAGACTTTGGGAAAGGGATGGTTGTGGGTCCTTCTAGCCCTAAGTTCCTGAAAATTGCAGGGATGGCAGGGCACAGACTCAGGCAGAGAGGACCATGGGAGGAATCAGTGTTTGAACTATGAGTGAACAGAGGAGAAACCTTGAGTTATGGGGCTGGTAGATCCCAGGCCACAGAAAAGCAGATGAGAAAAGGCTCAAGTTGGAGTGAAATTTTGGCCTCAGACACCAGAGTCCCTGAGGGTGAAGTTTCCCACCCCCATTTGTAGGAAAAAGGATTTGGGTCGGGGTGGGTGGAAGAAAAAAGTCCCAAATCCCAGGCCCTGGGAAATAAAAGAATCACAGGGGTTTCCATTTCACTCCACTTGTTAGTTTATCTTGGCACTAAAGAGGCACTTTCGAGTAACTGACCTTTGCCATTGGGTGGGGTGGGGAGAGCTGCCCCTGGGACAGACCCCACCCCCAGCTGGCAGTTTCCAGAAAAAGCAGTCTTTGTGGGCATTCTCCGAGGCCCAGCCACTGCTCCCTGGTACCCAGTCCCTGGGAGGGAAGGTGGGAAATTAGTACTATGGGGCCAGGCTTCCTCATGGCTGCCACCAGCGAACGAAACTTTTGTATGATACATAAAGTGTTTGGGTCTATTTTTAATAAAAAGGGGAAAAGCAACCGTGAGGCACTGTCCTCTGACTTTTCTTCCTCCTGCAGGTGCCATATGCTATCCAGTCACACTCCCCCACCCCGAGCCTGTCCCTTCATACCACTAGGGGGCAGCAATGGCTTTGCCTATGGCAAGATACCAGGGGATGGAGATTAAGGTGAGGTTTTGCTTAGTAACAGCTGGCTTCTTTGAGTGGTATTCCAGCTGAAGCACCCCGAACAGCTCATGTCTTTTGGAGCCCTTACAGTGAATCTGTTTTTTCCTGGATTGGGCATCTGGAAGAGGTTCATCCAAAAACAAGGATTTTCCTGGGTCCCCTTGCCTTTCAGCCTGGTTCCGGAATGTTTTGGTCAACTCATGGTTACACTTAAGGCTTTAAGGAAAATCGATCAGCCAAGGTGCTGGCCTGGCAGTTGATACAAAGTGGAACAAAATAGCTCAAAATCGCAGCATCAGTGCAACCATGTGACCCAAGTGCTATTTTTGGCAGTGATGTGAAATTCCTATTGTTGTGGGGTCACCAACAACTGCGGGGAGGATTGTATGCATCGTAAGTCATTTTTTGTAAACTAGTTTGTCATTTCCAGATTCATTCATTGATACTGCAAATATTTGTAGAGCACCTTTTACTTACCAGGCAGTGTTCAGCACTGGGGATGCAGTGGAGAACACAGCAGCCCTGGCCTGGCTTCATGGAGCTTTTCGTCTAGTGGGAGGACAAACAGTAACCAGGCAATTCCAGGAGGTGACCAGGACTCTGCGCAGGGATGGGGGAGTAAGCTCCCGAGCTCACAGAAGCTTAGCCTCCATTTAGGGAGTCAAGGAAGGTTTTGCAGAAGTGATGGCTCTGATGGCATTTGAAGGATAAGAAGTTCGGTGGGCAAAGAGAAAGAATGGGGGGAGGGGATATTTCAGGCAGGGAACTGGGTGTCAAGAGGCTCAAGCTGAGTTAATATGAGGCAGAAAGCAGTTTCCAACAGCTTCAGTATAGGTGCAAGAGGGTGAGAGATAACGCAGCAAAGAGGCAGCGGCCATAGAACGCTTAGGGATTTCAGCCCAAAGGCACTGAGGAAATAATGAATTTCTTAACAAGTGGGTGGCATCACCAAATGGCTGTTTTGTGTCCAGAGAAGAGGCTCAAATAGAAATGTTAAGAATGAAGAGGGGAGGATGTAGTAGTTCAGTAATAGAGTGCTTAGCACGCAGCGGTCATGGGTTCAGTCCCCAGTACCTCCATTAAAAAAATAGACCTAGTTACCCATCCCCCCCAAAAAAAACAACAAAAAAAGTTGCTTAGTAAATACATATATATATAATTAAAAAATGAAGAATGAGACACAATGCTAACTGTACCATCTCAAATACTGTTGTCAACTCAGAATGGAGAAGCTGTCTGGGCAGAAAACTGGAAGACACAGGTGCTAGAAGGCAACTCAGGACATGAAGAAATGATGCCCAACATCCCCAGGCCTCGGGGGTCTGTCTGATCCTTCAGTTCCCATGTGCCTGGTGATGCCTAGAGGCCCTTCTCTCAGGCTCCAGCAAGGGACCCAGCAACACTGTCCCTCTTGGTCTCACTTCTTGCACCAAAATTCACCTAGACTCGTCAAGCCCCAGGCTCTGACTTCAAAATCAGGCACAGACTAGCTGCCTTCTTAAAGCTCCCCAGATCTGCCTGTCTCTCAATTTACTTAGTAAGCTGACTAGACACTGCGGGAAACAGGGAAGTAAATGGCAGTCACTGCCCTCAAGTTCTTTGTAACCTCTCCTGGAAGGATCATTCTGTGTGTTGGGCTCAAGGAATCCTATTTAATCTCTAAGATCAGGCCATGGGCAGTGCTGTCCAAATCCTGGATACCCAGGCAGGGGTACTCCGGGGCAGCATAATGTCAAATGCCCTGTGACTAAGAGGGGTCCTGCTGGGAAATGCAGGTGCAGACGAGGTCTCCTTTTTATGCCCAAGCCGGAGGCACACAGGTCCCTGTCCCTGGGGAGCAGTGCTTTCAGCTATAGCCCCTTCTCCTTCTCTGCGCACCCCCTTTATCTCATGGAGGTCTACTCTGGTCCTGACTGACTCTCCCCATCTTCTCCACCCACCTTCCAAATCGCAAGCTAAGTCTGGGAACTCGTTCTTAGCCACCAAGTCACCACTTTTATCCTTAAAGGCTTGAGCCTTTGGAAGATACCCTCACACAACCAGCAGGTGGTGTCACAGCCCTCTACCCCTCAGCTCTCACAATCTCCCAGATGAATCTACTCAACCTTCTCCAAAGAGCTCTACCAGACTGGTGAGCTGTCAGATTTAGGACAGGATTAGATCTAGGGTCTGCAATTTAGGTGCTGTAAAACTTTGGCCATGCTGCTCAAACCTTTCTTTCAGTTTTTTTTCATCTGTAAAATGGGGGTGTTACTTGCCGAAGTCACTAGGATCCACTGTGATGTGTTTAGTGTCTGGCACATGCACCGCGCGTGGAAGTGCTTCTGTAAATGGGAGCTATTAGTCTGACTACTGATAGGGAGGCTTCTCAAATTCCCGCCAGGGTAGCTGATCGATGCCCAGAGGGGAGAGGAAGTCTTGATGCTCAGGAGGCAGCCAGCGCTGGGTAGCACCACGCAGCCAATGCCCTTTTAACATTGCACTGCTAGTGATAGGTGCAGACAGTAGCACAATGTGAAAAGAGCTCCGGCCCGCGGCAGAGGCACGCCGGCCTTGCCTCCGCGCCCCTTCTCATCCCCACTACAGCTTTTCTCCTTTCTGACTGTTCTCAGCGTTAATCCCCTATTTTCCCTCCACGCTCCACCCCCTCTTTTCGTTAACCTTTCTCCTCGCGCCCTTCTTGGCACCAAAACCACCTTTTTCTTGAGGTTTTAGGGCTGGGGGGACAGGGTCCAAGGAGGCAGCTGAAGGGATACCTTGAGCTTGTCACCCCACCTTCACAGGACTGACTGATAGAAATCCCCCATTTGGGGGGGAGGGGGTGACTTGCATGAAGCTGTGTTTATCTGGATTTTTATCTCTGCCAGCCGCCTTCCAGAGAGGAGCTGCCTGACCTGGACCACAGGACCCTCTATTCCTCCCTACTCTAAAGCTCGCTTTCCTTTTTAGCTTAGATAAAGGGGCATTCTAGGCCTTAAAAGGGGACCGCTTCAGACGAACCTTCAAGACCAGAGGGGTGGAAAATAGTCACAGGTCCCCAGGCCACACAGAGAAACTTCCAGGTCTGGAGGTAGAAGATGCAGCTAAAGTCCCACCTCTGCATCTCCTCTTGGAGGTCTTCAAAATCCACTTTATAGATTCAGCATCAAACAAAATGGCGAGGGCGACTCCCTCACCACAAGGGATAGGCTTCACTGGCAGTGGGGTCAGAATCGGAGTTGTTTCCGGTTTTATCCAGGATCTCAGTTAGGGAGTCTTCAAGCTCAACCAGAACTTCCACATCCTACCCTGGTCTAAGGGGCTTAAACCTTGGATAAACAACCCTGAGACTAGCCACCCAAGGTCCAGAGCCAGGCAGAGCCCCAGGATGGGACATTCCTGACTAGAGCTGTGGCCCCAAGGCTCACTCAGCTCCAGTCCTGACCTGGTGACCCGTGTGCAGCCCAGAGGGGAGAGGCTGAGGGGTAATTCCTCCATGCACTCATCAGTGAAGGCTTCTGGGAGAAGCCCTTCTCCGCGCTCCACAGTGAGGTAAGGGAGGACGGAATCCCAGTTGGGAGCTTTTCCTCTGGGCTTCCCCTCCAGCCCCCTCCCACCCTCTCAGGAAGCAGGAGAGCCTCCGGCCCGCCTTCCCAGGCAGTTTGTTCCTGTAATCTGCAAACCGGGGGCCCTGTCCCACAGTTCCCACAGTTCTAGTGGATGGAGACCAAAGCCCCACTAGGGTCAGTCGCCAGGCCTCTGCTCTTGGGTTGAGGGAAGTAGGCCCACTTGGGAACAGGATCATGCCAACAGGGGGCAGAGGGGCAAAGGCAGAACTGCCCAGCAAGCTTCACGGAGGTCAGGGGAAGATTCTTGACCAAGGAGTTTCCGGATATCTCCTTGGGGAGAGAAGGGAGAGGGGGCTGGGACCAAGATCCCCTCAGCGCTCACACCCAACTCACTCCAGAGCGGGCCCTGCGATTCACCAGCCGGCAGGGCCCCTCCCCCACCTTGGGCCCAGGAGCCATCCCCCAGCTCCTTCCAGAGGCGGGTGTAGAGACCGAGGAGGAAATGGGGGAGGGGAGGCCCCGGCTCAAGTTCTCTCCACTCCCCCTCCTCATTGGCCACCATCTTCCGGCCCCTGCCCCCCAGAGCAGCAGGGGATGGGGCCCAGCCTGTGGAAGGGAGAGAAAGGGCAGGTGGAGGGTTAGCTGGAGCAGCAGGGGCAGGGGCTGGCCCCAACTGTCTCCTCCCACCCTCTCCCCGCAGCCATGGCGACAGGAGGAGGAGGCCAGGAGGGTCTTGAAAGCCCTGTTCTGTGAATGGGATGAAAGGGGCAAGGAAAAGTGAGAGGGGGGCTGGGGGTTCGCTCTCCCTCAACACCCAACTGTGCCCCCTCCCCACACACACACCTTGAGGCTGGACCACACACACGCGCGCGCACACAAACTCCCAGCCATACTTGCTGCACAACTCAGCTCTTACTACACACTTACCCAAACAGCAAGCACTGGAGTGTGAGCTCACAGCTCCCCCACAGAACACACCCCTTAATACCCTACAACTCTCAGCCCAAGAGCGGGCCTCACACCCACACACAGCCCCTTGGCTCATCCCGCAACTTCCTCAAGATGCAGAACTCTGGCCGGCTCCAGCCCTTCAGCCACTGCGTTTCCCTCTGTACACACCCGCCAAGTCCCCCCATGCCCGCTCCCCCGTGCCCCACACCCCCGCACACACGCCCGGGCACGGACAGATGGCCCAGCCTCAGCCCTGCCCGGCGGAGCCCACCACCCCTTCACCACCACACCCCCAACTGGAAATTGACAGTGAAGCCTCCCCAACGAGACATGCCTGGTGCTTCCCAGTTACAGTTGTTTCGAAAGGAAAAAATAGAAGCGATGCCCACGAGTGGGGGAGAAAGAAGAGGGGGAAAGAAGATGAGAGGCAGAACCCAGACCACCCCCCCTCCCCTCACCGAGAGAATAAAACCGAAAATCGGTGGCGTTACCCTTCAGGGCGCTCTCGATACCTACACATTGCTCCTCGTTACGTTCCTCTGCCTGCCACCTCCTTCTTCCCGGGCTCTTTCTCTGCCCTTCCCTCCCTCTTGGCTTCCCTCCCTGGCCTCGCTCCCCCTCTCTCACGCCCTCTCGCACACCGCCAGCCCCTCTCCCAGGCCAGGCTCGGATCCCCGGCGGCCGCCCCTCCGCCCGCCGGCCTGGACCGAGGTCCCGGGGCCGGCCGGCCGCCGCGCCCTGTCCTCTGCCGATCTCGCTCTTCCCCCCTCGCCCCCTTTCTCCTTCCACACTCCCTGCCGTCCATCTTGAATACTTGGGATTCTTGAATGGAGTGAGCAGGATCCGCTCCCCCAGGCTCCCATTGGCTGTGGGTTAACCCTTTTGAAACGAGATCCTCCCTCTCATTGGCTGCCAGGCTCCCCTCTTCTCCCCCAACCCCCATCCCCTCCGTCTCCCAACAGCCGGCGAGGTCAGGGCGCTCCTGGGCGCCCCCTCCCCTGGCCTCTCACCCCCCCTTCACCCACACCCCAGGACGCACGTCTCCCTGCTCTTTCCATCACACCCACCACCCCAACAGGGCTGCAGGTGAGGATGGATACGGTTCCCGCCAAATGCGGCCCCAAGGTTAGGCTGGCAGAAACCCTATTCCCAGATGCCCCTTGTGCTGGACTTGGAGACCTTAGAAGATGCAAGAGGTGCAATTTCCTGCCTATCTCCAAATCCTCCTTCAGCAGAAGTACCGCTCCAACAGGGAATCCACGCAGCCATTCAGCCTCACCCAAAGCGGTCAGACAGTGCTCCTAAACCAATTGGCCCCCTGGGCTGGGCAGGAAGAGGGCAGCTCCGGAAAGAAGATCTGGGGCTCTTCAGAGAGGCTAATTCCCCGAATGCCGCGGGGCAGGTCTGACCCTACCAGGAATGTGCAGCATCTGGAGCTCTGCTCTGTCACAAACATCCCCAGGGACCAACCAGCCCAGCCGCCCAGGCCTGTGCTGGGCCCACTAGGGGCTCTGAGCTGGGAGCCCAAAGAGGCACAGAGGAAGGAGGCAGCGGGGAGTAGGGCAATGAGTCAGACTTAGGAATGGCCTACCTTTGTTTTAGGCCCAGATCTGCCATAACAGGCTTGGCTAGTCATGTCTCCCGTCTGGGCCTCAGTTTCCTCCTTTGCAAAAGTTTGATCTAGAAGAGAACTGTCCCACAGGATTTCCCGTGTGAAGGTAGAGTGTTCTGTGCTGCACCATCCAATATGGTAGCCACTAGCCACATGTGGTTATTGAGCCCTTGAAATGTGGCTGCTGCAACTGAGGAAATGGCTTTCTAATTTTATTTAATTTTAATTACTTTTAAATAGCCACATGTAGCCAGTGGCTACCATATTGGACAGTGCAGATCCAGAATCCTTGTGATTCTGCTGGTGAGTAACGTTCTAGGAATCTCCCTTGGGGAAAAAAATTCTTTCTCTTCATCCTCAGGTGCAGAATCTTCTAAAGCCAAATCGCAAATCCCCAAGGGCGTCCATTCCCAGGAAATGAGTTTTGAATCCTTGCCACTTTTGTCAGGAACATTTTCCTCCTAAGTGTCAATCTTTGTTCTGCGGGAGCTGAGATACACACACCTATGACACAGTGGGAGATTAGGGTGAGCGGAGAATTTGCAAGTTTGCCCAAACTTCTTGTGTTTTCAAGGATAGAAACCAAAATGTTGACAGGAGTCAGGGTGGGGGATGTCGGTTACCCAATGGCACACAGTAATTTAACACATACCCATAAACTTGGGGTTCTTGTGCACCCCCACACGCATACATCATTAAGCTCATTCAGTAAATATGTATTTCTCTGACCCAGGACGAAAGTTAACTGGGGTTGAAACCAGCTGATATGACTGATACCAAGGGATAGCCAGCTCCAGGGGAGAGGCAGACAGCCCGTCCTACCAGCACGTGAAAACCCGGGGCTCTTGGGTGCGCCAGGGCTACAAGGACATGGGTAGCTCAGAGCCCGTTTCCTAAATCAGTGTGGTTAAGAGACCCCATCGGGCATCCCCGACCATGAGGGGAGGAGGCAGCTGTGAGGTAGAAGAGTGGGTTCATCCTTGGACTGGCCAGGAAGCAGAAACAGCACGGGGCTGGGGCTTCTAGAGGAGAAGGGTGCAGGGTGTCCAGGATTCTAGTACTTACAGGCTAGGACTGGTGCATACAGGACCCTAACCCAGCAGAGAATGGCCCCAGGAGCTAGTAAAGGGGACCGTTTAAACAGTCTGAGCTTGTACTGTATTTGTCCAGCCCCCACTTCCGGAGGACATCTGCCTGAGTAATGTGCTATGGGTGAGGGGAAGACACAGTGCTCCCTGGGGGATGGCTTCTGTCCTCAATATTTCTTTACTACAGGAGAAAATTGCTAAATGGCCTCCCTGGTGACAGACAGATAAGGAGTTCAGAGGAGGGAAAGATTGCTCCCAATGGGGAATGGAATCTATGAAGGCTTCTTGGAGGAAGTAGCATTTAAGACTGGAAGAATAGAAAGGATTTAGAGATAAGAAGACAGGAAAAAGGAAGACCAGGAAATGCTAAGGAGAGGAAACAACACAAAGGCTGAAAGGTGCAGAAATGGTGGTATGTGTTTACAATGGGTTGGAAGAGTGGGAACCTAGGACATAAGAAGGGGAGTACCAAGGATGGAAAGTCAGGCTGAGATAGGTTGTGGAGGTCCTGAACACTTCCCTCCAGCCTCAGCTCCGCTCCAGTGACCTCATTTCTCCTGAAGATGCCCTTCTCCTCTTCCCCATCAAGAGATGTTTCCCACCTATTCATCACGCTACCCCAGTGCCTCCACCCTCAGCTTTCTGCTGCTTCCACCTTAGTCTGCAGGCCCCATCTATGTTCCACAAAGGGATAGACTCTCCATGGTCCCTCTCAGCTCAGTCTCCAGTCTCTGGATCCCCGTGTCCAGGTATGAGCTGCATGGAGAAGGCTTCCTTTTTCACATACCACTTTTTAAAAAAATTTAAGCATACTTAACCTACATATTGTGTTAGTTTCTGATGTACAGCATAGTGATTCAGTTATACATATATATTCCTTTTTCAGATTCTTTTCCAGTATAGGTTATTACAAGACATTGAATATAGTTCTCTGTGCTCTACAGTAGGATCTTGTTGTTTATCTATTTTAGATATAGTAGTTAGTATCTGCAAATCCCAAACTCCTAATTTATCCCTCCTCTCCCTTTTTCCTTTGGTAACCATAAGTTTGTTTTCTATGTCTGTGAATCTGTTTCTGTTTTGTAAATAAGTTCATTTGTATCATTTTTTAGATGCCACATACAAGTGATATCATGTGATATTTGTCTTTCTCTGCCTGACTTACTTCACTTAATATGATAATCTCTAAGTTCATCTATGTTTGCTGCAAATGGCATGATTTCATTCTTTTTTATGGTTGAGTAATATTCCATTATATATATTCTGTCATCTGTTGATGGACATTTAGGTTGCTCCCATGTCTCAGCTATTGTAAATAGTGCTGCTATGAACATTGGGGTGCATGTATCTTTTCGAATTAGAGTTTTCTCCAGATATATGCACAGGAGTGGGATTGCTCACTTACCACCTTTTAAACCCCCACATGGCTCCATCCTGTCTCAGGAAAGAACTAAAAGTGGAGGCCAGGAACATCTAGACAAGGTCTAATCTATTATAGAAGTTTTTTAAAAAATGTACCCAGGAGCTATCTGGCTCCAGCTCCCCCACCCCCCACCCTACCTCCACATTTTTCTGTCCCCCTCTGGGAGTTCCAGGATGCTCCTGGACTTTGCAGTAGCCTCCGTCCCCCGCCATCCCCATGGCATGTCCAGGATCACGCTGGAGGTGCCTTGCTGCCTTCCTCCCTAGTCTCTGGAGTCTTCCCCGGATCTCCATTTGGGTATATCACTGAGAATTCTGTAATTGTGAGACGGCAAGACTGTCTGCCCAAATCCTCTGCCTCTTGGAAGGACTGAATCTGAAACATCAGAGAAATGTTGCCTCCCTGCTTAAACATCAGTGGCGGGAACGCGGCTCCCAATTCATTAAGGTGACACATGCTTTTCCACGTGTGCTTCCTCCGTTTCCCCTCCTCCTCCAATAAGGCACTTTTGTAACTTGACTATCATGCTTCTCTCAACCACTTACATGTCTGAGCACTTCCCGTGTGGAAGGCTCTGGAATCGTTGCTGGGAAACATTCCTAGCCCCGAGGTACTGATCGTTGAGGTTACGAGGCAGACACACCACAAAGAGGAAGTCAGAGAGCAACAGGTGTCCAAATAGATGCAAGAACCTGCTTTCTGGGACAAATCTGCTTCCCCGAGGTCCCGGTGCTGCTCTGGCTTCGTCAATAGCCCCAATAGCCCCGTTTATTGCATCTCCCATCCCTTTCCATGAGCCTGGAGCAAGGGTCAGCAAACTACAGCCCACAGACCAAATCCCGCCCTCTGCATATTTTTTTTTTTTTTTGGTTTGGTTTTGGGTTTTTTGGTAAATAAACTTCATTGGAACACAGCTCACTTGGTTAGACATTGTCTGTGGCTGCTTTCCTGCTGCGATGGCAGAGTCAAGTGGTCATGACAGATACCCTGCAGCCGGCCACGCCTAGTAAACTTCCTAGTTGGCTCTTTACAACAAAAGTTTATGGACAGTTTCGGCCCCTGTCATCTCAGAAAGATGTAGTAGAACTCAAGGAAGGCAACCAAAATTACCCCGAGATGGGAGTGGAGGGACACAGCCCAGACTTTCCCCCTCAGCCTACACGTATGCTCAGATCTTCCCACAACCTACCAGGAACCTTTGCTCAATGCTGTTCAGATTTTTACATCGCTCCTCCATGTCCCACCCGTTCTTAAACCCATGCAGTCCGGCTTCTGCCCCTACCTTCCACTGAAATGTTTCTCACTGGGACCACCACGACCTCCCCATCCTTGGCTCACTGTTCTCGGTCCTCATCACACACAACCTCCGGCATCTGCCTCTCCTGACTCTTTCAGTCTTGAAATGCTCCTGGCTTCTGGGACACTTGTCTCTCTTGATTTGCCTCCTGCCTCTCCAACTATTTCTTTTCAGGTTCCTTCCTGTGGGTCTTTGTCCTTCCCTGCTGCCTAAATACACATTCTGCAAGGATTTGTCCAAGGCTCTCTTCTCCTTTCAAGCCCTCTCACTGGACAAAATCATCCACATGCCTGATTTTAACAGTCACGTGTCTGCTGATGATTTCCCAAGGCACAACTTCTGAACTGAAGACCCAGATTTCTAACCCAATGCTGTGACTCCTCAGATGCTGGTCTTACTGACCAGACAAGCTGAATTTGTTCAATATCAAACACATCATCCTAGCCCTCTGCCCCTCACCTAATCACCTGTGGCTCTTCTTCCATCTCCCCCTTAATGGTTGCTCTTCCTAAGAGACCTGCCCTTGACCCTTCTCTCTTTGGGGGTAATTTCATCCATTCTTACAGTTTCAGCAATCACCTGTGCATGAGTCACTGCCAAATCTCTCTCTCCAGATATGTTTATACTGCCTCCTTACATCCCCAAGTAGATACCTGAGGTAGGTAACAGGTGGTTTTGCCTGCCCAGATTCCAGCTGCTTCTAGCAACTACACCTTAGCTTTCCTTTGGGGAGACAACTCTTCTCTATTTTCATTCCTCATGGTTCATATGAGGCTGACAAATAACATGTGTTATTTGCCTATGGCTGTGGAACAGATTAGTCCAAAACTTAGTGGCTTGAGACAACACACATTTATTTTCTCACAGTTTCTGTGAGTCAGGAATCTGGGCAGAGCTTGGTTGAGTCCCCTGATCCTGGTCTCTCATGAGGCTGCAATCAAAGTGTCACTCAGGGCTGGGACCTCATCTGAAGGCTCAAGGGGGGAGGAGTTGAGTGGCTTCCAAGCTCACTTTCACAGTGGTTGGCAGGATTCATTTCCTCACGGGCTGTTGGACTGAGGGTCTCGGTTCCTTGGTGGCTGTTGGCCACCCTCAGTTCCTTGCAATGTGGGTGTCTCCAATATGGCAGCTTGCATCAGCAAAGCAAGCAAGGGAAAGTCTGCTAGAAAGATGGAAGTCACAGTCTTTGGTAACCTGTCACAGGTTAACAACCCCTCAACATGGCCATATTCTCTTGGTCAGAAGTAAGTTACCCAAGAAGAGGGGATGACACAAGTGTATGAATCTAGGAAGCAGGGTCACAGGGGGTGAACTTTGAAACTGTCAAGCACTGCACATTTAGCTAATTAAACCACAGTAATGGCATCAAGGATGGGTATCTAATCAGAATCAGTCAGAATTAGACCTGAGAAGTTTGCTGGAACCTTTGAGAGAGTGGCGTTGCTGGGATTGTTATGCTGGCAGAAGAGGGTAAGCTTGAAGCTACTGGTGGTCATAACCACTGCCACATGGAGGAGAATCTGCCTAAAATGAAAACACAGCAAAGAGAAGGCAAGAGATGGAGAGAGACAGATGCTTGATAGCATCATTTGAGAGCCTGATACAGCCATGCCTGAAGCAGGACCTCTTGAGTTTTTAGTCACGTAAGCCTAGACAGTCCTTCTATTTACACTGGTTTCAGATGGATTCTGCCACCCACAACCAAAAGGTTCCTAATGGATAAAATGTTTCAGGGATACCTTGCATTCAGTTGGCTGCAACCCAGTTTAATCATCTTACCTTCACCTTCCCCACAAACCTGCCTCTCTTCCTAGGTTCTATTTTGCAGTCAAAAGCATAACCCAGCAGCTTAGGGTGAAAACCTGGACATCATCTTTGCCCTTCCTTATCTGCTGTGGAAGTTGGAATAGCCCATGCAACATGGGTTGATTCTATCAACACAGGAGAGAACTTTTGCTTTGCAAAGATGAGGGAGGCTCTAAGGTGACTGAAGGAAACATAATCTTAACTATAGCTAAACAAGTAACTAGGTTTTTCTCCAAGTCATTAGAATCTTACAGAATTTCTGGACGTGAATCACATAATTTAGAGGATGAGAATAATATATCTCTCATATCAAAACATCCACGGACAAATGAAATTCTAGCAAACTGCCTGGTGACAATGTATTTTGGAAGGCACCTTGGGCTGGATTTGAGAAAATATTCCTTCTGTCTCTAAGGCAGATTAAAAGAAATCGTGTCATTTGAAAGTCAGGCATAATCTCCTTTACATCTTTTTATTTAGAGTTCCAATCATAATTCTAGTCTTTATCTTTCTTTCCCTATGCCACCCTAAATCCTGTGCATTCTACATCTCAGCCGTGTCCTGTTTTCTCCATTCCCTGCCAGTTTAATATCCACCGTGGGGTTTCGTATCATCCTCTGAAAAACTTTCCATCCAACCTCCACTGTGTCAGAATGTGAGCCCACAACACAAACCTCAGATCATTCATCCGCCCCAAAGTGTGATAGCTCCCTAGTGCCTAGACAATGCTTTCTAACCTTCACTGGGTTATGGACATTTAAAAAAAAAAAAAGATGAAATCTATGGGTAAGGTAACTCTTTCTAGAAAAATCTACAGGTTGTGTTTTGGTTACATTTCAAGATCGTGAACCATCTGGAGTCTGTTTTCTAACGATCGTGCCCACTTGACAACATATCTTCTCATCTCCCCCAGGTTAGACCTACTTAGAGAAACTACGTTCCTAACGTCTTCGCTCAGCATTCAATGCCTTCCAAACTTAACCCTTCCTTCCTTTCTTTTCGCACCTTCTGCCTTGTGCAGCTAAGGTTAGTTTACGTCTGACTTCCCAAGGCCAAGAGCCTCCCTGAAGGCAGAGATGGTGCCTTTTTATTTTTCCTTGTTATATCTCCCCGGACAGAATGAAAGTTTCTCTGGAGCAACAATCAGAATGCCTAGATTTGTGTGTAATATATTGTTAGATCATGACTAGATTTATTATTTTTAAAATTGACTTTATTGTGGTAAGAATACTTAACAAACAACATGAGATCTAACCTCTTCCCAGATTTTTCAAGTGTTTCAAGTGTACAATACAGCCTCTTTGACAATAAGTACAATGTTGTGCAGTGGACCGCCAGAATTTACTCATCTTGATTAACTGAAACTTTATGCTGGTTGACTAGTAATTTTTCATTTCTTTTTCCCTCTAGCCCTTGGCAGCCACCATTCCACTCTTTGATTCTAAGAGCTTTACTATTTTCAATACCTCAAATAAATGGAAATCACGCAATACTTGTCTTTCTGTGTCAGGCTAATTTCATTTAGTAAAATATCCTCAAGATTCTCCCATGTTTTCACATATTGCAGAATTTCCTTCTTTTTTAAGGCTGAGTAATATTCCCTTGTATGTATTGACCACATTTTCTTTATCCATTCATTGTCGATGGACATTTAGGTTGCTTCCACATCTTGACTATGGTGGGTAGTGTTGTAATGAGCTGCCAGATTTATAAACTTCTAGCTGCAAAAGCATTTTAGGGTGATGGCCTACCTAGTATAATACAATGTCATATGTTCCAAATTATATCTGGGGAGAGTTCTGATTTCAAAACTTTTCAGTTTCAGTGGACCCCCATAAGGATAGGGATTTCTCAGACCTTATGCCATGATTTTGGTTTAGAAAATATGGGTCCCCACTGGTGAATTTACCACATTTGCCAGTACTAATGCCAGGAATCCTTTTTGGTAGCTGGGGCCCTTTGGGACCCTGGAGAAAGTTAAAGAACTGGCTCGCTTGGTGGATTCGTAAGTGAGTTTATTGATTTCATATTGTAGCACTGACTCAACCCCCACCCTCAGGACAAGCCAGAACAAGACATAGGAATGCCTCCTATGTTGTTCCAAAATGGACGTTCTGAGGGAATCTAGGGCAAGAGAAAATTACTTCTCTTTGGCCACATTTCAAAATTCCACCCACATTTCAGTTGTTCCCCCCGCCCCACCTCCCACATATACTAAGGTATTTCTTTTCACATGCTGGGAGGTAGAAGACATTGCCAGTCCATAAAAGTGCGTGATCGCAGTGGACAAGGACTCTGCCTGGTTTAACACTTTATTTCCAGTACTAAAGCAGTGTTTAACACAAAGTAAGCACTCAATTTATGTCTGATGAATGAATGAATGAATGGGAAAACAGGAGCAGTCAATGATCTTGGCTTCTCATTTGTAAATGTTTGTCTTCAGAACCTCTATACTTTCTTTATAGTTGCTTGGTATCTTATAATTCTATCCAACCATAAACACTGAAGGATCTGTGTCCTACTAGACATATCATGACAAAGGGATGACTTCAGAGTTCTCTCATGAGCAACACACGCAGCATCAATAAATCAGATGCATCCATTGTGTGCAAGGGCCTCACATGATGATATGCTATGGTTTGGGTTATCAGTTAATATTAATTTCTACCTCATGACCCAAGATGGCCACTCAGGCTCCAGCCAGCCATCATATTCTATTCCAGCCAGTAGAAGGGTGGAAAAAGGCCTGAAGAAGGGTGTGCCCCTTTTTTTAATGATACTTTCCAGAAGTTACCTATAATATGCCTCCTCACATCCCGTTAGCCAGAATTGAGTCCCATGGCCACAGCTAACTTCAAGGAAGGAAGTCTTTATTTCAGGTGGCCAAGTAACCAGCTGAAAATCAGGCCTTCTATTACAAAGGAAGAAGTGGGGGAGACTGTTGACATCGGTGGGGAGGTGGTTTGACATGGAAAGTCCAGCCTTGCAAAACCAGAAAAACTTCTCTTAACTCATGCCCTCCACTTACTGCTCTCATCTGTGGAGTGATGGTCACCAGCCCAATCCCACTTGAAAGTGGATGAGTCTGAGCAGTGGTTAGAAAGCATGGCTTCAGGTTCAAATATGTCTCTGGATGTCTCCCCTCTTCCTTTAAGCAAGCGAGGAAAACAATACCCATCGTACAAACTTACGGTGAGTATCTTACTCCTGGGAAACCCCAGGGACAGAGTTGGTGCCTGTGAATGGTAGGTTTTCTCTTTTTTTTCCTAATAATAAAAAAATACAACATACGATTACCCTTTGCACCATTTTTAGTGTATAGCACAGTAGTGTTAACCCTACACACACTGTTGTGCAACAGATTTCTAGAACTTATGCATCCTGCAAAACTGAAACCCTACGCCTATCGAATAGCAAATCCCCCGCTCCTTCTCCCTCCGACCCCTGGCAACCACCACACTACTCTCAAAGGGTTTGACTACTTCAGATACCTCATATCAATGGACCCACACAGTATTGTCTTCTTGTGACTGGCTTATCTCACTTAGCATAATGTCCTCGAGCTTCATCCACGTTGTAGCATATGGCAGAATTTCCTGATCTTTTTAAAAGCTGAATAATGTTCCATGATACGGATCTGCCACATTTTCTTGATCCTTCATCCAATGACTGTTTAGATTGCTTCCACCTCTTGGCTCTGTGAATGAGGCTGCAAGAATGGTGCTTCCCATCAGCCTAGTTAGTATCAGCCTAGTTAGTATCCGCCTAGTTCTCTCCTTTCTTTCAATGCCCTTTGGTGGGGAACTTCATGGTTGACTGGTTTGTTTTTCATTCCCTGTATGCAAATAACTGTTAGGTTAAACATTTTAGGTGGAAACAAATAAGGCAGCTGAGTCTGGGAGTTCCATAGATACAACATGTGAATTAGGGAAAGGGAAAAGATGCTCCAGGACAGCAACAGAATATAGATTCTTTTCAGGTGGCCCATTTGAATAGATAAGGAAAGACAATCTGCAGAGCCAGCACATTGCTGAGTCCTAGAGCCGCTAAAATTCCAGACTCCAGATGTTTACTTACAGGACGGGGGCAGAACCATCCCGCAGTCCTGACTGAGGCCATCCATCCGTAAGTCTTAAATCCTGACCCCGAGGGTCAGAGGCCTGGGGCAGCAGTGAGGAGGAAAGGCCACCAACACAAATGTGTATGTAGTTCCCTTGTTGAGAGGGGGCTCTCTAATGAGGCAAAACCCTAGCTGACAGTAACTGTGAGAAGCTAGGCTTTGGTGTTCCTTCCTCCAGTGATTTCCTGAGGAGACAAGGAAAATAAGAATAACATCAGGGTCACCATTATAAAATATGATCTTAACCTGAATTGAGAGGTTGCACACTTTCAATCAAAAGACTTTGCTGTGTGTTTCTAGGCATAGATGGTGTCAAAGAAGCACAGACTGAATCAGCTTCCCAAGGAGCTTCCTAGTAGACGGAGTGAAAAGACACAACTCATGAACGTGATATGGATCATACAAGGTAGTGTCTGCTCAGCATGGTGTCCAGGGGATGGGGAGGGGCTACTGGCTGGGAAGAGCAGAGGACACTACTCAGGGGGTGAGAGTTTACACTGGACTCAGAAGAATAACAACATTTAAATAAGTGGATGGGATTCAGAAAGACTTTTTTTTTTGCTTCTCTTTGTTTTGTTTTAGCCAATATGTACAGAGCGCAAACTCAGTAGGTGCCAGGCTGAAGCTGAGGGTAATGACAGAAAGACATAGTCCCTGACCTGCCTTCCAGGGGGTTTTCAAAATTATTTTGGCCGGGAGACAGATTTATTCTGAGCCCCACACTGCCCCGGCTTCTCCCTCTGAAAGGGCCCAGGGACACCTCCAGGGTACCCAGTCCCCACATAGCACAGATGAGCAGGGGCTGGGGATCCAGGGCTGACAGTCTGACTGTACACAGAGCGGGAGCTGGCTCTGATGCTGTACCCTGGAGCAGCCACCAGTCAGGCACCCCGTGTCTGATGCAGGAAAACGGATGTGGGGCATGAAGAGGGCCATGTCCCAGTCTTTGGTTGAGGCCCTGGAACATGCCCCGCCAAGTGTGGGTCCTTGGCTTCACACAGGAAAGCATTCAAGTGTGAGCCACCGGTGAGTAAAGGTAGATTTATTTAGAAAGATACACAGTGCATAAAGTGTAAGGCAAGAGAAAGGCAAGGAAAGAGGTGTGGGAATTGGGTGCTCAGGTTAAAGTAAAAGTAGGTACACACTCCATAGACAAAGTGCGGGCCGTCCCAGAAGAGGGACTAAAAAAAAGCACTGCTAGGTGTGGTGTTGCCAGTTTTTATGGTCTCAGTAGCTTCGAAGGCCTACAAGTGGGACCATTCCAACTGCCCTGGGGAAGGGGCTGGGATTCCCAGGAATTGGGCCACCTTGGGACTGTCATGGCGCCTGTGGGCATGTTGTTTATCATGCTGTTACAATCAGCATATAATGAAGCTCAACGTCTACTAGAAGTCAAACCTCTTAATCTTTAAGGCCAACTGGGAGTTGAATCTTCCACCATTTTGGTGTTAAATTGCTGTCATTCCTTGAGTGGCTGTGCCCTGCCCCCCTCCCTCCTGTCTCATTGCCACAGTGAGGCCATCCTCCGGCTCCCCACTCCTCTCACCCTGGCTGTCACTGTGCGTTTTCTGCTCAGCCCCTGACCTTTGGCCCCTGGGGCTAGTCTTTGGTCTCCCACTGTGGGACTCTTTCAGACTTTGGCTCTTAAACTGAGAGGAGACGTGGAAGTGCCAGTGGGGTTTTCCAGGAGGAAATGCTCAGCAGCGTGCAGGCGCTTCAAACCTGAGCTGGTGAGCTGGGGAGTCAGCCACGTGGAGGTGGGGCGGGGGTGGGGGGGTGGGAGAAGCACTGGGGTCCTGGGATATGCAGACTGCAGAACCTGATGTGAATAGCATCTCTCACCTTCCCAGCGGGGTGACCCTGAGCAAATCATTCCTTAGAGGCTGCTTTGCTTCATTTGCAAATCTGGCAAAACATACCGAGTCACAGGCTTTTTGCAAAGTTCCAGTGAAATACTGCAAATGAAGCCCAGTGTGGGGCACATGGTAAAAGCCCGACTGAACAGGGCTTATGCAAGGGAGGGGGTAGGAAGCTTTGCGTGAGCTCTCAGACTGCAGAGAGACGAGCAGAAGGCTGACCATTGAGCCAGAGCGAACCCCTTGCTCTGTGGAGCCAATCTGTGCGGTCACTCAAGGAGAAATGGAGTGGAATGGGGGCGGGGGGCTGGGAGGCCGGGAGGTGGGCTCCCCAGCCAGCCTGTCACTCCAGGATGATGGATGAACCTAGTCGTCGGCTTATAATTAGTGCTGACTGGCTCTGAGATTCTTCCCTTGGGAGAGTGTTCCCTGCTCCTCCGTGCCTGGGAGGCCCTCCTCAGGGCTTGGAGCTGAGGCTGGATGTAAAACTTGCCCTGACTCTGGCACAGACTTCCAGAGGCTGGTGTGTGTGTGTTTTTGTACAAGTGTGTCAATGTGGGTATATGTGTATATCTGTGACTCTTGTGACAGTGTATGCATGTACACATGTGCACATATGTGTGTTTGTATACACTTATATCTACCTATATGAGTGTGTGTGTGTGTGTGTGTGTGCTAAGTTGCTAGCCAAGACAAGGTTAAATATGCAATGAGAGAAATACATAAAAGTCTAGATTTTTGTTGGGGTCATTTGAAGCATCAGTTTGAAGAAGTCAGTTGACACGTTGCTCTCAGTCATCCAAATGGCAGGCAGCCCCTGTCCTGAGGAAGGAAATAACATATACGCCCACGGCCCTCCCTGAGGTCCCTGGTAGCCCAAGGTCAGCGTGAAAGAAGTGTCCCAATTTGCATAAGGGTTTTTCTGGGATAAGGAGAATTCCTATTTCCCCAACATCTCTTCTGAAGATTCAAAATTGTGGTGAAATTCTGGAAATGGGAGAGTATAATTTCAATCAAGGCTAAGGACAAAGAACAACAGGAAGTTCTCTGAAATAAAATTACCTTGAGAAGAATGGAATCTAGGTTCCTAAGCACTGGGGTCTAATCCCATCTCCACTGTTCATCAGCTATAAGACCTTGAAGGGGTAGATTGATTGTTCTCTAAAGCTTCGTTTTCCATCAACAAAAAAGGGGATAATAATGGCCCAGTGTTATCATATATTATGTAAATTTGAGTTATGCAAATTTGGAAAACTGTAAGTATTCCTAAATTAAAAAAAAAAGTCATCAAGTTTGAGTCATCAGGTTTGCATGATTTAAAAATTGGTGTGCCCAGTGCTCTGCAGGCTGTTTACAAGTGTTGCCACAAATCTGCATCATGTGAGCCTGCAAAAGTGAAAAACCTCCATCAACGTTTCTGTCGTGAATCAAACTGTTGTTTCTGTGCACCGTAACTTTTGGTAGCAACATTAATGACTACTGTGCCGTTATGCTAATATTCAATGTTATCATTCAAAATATTTTCTGTATCCTAGAAAAAGACTACCTTAGAGTTCATTAAATAGTAGGGTTAGTGCCAAAAAAACACTCTCCGAAGTCAATAACGTAACGTAAGTTAGACATGATAAAACACCATGAAAAACCTCGAGTAACTGTCATGACATACCAAGACCTTAACTGAGGATTTCCCACTGTGTGAAACATGAGATTTCTAGTGTTCAGTAAATTTGAAAAACAGCACAAAGACAAAACTATTCTACAGTGGTTCAAGACTCCTCTCTCTACTTTTCACAGTTATTCTTCTGGAAAAATAGTGTCAAATTATGTAAGTCTTGAATTATCCGAGATCTTCAGTAACATATCCTTTTCATAAGGTGTGATCTCCTCCTAAATGAAATGATGTAAGCCGTGAACATTTCTTAGCTTGGTAAATGCTGGATGCCTCAATGCACGTTCCGTAGTTTTTGCCCCAGTTGTGGTTCCCAACCCCAACCCTAAGGGTTTGCAGGGACCAGGCTGATTCCGACGGCAGCATGTGGCTCAGGTCGGAAGTCTTCTGGAATCCAGTCAGAACCTGAAGGTATTGATCTTTTGGAAATGGTGGCCGAATTGTTGTAAACTGTTAACTTTGGAATCCAAGGTTGAATTCCTATGTTGGCTGTCTAAGAATCTGAAACCTTACAGGGAGTTTTGTGTCCAAAAGGCTACACAGGACAGAGTTTCAACAGTGACACCATGTGGCCACAGGGACTAACTGCAATGGAACTCTAATCACGTCAGGTTCTTTCTCAGAACACCCTCAAACCAAACCCATGAGTGAAGGATTCTGTCACTATGAGACAGGAGGGAAGGGGGCAGGGCACAGCCACCCAAAGAATGACAGGAATTTAACACCAAAATGGTGGAAGATTCAACTCCCTTATTGGCCATAAGGATTAAGAGGTTTAACCTCAAGTAGACCTTGAGCTTCATTATATGCTGATTGTAACAGCCTGATAAACAACATGCCCACAGGCGCCATGACTGCCCTAAGGATAACCGCAAAAGGCCAAAGAATGGGCGGTGGCCCAATTCCTCGTAATCCCAGTCCCTTCCCCAGGGCAGTTGGAATGGTCCCACTTGTAGGCCTGTGAAGCTACTGAGACCATAAAAACTAACAACACCACACCTAGTGGCCTTTTCTGCTCCCTCCTCTTCAGGGGGACTGCACGCACTCTCTCTATGGAGTGTGTACCTACTTTCACTTTAACCTGAGCACCCAATTCCCACACCTCTTTCCTTGCCTTTCTCTTGCCTTACACTCTATGCAGTATGTATCTCTCTAAATAAATCTACCCTTACTCAACTGTGGCTCACACTTGAATGCTTTCCTGCGTGAAGCCAAGGACCCATACTTGGCGGGGCACGTTCCACCGGGCTCAGTCGAGACCTGGGACATGGCCCTCCTCACACCCCCACATCCGTTTTTCCTGCATCAACCGGGGATCGGTGGTGGATCGCTGGAACTTTGCCTACCCCAGGGTAGGGCTGCAGGGCAGAGCCAGAGGGCAGGGGTCTTAGATACATGTGTTTATGGGGGGTTGGCTCTCTGTCTTTCTCAAAAGTCACATGTACAGGTGGAGGAGCTGGGGGTGAAGTGTGCCAGCCGCACAAATAGCAGAAAGGAAAGAGTAAAATTGTAAGCAAGCAGCATGAAACTTCATGTAATAAATTGTCTCTAATACTATATGACATAGAAAAAAATTCTTGATTCTTTTTTTTTTTAAGTGGGGTGTGGTGCAGGTGATGGGGAGATAAGGGAAGAAATTTCTGTTGTTTAAGCTACCCAGTCTGGTGATTTTTTTTTTAATGGAGGCATTGGGGATTGAACCCGGGACCTCATGTATGCTAAGCACACGCTCTACCACTGAGCTATACCCTCCCCTAAAAAGTTCTTGATGCTTTAAAGAAAATCTCAGAGTAGCAAATTGCTGGGGAAAGTTGCTAATAGTATGTCTACATAGATGTAAGGCCACTCTGGTAGATGGGGGAAGTGGCCACAATTACTCACGGTGCCTCATATGCATGCCCTTTGCAGAATGACCCTGCGGATCATTTCTTTAAAAGGGGGCATGTTTTCCTTACTTTGGTGACTTGCTTTGGCCAATAGAATGAGGCAGGAATGATGTTACCTTAATTCCTGGTTTCAGACTCAAGAAACTTGGCACAGCTCTGCTCACTGCAACGTCCATCTGAATTACACTAGATCAGCCTCCAGGAAGATGAGAGGCCAAATGGAGCAGAGATGGTCAGCCGATTCATCTCAGCCGAGGCCCCTGCCACGTGGAAGACCTACAGGAGGCCAGCAAAGCCAAACCCCATCAGCCCTTCCAGCTCACTCCTCAGCTGACTGCAGCAGGCTTGCAGCCAGGGCCACTTTGAACCTGCTGAGCCCTCACGGACTCAGTGACTCACAAGTGACATAAATGTTTATCATTTTAAACAAACAACCCCCCCCCCAAAGAGTTTCACATCCCCTCTTAGCAAAAAAGCTTCAGAACAGAAAATATTTAAATTCTCTTCACTCTCGGATTTTCTGCTCTTTCCAGATAAATAAGAATCCCCCTTTTTCCCCTACCAGGATGTGGTGATTCATTCATTCAATCACCCTTTTACTCAATAGATTCTTTTTTCCCCCAGTGGAGGTACTGGGGATTGAACCCAGGACCTCGTGCATGCCAAGCACTCACTCTACCCTATTTTTAAATTTTTTTTAAGTATAAGGCACTCCAGTAGGCTTGGCGAGGCACATGGTGCAGGGCATAAAACAACACAGGTCTGATTGATATTCTAGTTGGGGCAGAAAGGAAACAAACCCAGCCAAATAAGCCACCTAGTACATTTGTATTCGGACAACGTGGGATCAATTTACAGCTGCGTGACCTTTGGATAGTTACTTAATCATTCTGAGTTTCTGTTTCCTTATATCACAAGCAGGAATAATACCTGGCTCTCAGCATGGAGCAGGGGAAGTTAAAAAATTTGCAAAGCTCTAAGCCCATAGAGGGTCTGGCTCACTTTCTTCTTCAGACTTTGGGTTGGCGCTCAGCACCATTTTGATCACATCAGGATCCCCCCATCCTTGGGGGGATCCTCCTAAATTTGGGAGGTGACTGCTTTCACTAGTTCCTCACGTAAGAATCAGTGTGGGACCAGCGCCCCTAGAAAGGAATTTGGTGTCTTCTCAACATCCTGAGAGACTGACCAAAAAGAAGGGAAGGGCACGCGGAGATGGCTGTGCAGATTAAGCCTGATGTGAGGTGATCTCCCTGTGCCCTGGGGCCTCAAGTCAAGCCTGGGTGACTTGTTTGGGTCTCAGCCTTGGCTGGGAGACTGTGCTGCAGGGAAAGCCTCTGACCAGGGATCTGGCTTCCTGAGGTTTTTCCCCAGAAATAGTCCACACAGGAAGCCAGGACCTAAAGCACAGTCCAAGAGCGGGAAGTGAGCAGCCGGAGATGAACAACAGGGCAGGGGGTCAGCCACCAGCACCCACCATGTCTTCTTTCCTCCCCTGTCCGAAACCCCGGACCTCAACCAGAACATGCATCAATGAGAGAGCCCACTGGAAGTTTGGGTCACTTCCCATCCTGCATTTCAGCTCTGAGCTTGGCACCCCAGCCCAAGCCACAGAGAAGGGGATGAGTCCAAGGGGCAGAGCGCTGCAAGACCAGCTGCAGTCTCCAGCCAGGTCAGTCCCGCACTGCCCTCCCACGCCTGTTCCTCCTATCACCAGGGTATTCTGTGATTGGGGATGGGGAAGCCAGACTCTGTAGGTGGCTGAAGTCCCGAGGGTGAGAGCAGCAGTGATGTAAGCATATATCCTGGTGGCTTGGATGGCCCCCCAAGAAACATTTCAGGTGGGACTAGTGCGACCTAAGTTGAGATCCTATTAGAAAATCAAATCACCATGTAGTGCAGATGCTTGATGAATGTCTGTGGACTGATGGCTGAATCCCCACGTTCAGTCCTGGGGGAAGACATACCTCTGGGCTGTTTGTGGCTGGGAACCTGAGTGTCTGGGTGTGTGAGAGAGCTGGTGAGGGGGCCAGTGCGAGGAAACAAGAATGACTAGACCTGCAGCTGAAGGGCTAAAGGCAGAAATCAGTCGGCATGGTTGGGTTGACAACACGGTAACAGGGAGAGAGGAAGGAAGGGAGGGGGGTAAACAAATGCGGTGGGGGGCAGAGAAAAAGACAGAGACAGAGACAGCGGACTCTGAACTGGAAGTGAGGAAAACATATTAAGAGACATCCTCAGAGACTAAAAAAATGCTCTGTGTTAATATCAATCTTCCTATCCATCTCCCCCAGCAAGCTATAGGTTTTGAAGGAAGGCACTCCAGTTTAAGTCATCTTTATAGCCTCTGTACTTATTAGCACAGTGCCCAACACATGCTAGGTGCTCAGTAAGTTTGTTGAGCAAATAAAATAAGAAGAAAAGGCAGGACTTTAAGACAGAAGGGCAGAGACATAGACAATACTGGCTATAAGCTCAGCATTAAGAGTCAGAGGGTTGTGCTTTCAAACCCCACTGCTGCTGTCTGACTGCATGCCTTTGAGCAAGACTTAGCCTCTCTGAGTTTAGAGTTTACCATATAAAGTTGGTGTGAGATTAAATGTCCGCAAAGCTCTTAGGAGACCACCTGTGTAAGGTCCCAATAACGTTAGCTACTGTTACTACTACTGTCACAGCTTCGCAAACAAATAAGCAAGATAGAGGTTGTGGTAAATGGATTGCATAAGGAGCCCCTAATTAATGACTTTACCCTGTCACTTGGTCCTGTGTTTCCACTCTAACTCAAGTTCTGGCCACGTGACTTGCTTTGGCTGGTGGGACAATGGAAACTTGATGCCAGCAGAGATACAGGCTGTGAAAAAGCCTGCCCATTCTGACTCCTCTCCTGGAATTCTGCTACTATGGGCCAGCACTGCTGGAAGGATGTAGGAGACAAGCAGAGGAGAGCAAAGGTGTTCTAGCTAAGGCCATTGTAGAGCAGTCATCCCCCAACCAACCCACCAACTATTATAGATATATGAGCAAGCCCAGGGAAGGTCAGCCAGGGCCAGGCCAGATCAGCAAAACCACCAACCCCAAGACTTATATGTGACAAAATGAGTGGTGGCTATTTTAAGCCATAAAGTCTGGAATGACTTGTTACACAGCAATAGCTAGCTGATACAGAAGCTGTGGAAACCCTTGTCCTCTAAAATTGAAAAGCAAATGAGAGAGGAAGTTATGATCTGCTAGGTTTTATTTGTAGTCTGGTGTATTTGGACCAGAGAAAGCTGCAAAAGTGCCTTGGAGAGTCACAGGGAAGGGATGATAGAAGCAGGTCTCCCTCACCAGACCCTAAGGAGCCCTTCACGGGGAGGGCAGACCTGAGACGGGAAGTGGCTAGGGGCAAATCCAGGCTGGCAGCAGCAGGGCTGCAACTAGGAATGCTGAGGCTTGAGGGGTAGGGCTTGCCCTAGTCTGCCCCCTATAGGTCTCAGGTCCTGGGGTCATATACCCGCCCCATGAAGACAGGGAACTTGTGCTGCTGGTCCCAGAGCAGAAAGAGGAAAGGCTGCTGCACGTCAAAGGTCAACAAATTGCGGGCCACAGAGATAACCGAGGCTGCAGCCGCCTCCACCCCGGTCTCTGTCAGCTCCAGCATGGACTGATGCTGCATCCCAGAAACCTGAAGATCCGGGTCCTCGGTCAGCCCACACAGGTTGAGGTCGTAGGAAAAGTCAAAGAATTCTAGGGCACAACCAGAGAAAAACAATGAGGCAAAGGCCGGCACAAACCCCTTAGCTGCTGGAGACAATTTGTCCTGAATTTTCTGGATTGGTCCCAAATTCCAAGACTTCCTTCCTCTTCTTCCTCTTTGTTTATCCAATTATATATCATGCTTTCTGGTCCAGCTCATGGGATCTTCTATCAAGTGGGCCCATCTTTACTCCAACCACCACTTTCTCTCAAGTGATGAGAGGCCATGCCTGTAACCTCCAAAACCCTGAAAAGTGATGCCACCACTTCCTTGTCAATCAGGACCTTGGAAGTGAGCTAATATATCAGAAAAAGGACATATGTCCTCAAATGAGGTTATATGCAAGGGTGTGATGTCATATACTAGGAAACAAGATCATCTCTGAGGAAGTCAAATTCGATAACAGAAAATGCAGTGATGCATTTGGACATGAGGTCAAAGATAAGGAAGTGAGGCTGTTATTTAAGAAATGGAGTATCTGTTGCCTCTCCTAGACTCAGATGCCTCTAGACCCTTTTATCTAGATAGCTTCTTGCATATTCCATGGGGTAGTTGAGTTCTGTGAAATGTCTCTAAGGGAGGAGCGTCCACCCCCACCACGGTCACCTGTTTCCCATGTCTATGTTACAAGGAACCATAGTGGAAACAGTCAGGAGGGCTAAAGACCTGGATTGGGGTTCTCATTCACTTCCAACTGGCTCAAGGGACCTTGAGTAAGTCAAGCCAACTTTCTGAGTCTCAGCTCCCTCAATGATCCAATGGGATAGAAGCACCTGCCTTGCTAACTCAGAGGATTGAGGGACAACCTGAGATTATGGATGTAAAAAAATACTCAAGAGTATTTCTTTTTTTAGTGGAGGTACTGGGGATTGAACTCAGGACTTTGTGCATGCTAAGCACACGCTCTACCTCTGAGCTATACCCACCCCCACCCCAGCTCCCTTAACTGCGTTTTAAGGCCCGCCCCTGCCCCGCCCTCCCCCCTCCCCTAGTCTCTTCTCTTCTGATGGCCTAGGGGCAATCTAGGCTGCTAGGGCTCACCGAGCTTCTCCATGATTGACAGCATGTCCTGGTTGCTCTTTACTTTGATGCGAGGCATCATCAGATGAGTGGGGTGGAACTTGAGGGACTCCAGCTTCTCCATGACGGCCTTGAAGACAGGGGTGCTGAGAGCATTCTCTATTTCTTGGAGATAGTGTTTCATCGTAAGGGGCACCAGGATCACCAAGCTCAGGTTGTGGGACAGCTGCAGACGGCCCACCTGGAGAACAAGAGGTGCACCTTATCAGTCTTCCCGCCTGAATTCTCTCCTGGCTCTTACCCACCATATCCCCGGGCTGATCTTCCGTCCGCGGCTATGGTCTGTACAGTTTCAACAAGCAGCAACCAGAATTAGGCTCCCAGGCTTTGCCATGAGATGCGATGCCCGCTGGAGCAACAGTGCTGGTCTAGCTCTGCACTGGTGAGATGCAGAGGAATGAGCATGAGTTTCTGAGAATCACATCCTGACTTGACTACTGATTAGCTGTAGAAGGCAAGCAGATTGAGCTCTCTGAGCCCTGTTCCCTTCTTCTCAACTATTTTGTTCATAATGTACCCCTTAAAGTCCTTTTAAAGGCTTTTGATGGCTTTTCACTGCCTATGAAGTTAAGTATAAATCTCTTGGTGTGGCATTCAAGACTATGTACAAACTGATCCTAGTCTACCATTCCAGTTTGCCAGTAGAAGGACTTACAACTAGTGGCCAGACAAAAGTATGAGAGAAGTTCAGGACTCATGGGTTCAGTACAGAGGAGTTCTCAACTCAGGGCGAATTTGCCCCCAGTGGACATCTGGCAATGTCTGGAGCCAGCAGAAACAGAGGTTCACCGTGTTACTGGCATCCAGTAGGTAGAAATCAGGAATAATGCTAAATCCTACAATGCCCAGGACAGCCCTTTATAAACAAAGACTTATCTAATCCGAAACATCAATAGTGCCAAGACTGAGAAACCCGAGACTCATAAGATATAAGAGACTATCACTGAAATGGCATCATGGTTGAGGCTGAGAGATGGACAGGAATAAGCTACAATACAGAACTCAACTGGGCAATGAGGAAATTAACTGGAACCAATCAATTGTTGAATTTGACAAAAATGGCCCAGAATCAGCAGGTTGTAAATTGACTAATCAACTGATGAGCATGGACATGGGGTCCCTGTTGACAGAGGCTCTAAATAGGGTACACATTTGGCAGTAAATTCTCACATTGTGCTCTTGAATTTTCAAGCCCATAACTTCAGCATACCCGACTTGGTAATCCTAACCCTCTTCGTTGGGTAAATACTCTTTAAGTCTCAGGAAAATTTAGAATTAAGTACGGGAATGAAAACTTAGAATTAAGTATAGGAATGACTCTGTAGTATTAAGACCAGGTATTAAGACTTTTCAGTTCAGGGTAATCCATGTTTGTTATTTATTTATTTATTTTTTTTGGCAAAAGGGAAGTAATTAGGTTTATTTACTTATTTATTCATTTATTTATTTTAATGGAGGTACTGGGGATTGAACCCAGAACTTCATGCATGCAAAGCACATACTCTACCACTGAGCTATACCCTGCTCCCTGTTTTGTCTGTTTTTTTAAATAGTATTTATAAGTTTTGGAGACTCAGACATGCCAGTTTTATGCTTTTGAGCAAAAAGGTATAGGATAATTTCATTAAGTTTGAGAATGATGTTGAGATGTTTGTTGAAGGTTGATTTACTTTTCAAATTTAATTTTCAATTCACAGGCAGGCTTTAGGTACTAGGAAGATACGGCCAGGAAGGGTTGTAATTCTGTCCTGTCACGTACCTGACATGCTAAAAAAGAAAATCAAGTATATTAAATGTATAAAGTATATTTATAAAGTATATACATAAGCTCAAAATGTTTATGGGAATATTAATTAACCATATTTATAAGTGAAACAAATGGTTTAAAGGAGTTTTATCTGCTCAAGATGGCTTAATTAATTAAAGAACAAATGAAAGTTAGTTTTTTAAATAAAATTACTATAAATAATACAGAAAATTCAGCTTAAAATTTAAAAGCTTAAGTAAAATTTTGATTTTGAATTTACAGCATTAATATATTAAATCAGGCATTTGTTTATAACCCATATAGAACTATAAATAGTGGTTTCCGTGCAAAAAACTTCTCCTTCTTTAATATTAAAAAATCTTACTTTGATATCCTCTTCCCATATACTCTGAGTTAGAGTAAAGCCCAGGACATGCCATATATATTCACTTTTCTCTGTCTTATGCATGTTATTTCAGTTCTGTTAAAGAGCTGGGAATGTTCAAATTCATTGGATAGGAATGGATGGATGGAAGGGTGGAAAAGTGCATGAATGGTTAAGAATGGTCAAAAGTTCCTCCTCCACGAAGTCTTCCTAGTCACTCATACTAAGTGAGTTGCTCCCTTTAGCATCTGCCCCTGAATTCATTCCTTTATTCAGCAAACATGATGAACACTTATTATATGTGACATTGTTCTGGGCTCTGGGGGTGTAGTAGGAAAAAAGACAGGTAAAGTTTGTGTTCCCAAGGAAAGAGACACTATCTGAGAGAGAGAGACAATACTGCAATCAAATCAGCAAATAAACAACATAATTTCAGATAGTGATAAGTACCACGAATATAATAAAACAGGGTGAGGTGGAGGCTACTTTAAGGAGGGCGAAGCCTTCCCCACCAAGGTGACCTTTTAGCTGACACTTTGGGGAGCAGAAGGAACAAGTTATGCCAACATCTGAGTGAAGAGGCCCCAGGCAAAGGGAAAAGCTGAGGAAAGCTCCCAAGGTGGACACAAGCCTGGCGTGTTCCAGAACAGATCCTGTGCTTCTCAGCCTGGGACCACGTCACTGGGGACCTCCTGTTGTTTTCCATCCCATAGGTCTGTTTCTTGCTGCTCTAACAAGGCAGAAATCTCTGGTCATTGGGCATGAGACAGTTTACTAACTAGAATCTTCTGGGCTCCATATTCTCTCTTCCCTCCTCATCCACTGTAATCCTTCATGCTGTTCAATTTCTGCTAAGGAACGTAGAGCCATTTAACACATGTGCACACATGCACTGACCGTGTGCGCTGACACATGGAGATACCTAGACCCGTGCACACATATAGATGCATGCAGTACCCAGGTACATACACACTAAGCCACCAGGGTCTACTGGTGGGTTGACTGGAAAGAGACACAGAGGCACAGAAAAGGAACATGACTCACTTTTTGCCATTTGATGCAGTAGAGATGCATGAAGAAACTTTAGAGTCCTGCTCTCCAACCTAAAATATATAATGCCTGCCTCGACCAAGGCTGAAGAGGGGAGAAGGAGGAAAGACAGGGTGGAGATACGGAAATGCTGAATTAGTAAGGGTGTGCCCCACACCAGTGAGGTCACAGCAGAAAAGAAATCAGGACACGCATGAGGCTCTGAAACAGGAGTGGGAAGGGCCAAGAACTTACCCTGGCCTTCAACGTTCTGTCCACGAAATGGGCCACAGGGTACTTCTTGCTAGTCAACATGTGCACTTTTATCACAGAGGATTTGAGGTAAAAGGCCTCCTTGTTTTTTTGGACGGGATCAAATGTTATCTTCCACTTTGCTGGAGGGAAGAGTGGAGCAAGGGTTACTCTAATGCAGGTGGGGAGAGATGCTAAAAGCTTGCTGACCCAGGGGTGGGACAGGTATCACAAGATCCAGTGGTGGAGCTCTCAGCTGGGTGGATTTTGAAGCCAGCAAGGGAAGGAGGACTCAGGATGGGAAGATGCCCTGGCCCAGGGCCCCCTTACCACTCAGGTAGATGGCGTTGAGGAGGACAAGGCGGGTGTCGGCAGGCAGGCTGTTTAGCAGGTGGCTGATCTTGTGGTTGGTCTTCTTGGCCACCCAGTTGTTGATGAGCTCCAAGTTGACACTACTGTCATTTCCCAGGGCTGTGGGTCTGCTGCCATACAGGTTCCCAGAGGCGTTTATAAATGTGTCCCTGATGGTCAGGTCTGGCAGTGGGGGCAGGTGGAGAGAGAGAGGCCTGAGTCCCCTGAACACGCACTCCCCTTCCAAGAGCAGGCTTGGAGAGGGAGCTTGTTTCCCATCACTCTGTCTGCTTGCTCCTATGAACACAGGATGTCGGAGCAGGGGTCCAGCCCACTCCCCTCACAGACGTGCTACGTGAGGCCCAGAGAAGGCAAATCCTCACTGAAGAGCGAGAGAACTCATCCAAGCTCGAGGCCCATGCTGCCTCCACTTGCCATGTGACCATGGCTTGGCAAGGTAACTCTTCAAGATCTTAACTTCCATTTGCCTATATTTTATCGTTTTCTTCCCTTAATTCAGCAGGGAACAGACTCTGCTTTGCAGCCTTAGTGGAAGGTCGTAAGAAGACCTCCCAGGTTTTGCTCTCTCAAGCCTAGTTCCACTAAGAAAATAAGGGTTTGAAAGAGACATTTTTCCTGGACTAATTAGGTAATATTGAACGCAGTTGTGTTTTCCACCAACCTAGCAAGACAGAGGACAACGTCGATTTATAACAAGTAAGTAAATGCAACGTTTCTTGAATACCTCTGAGCCTGATTTTTTTCCATCCCTAAAAAGAGGCTGTGCTTTTTTTTTTTAAAGGTAATGGTGTGACAGGTGAGTTTCCTTTCTTTCTTTCTTTTTTCTTTTCTGTGTTTTCTCAGCTTTCTACAATGAACAAGTTTGCTTTTTTAGTTAAAAAAAAAGAAGACAGAAAAAAATTGTTTCCTTATCTAAAGAAAGGATGACACACTAGCTCTGTAGTTTTCAAACTGAGCAGAACTGAGTTTCAAGTAAAGTCATGTCTGAAGCCCACAATAAATACAAAAGGGCTCTGGTTGAGGCTGGGTGGCAGTTCAGAGCCCACCTGGCTCCTTGTCACAAGAAGCGGTACCTCACTCCCCACTCGGCCTCCCTAATCCCCCGACTTGCACCAGGACTCCAGCATCAGCTCTGCAGAACCCTAGGGCCCTGGGGAGCAAAATTTGAAACAGCTGCGTTAGATCTTTTGGGAAGCTTATTGCCCTTACTGCCTACATAATAATGTAAGGTATGAAAAAAACAACAAATTCATGTAACACAAAAGTACAAAGAAGAGGAATCCCAAGATTCCCCTGACCCAGATTAGCAAATATTTTTGCCTATTTTCCGCCCTAGCCCTCCAGCCCTGTCTATTACGGAATGCAGGACAGTCTTACTCTAAACGGAGTTGATGAATGCAAATGACTTTTCCAGGGTCTCCCCCGAGTACCTGTCCAGCTGCCACCTGGTACTTCTGAGGCCCTGACCTGCTCTGCACTCCCTCCTCATGTTCTAGCTTGGACATTCCCTCTGTCCTGTCTTTCTCCAGTGCTGGGTCCCCATCAGAATCCTGAGGACCCTGCCCAGCAGCTGCCATCCTTCCCCGAGCACTCACCTGGGCTGTGGAAGATTTGAGAGACTGAAGTGAAGCCTTCGGATGTGAAGGCTTTCAGGGCCTCATGGACACAGGTGAAGTCTTTGGGGTAAGCGAGGAGGCTTTCCAGGTTTTTCTTGGTTTCTCCTCCAGCCCCTACAACAAACAGCAGAGATGAGGGGCAAGAGCAGGAGGGGTGGGGAACTACCACTGGGGACTAGAGTGGAGGGACCAGGCTGGAATGGGGGGGATCACATATCATCAGAGCTAGAAGCATTTTGGAAGGCAATACATGTCAGAGAGAGAAGGGTGGGAGAATTAGGAATAAACAAAGTTAGGCTTTTCTAGGGCTTTGCGTACTCTCTTCTTCCCTTTTTCTCATTTTAATACCACTCACCTTCCAAAGCCTGGTCTAATCACTGCGTGTTCCACGTTAACTATTATTTAGTTGGTTCGTGTTTAGTTGGTTCTTAAGCAGAGATACTAGATCACTATCAAGAGGAGACATTGGAGAATCATAAAAGAGGATGGATGGTCAATACCCTTTCCGTTATTCATTATTAAACATTTATTGTACACGTTTTCTGTGCAATAATAGAAAAATTTATAGAGCACTTATTTGGTTTCAGGTATCGTAAGTGCTTCTCCCGTCTTATTTCACTGAATCTTCACAATAACCCTTTTCTGTAGGGACAATTACTCTCCCCATTATACAGATGAGAAAACTGAGGTTTAGGAGAGGAAGTAATCTACTCATTTTAAGATCACAGAGTTAATAAGTGGAGGATGGAGAAAGGACTCAAGCCATATCTTTTGGGGCTATAAAGAAATGAACTGGGACCAGTCAATTGAAATGTGCCTCCCAGGAGACATTTGGCCATGTCTGGAGACATTTTGGTTATCATAACTGGAGGGTGGGGTGCTACTGGCCTCTAGTGGGTACAGGCTAGGGACATTAGGATTCTGGGACTCCAGAAGAAAGGTTCTTATATGTTCACTGTATTGTCTCTAATAGCCTTCCCAGAATTCCCCCTTGGAGTGATAGTTCTGTCCCCTCTGCTTGTAGCACTTTGTTTTTGCCATTCCTAGGGTAATTACTCCATGGGACTTGACAGTGCTCTCTCAGGAAGGCAGAAGGATTAACATTTTTTGACCTTCTACCAAGTCAGGCACTGGGCTTAATTTTTTTAGGTAAATATAACCATTTCCATTTCACACATAAGGACTCAGAGAGGTTAAGTGATCTGCCCAAGGTCACACAGCTAAAAAGTAGCATTATCACAATTCTATTCTACGTCTCTCTCTTATAGTTCATCTTCCTTATTGCCTTATCTTGGTCGCTGGGACTTTATTTTATGTATTCTTGTATATAATCAATAGGATTTTATAAGCAATAGTGCCTATTACATCATTGTTAAATGAAGGAATAAATGAATGTTCGAGAATAGAAAGATTCCCCTCCCCACCTCCCACTGCCAGTGTAGCCCATTTTTACAGCTTCCTCCCTGAGGCATAACATTGTAGGGATCCAGACAGGTACCCCTCTCCTGGGAACACCTAACATATCACCCAAAGGGAACTCAGTCAGGTTCTTACCAAGCAGGACTTGAGTGAGGAGGCTGGCGATGCTGAACGGGGAGAAGACCATGTTGGTCTCAGGCTTCTTCATTGCTGAGAAAGCGTGGTAGAGCTTCACGGAGAAATCGGTCAAAGCCTCCCCCAGCACGGCCTCTGCTGAATGGCTTTCCGAGCCAGAGCAGGAGGTGTCAGGTGCTGGGCAGATGGGCTCAGTAGTGGGCTGGGTGGGTGGAGTGGTTGTCTGGTTGAAGGGTTGGGTGGTGAGAGCAGTATCGGCTAGGATGATGGTCCTGTTGGTTTCCGGCAAGATGGAAGAGCCCTCGGTGCGTTGAATGGGTACATCGTTCAGAATACCTCCCTCTGAGATATCTCCTTTACTGGGTACGTCCTTGAGAACATCTCCCTCTGAGCTATCTCCTTTACTGGGTACGTCCTTGAGAACATCTCCCTCTGAGATACCTCCTTCACTTTCCCCTCCTTGCACGCTCTCTGGATGCACAGGGTTGTTGCGGGTACCACTTAGCCAGGATGCTCCATCCTGTGGTTCAAGAAACTGAGTTTCATTTTTTTTTTTTAAATTATGAGGCACAGTCCCCTCAAATGCTCAAAGCAGGAAGAGAGGGTGGGGACGTAGAAAATGTCCCACATCAGAAAATTCTTCCCGGGAAAGCCTGGTGGGAGAGGGGGATGCCCTGGAGCTACCACTACTAGTTCCTTGGGAGAAAGCATGCCTTATCTCATTTCACAGATAAAAGAAAGGGGTGCTGAGACAAATCAAATGACTGGACCAGGGACTCACAGAAGCCAGAGGGAAAACTAGGAGTCAAACTTGGGTCTCTGATTGCAGATCCCCTGATTATCTGCTGAATCTCGAAGGGCATTGCCAATGCCAACTTCCACACACATGCACGGAAGGCAAAGCCAAAGTAAACACTCACCTTTCTCCCGGGCTCATCCCAGACCCCTGACCTCCCACACCAAGGGACCTTTCTTTGGGATTCAACCCCACCCAGGCCCAGGTGTGTGGGCAGCCACTTCACTCCCGTATTCACAGCCCCCGCCTGGCGAGAGCCGAGTTCTCAGCAGCCCAGCCCCAACCCCGTAACTCAGTTTTCCACAACCCCTTGCTTTTATATCACAAGATGCTGTCCATCTCCTCTGCTGATCCTTTTGCTTTATTCTCCACTTGGTAAATCAGAACAGGGAGGTTCGGAGAAGTGACTGGCTCGAGGTCACCACGGCTACAAGCCCGGATTAGACCCTGCGTGGGTCTGAGTCTCCCACTCTCTCCACGAGCTCCAGTGCGGGAATCACACTTGCTGATCCCAACAGAAGCTCTCCTCATTTTCCGGAGCCTGAAGGGTTAATCCTTAGCCCTGCCCGCCCCAACCCCACCCCGGGAAGGGGCCACTCACCCCAGTCAGCAGCAGCAGCAGCAGGAGGGTCAGCGGGGTCAGCCTGGAGGCCATCTGGGCGGCGACGTCAGCCCGGACCTGCAAAGCCGGCCAGCGTCGGTGCCAGCTCCAAGCCTCGTGCCCAGAGAGCGTCCACCCCTCTCCACCCCGGGGCCCGCCCCCATGCCATTCCAGGCGCTAGCCCCTCTCAGCGAGTCCACCGCCCCTCCCTCCCTCCCGAGGCCACCCTCTGCCTGGCTCCTCCCCCTGTTTTGTTTTCCCCAAACCGCTTCCCTTTCCCGGCACCGGCTGGCCCTTCCTTTCCCCCCAGGCCCGGGTCTCCGTCCATCTGTTCCATCCAGAGGGTCCTGCTTTAGCCAAACAATGAGGCCAGGGGCAGGGGGAGGAGGGGACGTCCAGAGGGGGCTGGGCACCACAGCCCTTGAGGAGGAGATGAAGGGAGAGGAGGGGGCGGCAGAAGTCTTAAGTGGAAGCAAGCCCACGGAAAGCCCACGGAGACTGCCCAGATAAGGGGTGGGGGGCCCTGGGGGAGGGAAGGAAGATATGAGAACGAGGAGACCTCCTTCCCCCCCACCCCCCGCCCCAGCACCAAACCTGCTCCAACTCCTGGTCACTAGGCAGCTTCAGTGCAGACTGAGTGGAGAGCCCCACGGGTTCAGGGAGGGTGGGGTGGCGGTGTTCCGTCTTAGCTATTGGCTGGCCCAGGACACTGCCCAGTTACAAATTAAGGATGATTGATCGCTGGTGTGAGTTCCCGTAAATCAGGATGGGACGGACCACTTGGTCCAGCTTTGTAAGCCAGGCCAGGAATTTAGCCCAAAGCCCCTTGGGAGCCAGGGCTGGGGGAGCTTGGGTGCTGCTGTCAGTTCTACACAACCAAGCTTCCTTCTCCTCCATCATCCTGGGTCATGATAAAAGCAGCACAGACACCAAGTGTGACAAAAGTTTACAAGAACCCGCTTTCCAGGAATCGCTCCTCCATTAATCCTCAAAATAACCCTTTGGATATAGGCCCCATTGTGCCCAGTTGATAGTTAAGAAACTGAACCTTATGGCCCTTAAATGTCTGGCTCACGATTGCCCTCACTTGGAGATTAGCCAGGACTGGACCTCCTGAGGTCCTAACCTTGCCCCTGTTCTCCTCTGTGGGTGTTCTGTTTCTCCTCTGGCAGACCCGGAATCGGTGATTCTTCCCTTGTATAGTAGACAAGGAATCTGAGGCACCCAGCCTCGCAAGCATTCCTCATAGGTAAAAACCAGAAAGTTGGGGTATATGTGTTGAGGGGTGCGAGGCAGTAGACTTGGCTGTGAGACCCTGGCCAGTGGTTTTCCCTCTCAGCACCTAGCTCTCCTCTCAGGGTTGCCCAGTAAAATACAGGAAGCCCAGTTAAATTTGAATCTCAGATAAACAAACAAAAAAACCCTTTATTTGGAAATACGTCTCATGCAATATTGGGGCATAGTTATACTAAAAAATATACTACTCAGCCATAAAAAAGAATAAAATAATGTCATTTGCAGCACATGGATGGATCTGGAGATCGTCATTCTAAGTAAGCCAGAAAGAGAAAGAAAAATACCATGATATCACTCATGTGGAATCTTAAAAAAGAAAAGAAAAAAGAAGACACTAATGAACTTATTTACAAAACAGAAACAGACTCACAAACATAGTAAACAAACTTATGGTTATGGGGGTGGGGTTAAAGGGGTGGGAAGGGATAAACTGGGAGTTTGAAATTTGCAAATATTAACTACTATATATAAAAATAGATTAAAAAAACAAATTTCTTTTGTGTAGCACAGGGAACTATATTCAATATCTTGTAGTAACCTATAACGAAAAAGAATATGAAAGGAATATATATGTATGTATATGTATAACTGAAACATTATGCTGTACACTAGAAGTTGACACATTGTAACTGACTATACTTCAAACACACACACACACACATTTTTTTTTGGTCATTTATCTGAAATTCAGATTTAACTGACATTTTTTTGTATCTTATTTGCTAAATCTGGCAACTCTACCTCCTCTGCAAAAGCAGCTGGTCTCTGATGACCTAGTACAGTTCTAAGGTTTTATGATCACCTCACTGCAGGGCCTGCCTTGTTTGGCACATTCAGGAAAGCTGGCTGCTTGTACCAGAACTGCTGCTCTAAGGGACTGACCAAGGACAGAAACAAGAGAGGATATTTGTGTGGCTCCCTGGGGACCACGTCTCTCTGAGCCCGACATCCTGTATTAACCCCTATGAATTACTGGCACATGCCAGGAGCCAGCCTGAAGCTGGCAGCAGAGGGCACATTCTGTGTCCAGGTGTGGAGTGTGGCGCTCTATGGACTGAAGCCTCGGGGTGGACAAGGACCAGCGGAGAGGTCTTCGCAGCGTGTAAGTATACTTCCTGCAGATGTCTTGGCTGTCTGGCTGACACTCCTTCTTCCGTCTGGACATTGAGAGGGTGTCTCTGCTCTGTGGAGACTGTCCCGTCTGGCGAGGCTGGTGCCAAGCTGAAGCCGTTCCCTGACTAAGACACTACTCTTCCCCCATCTGTGAATGGCCCGATGTTGACTTAATCAAGCCATTTGCAGAATGTCTTCTTAGTGTGGGCCTTCGGATAGTCAATCAGCTTTGGGTTCTGCACTCCTGGGGGCAGGTCCAGGGTTTCTCTGCCATGAGAAGCTTCCCTTCCGGTGGGTGAGGAGGGATGAGCCCACAGGAAGCTCCTTCCCTGTGTCACGTCGTATGTGATCATGGCCTCCCCTCCCTGCGGGTTTCCTGATGTTGGATGAGGTTCAAATTCTTGCTGAAGCTCTTTGTGTACTCAGAGCGTTTTATCAGATTTTTCCTCTCGGGTCCATCCTCGTATACTGAAGGTACAAATTTCTTGCAATCTGTACACCTGTAGTTTCCCCTCCAAAGAAAAACTACTCAAAACTTGGAAATAGGGCAGAAGAATCAGGGCCACCTGGTTCTCAGAACACAGAGAATCATTTGAGAGACTATTTCCTCAGCTCTCCCACAGACAGCCCACAGTGAGTACCACCATAGATGCAGAGAGAGCTTGATCGATCACATACAAAGAATGTCTTGGGCATTAGGGCTCAACCATCTCTTCAGAACCCTGGCTGAGAAATACCATTCGAGGAGAATTAAATTTTCTTTGATTTCTTATTTACTATGGATCAGGGCCCAGAGTCTGTAATGTCAGATATTGACCTGCCAAAAAGAATAAGATTCAAGTGGGAGGGTATAGCTCAGTGGTAGAGTGCCTGCCTACCATGTGCAAGGTCCTGAGTTCAATCCTCCAATGAAATAAATAGATAAACCTAATTACCTCCCCCTTCCAAAAAGTTTTTTAAAAAAAAGAATAACATGCAATCTTTTTTTTTTCTTTGTCTGGGAGAGATGAGAGTGAAATGGAAATATTTAGAAGAGAAGATAGTGATTAACCTCAAAGGTTATGGTCTCACTGCCCTGTAGGGCAGTTGCCAGTTTTGTAGGTAACTTAGCCATGTTATCTCAGAATTCTCTTTTCATTTGTTATGCACATGCGTGTGCGCACGTACACACAAACACACACACGCATGCACAGCCACACACCGCTTTCTTGCATGGTTCTCTGAACCAGCGTTGTCAATTTCATTAATGTTCATTAATGTTCTCGCTGTGTATTTGTGTGAGAATGATGCTTCTGCCATTCCGAGGACTGTATTTTGGCTTTTCCTTGTGTGGGTGATTGATGCTTTGTAAGTAAAGTCTGAACACTGACTGAACCTTGTTTCTTATTTCCTACAAACAGTGCTCTTCTCTGGGGTAACGGCCCAGCTTTGGCAGCCATGGGTGAGAAGGCAGTGGGGGTTCCTGCTGCCAAGGCTCCCCTGACCTCTTCTCACCAGTCTGGTGCCCCATGGGCTCTTTGCTGCTCAACTTTCCAGGGACCGCGCCTTCCTGGGAACCCACTAGAGAGCCTTAATTCACAGGACCTTCCTGCTGAAGACCCTCTTCTCAGACATTAGCATCCCCGTGTTCATTGCAGTAGCTAAAATGTGAAAACAATCACGCAAATCTGATATGTACATACACTGGAGTCCTAGTCAGCCTTAAAAAAAAAAAAGGATATTCTGTGATAAGAGACAACATGGATGGGCCTTGAGGACGTTATGCTAAGTGAAATAAGCCAGACATAGACAAGTACTGCATGATTCCACTTATGTGAGAGACCGAAAAGACAAATTCATAACATCAGAGATTGGGATGTTAGTTACCAGGGGCGGGTGGGGGAGGGGGACAGGGAATTATTAATTAACAGGCATAAAGTTTGGGTTAAATAAGATGAACAAGCTCTGGAAACCAGCTGTCCAACATTGCATCTACGGTCCACAATAAGGTACACTTAGAATTTGTTAAGAGGATAGACCTCGCGTTAAGTGTTCTTATCAAAGTAAAATAAAATCCAACACTCTCTCTTTCTACCTTCCTGTCAGTCTATCGGTAAGAGACAGATGGACATGAGAGACAAAGACTGGGATTAGATCCAAGTAATTGTTGAGAAATATCCCAAACCCTAGACTCACCACCTGTCTGAATGCTCTGGAAGGCCAAAGAATACAAAGGTTTTCTGGGTGGAACAGAAACATATGATCAGCCCCTCTGGGTGTTCTAAATGAGCTTGTTTATTTCTTCCTAACGAAATTTTATGTGATGCTTTCAAAGTGATCACTGCCATGTCACATGCGTACTTCGTAAACATTTTCAAACAATCCAGACATTTATCAAATGCAAAGTTATTCTAGATACGACTGCTGGTAAGAGTTCCAAATGCATTCCTTGAGACCTCCTCTCTATCAGGTTATCCTTACCCCTCCTGCGCGCATGGTGATTGCCCTTCCGTAACTTTTTTTCTCACTTGAGCGTCTTGGACATTGTTCCACGTTGTTGCAGGCAGCTCTGCTTCACTCTTCCTTCCAGCTGCCTAGTGTTCTGCTGTGTGGATGGTGTGCCTACTATTCCATGGTGTGGGTGGATCACAAACCCTTCCTTAGATCTCACACTGGGAGACACATGGCTTGATTCCCAAACCCCCTAACTGCATTCTGGTTCCAGAAGGCTTCCTCTTGCTGGCCTGCTTTTTTTTTTTTTTTTTAATGGAGGTAGCGGGGATTGAACCCAGGACCTCCTGCATGCTACACATTTGCTCTACCACTGAGAATAGCTATTCCCCACCCCCGCCATCCCGCTTTTACTCCCCTTAGCAGCTAACCTGGTTTCTCGGCCACATTTCTGCCTCTAACCTTTGACTCCAGCTCTCTGCTGCCACCTCCGTGGATAGAAAACCCAGATTTGGGCTATTAACTCAGCTGTCAATTTGGTTCCCTTCAGATTGTGATTTCTTGTTTTGACCTGCTGCACTGCTCCTGAGGATAAAAGTGCCTGCCTCAACCCCAGGAAAGCCACCCTGCCTGCCCCACCCCTCATTCATCCATGCCTGACAGGGGACAGGAAGCCAGTGTCCTCGTGCTTACTGCCCAGTCTGGACCACGCGGTCACCTTCCCAATTAAGGACTTTTCTGTGCTCCAGCCTCTCCTATATAATCACCTTTGCCCTACAAACCACGTAAGTATCTCTTCATCCAAATAGTTATCTGCCACGAATGGCAATTTTTTTTTCAGATAGAAGAATGGCTACACATTTTCTACCCCCAGGGTCATGTGTTATTAGATGCAGTGCCTTTGAGTCACACTGACTTGGACTTGACACTTGTTTTTCTACTTACTAACTGTCCAAGGGAACTTAACCTCTCTGAGGGGTCATGGTTTCAGAATCTGATAATGGGGGTTGTGTTGTCTCCCCTACAGAGTCATTTTGAGGATTAAGAAAACCAGGTGAAAAGTACTTAAAAGGTGCTTGAAAAGATAGCAGTTTTTGAGTGGTGATGGCTAATTTCCCATAAATTCCAGAAAAGTCTGCCATTTCTGTTCCCCAATAGAGTGGTCATAAACTGGGGGCTCATGAATGGAATTTTGCCTGAAGGGGGGTTTATTCTTGAACAAAGCATCCTCCTCGTAGGCCTAGACTTTTAGTTTCATTTTCTGGTGAGAAACATAATGCAAAAGGAATGCAATGGCTGCCCAGCCTCTTTGTGTTTGTAGCATTACAAAAAAAACCCAAAAAACAAACAAAAAACTATAGTGAGTAATTCAGAAAAAAATTACATAAAATAAACATGCATCTTAACAAAATATTATAAAGTTCACATCCATGGAACCACTACCCAGTTCAAAAAATAGAATTTTTTTTAAATAAAGATATTGAGGATTGAACCCAGTACCTCATGCATGCTAAGCATGCACTCTACTGCTGAGCTATTACCTTTCCACAAGAAATAGAATATTATTATCACGCCAGAAGGGTCCTCTGTTCCCCTCTTTTTTTTTTCTCCTTAATGGAGGCACTGGGGATTGAACCCAGGACCTCATGACCTCATGCGCGCTAAGCATGTGCTCTACCACTGAGCTAACCACCCCCACCCTGTCGTCATCTCAATCACAACTCCATTTCCCTACAGGAAACCACAGTCTGAATGTTATAGTAATCACTTCCTTACTTTTCTTTACATGTTTGCCACTTGTGTTACCACTCCTAGGCAATATTGTTAGTTTTGCCCATTTGGGAAGTTTATATCAGTGAAACCGTACAGTGTGTATTCTTAAGCATCCAACTTCTCTCCCTCAACATTCTGCTTTTAAGATTTGTCCATATCATTGCAGGTAGCTGTGGTTTGTTCATTTTCATGGCTCTGTAGGATTCCATTATGTTAACATACCACAGTTTTATCTGTTCTACTATTGACGGACACTTGTTTCCAGTTTCAGTCTCTTCTGTACAATGCTGCTATGAACACACCTGTGCATTTAGCCTTTTTCTCTAGGGTACATACATACCTAGGAGTGTCACTGCCAAGTTAAAAGATGTGAGCATCTTCCAATTCTTCTACCATTTCCAAAGTGGTTTTTACCAGTTAAATCTCCCCACAGCAGTTGAGAGAACTGTGGTAGAAAACCTTGTGATGGTTAATTTTATGTATCAAGTTGTCTGGGCCATAATGCCCAGGTATTGGTCAAACATTATTCTCGATGTTTGGATGTTTCTGTTGAGAGTGTTTTTTACAGAAAAGATTAGTATGTAAATCAGTGGACTTTGAGTAAAGCAGATCATCCTGTGTAACATGGATGGGCCTCCTCCGATCAGTTGAAGGCTTTAACTGAACAAAGACTGACCACCCCTGAACAAGAAGAAATTCTGCCAGCAGATGGCCTGTGGACTCTAACTGCAATTCTTCCCTGAGTCTCCAGCCTGCCAGCCTATCCATTAGATTTTGGACTCAACGAGCCTCCACAATTGAGTCAATTCCTTAAAATAAATCTTTCTCTCTCTCTCTCTCTCTCTATATATATATATATATTCATATACACATATATAATGGATGTTTAGATGTTTCCTGCCAGCCTGTAGAATTGCTGAAACAAATCAATCACATCTTCCTCTTGATATGAAGCCTGCTTCCCAGGGCCCCTGGTTATTTGCTCTGCTCCTAAGTGCAATCTCTGTGTGGCCCTGTACGGTATAAGGTGTCCTCCCCCTCGGGATATAAGTATATGTGACAAATAAGCTGCTGTTGATCTCAACTGTCCTAGTGTCAAGGGTTGTAACGTGTTTGGCCATCACCCTAACTATCGGACAGGAACCCCTCCCAACCAGTGGAATGAATGAGAGGTGTTTAAAACAAAAAGCAACTAAGCCATGAAATTCTCAGCAACACTTGTTGTTGCTGTAATTTAAACTTTTAGTCAATCTAGTAATATCTCATTATGGTCTTAATTTCTATTTCCTTGATCACTATGAGACTGAGCACCTTTTTATGCTCATTGTCCATTAGCATTTTTTTCTTTAGTGAGATGCCTTGTGGCAGAAAGCAACTGGCTGTTCATGAGAGTTATTTCCTTTTTCTCCTGGCTGTACAGCTTGACAGCATTTCCCTGCTTCCCTTGCAGCTATGTGAGCTACATGGCTGAGACCTAGCTAAGGAAATACTGGGGGCAGTGACATGAGCCATTTCTAGGCCTGGCCTTGAAAAATGCCCCACCCCTGAAACTCTCTTTTCTCCCCAATCTGCTGGTTGGATTTTGATGTCCAAGATGTCTTTGGAGTGTCTGTCAGCCTGGGTACCTGAGTGACCTTGTGGAGCAGAGCCAGTTAGAGGGGATTCCCACTGTTAGTCCCTGACAATTCCATCTTTGTGGTCCCTCTCCATCCTTCATCTGAGTAAGTCAAAGGAAGAAGGCTACCCATAAACAGGGAAGGGTGAGTGTTAAAAGAAGCACACCAACTGCACCCCAGTGTCAACTGCTCACTCCTGCTGTGGCTGGGGGCTGATGTGGACCATCCTCATGGTTCAGAATCAGAATTCTTGCCTGCCTTGTGAGAGGCTCGGATTCCATTTCTGGTCCATGCAATGTCCTTTCAGCCCATTACCGGGCATGTGGGAGAAACTCAATAGACATTTGTTGACTGATCGGATGAGCAAGGTCCTTTGATACTGACCATCAAGGACACAGATGCAATGGTCCTGCTGTGCCTCTAGTGGTGATTTCGTCCCACCACCCATCCCTACAGTCACTTGAAGCAGCTGCTACCAGGAGGCTGGTGATGTCCATTGTTATTGCCTCTAACGGACTGATAAGGCTAAGAGAGGAGAGACACAAAGGTATTACACAGAGGTGGGGGTGGAGCGGCAGAGGGGGTTTACAGCAAGCCCTCCCCCAGATTTCAGAGAAACAGCTGCCTCAGGAGCACATTAACAGTTCAAGGCTAAGGCATGATCTGTACCCCACCCCCACCCCAATGTAACTTTCCTTGTGACTGCCAGCCCTGAGTTCCTCTCATTTTCCTACTTTATTAAATAGTTAGAAATTTAAACATTGACATTCATTACCTCCATTTACATGTGTGCTCCAAGAAAATGATCTTTTGGTAAAAATTATAAAATGTGACAAATAAGGCTAGACTGATGTTTTCCACCCAACCCAAGTCTTTTCTATCATTGCTTAACCTCATCCCTGCATTTATTTGCTCAACTTAGGAGTCACTGGGGATCAAACCCAGCTGAATCTTTTCATTTAGTTGGAAGCTCCCTAGGGCCTTTCTGGGCCATGCTTCAGGCCTCGGGGCAGCTCAGACTAGTGGCAACAGTTCTCAGCTCAAAGAGCTCGTCTCCTGTCCAAATTTTCAAAGACTACGCTTTCATGTCCCACCACTGTTCTAATTTGCCATCTGGATAGCTGACCCGGAAAGCTGACCCACTGGTGGATTCTGGCTCTCCTGCTAGCCTCTGGACTTTCTCCTCAGTCTCTTCTCCTTTAGGCTAAAATGGAAAAGTAGTAGAGAACAAAACCCTGAGGAGAGAGGGGAGTAGGGTAGCCAGGGCCCTTCTTTCCACCTCAGATGTGTCCTCTGATCAGGATGTGGTTACCTGGGTGACAGGAGTCAGGCCTCAGGCCTTTGGAGAGGCCCCCTAGTCAGAATGCTAATTTCCTCTTCTTCAAAGCTCCCTCATTTCTTTATTATTATTATTTTTTTTAACAAGGTGCTGCCGCCTGGATTTAAAGGGGCTTTATCCTTTGTTGGCCTTTCTGAATGGTTTTTAAAGCAATGTTCTGATGGAAATAAAACCCATTTCTGAAGTAATTTCCTCACAGGGTCCTCTGGGCAGCAGACTCCCCAGGACCTAGGGCTTGGCTCCAGGGTAAGTGTCACATCCCTGTGTGGACCCTCCAGGCAGGTGGGGAAGGGATCATCCTATTCCGGGGAGGTGACTTGTCACAATTGTCCTGAAGTTTTGAGAAAGCTTAGGAATTCCAGTCCTGACTCCATGAGGCTCTATATTCCCAGACCTCAGTCCCATCTGTAAAACAGTGGACTTTTATTTTTCCTATATTCTCTCACCACTGTAATATTATGTACTTACATATTTGTTGCAGACTGAATTATGCCCACCCCTCCCCCCGAAATTCATATTTTGAAGCCATAACCCCCAATGTGATTGTATCTGCAGGTAAGTCTTTAGGAGGTAATTAAAGTTTAATGAGTGACAGATGGTTGGATAAAGAAGAGGTGGCATATGTATATTATTTATATATATATATATATATATATACACATACATATATATATACATATATAAAATATACATACAATGGAATACTACTCAGCCATAAAAAAGAACGAAATAATGCTATTTGCAGCAATATGGATGGAGCTAGAGATTGTCATACTAAGTGAAGTAAGTCAGACAATGAAAAATACCATGTGATATCACTTATATGTGGAATCTAAAAAAAATGACACAAATGAACTTATTTATAAAACAGAAACAGACTTACAGACATAGAAAACAAACTTATGGTTATCAGGGGGAAAGAGGGGATGGAAGGACAAAATGGGAGTTCTGGATTCTCAGACACTGCTGTATATAAAATAGATAAACAACAAGGTCTTACTGTATGGCACAGGGAACTATATTCAGTATCGTGTAATAGCCTATAATGAAAAAGAATATGAAAAGGAATATATTTTATGTACAAATGAATCACTATGCTGTACACCAGAAACTAACACAACATTGTAAATTGACTATACTCAATTAAAAAAATAAAAAATACAGTTCAGTGAGGTCATAAGGGTGGGGCCCTAATTCAATACGATGGGGGCCTTCTAAGAAGAGAAAGAGACCCACACAAAGGCCCCCTCCACCTGAGGATGCAGAGAGAAGAGGTCACCTGCGGGTCCAGAAGAGGGACCTCCCTGAACGCTCTTCTATGCCATCACCCTGATCTTGAACTTCCAGCCTCCAGAACTGTGAGAAAATAAATTTCTACAGTTTAAGCCTCCTCATCTATGGTATCTTTTTATGGCAGCCCAAGCTGACTAAGACAGCATTTTTTAATGGACTCATTTTGTTTACTTGAATACACTTACATAAAAAGGAAGTTTGACATCGCCTCTGTAAATGGGAAATCGATAGCCATCATTATAAATAGAATGAATCAGGGCCAACCAGACACAGGGCCCCGAGCCCAGAATACTTTTAGGGGCCAGTGAAAATGCTTTCATTTTAATTTCTTTTAAAATCAGAAGAAAAAAATTAATACAGTAACAAAAATCCAGCCTGGATTATATTCTTATTTATATCAATGAAGTCTTTTTTTTGTTTGTTTGAGTCTCTAGTGTACAGAATGGTGACTCAGTTATACACACACATACATATATTCTTTTTCATGTTCTTTTTCATTACAGGTTACAAGATATTGAGTATAGTTCCCTGTGCTATTCAGTGAGACCTTGCTATTCAATGAAGTTTTAAAATGTAATTTTTAATTTTTTTTTTTAATGCAGCAAGGGACCCACCAAGGCAAAAATGCCTAGGGCCCATGAAGATCAGAGTGTGGCCCTGGAATGAATGCACCTATTAAAAAAAAATGCAATGAAAATGAAATTATGTTCCTAAATTCCAGTAGCTTCTGCCTGCTGAAGTCTCTGTATCTCCTTCCTTCTGTGCCTCCTCATTCTTTGTTAAACATGGAAATTAGCATGTGTTAAGTATTAAACACGGATTAGCACCAAAATGATACTTTGTCCTCAAGAAATCAAGAAGGATCAAAAGAAATTAAAAAAAATAAAATAAAAGCTTTCTCAATCTGTGACATTGTTATTTAGTACCACCTAAAATTGCTTGACATCCCTTCAGTGGGTTCACCTTGTGCTTGGGAGACACTGGATTTGATGATGATGGTGATGATGGTGATAATGTTGACCCTTAGATTATTGTGGGCTGGGTTTGTTAGGAGTGCTTACCATATGTCAGGCCTCGGCTGAAATTTTTCATATTCAAATCTCACTTAATTCACAGAGACACTGGGAACAAGGTATTAATACCTCCATTTTATAGATAAACTAAAGCTTAGAGAGGTTAAGTAACTTACCTGCAGTCATTTAGAAAATGTCAGAGCTTTAAATCCAGATCTCACTGACCTTGAGTCCCATATTCTTAACCTTAGGTTATACTTTCTATTTTTGTTTCTCTCTTTTCAATTGATTTTCTTAAAAAAATATTGCATTTGTTTACAGTTTTGAATGTATAGTTATCCACATAGTAGGAAAATTTTTTAAGGAAATTAAAAAAAATACAAAGATAGTTGAAAGGAAGTCTCCCCACTCTACCCCAAGACACTCAGTTTCCCTTCATAAACTGATAAACCATCCATTAGTTTCTTAAGCATCCTTGCAGTTTAGTCTACAACTGTTTAAAGATAATTTCCAGAAAAAGGTAAAATCATGACTATCATTTGGATATAAAATGGACACATGTTAAATATTTCACTCTACTCATTAATCGGCAAGAAAAATAGGCAGATGTTAGAATCAAAGAGAATCTGAAAACAGACACATTTATACATCAAGAGTATTGAAATGAATATGTAAATAAAGGCACAACTGGTTTTTTCATGGGGTGGGGGGAGGAAAGTCAGTTAAACCTTTTGATTTGGACAGAAAATATTTGCATGTCCCTAAGAATTATTTTGCATCTGTTACTATAAATTACAGAATTTCAAAAAACAATAAAAGGCATACAGTCTGAAAAGGGTATGCTATATGTAGACAATTTTTTTTCCTCCCAAACTGATAAGTTCTTTATCAAGTTCTTAAATATCCTTCCAGGCTCTAACATGCAAACATAAATGTATACACTGTAGTCTTTTAAACACACAGCTAAGATGCCATACTGTATACGGTGTCTGAAAAGTTTATGTGTGTGTGTGTGTGTGTGTCTTAATATATTTCCTGACTCTTTATTCAGATGGTCTCTGAGACCCCCATCAATGGCAGAGCTGTCAAGAAGGAAGGTCCTGGCTCTTCCAAGGGTGGAAAATGACAGTTCTCCCCTGAGAAATGCCTGTAAGGGTCTTGAGCAGGGAGCAGGCACTGTCACACCTCCCAGAGAGGTACACGTCTGCATCTGCAAAGACCACAGCCATCACAGGCATGAAAAACCCTGACCCTGGGAAAGAAAAGGAAGGAGAGGGTCTGCGGGATAGGAAGGTAGCAAGTGCAAAGAGATTCCAGAGCAGGGGTCCCTTATGGGGCCAGGCAGCTAAAAAAACAGACGGTGTTGGCCAGGTGGGGAGAAACAGGGAGTGGTGAGGACTGCGGTGAACAGGGGCATGCTTTCCTGCTCTAAAGAGGTAGTCCCTACTCAGCTCCAGCCAGCCATTGCCATGAGCAGGTATGAGCCTAAGTATTGCCAAGAGCCTCATTTTTCAAGAGGAGCCAGAAATAAAAAATTTTAATGTAAAACGACTTTGGTTTTAGATAAACAACAAATTTCTTCTGTATAGCACTGGGAACTATATTCAGTATCTTGTAGTAGCCTATAATGAAAAAGAATACGAAAAGGAATATATGTATGTCTATGTATGACTGAAACATGCTGTGCACCAGAAATTGCCACAACATTGTAAACTATGTTTTAATAAACATTTTTTAAATAAATAATTTTTTTAAAAGACTTCAATTTTAAAGAGAGAATATTTTTTAATTTCAATGTTGTTCGTTTTCGAAAAGATAGTGCATTCACATTGTTCATAAATATGGGGGAGGGTATAGCTCAGTGGTAGAGCACATACTTAGCATGCACAAGGTCCTGGGTTCAATCCCCAGGACCTTCATTAAAATAAATGAACCTAATTACTTCTACCTCCCAGCCAAAAAACCAAAACAAAGAAAAATGTAAAAGGAAGTAGGGTTTCTAGTGAAAAGAGGTCCTCCCCCCCCATACCCAGCCTCCTAGTTACCCTCCCCAGACACCATCACAGAACCTTGTGTCCTTCCTGAGATGCTGCAGGCATGCAGAGGCAAATATTTCTCCTTTACTTATACGGATTATAATACACTTTTCACTCTGTACTGTATTTGGCTTTTTTCCCTTAAAGTGTATCTTTAAAAGTCTTCTCCATCAATACACAAACAGCTTCCTCATTCTGCTTACAGCTGCCTAATATTTCTTTGTATGCATGTACAATAATTTACTTGATCAGACCCCTCGCAACAGACATAGTTTTGCTCTAATAAATAAAACCTATATTTATGTTATTTCACACATTGATAAATATATTTACAGGCAAAAATCCGAGAAGCAGAGTGGATGGATCAAAGAAATGCATACTTATGATTTTGATAGTTACTAACAATTTTCTCATAATAGAGATTGCACACATTTCCATTTCAGCTAGCAATACATAAGAGTACCTGTTTTTCCAGGCTGTCTCAAAGATGTGTATTATCTAGCTCTTTTATTTTTCATCAATCTCATAGGTGAAAAATGGTACCTTGGTATTGTTTTCATATGTATTTCTCCTACTATGAGCATAGTGGCTGGTCTTTTCACATGTTTAAGAATAATTTCTCCATGATTTTCATTGGATTACCTTATCATAACTTTCATCTGTTTTCTGCTAGAGTAGTTAATATTTTTATTTATGTGTAGGTGCTCTTTATATATTAGGAGAATTAACACTTTGTTTGGAATAAGTTGAAAGTAAATTTCCCAGTTTGGTGCTTATATCTCACTTTCAAAATGTTGCATCGTAGTTAAAAACAGGCACAAGCCACACAAACCATACCTGCAAAATTGATCCTGTTTCTGAGCCACCCGTTCGCCACCTCCATTTGCTAATCTGAAGAAAACCCTCCCCACCTTGGGAAAACCAAGATAGGGAGGCTGTAAATTGCATTGACCAGAGTCAGGCAGCTGTAAGTATGGAATTCACCATAGCCTGGTTCTGGATCAGGGAATGCTTTGTAAATGCCAGCTGTCCCTAATGGCAAACCAACAGAAAGTGTGACCTCTTTGCTCCCATCAAAAGGCTCAATTCAGAAAGAATCATGGGCTGAGGCTGAGGCTGAGGCTGAGACAATTGGAGGAAGCCTCTGAGCACCCACTAGACCAGGCATAGGGATATCTAGGTTCCGATCTGTGACCCCGGTAAGCCGTTTCCCCTGTCTGGGCCCCTGTTTTCTCACCCACACTGTGGGATGTTGGAGAGTAGAGTGGCTGGAAAACCCTAGATGATCTCAAAGGCTGACTGTGAAGATCATTTCACAGTATATACAAACAGTGAATCATCATGTTGTACACCTAAAACTAATATAATGTTATATGTCAGTTATATCTCAATAAAATTCTTTTAATAAAAATAAGATATACCAAAAAAAAAAAAAAAAAAGAAGATCTCTAGGTTTGGCTTATTGTCTGGTTATTGTGGGGAAAAAAATGAGATTGAATACAAGAAGGGCATCTTGTAGGTACCAAAGTTCTTTACCTGTTTATAATGCAGAGCTCTGGGCTAGAGGTTCGAGTTATTCAGAAGGCATCAGTACCCTTCAGAGCATCTTTGAGGGGAGGATTGGGTTAGAAAGGAGCAGTTGTCCTCTAGGCCCTCTCCCTGGGCTTGTTCCTGTCTGGGGCAGGGAAGGTTAATTGCAGAATCACTCTAGCCCTCCCTGTCTCTGCATAGTTCAGAGACGTTCTCAGGGAGCCAAAGGCAGAAGAGAATTTCCTGATTCTTTTGACTGAGGGAAGGACTCCCTCTTCCTGTCCACCTCTCACACCTCCTTCTTCCGGGTAAATCACAGGCACACACCCAGGCATGTGCAACCATCTCTTCAAGGGCCGCACCCCATGAAGGTGAGCCCTGCCCTGGTGGGTGAGGTGGAGGGCATGGAGCAGAGGCAGCCCTGGAGACAAGGAGCCCCAGGAGAGGAGCTGGGGGGACTCTTGCCCCCAGAGCAGGCAAATGGCCTGGTGAGACGAGGAACCTGCTTCCTCAGCCTGCTTAGCCACTTGCTCACTTGCTCCTTGGGATTCTCTGGACAAGAGAGGTAACGCTGATGACAATGATGCCAGTAATAAATGCTATGTACTGAATGTGCCAGGTTCTATTAGTCAGCTTGGGCTGGTATATTTTCTTTTTATTAAAAAAATTTTATTGAGATATAACTGACATATAACATTATATTAGTTTTAGGTGTACAGCATAACGATTTGCTGTTTGTATATACTGTGAAATGATCTTCACAATCAGCCTAGTTAACATCCATCACCGCACATATTTATAATTTTTTTTCTTGTGATGAGAACTTTTAAGATCTACTCTCTAAGCAACTTTCAAATACAAACTACAGTGTTATTAACTACAGTCATCAGGCTGTACATTACACCCCCAGGATTTAGTGTAAATTGGTACCTTTTGACCCTTTCACCTAGCCTATTGCTTACCACTTTGCATTAAAAATGCAGGGGCTACAGTCTTTTTCTCTGTCCCAGTAGTGGGAGAGCTCCTCAAGCAGGGGGACCCAACTTTCTTGTTGTGGCGTTCCCTAAAGTCAGTGCTTGGCACTTGGGAGTAAATGGTTGTTAACGGAGATGAATGATCAGAGGCAGATTTAGTTCCCTAATCTCCACCTATGTGAAGGGATTGTGGTCAGTGACCTATTCATTTCTGGCATACAGAATATGCCCAGTTAAAGTTTATTGAATTGAATTAAACAGTTAATCATTCTGCAAATACATCCCACATCTGAGCAGAGAAGTCTTTTGGGTCCAAGCACTTGGATTAAAAAAAATCAAAAAACAAAAACTACGTGAGGTAGTGAGCTCAGAACTCAAACTATGTGCTCAAAATACTTTCTGATTTCCTTCCTCCTCTGGACTGAAAGGGATGACAGTGTGGAAGATGCGCTCAGTCCTCCCATGGAGTCTCATTATTACTAGGAGATTCTACCCCAGATGATGCTCCGTGCTCAGGGGCTGCTATTGCACGGTGGCCCCAGCTTTATACCAGGGGAGGGGGTCTCATCCCTTGCACAGAAGGATGGAGGTTCCTGGCTCTGTGTCGGGGCACACAGGAGGCCCGCAGTTTGTAATGACCGATGGTAAAATAAGGGAGGCTCTTGAAGTCCATTTTGGGTCTCCCACCACCCAACGGTCTCCCAAATCTCTATATAGTAGGCACTTACTAATATTAAATGTAATAACGGACGGAACGGTCTACCAAACCCCCAAAGCAAGAGAGAATGGGTCCAACCGCGCCCCTTTGCGGTGCTCCGCACCAAGCCATCACCCGGGAGAAGCGTCTTTGCAGTTCCACCCCCGAATGCTGGACAGCACAAAGGATCCCAAGTTGCCAGGGGAGGGGTCTTTGGAGGGGATATAGTCTCCCACTCATTTTTAGAGATGGGGCGCTGGGCCCGGAGAGGGGAAATGACCTGCCCTGGGGGCTCTGGGAATTCGCTAGAGGGGCTTAGGGCGGCGGTGTGACGGTGGAGGCCACCGAGCGACCTGTCGCGGAGCCGCATTCGCAGAGCATCCTGGATTTACTTAGGGCGAGTGTGTGTTCGGGGCGGCGGCGACGGGGCTGACGGAGGTGGTGGAGCCGCGGGCTCGGCCTCCGGCGGCGGAGCTACAGCTAGAACCCGGATGGGCGGACCCCGGCCCCGCGACCCCGAGCGCTCGCTGCCTGGTGCACGGCGCCCCCCAGCGGGACGCAGGGGTCCGGCAACGCCGCGCTCTCCCATGCCCGCCCCGTCTCACGACAAAAGAGCTCAAGTTCCTGGGATCCGAGCCCACCGCGCCGGGATCCGGGCGGGTCCTCCCTTCGGTGGCCTCTCAGTCTCAGCGGAGGTGGTGGGGAGCAGGTCGACCCGCTCCGGGTCCCCGCGGGTGGAGCAGCGCGTGGGCGGGGCTCCCGTTGGTGGGGTTCCCGGGGCGGGGCGCGCAGAGTCCGCCGGCTGATGCACAGTCCGGCTGGAGTCCGCCGGAGCCCAGCCTCGGTCCCGAGATGACGGCGAACAAGCGGGTGGCGAAGGTAACCGCGTGTAGGATGACCCCTTTCTCAAGGCTTCCTCGCGCCTTCCTCTTCTCTTCTCCCACCCTCCGTCCCCCAGCTCTCCGAGCGCATTTGTTTGTCTGGCTACAAGGACTGGCTGAATCCCTGCCATCCTCGCCCCCTCCCAGAGGAAGAGTGGGTCTGCGAGAAGGGCCAGAGCTGGAGTTTGGGGGGCTGAGGGCATATCGAGCGGGGGTGTCGCTGGCTCCCTGAGCTGTGCTGGAGATGGGGAAGAGCCACCTCCCCCGCCTCCCCCGCCCCATTGGTTTCGGTTTCTTTTCTCCTACCAGAAACTTGTGGTAACAATTACGTGCTTCTCAGGTGCAGGAAGGGTTCCTTGCCGTCTCCTTGGGGCCAGGCGCTCTGCTGGGGGGAGTGGCGGGTGTGTTTTAAACACCAGGACAAGGTCCTTGCCTTGGAATAGCCGATGGCCGGCCCCATCATTTGGTACCCACATTAGAGTCCCGAGAGGTATGGGATGCTGTGTAGGAGTCGGGAGCTAAGTTCTCAGGATGTGTTCGGAAAGAAAAGATTCCCCGGGCGAACCTAGAAGATGTGCTGGAGTAGGTGGCGTGCATGCATTTGTTCTACGAACGCCGTTGATTGCCTCCTATGTTCTGGCTCCTGTTCTAGGAGGTAGGGAGGCAGAGCTGAACAAAAATCCTGCCCTCTTTGATCTTTCATTCCAACCAGGGGCACAATTTGAAGTGAAGTCGGGAAGGATGGGGAGGGGACGATTTCCCCCAGGAGATGCGAAAACCCAGGGTGTTTGGAGGATTGTGATGTGGCCGGGATTGGAGATGAATGGGGAAGGTAAAGCAATCGTGGTAAAGCGTGTGTGATACCCTTCAAGCTCTGAGTCTCTCAGAAGTGCCCTTCGTATGTGCATAGTAGGGGGCAGGCTTCAAGGGAGCAGGGTTGGCGCACTACAGTCAGTCTCTGAGAAGACGATCGCAGACTGGGGCACACAGAGCAGGCTCAGCCCAGAAAGACTGAAATTTGGAGCTTGGCAGCAAAATGGGACAGTGTCTCTCCAGCCAAGTGGGAAAGAGCTAGGAGCCAGCATTTCCTGCACTGGCACCATTAAATTCCCGGCAGTTTACATTAGTTATCTCATTCTGAAAGCAACCCTGTGAGATAAGTCATATACCCCCATTTTACAGATGAGAAAGTTGAAGCTTCAAGAGAATAATTCAGCTGTCCTGAGTCAGTAGGGAGTGGTAGGGTTGGGCTTTGAGCCCAGGTTGGTGGGGCTCCAACCCACAGGCCCTTTTAGTGGCTTCTCTACTTTCATTTTCTGTTCCTCTGAGTCAGATGATTTACTAACAGGCCTCTGGAAAGAGCTGGGTGTCCTTGCTTGGGTTTCAGCAGCCCCAGGCTTTGGGAAAATCTTGACAGAACTCCTATATAAGAGATAAAGCCCAAGTGCTTCCAGTTATAGTGTATATGTATATTTTTAATTTAATAGATTTTATTTTATTTTATTTTGTTTTTTGAAGGGGGAGGTAATTATTTATTTACTTTTTTTTAATGGAGGTACTGGGGCTTGAACCCAGTAACTCTGCATGCTAAGCATGCACCCTACCACTTAGCTATACCCTCCCCCTAGTAATAAAGTTGGGAAAATGTTCATTCCAGAGCTTCTCTGTCCAACCTGTGGTTTCATCCTTGCTAAAGAGTCACAGATGATACTGGAATTGGGACTTACAGTAGAAGATGCTCCAGTCTACCGTAAAAGCTAAATGAGGGGTTGGAGGTTCTGGGCGGAAGTTGCAAGAAATGGTATCTTGGTGTGAACAGAGATGGAGTATGGGCTGAAAGATAAGAAACAGGGGCCAGGGTGTGTTTGTATGTTGGGGGGCCGAGAAAGTTTAGCTGGTGCCCAGTGTTAAAGGACCCTTCCCCAGCTGTGGACTGGATCTGGGCACCTTTCTGTCTGCCTTTGTTTATACCAGGATTTTGCAACCTTGTCGCTGTTGGCATCTTGGGTCAGATACTTTTTTGTAGGATGTTTGTCAGCATCCCTGGCCTCTATCCCCTAGATGTAGTAGCGTTCCTCCATTTGGGACAGCCAAAAATGGTTCTAGACATTGTCAAATATCCGGGAGTGGGGGGTAAAGTAGCCCCCCCGTTGAGAACCACTAGCTTACACCCATTTGGTGTTCCAGGAGAGTGTGACTTGCCTTTGAATGTCTTTTTATCTATTGTTGTTTCTTAAAAAGGTTTATTGCAGTGTGGAGAGGGAAGGAAGAAGGGGCAATATAGGGGTAGGGGATTAAGAGGTACAAACTATTAGGTATAAAATAAGCTACAAGGATGTATTGCACAACACAGGGAATATGGCCAGTGTTTTATTATAAGTATAAATGGAGTATAACCTTTAAAAGTTGTGAACCACTGTAATATTGTACACCTGTAACATATAATATTGTACCATAACTATACTTCAACTAAAAACATTTATTCGGGGGATGGTAGAGCTCAGTGGTAGAATGCATGCTTAGCATGCACAAGGTCCTGGTTTCAATCACCAGTACCTCTGTTAAAAATATATATACATATATTTTAAAAAAGGTCTATTGTCCCACTTTGGGATGGACCCCAAAATGGAGAGAGGGGTTCCTTGGTCTAATACATTTGAGAAGTACTGAGTGCTTGGGCTCACATTTTGAAGAATCATGATACACAATAGCATTTTAAAGGCTGTGGGGAGTCCTGGGGGAAAGACATTTGTTTAGCCTAGTGTTTCCCAATGTACTTGACTGTGGAACCCTTTTCCTGTAATAACTGTGAACTTTGCACGGGACACGCTGTACACATTTGCTCTAACTGGGCACTCTGCCTTCGTACCTTTTCCCTTCTCTGCATGGCGGACTCCTATTCATCCTGCATGACCCAGCTCACAGAGTCACCCTCTGCGAAGCTATCCTGCTCCCCTCTCCTCCCCTTCCCTATTTTGTGTCCACACATTTTTTACATAATCACATTCGTGTTTCTCTCATTACTCCAATGAAATTCTTGAGGGCTGGGCCTTGTCTTAGTCCAGTGTCGATAGAGGATGCTCAGGAGAGGGGCTGTTGGGAGAACTCAGTGATGTCCAGGTGACTGGGCCACATATCTGGGAAGGTAAGTCACTGCTTGTCCCCTTGTTTCTGTGCTTGGTGTGTAGAGTTCTCCCCTGCTCTGGTCCACTGAGTCCTTTCCCTTCCCCAGGCCTGGTCTGGAGGAGTTTGACTGGGCCAGGGTGTTGTCTTTGGCTGCCTGCTCTGTCCTGCGCACTGTAAAGGCACCTGTTTCTGCGGGACACTCAGTGGGTGCTATGGAAGGGAGGGAGGACCTCGTGACTCTAGGAAGAGGACAAAAAGACAGGCATTAAGTACCTTGGTTTCAGGAGAAAAGGCTCCTAAGAGAGTTTACTCCTAAGTTGTCACAACTGGAAGCAGCCATGTGCATCTTCCCTCCCCCGGTACCCACAGAGCTGCGGTGAGGCTGCAATCAGGGGATTCACTTAAAGCCCTGAGCTCCATGCCTGACACATCCCAAGTGCTCAGGGCTTGGGGGCTCTGACTCTGCCAGCCTCTGTCCTCCAGGGTGGCCTGTTTGGGACTTGGGACAGCTTGCTGTGGGGCGGGGGAGGGGGTTGAAGTGGGGAGACCAGGCCAACTGCCCACTCACTGCACCCCTGCAGGAGCTGGAGGACCTGCAGAAGAAGCTTCCCAGGTACCTGCGGAACCTGTTTAGCGATGATGCCAATGTGCTCGTGTGGCACGCGCTCCTTCTGCCTGTGAGTAGCCCCGGGATCATGGCCTTGGGCTGGGACCACTGAGGCCAGGGGCCTGGGCAGGAGGGTTAGGACCGTACACAAATTTCCCTGCATTAGAATCTTTGTTTTCAGTGGACATTATCTTTGGCAGAAGGGATCTCTTTCTGAATTGATTGCTTCCGAGGTCAAGGCCGACTGATGAAGAGGCTAAAAAGCTTTTGGACTTCGTAGGAGACCCCTTCCTCAAACCAATAGCTACCAAGCCCACCATGGAGGCTTCAGCAGACAAAGGGCATCAAAAAAAAAAAAAAAAAAAAAGAAAGAAAGAAAGAAAGAAAGAAAAAGAAAAAGATCTCTTGGACCTTTGTCAGGGGTAGGGATAAAGTTCCTGTTTTCCACAGTTGTTAGAATTTGCTCCCTTAGACCTAAAATGAATTTTATTTTCTTTTAAAATTCATATTTCAGAAATTTGTTGTTACATATGACAACGCAGATAACTCATCTCTACTGTTCTAATTTTTCTCTATTATTAGAGATCATCTTGATAGAATCTCTCTTTGAAGGTAATATAAACAGAGGACCTGTCAAAGTGCAGGGTGTCCATTTTATCCTCTAATTATTAGTGACCACAGATATTTTCGTTAAAAAATTTTGGTTTTGTTTTTGTCATGTTTTGTTCTGGGGGGAGGTAATTAGGTTTGTGTGTTTGTTTATTATTTACTGGAGGTACTGGGGATTGAACCCACGACCTCATGCACGTGAAGCATGAGCTCTACCGCTGAGCTACGCCCTCCCCTCCCACAGATTATTTCTTTCTTTTTTTTCCCCCAGATATTTTCTTTGAGAAATTCATCTATAGACCTTTGGGTACTTAGAAATAAAAATGAAAACAGTTGAGCTTTTTATTAGCTCTTTGGAATTTAATGGGAACAATTCATTGGATTCTTTAGGATCTGGACTTCTTACTGACAGTGTGGTGGCCTGGGTTGTGCCATCTTCTCTTTCCACTGAGCTGTCTTCCAGAACAATGGAGAAAGGCTTGCCTCGGGCCAACATTTGAACCTCTGTGGTGTCCCTTGGGCAGCCGGGTTGAAACAATCCACCTCACCTGCTCTGGGCTGGAAGAATAGCAAAATACGTTACTGAACCCAGAGCTTCAGAGGAAGTAGGATTTTCTTAGCGAAGCCCTCTGTCTAGTCCAACTTCCTCGTTTTACACATGAGGAAACAGTCCCAGAACTGCTCGAAGCTGCACTGCAAGCTCGAGGCGGAGCTGGGGTGGGTTCCCGGGGCTCTGCCTCCTCCTTCCTCTAAGACCCCAGCAGCCCCGCCCGCAACCCCTGCAGAAGGATACACAGACACTCTCCTGACCTTTTCTGAGGCCTCCCCCTTGGCCTTGTGTCTACGTCCTGGGTCCCAGCCTCTTCTTGTTATCAAGAACATAAAAGCCAAGACTTTTTCTTTATCTGCCCAGCAGTTGCCCCATCTCACACACACCCTGTGGCTTCCTTTCAGCCTTCTGCTAAGAGCGGGCAGCGCTCTCAACACCTTGACTCTGCGCTTACGTCATACATCATTCAGACTCCTCTGTCCTGTCCTCTCTGTAACGAAGGTTCTGAAGATATTTGGAGCTCTGGAACCAGCCTGAGGGTCCCTGTGCTCTGTGCTGGGGTTTCCCAAGTTCCAAGGTTCCTCCCCACGAGGGCTGGAAAGTACTGCTCGTGTGTACTGTGTACTGACATCTTGGCACTGTCGCTGTGGCCCTGGGCGAGTTACTTACATACGCTGAACTTGTTTCCTCGTCTGAAAATGGAGGTGCTCATTTAATCCTTGCCTAAGCCCTATAAAGATGTCTATTATTATTTCCCTATGGAAAAGCACAGAGAGGTTAAGTTACTTGCCTGAGGTCAAACAGCTAATGAGTGGCAGAGCCAAGATTCACACACAGGTTGGGTGGTTCCAAAGTCCACGTAATTCCACGCTGTGCTGCCTGGGCTAATGCACAGAGTAGGTGCCCAGGAAAGTCTTTAGGTTGCTGGAGGTTTAGAGCATCTTCTGCTGGCTCTTGGCAACCCTTGGTCACTCCTGCTCCGAGTTTTTGTTTGTTTGTTTTTTGTTTGTTTGTTTTTTGTTTTCAACACGGTAAGCTCCACATAACAGTATGTGCCATTGGAACCACTTACATTTTGAGTTCAGTGACACGAATGACATTCTCATTCTTGTGCAGCCATCTTCACCATCTGTCTCCAGAACTTCTTCATCTTCCAGAACTGAAACTGTGTCCATTAAACACTAACTCCCTATTCCTCCTCCCCTCCACCATCTGGTAATTAATTTTCTTTTTTATGCCTATGAATTTGACTATTCTAGGCACCTCACATAAGTGGAATCCTACAATTTTTTTTTTTTGTCAAGCTTATTTTCCTTAGCATAATGACTTCAGAGTTGATTCGCGTTGTGGCATGTATCACAGTGTCCTTCCTTTTCAAGGTTCGGTGATATCCCATTGGATGGATACGCCATGTTTGGTTTATCTGTTCATTTGTCGATGGAGGTTTGGGTTGTTTCAGTCTTCTGCTGTTGTGAACCATGCTGCTATGAACATGGTCCCTGCTTTCAGTTCTTCTGAATAGATTCTCAGAAGTGGAATTGCTGGATCACATGGTAATTCTGTTTACCTTTTTGAGGGACCGCCATATGGTTTTGCACAGTGGCTGCACTATTTTATATTTCCAAATCCCTGACTTTTTTTTTTAATTCAAGTATAGTCAGTTTACAATGTTGTATTAATTTCTGGTGTGCAGCATAGTGATTCAGTTATACATACATATATTCCTTTCTATATTCTTTTTCATTATGGGCTATTGCAAGGTATTGAATATAGTTCCCTGTGCTCTACAGTAGGACCTTGTTGTTTATTCATTTTATATATAGTAGTTAGTATCTGCAAACCCTGAACTCCCAGTTTACCCTTCTACCCCCCCACCTTTCCCCCTGGTAACCATAAGTTTGTTTTCTGTGTCTGTGAATCTGTCTCTGTTTTATATATAAGTTCATTTGTGTCATTTCAGACTCCTTATGATTTCCTCATTTTCTCCCTTTCCAAGCCCCCAATGATAACATTCTCCTGTACTTGCTAACAGCTCCCAAAGAGAAACGTCTGTCCTTTTCTTCCATAATTCTCAGAAAGACGTTAAAGCTGCGATGACCATTTGCAACAATATGGATGGACCTCGAAGACTTTATGCTAAGTGAAATAACAGAGAAAGATAGCTACTGTATGATCTCACTTATATGTGGAATCTAAAAACAAAAGAAAAATAGAGTAAGAGATCAGATCTGTGGTTACCAGAGGCCTAGGGTGTAGGGAGGGGGAATTAGGGATGAAGGTGGTTAAAAGGTACAAACTTGCAGTTGTAAGATAAGTAAGTACTGGGGACGTTAAGAACAGCATGATGACTGTAGCTAGCGCTGCTGTGTGATGTACTGGAAAATTGTTGAGAGTAAATGCTAAGAGTTCTCATCACAAGGAGAAATTTTTTTCCCCTTTTTTTCTTTTCTTTTTATTGTACCTATAGGAGAAGATGGAGCTTAGCTGAACCTACTGTGGTCATCATTTCACAATATATGTAAATCAAACCATCATGCTGTACACCTTAAACTTAGTGACGTATGTCAGTTGTTCTTCGATAAAGTAGGAGGGAAAATGTTAATTATCAATATAATAAAAAGGAGCAGCTGAGATGGTCCTTAGGGCTCATCTAGTCAACTTGACCCATTTTTCAAAGGAGGGAACTGGGGCTCTGGGATGGGAGGTGGCAAACCCCACGGTCACACAGCAAAAGCCAGGACCCAGCTTCTGTGACTCCCAGGCCGGTGTCCTTTTAAGACTTCACTGTTCCTCTAATCCATGGCTCCGTTGCCAAACGAACGCATGTGCCATGGATGGCCCCTTTCACGTTTCTTCCTGGGAGTGGAGCAGAGGGTGCCTGGGGCCCTGGGGTGGGGGCGGGGAGGGGGGAACCAGACCGAGGCCCTGGGAGGAAAATGAGCGTTCAGAGCAGCCATGCCTCGGAGCAGAGCTTGCGCCCTTCTCTTGCACAGGAGACGCCTCCCTACAACCTCAAGGCCTTCCACCTGCGCATCTGCTTCCCCGAGGAGTATCCGTTCAAGCCCCCGACGGTGACCTTCACAACCAGGATCTACCACCCCAACGTGGACAGCAACGGCCGGGTGTGCCTGCCCATCATTAGCAATGAGTACTGGAAGCCTTATACCAAGACCTGCCAAGGTGAGGCCGGGTCCGGGGTTATGGGACCGATTTCAAGTTAGAAAAGCCCAAAAGAGAGGAGGTAAAAATTGTGGGTCTTGGCTGAGCCTGTCGTCAGAGAGATCCTGGGCTGGCGGACCTCCTCCTGCCTCTGTGCTCATACCTGGGCAGGCGTGACAGAGCAGCGTCACTCTGGGTCAGGGGAGAGAGGAGCGGCAGGGCTGCAGAGGGAAGGGCTTGAGATAGAAAGCCAGCTGCTCCGTCCGTGGACCTCAGTGAAGTCTCTGTCCCTTTCCAGGGCTCGGTGCCCTACATGGCAGTTGAGGGGATTGGCCTAATAATGCCAGTAATGCCAGATAATGCACATCACATAATTAAGCACTTTTGGCACTGTGCTAAGAGTGTCACATGCTATTTTTTTAATTCACTTTTTTACTCCATTTTATATTTTCGGTATCTATCCATATCTATCCATGGAGCCAACAACATTCAGGCATACAAAAATGGAGTTGGGCGGTCACTGAGGACCTGGTGTCAAGACACATCCCTGCATCACTGAGAACTTGAACTTTCTGTGAACTACACCGAACCCAAGGACACCAGCCATTTTTAACACACCAACCTCATTTAATGCCCCGCCCCACAGCCCCCTGAAATAGCGCTCTCATTAGCCCCATTTGATGGATGAGGACACTGAGGCGTGTGAGAGGCGAAGCACGTGCCCGAGCTGGCAGGCAGCAGAGCTGGGGTTTGAAGTCTGCTTGGCTGACTCTGGAACAGCGCTGCCTGGCAGAACAGTGAGGGAATCATTTTCTCACTGCCCTATCCAAGGCCGTAGTCACTAGCCATGTGTGGCTTTTAAGCACTGAAAATGTGGCTGATGTGACTGTGAGTTGAATTCCTAATGGCAGTGAATTTCAGTTGACGTAAGTGGAGATAACCACACACGGCTAGCGGCTACCATGTTGGACACTGGCCCCAGAGCATGTAGACATAATCAGGGTACCATCAATCCTGCCTCTGCACCAGCTCGGGAGTTCCTATCCTGGGGGGAAGGGGAGGAGTGGTCCTTGGAAGAGCTCCAGGGTCTGCAGAATGCTCTGAAGGCAGAACTGCGTGTCTGTGCATGTGCGTGTGTGCTCGTGCCTCGGGGATGATGGGCCACTGTCTTCACCAGGTTCCCAAAGGCATCCATGAAAGATTAAGAGCCACAGTGCAGTAGTGGTTTCCAGTCTTCAGCCTCAAAAGTTTATTAGGAATCCTCAGGGGAAGGTGTAGCTCAAGTGGTAGAGTGCATGCTTAGCATGTACAAGGACCTGGGTTCAATTCCCCAGGGCTTCCCCTAAAAATAAATAAACCTAATTACCTCCCCCACAAGGAAAAAAAGTTTATTTGGAATCCTAATGACAAAACAGAGAAAAGCAGAGTGGTCCTTGTTGAAAAGGGAATTGAACCCAGAAACAACTCTGATCTCACTGACCCCCATGATGGGAAATTTCTGTGACACCATGGAGCAAAGTTTGAAATCCACAGATGCAACCAGTCGGGGCTTTGGGCATCATCAGCAAAGTCTGTGAGGGGCATCTGATTTGGTTGTAAAGTCGTCCTGAGACATGGAACCTCCTTGGGGAAGGTCCCCCCAGGAGTGGATATGGCGTTTTGGGGCGATCTGGGAGTGGGCAGCCATCATCTCCTTCGCATGATTGTCTCTTTCCATCCTGATGTCCTGATCTGACCTCTCTCCCCAGTCTTGGAGGCCCTCAATGTGTTGGTGAACAAACCAGAGCCGGAGCAGCCTGTTCGGTTGGAGCTTGCTGACCTGCTGGCACAGGACCCGGAGCTGTTCAACAGGAAGGCTGAAGAGTTCACCCTCCAGTTTGGAGTGGACCGGCCCTCCTAACTCTGGCTCTGACCCGTCTCTGCACCAGATCCTCTCTGTGTGATGGATGGACACACCTCACGGACTGGGGGCCAGAGTCCCTTTGTGGTCCATTCCTGCTCATTTCTTCCGTGTTTTCCTTTTGGTTGTTAGTCATTCACTTGTCTGTGTGTGTGTGTGTGTGGCGGGGAGAAGGGGACTGGGGGTGGTATGTGGTGTGTGGACCCACTGGCCACAGGCGTGCTATTCCCACGCCCTTTCCAGCTTCCAGTCCAGGGGGAGCCACGGAGACCACGTGCTTGCCCAGCCATTAAAGTCACAGGTGAACTGTGGAGTCCAGATTGTTCGTTGAGGGGATGGGGTGGTTCATCGGGAGGAGGCTGGGGATTCAACTGCCATCTAGTAATAGCTGTGACCCTGCTTCCCATGAACTGATGGCTCATTGGGCGTGGGGAAAGCTGACCACGAGGGACTGGACCATCCTTGGCCAGAGGGGTGGTCAACATGCCCACAAGGGTTATGCCCCCATTTTATAGATGGGGCAACCAAGGCACAGAGTGCTTCAGTGGGTTGCCAGGTCCTCTCTACCCATCAGGGCAGAGTCCATACCTCCAGCTGCAGTGCCAAGCTGGCCGGTTTTGGATTTTGTGTTTTTCATGAGCTGTTTTTCATCAGCACACATGCTCCAAATGCCTGATGAAGCCAGACAGGTTTGTTAGCAGGACATTGTACTCGGCCCCGGGGTTCATCTTGAAGGAGCAGTGGAAAAACAAAAACAAGCCAAAACTTCAGCCAGAGTTGGAGGGATTAACTGAACCCAAAGAAAGAACTTTCTGGGTGCAGGGTTTCTCAGCTCCTAGAAAACCACTGGCTTTTAAGAATCAGAAATGTGGGGCATCTTTGAGTCAAGGGAATCACCCCAGGCCCCCACCAGCCTAGTTTGGATGAGATTTCTAGAGAATCTTCGACTCCAGCCCCTGCCCTGGAATTCCCTCACCTGAGAGAAGTATGAGGAAGTCCCACGCGTGACTGGAAGTGTAAGATGTGTGGTTACTTTGGGCCGCCACTTACAGAACTTTGGTGACAGGCCCCAACAAGGCTTTTCCTCCTGTTCATTATTTCATTTAACCCTCACAGCGCCTATGAGTTTGAACTCCTGTTATTCCTGTTCAGATGGTAAATGGAGACTCAGAGAGCTTAACTCACTGGCCCAAGGACACACAGCTGGTTAGTGGTGGGACCCAGGCCACTATCCTTTCCCAAATGCCTTTCATGGTTTTTGAGAAAGTCATGTCAGGTACGGAACCCTGGCAGCAGGGGCTTATTTTCCCAGAGTGAGAGAGGTTCCTGGGAGGGGTAGGGAGGGAGCACTGACAGGCTGGGCAGGATTTTACAAAAGTACTTTTAATGTAGTTAAGACTGGTGCCACCTGCCCCTGCCCGAGCCCCAGCACTGCTGCCTTCATGAAGCAGAGGTGAGCCTCGGGGCCGCAGATGGGCAGCTGGGCACCCTGCCCACCTCTGCCCACATGGTCGGCCAGCCCCTCATTTCTTCTTGGTCTTCACCAGCCCCTTCTGCACGAGGCTGCGGTACAGCTCCTGGATGTAGGTGTAGACGCACTTGGAGTCAGGCACTGCCAGCCGCACCATGTCATCGACCTCTAGCAGCTGGGCGCAGTCAGCCAGCTTCCTGAGGGGCAGGATGGGGTGGGGGAGGTGAAGAGCAGAGAGCCGCTATGTGCCAGGTGCTTTATCAAATGCTTCCCCTTGAATGGTCTCATTGACCCCACCCCTTTATCCTCAACGGGCAGAGGAGGAGCTCGAGCATTTTAGTAACCTGCCCAAGGTCAAAGTGAGCGACACAGCTGGGACTCAACGCCAGTCCTGCCTGATGCCCCTGGTCTCAGCTGTCCCGCCTGCTAAACCGCACGGGTGCAGCAGTAGGAGAAACCAGGGTCCTAGTGGAAATCCTCTGTTGAAGCTGAGACAGCTGGGCTGAAACCCAAGCCCAACTGGCCTGGGAGCTGGGGGAGGAGCACAGACTGGAGGATTTCGAAGAATGGGACAAGCTCCCTGCAACCAACACAGTGCTTTCGGCTCCTGGGTGGGGGCTGGGCTCCTCCAGCAGCAAAGCTGGTGGAGCCCCCTGGGCCCCCAGTGCTGGCTGTTCCATGGGAATCAGAGGAGAGCTCTAGAAGGGAGCCAGTGAGGTGTGATGGCTGCAGCAGGGGCCCCCCTTCCTTTGCACTCTGAATCGTCACACCAAACCCTAAGGGAGGTTCAGTCCCCTGCTGAGGGTCAGAGAGCTAGGAAGGAGGCAGATTTCACACTCAGCTCCTCCATCCCCACGCATCCCTGACACATTCTGCCCTTTTCACGTCTGCTTGATGCTTCCTGTCGGCCCATCATCATCACCTGATTATTCCCTCTGCCTTCCTGTGGCTCTGCTGGCTTGGAACCAAGGCAAGGCAGCTGTAGGAGGACAATGACCCGTGTGCCCCACAGGCCAGGGACACTTTGTCAGGGCTGAGCCACGTGCCCTTCTGATGCCCTTAGAGCTCTCAGCCTGACTAGGAATTTCACTTTCAAATCCCAGTTCTGTCACGGCCGGTTCAAACCTCGCAAAACCTCTCTACTTATATCCAGGCTAGGATTGTCGTGAGAGTCAAGGAGATGATCCAAGGAAAGTACTTAGAATACCTGGTACCTAATCACTCCCGATTCACGTGACTTGTCATCACTGTTAATGGTGCTCTGGACCCCCCAGCACCCCCACTGCAGGGCACGCACCCCATCCCTTGGCAGGATAATGTGAAACTGGAAGGGATCTTCTGGACCATCAAGGCTGGTGGTTTTCAAATGGCATCCTTGATGCCCTAGGGCCCTGTAGACATGCTTCAGGGACCATCTTGGCAAGGGAGTCTGGGCTCTGAGCTGGTGTGCTCCAGAAACCCCTCCCAACCTAAAAAGGTCTCCCTTAAATCTGTTTAATGTGCTGGGCATTCACTTAATATTTTGGAAAAAAATTTTGGAAAGCACAGATCAATGTCAACCCTCTTGTTTTGCCAGTGGGGACACGCAGGCCCAGAAAGGGGAAGATTGCAGCCCCAGGCTTCCCTGCAGGATGGTGGCCAGGCCAGGACTAGACCAGAGAGCTCAGCCTCCCAGACCAAGGTGCTGCTAACATCTGCAGTGACTTCTTTCCTGTTCTGGGGCTTTAGAAATGCACTCAGCCATCCATTCTGGGGCCTCAGAGATGCCCTCATTGGCCACAGCATCTCTATAGTCCGGTCTCTACCAGGAGACTCAGAAGCTTCTCCCAGGCTGGAAAGGATGGGTCCCCCAGACCTGAGCTCCTTGGGAGCCCTAAGGGGCCGTGAGGGTGGGTTCAGGTCTTGCCAGTGGGTAGAGATGGAGGCCTTTGGCTGAGGCTGGCTGTGGTAGGAGTGCCTCCCCCTCCCCCACCACCCGGCAGCCATGTCTTTACCTCTCAGGTTCCCCCTTGGACCACATTGTTCCTCACATCCCTCCTGCCTGTCCAGTCCATCCCTTTCCCCATCCCACCCCATCCCCCAGCACCCAGCTGTGTGAGCCTCAGCAAGAAATCCCCCTCGAGGTCCCGCAGTGAGTAACAATTATCCTAACAATGAATGGTATCATTCATTATAATAGATAAAACCGCAGCTAAGACTTTTTTGAAGTGTTGACATAGCTAGGCAATGTTAGAAGGACTTTACGTAATTATTTACTTAATTCTCACCGTAACTCTGCCAAAGAGGAAATGTCACGCCAATTTCATTTGTTTGTTTGAGGTTTCTTTTGGGGGGTAATTAGGTTTAATTATGAAATTTTTTATTTAATGGAGGCACCCAGGATTGAACCCAGGACCTTGTGCATGCTAAGCATGCGCTCTACCACTGAGCTACACCCTCCCCACTTTATGCCCATTTTGAAGATCAGAACATGGAGGCTCAGAAAGGTCAAGTAACCGGTCGAGGGTCACACCGCGAACAATGGCAGAGTCAGAATCTGACCTCAAGTTGCTGCAAGCACCCTGTCTGAGACAGTGGGCCTGCCCCCCCTTACCCCTTACCCTGCCTGCATTTTCTTTATGGCACCTCTCCCTCGACATAATATTTCACGTGTACGTGTGTTTACAGTCTGTCTCTCCCTTTAGAATGTGAGTCACAGGCAAGCAGGGGTTTTGCCAGTTTCACCCACTGCTATATCTATGTCCTAGAACAGTTTCTGGCAATGAAAACACATTTATTGGCTGCACGAGTGTGTGGCCAGAGCCTCTACCTGAGCACCCCATACCTGATCCCCGTGAATCCGACACTTGCCGTCAGCATCCCTCGAGCTCCCACCACCTCTGCACACACCGCCCCCCACCTTCGCCCCCAGTGTGGCTCACTCTGCTGTGGAGAAGGCCAGGGTGAAGTTGTGCCGGCGGTTTGTGGGGTCCAGTGCAGCATAGTCAAAGGCGTCAGGGAAGAACTTGTGGATGAGGGCACAGAAGGCCATGCCACTGCTCCAACTGGATGAGAAGTTCTGGATGTCCACGTGCTGCGGGCAGGTGGGGCCCAGAAGCCTTTGTGAGCCTGGCCAGAAGGCCTGGACTTGGCCCCCTCTGGGCCTCCCTCCCTCTGGGCTTTGCACCACTCAGACAGCCCCGCACTGCTGCCCCAGGGATGGGTCCCCTGCTCCCTTGTGCACCTCATACTTCCTCGTCATGGCCCGGCACCACTCCAGAAGCATGTTCTTAACACCACCGATGGCTGCCCCAGCGGCCTTGGTGTTCCGGAACAGAGCCGTGGGGCCTGAGGCTGCCCTGTGCATGAGGGATGGAGAAGGCCAGGCCGAGAGGTGGGAGGGTCCCATCAGGGAGGAGACCCAGCCCCAGATGTCAGTCCTCCCACCCAGGCTGGGTCTGTTCCTACTGCCTTTCAGGCCTCCCCCACCCCTACCCTCCAAACAACCCAGCCCAGCCAGCTCCTCGCCCACATCCTACCCCCCAAACTTGTCCACGATGGCTTTGCGGTTCTGCGCACGGGGCATCCGGGGCCGTGTAGGGGCTGACACCCTGCGCTCTGGTGCCTTCTCTTTCTTCTTCTCCTGGGAGGGAGGGGGCTCCGCGGGACTCTGGGGCACGTTGCTGGGCGAAGATTCACTGTGTGGGAAGGTTCAGAGATGTATGAGAGCGGTTGGGACCAGCCCCTCTGGGGTACAGGGAGGAGGCAGGGGGCTGGCTGAGGTGGGGGGGGGTTCCCCAGAGTCTCAAGAGGCAGACGAAGCTGTGGCCCCCACTCTCGTCCACATTTCCTCTTTGCCCAGCACAGGGTGGGCTTGGGAAGGAACAGTGAGGCTCAGTCTAACTCTGGGGAGCATGTGGTCTGGTGGGGTGTGTGGGCAGAACTAGGGCACTGCTGTGGTCTGACCTAAGTTTGGATCCTGCCTTTGCCTCTTGTTTGCTGTGTGATCTTGGGACTGTCATGTCACTCCTCTGAGCCTCGGCTTCCTCATCTGTAAAATGGGGACAAGAATAGCTACCTGACAAGGCCGTTGTAAGGCCTGCGTGAGAAAGGGATGGGAGAGCCCCCAGCCGTGCCGGCCACGGGACTGCCTGAGCGCTCAGGGAACGTTCACCAGCTACCTTTGCCTAAGAAGCTTTCCATGTAAAGGAAGACTTTTCTAAAAACTCAAGCTGTGCGAGGGGAAGGCTCTTATTTTGTCCAGCCCCCACCAGGCACCAGGCACCAGGCACTGGGCCGTGTGCTTTATACACGTACAGCACTTGAGCCGCACGAGAATCCCATGAGGTGGTGCAGTGGCTGTGCCCACTTCACAGGGGATGGGGGTGAAGGGATGCGGCCCAGGTCACACGGTGGCTAAGTGGCAGAGTCATCGTCCACACTCAGGCTTTCTGCTCAGGCCCAAATGGGTGATGCTGCCACGACGGAAGCTAGCTGAGAGCGCCCATGAGGAGCCGGCAGGGGACCTGAGGAGGAGGCTTAGGTGGTGGGTGTGGGGCGGACCACTTGTGCCCCCCCTCCTCTTTGCTCCCACACTCTGGCTCCTTCGGCTTTCTGGGCCCTGCCCTGGGGTAGGGGGCTGAAAACTATGATTCCTGGCACATCTCCAGAGCAGAGGCTGGGGAGACCCAGGCCCAGGGGGTGGTAGACTTTGAAGGGAGCAGGCGGTAGGGGGGATTCGATCTGGGGAGCTGGGGCTTGACATTACCTGGCTGAAGGACTGGTCTCCCCGGAAGCTGCGGCGTCTGGACTCAACCCTTCTAGGGGAAAGGAACAGGCAGGAGGGGAGCTGGGGCGACCCACGCCGCACTCCCCGCACGCCCTCTCTGGCGGCCCGTGCAGCATCCATGGGCCCCTGGGCTTTCACTCACCTGGGCTGAGGCCGCTGCCCTCCTCCATGGGGCTCTCAGGCCATTCGTCGGGGGAGCTGGGAAGCACTTCTGCCCCTTCCTCCGACTCTCCCTCCATGCCCTGGTCCTGCTCTTCATCGGGACCACCTGGCTCCTGGAACAAACATAATCTGCGTGGACTCGAAGTCACACAAGCACCTGTGCAAGGTTTTGTGAGGGCTTCAGAAAGATCTGGAAGGCAGCCTGGGGCCACAGTGCTGCATCCCCCACCCCAGGCTCTTGGCGTCAGTGGGAGGAAGACTGGACTTTCCCAAGGGCATGAAGCAGGGACAGGGCTTACCCCTGGGGAGCAGGGGACTCCGGAATGTTGTGCGGGCCTCCTCCCTCTTCTTTCTCACTCACCATCTCCTCCTTCACATCAACCTCCTGCAGTTCAGCCGTGGCCTCATCTTCCACTGCAGCCTTCTTCTGAGAGTCTGACTTGGCCTCTGGAGCACTGGCTTTCTCCTGGGCTTCAGCCTTGGCCTCCTCTTTCCCTTCAGCATCCTTGCCTCCAGCTTTGGCTTCCTCCTTCCCTTCGACCTCCCTGCCTCTGGCCTTGGCCTCCTGCTCCCCAGCAGCCTGCTTTGGCTCAGCCTTGGCTTCATCATTCACATCGCCTTTCTCCCTAGATTCAGGCTTGGCCTCTTTCTCAACAGCCTTCTGCTTCTCAGAGGCCAACATGGCCTCCTCTTTGCCCTCAGCCTCCTTCAGTTCCAAGTTGGTCTCTCCTTTCTTGTCAGTCATCTCCTGAGGAGCCACGGTGGTCTCTTTCTTCCCATCATCCTCCTTTTGAAGTTCAACCTCTTCTTTGGATTCAACCTTGACCTCATCCAACCCATTTGCTTCCCCATGGAATTCAGCTGAAGTACTGTCCTCGGCTGGTGCCTGCTTTCCTGCCCCATCTGGAGGCCCCTCTTTGATGATCTTCTCATCTGGGCTTGTGGCCTCTTTCTCCGCAGAAGCTCCACCTCCCACCATCTCCGGGGCGACTGCGGTACCATCCTCAGGCTTCCCTTCCTTCTGCTCCATTTCTGGAAAGAGAAGACAAGCAGTCCTGGTCACGCCCCTCCCTGTAGCAGGTGAAGGCCCTGAAGTCTGGGGGCCTGCAGTTCAGTCCTGGGTCTCCCACTGCTCGGACATGTCACACAAGCATCCACTTTCCCTCTGGTGAAATGAAAGGGTACAGCGTTGCTTCCGTCAAAGTGGGGTGTTGGACCAGCCACATTTACTTGATGTTGAATGATGTTCACCTAACAGCCCTCAGCAGGTTGTGACTTGGGCTTTAAAAAACACTGGATTGCATAGTGCCTTTTCAGTGATTTTGCCTCTTTTTGATGAAGCCTGTGAGGTGTTTACAACTCGATACTCGCATCCTGGACTCCTGTGGAGCAGTTGCTCCTCTCCCCTTTTTAATGGAGATAGTTAACCTCAGGCTACAAGTCCAAATTCTCTAGATAGAATTTAATAATACTGTTTTGATTTCATTGTATTTATTTTTATAGTTACTTTCTATTTCTGGCCAGTGATAGTGAGTTTCCATGTCCAATAGTGATATAAAATTTCTTTTAAAAATATATTTATTGAATTTAAAATAAGTTCATTCAAAGGTAGACATTCAGGAAAGCAGGATACAAAATACCTAAATCACGGAGGTGGTATGAAAATGCCTGGAATTTGGGAAACCCTGGGCCAGCTTGGTCTCTGGGTCTCTGCCAGTTCCGCCAGCCTGTGTGTGGTTCTCTGAAGAGCTGGACCTGGGCCTGGAAGAGTTTCTTTTGGTCAGGAACAGAAACATCCTCTCCTTAACTAACCTCTGCAGGGAAATCTGACCCTCCAACTGCGGGGGGTGGGGGTGGGGAGGAGAGAGAGACTACAACACTTTAACGTGAGGTTTCCTATTCAGGTACTGTATATACAGTTAGCTCTCTGTATCCGCGGCTTCTGCACCTGTGGATTCAACCACAGATGGAAAATATTTGGGAAAAAAATTCCAGAAAGTTTGAAAAAGCAAAACTTGAATTGGCTGCCACTTCAACTGTTTACATAGCGCTTACATTGTTACTAACAACTGTTTACATAGCATTTTCATTGTATTGGGTGTTAGAAGTAATCTAGAGATGATTTAAAGTATAAAGGAAGACTGTGTAGGTTATATGCAAATATTACCCCAATTTATATAAGGTATCTGAGCATCTGCAGGTTTTGGTATCTGCAAGGGATCCCAAGACTATTCCCTGACAGGCACTGAGGGACGACTATACTGCATGACCTATAAAAACAGGTGGGTAGGGGGACAGGGCCAGCTCCTTCATCCTTCTGCCCTTCTTGTGGGGGGGGTCTGTTTACAGAGAAAATAATCCCCAAATAGTGTTCAGGGTATGACTCAGGCAGTAAAAGAAGTAGACACTCCTGTCACTGGCTAAAAATACCTCCTGCTCTCTGCAGTGCCATCGTCCTGGGTACAGTACCCAGAGCACCTGGATAATTGGGACAGAGGTGGGAACACAGGTATACGAGGGAAAGGGCCCTGTTCCTGCCACCCCCAGATTGGACTGCTGGGGTCCCTGGATTCGGTCCCCCACAATTTCCTAGGAAGCAGTCTGGGATTTTCAAAGATGCTCACGCTGCCCTCCCATTTCACCCCTCCCGCCAGAACCCCTTCATGGTTCAGCAGCTCCAGCAATGAATTGAAGTTAGAAACAAATGAGCCCGGGAGATAGAATATACATCAACAGGGAGCCAGGCGCCGGCCTTGACCCCCATCTCCTGTCACCCACTCTGAGGCCTGAGCATGTCTCTCTGCCTCTCTGGAGAGAGCCTCAGTTTCCAATGCAGTGACAGAATTGGTCTCCATCAGGTTTTCAAACTGTGTTCAGTAGAAAACGAGGGTCTTCTAAGATACTAGCATGGGCTGTGGGTGGGGGTCGGGGGAGATGTATTCTCTGGCTGAGGTTCCAGAAACAGCCTACTCTTGACCCTTTTAGAGACATACAACGTCATTAGTGCTTAAATCGATTCCAGATACCCCATAGGAAACAAACCTTAACTTCCGTTAGCTTTATTTATCTCACTTTTCTCCAAACCTATTTGACCATGGATTTTTTTTCTTGCTTTGTTTTCTCTTTGCTTTCTTTTCCCTGAGATGCACATACCACCCTCTTGAGCGATGCCACCTTTAGCAGCAGGAAGTGTGGAAAATGCTGGTCTACATGAGCTGCACAACCGTTCCTGCCCTGCGCTCCAGTTTGGCAGGTGGCCTGGAGCAGTGGTGAAAATCATTGATTCTGCAGCTTCCCACGATGGGATCCCAGATCCCACTGTTGGTTACTCCCACTGTGACCTTGAGCGAGCTGCTTACCCTCTCTGTTTTGATTTATGGAGATAAAAATAGGTCTCAACTCATAAGGATGGTAGAGGGTTAAGGAAGCCAATGCATAGGAAGTACTTTGAACTGTGCCTGGCAAAAAGGGCTTGCTCAGTATACATCAGCTGTTACGGTGGATGTCGGCCTCTGTCCAGCCCTGTGCCAGATTAAGGTCCTGACCTAGCCAGGAGGGCATTTAGTTGGTAAGATGAGGCAAAGAGAACTGAACACCAGAAAGATGATAACCAGCCCTTTTAATTTTTTATTTTTATTTCTTAATTTGTTTTTACATTTTGGGGGGGGTGGTAATTAGGTTTATTTATTTATTTAATGGAGGTACTGGGGATTGAACCCAGGACCTCATACATGCTAAACATGCGGTCTACCAATTGAGCTATACCCTCCCCACCCATAACAAGCCCTTTTTATGCCTCAAGGCGTGGAAGTCATTGGCTGAGACATAGCTGAGTGTTCAGCCACATGCTACACTCTCAGGGTGGAGGGGAAGGGCAGGCAGATGCACAGGGACACCTCAGCCGTCCTGCGTTCCTCACCTCAGCTTTCCACCCTCCAGGCTTGTCATAAATAGATGAGGAGAGAAGAAGCTCAGGACGCTGAGACACCAGGATGACACCAGGGTAACACCAGCCACGCCGGCACGAACAACACCATAGTAGCCCTTTACAGCCTGCACCGCAGTGCCCTACTTTCCTCCCCTAGTTACTTGCTCTAACCCTTCAGAAGAAGTCTTATTGCCCCCATTTTACAGATTAGGAATTTGAGGCTCCAGGAGTTGAAGTCCTTTGACGTAAAATCACAGGGCGATGAAATGGCCAAACCGTACTTAGAAGCCAGGTCTCCTGATAGCTGATCCAGGGCCAGTGCCAGAGACGTTGCCCCCACCAGCCCCTCAGCCAGTGTCTCTTCAAAGGCTCCAGACCAGGGGGAGGGGCAGCCCACAGGTGGGGAGGGCACTGAACATGGCTGAGGAGTGTGGCTCTCTCTTCTAAGTGCACAGTAGGCCCACCCCTTCCCCAGGAAGCCGCCGTTCCATCCCTGTTTTGTGTCCACCTCAGAGAGCTCCCCTCTCCCTCTTCCTGCTTTTCTTGGCAGACCAGAAGGAAAAGTACCCAGGAGCTTGAGCTCCAAGCTCCACATAGAATAGATGACACTTGGTGGTTCTGCTCATACCTCCACAACCCTCTGCCACCCCATCTGTCTTCTGGAGGTCCTGAGGCTTCCGCCATCCCCGACCCCAACCAGGAACCCTCCCTTGGAGACACCACTCTCCGCTGCTTGGAGACCCTGCCTCCCACCCCAACTGCACGAGGCCCTCTATACCACTGTCAGGGCCTCATGGCTGGCCACCTGCAGGCTACTCCATGGATGATCTCAAGATTTCCAGCACACCAGGGCTGAGTCTCCAACCTCTAGCTTCAAAAAAAGTTGACATAGTGGTGGCGAGTTAGAAGAGAGCCTGGATTTCTTCAACTGTGGGGCCCAGCTTAGAGGCTCCGGCCCTTGGAAGATGGGAGAGGGGTTGGAAGACGGAGAGGGGCACTTAGAAAGGGGCCCAAGGCTTCTCCTACCTGTAGAGTCTCTGCCTGGGGGCTTGGGAGCTGTCTCCTTCCTCTGGCTGAGTGGCCTCACTCCCGGGCTGTCTTTAAGCCCCAGTGGCTTCTAGCCCCCAGCTCTTCAGTCCCCGCCCCCACCTTCACCTTCCCCCACCTTCTACCCCACCCCACCCCCACTTGAAGAGCCTTGGGCTGCAGACGAGCATTGTTTACTGCCCTGTTGGTACAACACTTTCCCCTGGACTGGGAGGCTCGGGTTTCCCGTGGAGCCCTGACAGGTGGCACCTTTCAATCACAGCCAGTCCCTCCCCCCGACCCTGGCAGTATCCACCCTGTGCTCATCTTCCTTCCCGATGTACTCTCCTGGCCCTGGCCACCCGGAGAACCATCTGCAGGCCCATGTGGAGCATGGTCACCAGCTGTCTGGTCTCCCCTGTCCATCCAGAGCCCAGGCTAGGGCTCCTCTGCACGCCCTCGACCCCTCCACACACCATCTTCCTCTAAATAGCCCTTTTTACTCTTCCTCAGACTAACACAGCTGCAGAAGGGTGGGGTAAGGAAGGGGTGAACGGGACAGCTGCCTAGGTGGGGGTGTGTCTCAGGGCTCCCAGGGGGCAGAGATTTGGAGGGGGAGGGGCAGAGGGGAGAAGAGTGATGGCCCAAGCTGCTGGATCCCTGGGCTTAGAGCCTAGAAAGTGCAAAATTGAGCTCTATTTTGAGCAGAAGGGACTGGTCCATGGTAGGCTATGAACACATTTTTGTACTGAATTGAGAGTTTGCTTAGAAAAGCAAAACATCTTTACCTTCTCTTAGGTACCCTGTGATCTAAGAAAGGCACTGCTTTTGCAGAATGTGTGCAGGGGGGTACCTCACCGCTTACAAAGCATGTGACTCCTCCCCCACCACCACCTCAGTCACGCTGGCCTCCTTCCTGGTCCTTCAGCAAATCGATTCTTTTTCATACTCAGGACTGTCATTCTTTGCTTCTGCTCCTTGCAAGATGCTTCTTTCTCATTCTTCTGCTCTCAGCTCAAATTTCATTTCCTAGGAGAGGTCTCCTAGGACCTTCAGCTCCTCTCCATTGCTTCAGCCTATTGCATTTTCTTCTTACATAATATGCATTGGAATCCAGAATTACCTTATTTACTTCCTCATTATCTGACTTTCTCTCTAGACACCAAGATCCATGAGGGCAGGGACTTTCTCATGCTTGTGCTGTACGCCTAGGCCTAGCAAATTGCCTGGGTCATGCTGGATGCTTGATAAATAGATATTGAATAAATAATTTAATTAGTTAACAGAAATATGGAATGAGAACTTGGGGGCTTATTCCTGGGATGATCGAAGACCAGGTTTGGGTACCAGTGGTTGAACACTGTAATACTGTTGGTTGCCCGCTGCCTCTAGTATTAAGACGTCTATAATTTTGATGGCACAAAAACGGCATCGTTGAAAAAAGGTCTTATCGGTTAGAGATACAATTAGATGAAGAAAATATGGCTAAATGCTGACAGTTGTTAAATCCTGGTGATGGGTGTTTAGTAGTGTGTGGACGTTCAATATACGTGCTCCCCACTTTTCTGTATGTTTGAAATTTGCCCAAATAAATAAAAGTCTAAAAAAAAGAGAACAATGATTCCTTTTTATTGCACATCTGCCATGGACTAGGTGCTTTAAGTACATTATCTTTTGTGTTTGGGTTTTTTGGTTTTTTTTTTTTGGTAATGAATTGATTAAACTTTTAATTTTGAAATAATGGTAAGTTTACAGGAAGTTACATAAATAGTACAGAGAGGGTACTGAAGGTTAAGTTTTATTTAAGATTTATCCACCTAAAGCTAAATCTAACATAACTATATGCAATACCAAAGCCAGGAAATTGGCATTGGTACAATGGTGTGAATAGTTCTATGACAGCTCAGATTTGTACAAACACCTCCACCCACAATCAGGACACAGAACCATTTTATCAACACAAAGATCTCCCTTGTGCTACTCCCTTAGGCACACCTCCCTGCCTCCCCCCCACCAACTCTGACCCTAGGCAACCATTAATCCCTTTTCCCATCTCTATAATTTTGTCATTTTGAGAACATTATTTAAATGGAGACATACAGTATGTAACCTTCCAAAATACCAAATAAAAATCCCATCTAGGAAGCCAATTTCTCTTGTGAGAACCCATCTCCTTCTTTCATGCAATTTCGTAATATTCCACAATATGCTGACTATATTTTCAAAAGCAAAAACATATGTACAATAACATTCATAGCAGCATTATTATAATAGCCCAAACCTAGAAACAACCCAAAAGTCCATCAACAGGAGAACAGTTAAATGACCTCTGGCTTATTTATAAAAGCACTAGACAGCAATAAAAAAGAAGGAATAACAGAAATGCATGACAATATGGATTAAATCTTAAAGACACTGCATTGAGCTAAAGAACACACACAAAAAGTCATTCACAAAACAGAAAATACTGTATAATTACATTTAGCTCAAATTCAAGAGTAGGCAGAACTAACTGGTGCTGACAGAAGTCAGAATAGTGGTTAACTGCAGAAGAAGGGGTATTAACTGGGAAGGGACATGAGATACCTTTTTAGGGTGCTGGAAGTATTTTGTATCTTAATCTGAGTGATAGTTATAAAGACGAATATTTATTTAAAAGTTAAGCTTAAGATTGTGTATTTTACTTTATTGTCTGAATGTTATACCTCAATTTAAAAATATCTGGGCCAGGGTTTGACAAAATATTTGAATCCTTAGAGCAGTAATGAGGCCCAGTGTTTAAAATCGGGATTTTCGTAGGGAAGGATACGGTGACCAACCATATAAAGCATCCAGCCCACCTTCTCCAATGGGTAGCGTACCCTTGCACGATTAATTTGCATCTTCTAAATTTCGTTTACTGGGAAATTCCTTGAAAAATCCAGTAGTTGAGGTGGGTTCTTTTCGTTGGTGGCAGGTGGGGAGACAGAGGAATACACTGTCTTGAAAGATGAGTTCACAAGTACCCTCTCCTCTCTCACCGAAACGTGCTAGGTTAGCTCTGGTGGCAGCCACAATTGTTCCTATGCCTCTCTTTGTGGCCCAGGGCATCTAACAGAAGTTGAATGAAACCTACTGTACACTTGACGCATCTTTCTGCAGGCAGGAACCGTGCCTCGCTTGTTTATGAAATCTCAGAGAAAGCTTAGTGACCGACACACAGCTGTATTCACACAGAGGCCCTCGGAGCGCTGGTTCTCAAACTTGGCTGCACATAGGAATCACCCGGGAAATTTTCAAATTTACTGATGCCTGGGTCCTACTCCCAGGAATTCTGATTTAATTGGTATGAAGTGAGGCCTGGGCATCATAATTTTTTTTTAAGCGTCTTAAGTGATCTTAAGTGCAGCACAGACTGAGAACTGCTGTTTGGGGGCGTTCTTCCTTCTCCGCGCCTGATTCGAGCTCAAGCCTCAGCTCTCCCGGGCGAGAGCGAGCCTCACTGAGCTCCGAGGTCCTGCCCCTCCTACAGAACCAATAAAATCAAACCTCTCCGTGACACCCCTGGGGATTTGGAGGCTAACCAGGCTGCAGGCGCTCTGCGCCTCGCCCAAGACTCTATGATACTTTGGCATCCTCTCTAGCACTTGAGAAACGCCTTAGCCTTCAGCCAGGGCCGGCAGCTCCCTCTCTATGGTAGCGGAGTTTCCAGCGCCGCCTCGTTGGTGCTTCATTCCGGAAGCGAGTACGGGTCAGAGAAGAGGCGGGACTTTCCTCCCGGAAGTGACCCACGTGCTTCCGCCTTATCCTACCTGGGTACCCGGTAAGTTTGTAATGTTTGCCTGAAGCTGGGGACAGCGGGGGCATTGTGACAGGCCCGAGGCCGTGGTGAGTGACCTCTGACCTCAAGGTGACCCTGATGATGGAGCTGCCATTTCAGGTGTAGTCCCTGGGCGGGGGCCCGGGCGCCTTAATTCCGCGTATGATCGCATTCTTAGGGCCCAGCAGGCTCATACCGGCGGTTTAGAGTGTAACGTCCGGTCTCCCCATCTTCTCCTGGATAGAGGTGACTTCGAGGGATTGGGCGTCAGGGCTCTGGGGCTTGATTTCCAGGATTTCCAGCCCCGCCAATGATATGCTCTGTGACCTTGGGCTAGGCTATGTCCCCTTTCGGGGCCTCAGTTTCCAGAGCTGTGAAATGGGGCGGTTGAACTCATTGAGGTCAGTAGCACCTGCTGATCTGCTGCCCTCTGATTCCTCTGCATCCTTCCGCCCCTGGGATGGAAAAGTGAACGGGAGGAGTGGGTGCTGACCGTGATATCTGCCCCCAGGATTAGGAGGCAGAAGGGGATCTCTTACACGGTGCAGGGCTGAGATGGACCCACTCAGGGCCCAGCAGCTGGCGGCAGAGCTGGAGGTAGAAATGATGGCTGATATGTACAACAGGTAAGAGCTGACCCTGCACTACCTTGTCCCCAGGTGGATGACTTTGGAGAATTTTTTCCCTCAATCTAGAGGAACCTGACGTCTATGCTTACCCTTCCCGCACCCACCTCACCCTTGCCCCTCCCCCCCATTATTAAGAGCTAATGCAGATGCAGTATGGAGTCACTAAAAGGAATTGGGCATTTAGATTGGGATGGAATTGGTGATGAAGGAGCCCAGCTGCAAGAGAAGGTCTAGTCCACGCTCTGGTGGCTCTAGTTAGGTTCCAGGAATAGTTGAGCATTTGTCTCTTGACAAATAGCACATAGCACACATAGTAGTTAACATTTCTTAAACTCTTAGTCCATCTCAGACACATGTTGATCACTACATGCATTCTTTTTCATTTTTTAATCTTTTTTTTAATCTCACTGGGTTAATTTTATTTGTCCCATGTTAAGGTGAGGACATTAAGGCTTCTAGCAGTTAAATAACTTACTCAGAGTCCACAGCTGGTCAGTAACAATGTCAGGACCAGTACCTCGGTCTAATTCCTAACTAGTGCCCATAACCATTGGACAAATTTAGGAACAATTCGTAGCTGTACCAATCACCACTACTATGGCCTTGGGCGAGTTACTTGGACTGTTTGACTGGTATGTTCCTCATCTATAAAATGGAGTTGATAATAGTACCTTCCTCATTGAGCCATTATAAATATTAAAGGTAAAAATATATGACAAGTTCTTAGCATCAAGCCCAGCATCTAGGAATAAACAGCCAACAAATATTTGCTATTTTTATTGGCTTAAGCTCTGTGGTATCCTCCCTTGATCAATTGGTTTATCTTGGAGGCCATGTATTAGAATAATTTTTAAATGTCGGCTGTGAAGTCAGACTAGCCAGGTTCATAGCCCAGCTTTATGTGATCCTGAGGCTGTCTGTGCCTTAATGTCCTTATCTGTAAAAGAGGGAATAATGATAAACCTCATAGGGGTTATCATAAGGACTGCATGATAGAATCCGTGATGGCTGGCATGATGTCTGGAACATAGCCAGCATTCAACTAATGGTTCCTGTTTGATTAGTCATAAACATGGGCTTAGACAAGGTTCTTACTCTCAAGGACTTTCCAAGACGGTGGAGGTGCAAACTGAGGATTTACACAGCCTTCTTGAAAAGTGAAATCAGTATAGCAGGGCGGGAATGGTTAAGAGTTCCTCAGCCACAGGATGCTGCTGACCCAACCTTGCCCTTCCTTCTTCCTAGAATGACCAGTGCCTGCCATCGGAAGTGTGTGCCTCCCCACTACAAGGAAGCAGAACTGTCCAAGGGCGAGTCTGTGTGCTTGGACCGCTGTGTCTCTAAGTACCTGGACATTCATGAGCGAATGGGCAAAAAGTTGACAGAGCTGTCCATGCAGGACGAAGAGCTGATGAAGAGGGTGCAGCAGGGCTCTGGGCCTGCGTGAGGCCCCAGACAGGGCACCCCCCAAGGCGCACCCTGTCCCCTCCCACTTGTCTAATAAAATTGCCCCCACTGGGTGTCATCTGTGAAGACTGCCGGGCGTAGGCTCTTTCTGGAGAGTCTCTGGGAGCCTGGAGTATGACAGAGCTCTTTTCAGGTCGGAGAAGGGGTAGCTGTCACACGAGAATGTGACTGTGTGTGTGTGTGTACACACACATATATGTTAAAACCAGCTTGTTGACACCTACAGTGCACAAAGCAGCATGCCTGGCTCTCGGGAGTAGACACAGCCTCTTCCAGCAGAGGGAATCTGAGGTAGTGTTTAAAAGCTTAGACTGGTACAATGGCCTAAGTTACACCTCAGGTCCGCCACTTGCTGTGGGACCCAGAACAGGACACGTTAGACACTTCATTGCATGGATTCCTCACCTGTAAAATCAGGAGAATCATAGGGCAGTTGAGAATATTAAATGAGTTAGTGTGAGTAAATCATTTAGAATAGTGCCACAACCACTTGGTTCTAAATAGCAATGTCAAACCATATGAAGGGACCCAGCTTCACATGTGATGTGTGTGATCCAGGGATGGGACTAGGTGATAACCACTGCCATTCAGAGTTCACCTGGATCGGGGACTGTGTGCCTCACTCTTCATAGGGTTTCTGATCTGATGCACCCAGCTGGCTAAAGATCCCGTTAGGATATGGGCTCAGGGAGGTGCTTGCCTGCTGGAGGTCTCAGGAATGGAGGCCAGGACTGACTGCTGCACATGCTGTTTCACGGAGGAGAGGTTGCATCTAATTCCCATCCTGAGGGGTGCTCTTGGAGAACTTCGCGGCTATTGAAATGTGTGGGTCACTCTCGGTAGAATTTTGTGTGACACCAGTGCCACCATGACAGCAGTGCCTTCACAGTAGAGGGAGGTGTCTGGGAGGTAACCTCACCAGGTCGGGGGCTCACAAGTACAGGAGACAGTAGAGGCATTGATTTTCAGGCTTAGAAGTACTGGTTCAAGTCAGACTACCTGGGGTCAAATTTTCTTGCTGTGTGATCCTGAGTGAGGCATTCAACTACTCTGTGTCTCAGTTACCCCATCTACAAAGTGGTAATAAATGTACCTACTTCATTGAGTGGTTGTGAAAATTACATGTATTAATAACTAAGACACTTAGGAAAGTGCCTAGCTCATCCATGTTAAATACTCAATAATATTAGCTCTTCAAAAAAAAAAAATTGCTAACTGATGTAAGGAGACACCAGGTAGACCCCAAGAAAACTTCAAAACCGTTGCCTGAGGAGTGGCCAGAGAGCCTCCTCCTTTCTAGGTGTTGAAGTGCCATTTTGGGTCAACAGGTGGCGCTGTCTGCTCACGGGATCAGCACTGCTGTGAGCGATTCTACAAATGGGTATTCTTTGCCTATTTGTGGCCATTATGCTAGAAGAGGATAGTGATGAGGAAAACAGATATTGTACCTGCCCTCAGGTTTCACAAGGAACATCAAAAGTTCTCTGATAGCACATTGACGGAATGTCTAGAAGGGGTGGCAGGAGTGGAGAGAAGAGGTTCCAGCTGGAGAGAGAGCACTCGCAAAATATTTGAAGCAGCAGAAAGTGTGGAGCATTCAAGAAACAAATCTTCAGTGTGCCTGGAGCCGAGGGAAGGTCGTGGTGAGAGATGAGACTCGAGGGCTGGGCAGGTGCAGCTGCCATGAACCTGACGGACTGCGTTAAAAAGTTTGAATTTTCTCCTAAGGGCATCAGCAAACTGTTGAAGGGTGTAAACCCTGGCAGTGAAAATGACTGATCTGCATCTTCAGGGCTCCCTCTAGCTGCCAGCAAGGTGCACAGTGGTAAATGATGGTTTAATGGATTCAGGGGAGACACACCAGGGAGCCAGTGAGGAAACAAGGGGGATGATGTGAGTAAGAATAGCTATTGAGTTGCTATATTGTGCTAATAAGTATTTTATTTCAGTTACATCTTATAACAACTCTGAGGCAGGTAGGATTACTCTCATTTTATAGACGAAGAAGCTGAGGCTCTGGAAAGTTAGTAACTTGCTGAAAATCTTACAACAAGCAAGTGGCAGAGCTAGGATTCCAACTTACTCTGAGAGCCCACTTTTACCCACTCCCCTAGGACTGGAGGTGGGGAATGCTCCCTAATGAGATATATAGGAGCAAAGTCAGTGAAATCTGACATCAACATATTGTTGGCCTGCTACATGCAGACAGCTAGAGAAAGTGTGCAGGGTGAGTTAGCTAGGTCCCTGCCCTCAGTGAACCGGGAGGGGCGGCGGGGGGAGCGGGAGGGTGGGAACAGGAGAGAGAGAACAACGTGTAAAGGGTAGTGGAATAGGTTAGGCCTTTCCTTCCATAGAGAAGAGTCAAAAACTTAATCCTCAAATGTGTGCTAGCTAGATTATCACAGTTTGAAAAACCAGGAAATGCCTCGTGGCAATCTGGCTTCTTCTGAAAAGTTAGAAGACCCGACAAGTCAATCTACATTCCTGCATGGCAGCACTCTGCTGGACAGTGGGCAGAGGCTCAGCTGTGCGCCAAACCTCCCACCACGGTTTCCTCCCAGGGAATCGTCTTGACCTGTAGGCATTTGTTTTTGCTTTTGTTTGGGGGGTGGGGGGTCATTAGGTTTATTTATTCATTTATGGAGGTACTGGGGATTGAACCCAGGACCTCAGGCATTTGCTAAGCATGCGCTCTACCACTGAGCTACAAGTTTGGTCCATGCATTCTGCTCTGGGTTTTCAGATGAGCTGGATGCTGTATGAGAAAACCTGTTGTCAATGTCCTGGAGTGGGCAGCCTCTAAGATGGCCCCTAAGGACCCTGCCTGCTGCTGTCCATCCCTATTCATTCCTAGTGTAATCTCCTTCCCCTGAGTGCGTGCTCCATCTAGAGAGAGACTTGCTTCAACAAGTGGAGCACGGCAAAAGTGACGGGATGCCACTTCCAAGGTCAAGTACGAAAGATTGTAATGGCCATCGTGTTAGTGTGTTCTTTCTCTCTTTCTTCCCCTCTCCTCTTGCTTGCAAACTCTGATGATGCAGGCTTCCATGTTGTGAGCCGCCCTATGAGGAGGCCACGTGGTGGGGAACTGAGCGCAGCTTCCAGCCCACAGTCAGGGAACTGAATCCTCTTGATGACCGCATGAGTGAGCTGGGAAGCAGATCCTTTTCCAGTGGAGCTTTCAGATGACTGCAGCCCCCTGGCCAACACCTTGTAGTCTTGTGAGAGACCCTGAAGCAGACGACCAAAGTAAACTGCACCCTGACTCCCAGCCTGGAGAAACTGAGATAATAAATGCTGTTTTCAGCCCTTACGTTTTAGGGTACTTTGTTGAGCAGCAATAGATAACCACTACACAGACAGTCCTCTTGACTCTTACAATTGTCAGAGACTGTGTTTGGTCATTCTGCACCTACCCCTAGAAAGGGCCAGGCAGCATTCCAGGCATCTGGGGCATACTAATGAAAATCTTTGCTCTCTTGGAACTTACATTCTAAGGTGATGGTTTTGCATACACATCTGGGTTGGCAGTGCTGTTTTAAAGGAAAGACTACTTCAGGTTCTGGGAAAAGGTTCTTAACATTTCAGGTCTCGGACCCCTTTGAAACACCAACAAAAGCCACAGACTGACTCTTCAGAAAAATCGTACATGCACAAAGAAGTTTGCACTCAACTTCAGGGATTTTCATAAGAATTCTTGTGGGCTGACCTGAGGGGAGTCTTGTGAAAAGCATTGTTTTAAATGCTGAGATTGGGGGAAGGTATAGCTCAAGTGGTAGAGTGCATGGAGGTCCTGGGTTCAATCCCCAGTACCCTCTAAACATGAATAAATAACTAAACCTAATTACCTCCCCTCCAAAAAACAAAACAAAACAAAAAAAGAAAAAAAATGCTGAGGTTAAGAGAAGCAAGTCAGAACGTCAAAGAAGGGAGACATACTAAAATCAGGCACTTTTACAGTTGTGGTAAGTCCTGCAAGAGATGTCCGGAGAGCTGTGGGGCTCTATAAAAGGAGAGAATGTGTCCCCAGGTCCAAGTGCTCAGAGAAGGCTGTCCCCTAGGTGAGTAAGATTTAAAAATGGGTAGGAATTGCCAGGCAGGGGGCGTGGTGGGTGTTGGCGCCTGTGTTAAGCGGTGGGGGGACAGCGGTGAGGAAGATGGGCACAGTCCCTGCCCTCTGGCCCACACAGTCCATCAGAGGAAACAGACATGTTGTGATGAGCTTTGTAGTCAGGCAAGGAGCCTTCCCCTAGGAAGTGACTGGTAAGTCAAAATCTGACGGATTAGTTAGATAGGCCAGGGCAGGGAATGTTCCAGGCCCAGGTGGGAGAACACAGGCATTAATGGGTGAGAACAGGTTACCATGGTGGAAGCACAGAGAGAATAGGCCAGAGGGAGGTGGGGATAGTGGTGGGGGAAGCCCAGATGGACTCCGAGGGGCGTTAGGGGTTGTACCTTTGCCCAGCTGTCACAGGAAATTCCCAAGGGGAGTGGCCTGATCGAAGCTGTGTTTCCCGTGACTCATTCTATCTGGAAGGTGGGCTTAGGTGCCCGAGTGGAACCAGGAAGGCCAGGCCAAGAGGGTCGCAGGAGTCCAGGTTGGAGCTGAAGAAACCTAGGCTTGGGGGATGTCAGTGGACAGAGAGGAAAGTCTTTAAAGGTAGGACCCACAGCTCTCTGCTGGGTCAGATGTGGATATTCAGGCTGGGGATGGAGTCTGGATAATTTCAGTTTTGCCTCAAGCAACTCCGTAGAAGGTGAGACTTTTACGGACACAGGCAGCAAGGGAGAAAAGCAAGTTACAGAGCAGCAAGGGGATTCCCTGTCCTTACTGAGCACTTCTTATTTTCTTAAAGATCCAGAGCAACTGGCCAGTATCTGCTTTGCCAGCTGCAACCTCACGCCACAGTCCCCCTGATTCTATGTGCTTGTCCACCCTGGCCCTCATTCAGCTCCCTGAATGGTGCAGGCATCCTCCTGCTGTAGTGTCACCCCAAAACATAAAGACCCCAGTTCTTGTCATAGCCGGAAGATAAGTTTACAGTCAGGAGATGGTGCATTGTGTAGCGAAAGATTTTAAAAGATTTATTTAGAAAAGGCAAAGTACACCCCCAAGAACGGGAGGCGGTGGGGGGGGGCTGACCCAGGGGAGGAAAAGCAGCAGTTTTTGTCTTATCCCCTCGCTCAGAGGTGGTCTCTTGATTGATTGACGGCTCCTGTCCCTGGAGTGCTTAGTCATGTTTGACCCCTTTTGCGCATGTCCTTACCCATCGTGCACACAGAAGTCCCCATGGAGGGGGGCCTAAACCACAATGTTAATTACATTACAATGAGCATTGGGACATGTCTGGTTAAGACCTTTCTGCTACCGCAGACTTGCGGCTGTTAGGTTGCAACTGGTTTCTTGCTGGCATGCATTTAGAAGAAGTAAAGTCCCCTTATGCTGGAGGCGGGCATAATGCCATCTTCCAGACCATCCTCCATCTCTTCCCGGTGCCCCAGCTTATCCAACTATCTAACAGTAGGACGTCTGCATGTAGCGTGTCCTCCTTTTGGGGGTGGGTGAATCCTACTGATTCAGATATGAAAAGCTATCTTCGGCTCTTGACATGAACAGCAGCTTTAAGGACTCCTCCTTGACCGCCTGTCTAGATCAAATCCCCCTCCCCAGTGATCATTATAACACAATACCTCTCTCTTCTGAGGCACTTCCTTTAGATGCAATGACACTTACGTGATAATTTGATTCATCTCTGCCTCTCTCCCACCAGACTTTATGTTCTCTGAGGATAGAGTCTGTGTCTTATTCATCATCCAATCCTTAGTGCCCGATGCAGACGAAGGTGTTTTTAAATTTTTTCAAAAACTGAGATATCATTCACATATCATAAAATTCACTCTTTCACAGTGTACAAGTCCGTGGATTCTAGTATATTCACAAAGTTGTACAACCATCACCATTACCTAGTTACACAACATTTCATCACCCCAAAAAGAAACCCTGTACTCATTAGCAATCACTTCCCATTTCTCCCTTCCCCAGTTTTTGGCACCCCTCCCCAATCCACTGCTGTCTCTGTCTCTGCCTATTCTGGGCATTTCATGTAAGTGCAGGCCTACTGTATGTGGACTTCTGTGTCTGGCTTCTTTATGTTTTCAAGGTCTACCCATGTTGTAGCATATACCAGTACTTCCCTCCTTTTTATGACCAAATAATAATACATTGTATGTCAGGTTATCACATTTTGTTGATCCATTTGTTAACAGACAATCGGGTTGTTTGCACTTTTTGGCTCTTATGAATAACAATGCTATGAACATTTGTGTCCAAGTTTTTGTGTGGACACATGTTTCAGTTCTCTTGGGTGTGTACCTAGGAGTGGAATTGCTGGGTCAGAGTGGTGACTCTGTAACTATTTGAGGAATGGCCAAATTGTCTTTCCAAAGTGGCTGCACCATTTTATTTACAATCCTCATGCAAAGGTTTATAGTAACTATTTGTTTGGCTGAATAAATGATGTCTAGCTAGTGAACTGAATACTGTAATTTCCAGCACATAACAGACTGGAAGAGTGGAGTTCAGGAGAGTGAGTCCCTTGGGCGAAATCACACAACTAATCAGCCACAGAGCCAGGATGGGGACCCAGCCTGTGACTCGTGAGCCAGGACTCCTGTCCACTTGGCTGGGAGGCAGACTCAAGCCAGCAGCCTGCAGGAGATCCAAAGTGATCGCACTGTTCTACTCAAGCTCCAGGTACTGTCCGGGGAACAGAGTCCAGGAAGGGATCGCTTTTGGGAGCAGGAGAAGGGGTTGATAAGTCCTGTTGATTTGGATATGGAAGTGTGTCTTCAGTCTCTTCCCTTCTCTATTTTTCAATCTGAACTATTACAGTGGCCTCTTAATTGCGTTGAATTCCCTCTTGTTTCCACTATATCCCCTTCCATTCATTAAACACACAAATGCCATCATCCTTCCTCTGAAACAAACAAACTAAACCAAAAGAAAATGCGAAAACTAAATCCAGGAGTGCCCGTCACCCATCTCACAGCATGGGAAGACCTTGGTCTGGCAGAGATCATTTCAAGCTGACCTCAGCCCACTTTTCCAGCTCCATTTCCCACTACTCCCTTCAATTTATTGGACACTTGCTCACCATGGGCTGTTACATACCAGGTCCCAGGATAGGTAGCAGACATACAAATAATCCACAACGTGGGTCCCGTGGCCCCTGCCCTCCAGAGATTTCTAGCTCATGGGGAGTGGAGCGGGCAGGCAACTAAACTGCTGATTCTGGGTCGGTGTGAAGGTTTCATTTCAGGATAAAATAGTGTTTGGGTGGGGGTGGGGGTGGGGGTGTGGGGAGTACCTGGGCAGGGCGCCTGATCCAGCCTAAGAGATCAGAGCTTCTAGAAAGAGGTGAAACTTGAGGTGAGTTATGAAGGACGAACGAGTATGTTAAAAATGAAGAAAGGAATCTGTTTTTCCCACGAGAAGGAACAGCAAGTGCCAAGGTAAGGAGGTGTGAAAACAGCTGGCTTCATACTTCTCCCCACAGGTGTTTACTGAGTGCCTCTTAGGTGCCAGATGCTGTTTCAGATGCTGGAGATACAGCAGAGAACACAGCAGACCAGACCTTTGCTCTCATGGAGATGATAGTTCACAGGGAAGGGGTGGAGGGAGGAAAATGGAAATGTGGGTTGGAGATAAGGAAGAGCAGGCATTACAGCCATGGGGCCCATGGCCCCTAGAGCCTGGGAGGGATCCACAAAACCCCCGAAATTTGCGTAACAGGTGTGTGTTCATGTTCACACGTGCATTTTCACAGGGAGTGAACTCGGGACATGTTACTGTATTCTCAAAGGCATCCACCCATGACTGCCTGGGGTTATGGGGTCCTTATTCTATCTAGGGCCCCTTGTGTGAAGCTAAGGAATTTGATCTTGAGCTGGAAGTTCTGGGAGCCAGTAATGCATTTTAAGAAGTGAAACCATCAGACCCTGAGCCATCTGCCAGAGAGAACTCCTTTTGCCTTTTCTGCTAAGCCTTTGCCCTTGCTGTGTCCTCCAGGCCTGAAGGAATGGAAAGGGCCACATTTAAAAGCCAGACAGACCTGACTTTGCATCTGGCTTCTACCCACCATTTTCCAGCTGCCAGCCTCCAGTCTTCTCCCTCTGTGAAAAGCTGTGATGTTTAAATGAGCCGGGGATGTTTGAGGATTTAACGATAGTTTTTCCTTGGAAAATGCCCAGTGCATAGTAATCACTCAGCAAAGGTGAATTCCTCTCTTGACTTGGTGGCTCAGCTGTTCTGACACCCACCTCCTGTCCGAGATCTGGAACTTCCTGGGCGGCTGCTCACATTCCCACAGAGCTCTGTGGGTATCATCAATATCACTCTCAACACACCGTAATAAACTCACCTCTGTATTTAATTGCCTTTGTCCTCATTTCATTAATCCACATCGCAATCCAATTAGTGGTACTTCCCTTCCTTTTTACAGATAAAGAAACATGCTCAGGGAGGTTGAGAGATTTCCCAGGAATAGGTAAGTGTCTGGAATCACCCCATCACCACATCTTCTGAAATAATAATAATAATAATGACAGCAGTAACAAAGGTGAACACTTATTATGCTTACTCTGTGCCAAGTGCCGTCCTGCTGAGCATTTTATCTGCATCATAATCCCCAATTCCACCCCCCATCTCCCCGCACTACAATTGTAGGTACTCTTGTAAGGTAGATACTATTGTGATGAGAATTAACAGGAGGAAATCGAGGCTCAGAGAGGTTAAGCAACTTGTCCAGTGTAACCCAGGCCAGTCAGTTTTCAAGTCGACGCTCAGACCTCGAGCTGACTACAAAGAAACCCGTGTCTTTCTGCCTCTCGGAAAACACGACACCCAAATGCACAGTTCAAAACCCCACCCAAGCCTGTCCTGCAAAGCGGTCAGTCTGCTCCAGCAAGTTCTTTGTTTTGACCAAGGATACGGAGGGCGCTGCCTGATTCATCTTGGGGGCTGAGGGAGAGGGGAGGAAGTAAGGGTAGAAATTTTAGGGGCACGGGCGTGTGCCGGGGCCCAAAGGGCGAGTCACGTGCGCGTGAAACTTGAACTAGGAGGAGGGGAAGGCAAGAGAGCCCCCGCCCCTACCTCAGGACGCAGCCCGGGAGGGGTGTAAATACAGCTACGAACGCCGTCGATCTATCTCGTCCTAGCCTCACTTCGCGGATTGGTTGCGCCTGGCGGGTTCCCGTTCCTTGACTTCGGATGGGTCAGGGGAGGTGAGAACACCAGGCTGTCTGGCTGAATCTTCGAGGCCGCCCGGACCTGGCGCGCAGAGAAGCCAGGAGCGCGGCTGCGGTTCCCAGCTGGGCACCCCTGACACCGGAGGCCGAGAGGGTGCACCCGCCGCGAAGGCGCTGCGCTCCCGCGAGGGTGCGCGGCTGCAGAAGGCGAATTTGCCCCGATCAGAGGTGAGCTGCGAGCGTGGCTGGGGGTCCCTGGCTGCGCGTCGCTGAGAACCACCCTGGCCGGCTCCCACCGACAATCCCAGGCTCCCCAGGAGAAACCCGTTACCTGAGCCCTCGGGTCCCGCCTCTCCAAGCGCGTCCCTGCCTCCCCTTTAGTCTGGCCCCTCCGACTCCCCTGCACCTCCCGGCCCCTTCTTGCTGCACTGCCTCTGTTTAGAGCAACACTCCTGCCAGAGTGGACCTGCGGGAACTCCGGAATGCAAAGCCCCATTTCCCAGATGGGATTACTGAACCTCTCGGGCGAAGGCACTCCCGAGGTACTTTCCTCCGCTCCCTCTCGCCCTTTCTCTGTTGCCCTTCTGGTCCGTCTCCTCTCTGCTTTTCTTGGTCTCACCCCTCTAGCTGCTTTCCGCCCCCGCCCCGCCCCGGGTCCAGTCTCCTCCCGCGGTGGCGGCTGTGGCCGCGGCCCGGGCGCTCATTCCCTCCTTCTGGTAAACACCCCGGCCCGCAAGCCCATCCGCCGCCGCTGCCCTTATAAAGCCAGCGGTCGCCGGACTTCCTGCTGGAGCCCGAGCACCCTCCGCGGGCAGGAGAGGGAGGGCTGCCTCCTAGGCTCGCAGTATGGTGCCCGGGGCCCCAGGGAGGGAGTGGGTGGCGCCGGCGGCGCTGGAGGGCCCGCCTGGGTCTCCTTCCACGTGGCAGCTGTTGCCTTGGACTGAGAGACTGCAGGGACTTGGGTCGCCTGGTGCGGAAAGGGGGAGAACTTGCCGTCGCCCGGCCCCAGAGGAGAGGAGTGGTCCTATAGGGGCAACAGGAAATGGGGGGGGGGGTCCTTAGGCTAGCATCAGACTTCCCCTTCCTCCTCCTGCTTGCTTCTGGGGGGTCCTTCCTGGCGCGGGAGGCCGGATACTGGCCAGCGGTGGCTTCAGAGCGCGCTCTGCCCTTTGCTGACCTTTGGAACTTGAGGAAGTGCGGGTTAGCCACCCCCGCTCCGCTCGACAACCGGGCTTTGCGTGCCGTGGCCTGAGTGGAAGATCCTGGCAGCGCGCCAGCAATCTGTTACGCGCGGACAGGACCTTCCTTGTCTCTGTTAGTGACACGGCGGGAGCCCAATGCCACGTGCACCCCTGGCACTGCCAGAACTCCCAGAGCCAGCTAGGCTGCACCCACTGGGAAGCCCAGGGCTTTGCGAGGCCTCCATGAAGTCCCCTTTGAGGGCTGGCTCTAAGGGTCTCAGGGGCCACCATGATGCCAGGCATTCCTCCGGGTTCACTGGACCCTTCCTTCAATCCCCTATTCCTGTGCAGGCTCGTGGCCAGCATGGCCCCCACGCTGCAGGAGGCGTACCAGAGACGCTGGTGGATGGCGTGCACCGCAGTGCTGGAGAACCTCTTCTTTTCTGCGGTGCTCCTGGGCTGGAGCTCCCTGCTGATCATGCTGAAGAAGGAGGGCTTCTATTCCAGCTTGTGCTCAGGTAAGCCCGAGAAGGGGCCAGTGGGGCTGGCGAGGGCAGCAGAAGCAGAAGGTGGACTCTGGCAAAGGACAGGTGGCCAAGTGGACAGAAAGCCAGTCTGCTCACAACGCAGCACTCTGCAGGGGGTTGGACAGCCCCACTTATTTTTTTGTTGGGGGAAGGTAATTAGATTTATTTATTTATGTATTTATTTACTTATTATTTTTAATGGAGGTTCTGGGGAACTGAACCCAGGACAGCGTGCATGTGCTCTGCCACTGAGCTATACCCACCCCACTTCTTGACCTCTACCTCATTCATTTAAACCAGTCTTCACTAAACGCCAGGTGTCTGCAGGGCATCAGGATCCTGGGACTGATCCGCTGAGTCCTAAGCCTTTGGTAGCCTCTGGCCTGGAGCAGCTAGCTGGATGAGAGATGTCTTACTATGGCTAAAGGAGACCCTGCAAGGTGGATTTGAATGTAAAGGAGGGTACACTCCTCCTTTTTCAGGACTTTTGATCCCCCAGGTCTTCAAGTCACCATTTGTACAAAGTTAATAGCCTCATTTCCTCTAGGCTCCAGTCTTGTGGAGGGTCCCTGTTTTCCATTTCAATCACCTTGGCTTTGAATGAGGGGCCCTGAATTCAGGAGTGGGAATTTGAATAATCCTTGGGAGCAGTAGCCACTTCCCCAGCTGCCTGCAGCTGCCTGGAGGCAGGGAGGGAGTCATCCCTCCTGGCGTCTGCGATTCGAGAAGCTCTAATGGTCTGATAGGTATCTTTCTTTTCTGGGAAGGAGAGAGCTGTGCTGACAGGCTCAGCCTAAGGAGCTGGATGGATGTGGAGTTAGGCCCTTCCCCTTCCTCCTTATCCTCTTCCTCCAACCTCCTTGTTGTGGAACAGGCTTTGGAGGAAGGCCAGCTTGGGTGAGAATCCCAGCTTCCACCACTTTTATCAGCTGGGTGACATTGGCGAGTTCCTGAAAACATCTAGCTTCAACTGCCCGGTCTGCAAAATGGGAAGAAGAAGAATACCTGTTCCATTGGGGCGCTATGAGAGTTAGCAGTGCTCGGTCAGGGTCAGGGTCCTTCCTGGCTTCCCCGGGCTCCTCAGCTCTGCTCCCTGCAGGCACGTGCCTTGGCTGTGGGAGAAAACAGAAAACCGTTGCCTTGGGGGTGGGGCTAGGGAGCTCTCGATCTCTGCTCTGGGCAGCACCTGCTCCACCCCTGCCAGCCTTATCTGTAAAGGAAGCAGGAGTTGGCACAAGAGATGCAATGTGCATGCATCTCCTGGCCCCAATTACAGGGTGATGGGGGCTGAGGAGGTGTTGATTAGAGCTGGCAACTGGCCAGGGGAGGCAAGTTGGGTCTGGAGGAGCTGGCTTAGGATGAAATGCTGGGTGTTCCAGGGTGGCTAAGAGAACCAGGAAGAGGGGTGGAGGATCCCTTTGCAAATAGAGGTCAGGAGTTCCCGGGTTCCCTCAGAGTTATTTACGCTGGAGAATGGAGAGGCCTGCCCTTTGCTGCCTACTGGCCTTGGGTCCTGCAGTGCTCATCGGATAGCTTCTTCCTGCCTTCTCCACTGTTTTTTTTTTTAAATCAACTTTATTGAAGATTAATTTACATCACACAGTTTGATGAGGTATGACAAATTTATACACCTCAGGAACCATCACCACAATCAATATTTAGAATATTTCCATCACCCCCCAAACTCCTTCCCTTTTGCTGTCTATCCATCCACCTGTGCTTTTTAAAAATATGGATAAGTGCTTTATTTAAGATAAAAGAGATATAAATCACTAATAGAACTACCATATGACCCAGCAATTCCACTCCTGGGTAAATATCCAAAAACCCAAAAATGTTAATTCAAAAAGATACCTGCATTCCAATGTTCATAGCAGCACTATTTAGAATCACCAAGTAATGGAAGCAACCCAAGTGTCCATCAACAGATAGTTGCATAAGGAAGATGTGGTGTGTATATGCAATGGAATACTTCTTGGCCATAAAAAAGAATGCAGTTTTGCCATTTGCAGCAGTGTGGGTGGACTTGGACGGCATTATGCTAAGTGAAATAATTTAGACAGAAAGACAAATACCATATGATATCACTTACATGTGGAATCTAAAAAATATAGCAAACTAGTGAATAATATGAAAAAGAAGCAGACACAGATACCGAAAACAAACTAGAGGTTACTAGTGGGGAGAGAAAAGGGGGAGGGGAAGTATGGGGGCAGAAAAAGAGGGTTATTATGGGATTATGTGAAACTTTTTAAAACTGTAAACTATAGAGTTTAAAGAATCTTTCATTCAACTAAAAAAAAAAAAAAAAGAAGATATGTCACATGCCGTACAATACACCCTTTAAAAATATACAATTTAATGGTTTTTAGTTTACTCAGTTTTTACCTTCCCCACAACCAATTTTTATTTTAAATTTTGTGAGGGAGGTAATTAGGTTTATTTAGGTTTTTGGGTTTTTTTTGAGGGAGGCACTGGGGATTGAACCTAGGACTTCACACATGCTAAGCAGGCACTCTGCCACTGAGCTCTACCCTCCCCTTTCACCACAACCAATTTTAGAACATTTTCTTTACCCCCAAAAGTAACCTTAGACCCACTAGCGGTACCCTCTCCCCCCACCTCTCCCTCTATCCCAAGCACTATGCAACCACTCACCTACTTTCTGTTATAGGTTTGCCTATGACAAAAATAGATTTGCCTATTCTGAACATTCTGTATAAATGGCATCTTATAAAACATTATCTTTTGTAACTGGCTTTTTTTCACTTAGCATGATGTTTTTAAGGTTCATTCATGTTGGAGAATGTATCAGGACCTGGTTCTCTTCCAAATCCTCTGCTACCACATTTTATTTTTCAACAGTTGATAGACAGTTGGGTTGTTTCCATTCTGGGGCTATGATGAGTAACGCTCCTATGAACACTCATGTACAAGTTCTATGTGGACATAGCTTTCCTTCCATCTCTATCTATATATCTACGTCTGTCTATATCTATATATCTATCTAGGAGTGGAACTGCTGGGCCATAGGGTAACTCTGTTTAACATTTTGAGGAACTGCTAGACTGCTTTCCGGGGTGGCTGCACCATTTTGTATCCCCACCAGCAGTGTATGAGGGTTCCAATTTCCACATCCTAGACAACACTCATTACTACTCATCTTTTTTATGATAGTCATTCTCGTGGACATAAAGTGTTGTCTTTCTGTGGTTCTGATTTGCATTTCCCTACAGGCTAATGATGGTGAGCATCTTTTTCACGTGCGTGTTGGCCATTTTTAGTGTATCTTCTTTGGAGAAATACCTATTCGGATCCTTTGCCCATTTTTAAATTGGGTCGTTTGCCTTTTTACTATTGAGTTGCAAGAGTTCTTTGCATTCTAGATACAAGTCCCTTATGAGATATAGGATTTGCACAGTTTTTCTCCCACTCTGGGTGGTTTTTTCACATTCTTCCTGGTGTCCTTTGGTGCACAAAAGCTTTTAATATTGGTGACGTCCAGTCTGTCTTTTTTGCCATTTGTGTTTTGGTGTTACTTTTAAGAAACTGTTGCCTAGTCTAAGGTCACAAAAACTTACATCTGTGCTTTCTTCCAAGAGTCTTAAAGTCTCAGCTCTTACATTTAGATCTTTGATCCATTGGGGGTTAACCTTTGTAGGTGGTGTGAGGTATCCTCCCGGTGTTTTCAGCTGTCCAGAAATGAGTGTGCCTCTGAGCTTGGTTGTTTGGGATCGCCAGAGGTGACCGAAGTGAACCCTCCTGTTCTCAGAACTTATTTGTCCACTGTTGAAAAGCAGGGAGAATGTCTCTCGTTCAAGTGACTTCAGCCTCCAGGCATCAGAAATATCCTGTTCTGCATCAGTCATGCTGCCCTGTCGAAAGCACCTACTTTCTGCTTCTTGAAGCCTCCCTCTGCAGGGCCTTAAAAACACAAATCAGACAAGGAATCTGTGTCCCTGTCGTGTGTGGACAGAGGCAGGCCGTATGGCTTCCCACTCCGTTATGTACTGCTTGGCTGGTTAAAATAACTTTCTTATTTATTTATTTATTTATTTATTTATTTATTTATTTATTTATATTATTATTATTATTTTTTTTAATGGAAGCACTAGGGATTGAGCCCAGGAACTCATGCATGCTAAACATGTATTCTACCACTGAGCTATATCCCTTCCCTCTTGTTTCTCTTTTTAAAACAACATTTTAACAAGCATTTGTATAGTGCTTACCATATGCCAAGCATGATTTCAAGTACTTTAAAAATTATTCATGCACTCAACACTTATAAAATCCCTAGGAGTTAGATGCTCTGGCTACGCCCATTTTACAGATGGAAAGCCTGAGGCTCAGGGAGGTGAAAAAATTGTCACACACTTATAAATGGCAGAGTTGATACCTGGAAGGTTCTGAGCTATACCACTGAGCTATACCCTCCCCCCCTTAACTTTCTTAATATCTCAGTTACCCCGTATATAAAATGGGACCAACAATCCTTACCTTGTGGGGATATTGTAAAAATGAACTGGAGCCAGCACACAAAATTCAGACTGCAGGCGTGTTTTCCTGTTTCGTTCTGGACCCAGCTTTGCCAGCATTTGCCAAGTGACCTTAGGCAAGTCCCCCATCCTCCCTGGATCTCTACTTGAATGTCTGTAAGATGAAGTGGACCACCCTTGTCCTCCTCGCTGCGGAGAAATGACGTGAGGACCCGATGATGCCATTTAACAAATGGGGAGCTCGTTATCGAGGTGCTCATGGGTGGCGGCTTTGGGGTTCCCTGGCCACACCCTCTGTCTTCTCAGCTCTCCCTCTTTTGAGGTACACCCTGGGGTGGATGGTTGACCCATCTGTAGGAGCCTCACAGCTAGAGAGGGAACTGGTACTCAGATGCTAGGCAGCGGCAGTTCATTTTATCCCACACTAGTGCATATCCAGCATAGGTGCCGAAATAATAAAACAATGGTTACAGTTCATTAAGCATTTACAGTTTGCTGTTTAGATTTTTAGTCCTCACAACAAATCTGTTTGTATAGAAGAGAAAGCTGGAGCTCAGAGATGCTAAGTAATTTGCCCAAGGTCACACAGCTAATAAATAGGGAGCAGAGTTGGGTGGGATGGTATAGCTAAATAAACCTAATTATCTCCCCCCACCCCAAAAAATAAATAATAAACTGGCACCTGATTACGATTTGCAAGCCAAGCCAAACATGTGTGGGGTCCAAATATGTATGGGGTTCATTGCTGGTCACCTGTGTGCAGCCTCTGGTCTAAATTATCTTTGCATTTCTCCCCGCCTTACACGGAATTCCCATACAGTGCCTGTCACACAGTAAATAGATGTGTGGTGGAGAAATGAACAGCGATGATAAACACCACTAAATTAGGGGACGGGCTAACCTGAACCTCAGAGATTGTGTGGTCTGAATCCTCACCTATTCTCCCAGGTGTCTGAGCCCTCTCCCCAGCTTTCCCGCAGCCCATCACCATGCACTCATGATCTGGAAATGACTCATTATGTTCTTCCTTATGTGAGCACACAGGTCACTGCCGCCTGCATGCCCTTCGGGTATATCTGAAGTCCAGGGTCATGGTCACCATCAAGGGCAGATACTTCCCCTTCCCAGCATTCAGGCACTATCACCTCTTCCTGTTTTGTTCTCTTCCCAGCACCTGCTACTCTTAATATCAGGGTCCGTTTGTTCCCTTGTTTATTATCCAAGCCCTGTGAGAGCTGAGAGCTTCCTGTCTCGTTCACTGTGGGATCCCCAGCACCTCTAGAAGAGGCTCAGCACATCTACCCATCAGCTGTTTCAGGAGCCCCTTCTCTGGGCCGGGTCCTGTGCAAAGCCCTTCATTTCTCTTCTCCTGTTGAATCTCCTAAGGAGTCTGTGGGTTAGGCATCCTCTGCTCCTTTTTACAGGCAGAGGGCCTGAGCCTCAGAGGAATTCCTTGTCCAAGGTTGCACAGCTGGTAGCGATGGTGGTGGGAATTCAGACCCTGGCCTTTCTGCCTTCCAGGGACACTCTGAGTTTGCCCTTGGTAATAAATGATGCAAAAGTAACAGATAGGAGACAGGGGAGTAGACCCCTCAGGACTCACTGAGCATTGGGTGAAGTGAACCCCCCTGCTTCCCCCACCACCAGCCTTTCTCATTAACCTACCACAACTCCAAGTTGGCATTTTACCTGGAGGGTGAGTTTTCTCAGAGGTGAACTTCTGAAGGAGTACTGGAGGACAGTGCTGTGGTCCTACTTCTGCATCTCAGTTTCGCCATCTGGAAAATGGGGATACTTTGTAAGCTGATTCATGGGGCTGTCGTGAGTCAATACTGTGACCGTTGAGAACATGCCTAGAGCATAGTTAAATGCTCAATAACTATTAGTTATTATTTTATCAGAATGTCATTTATGGGCAAAGTTTCCTCTAAGTTTTTTTTGGGGGGGAGTGATGTAATTAGGTTTATTTATTTATTATTTTTTAATGGCAGTACTGGGGATTGAACCCAGGACCTGTGCATTCTAAGCACACACTCTACCACTGAGCTATACCCTCCCCCCTCCTCTAAGTTTTAAGTGAATTCTTGTTACAGCAGTTGAGCATCACTCACTGATGTTGTCCCTAGATTTGAGGGTGGTTCCTGTTGGGGATCTGCAACCCCCTAAGTTTGGACATTGAGTGCATATTACAATTTGATAAGTACTTTGGTGTCCATTATCACGTTTGAACTAGTTGAGGCCTCAGATTGGGTATGTGACTGTTCCCGGGTCAGATACTGATTGCTGCCATTTATAGACTCCCTTCTCCACCGGAATGGATATGATTCCAGGCCACCTCCAAAGTCACCTGACTAGCAGTCAAGTGGAGGCATGGGATTTGAGTGTAGGACCCCTGATCCCAGCCACTCTCCTTGCCCAGCTGCTCCTGCAGCCATGTGCTGCCTTTCCCTCCCCTCTCTCAGCTGGGAACACCACCAACACCACCCAGGATGAGCAGCACCAGTGGCTGAGCTGTAACCAGCAGGAAGAGATGCTCAACCTGGGCTTCACCATCGGCTCCTTTGTGCTCAGTGCCACCACTCTGCCACTGGGGATCCTCATGGACCGCTTTGGTCCCCGGCCCACCAGGCTGATTGGCAGGTGAGGTGGCCAGGCTGTGGGGAGCTGGTAGGGAGCTGGAGGGCTGGGACTGGGGCTGTAGGGGGAAGGGAGGCACAGCGTTCAACCTCTCCCCCTTCCACGCATCTTTGCAGTGCCTGCTTCGCTGCATCCTGCACCCTTATGGCCCTGGCCTCTCGGGACACCGAAGGTGAGATGTCTGGCCTCTCGTGGAAAGGAGTGGGTGGGATGAAGGTGGATATTACCCCAGCTCCTGTCTTTAGCCTCCCACAGCTCCCCAAATGCCCTCATCCATCCCTCCCCCCTTCCCAGTTCTGTCTCCGCTGATATTCCTGGCACTGTCCCTGAATGGTTTTGGTGGCATCTGCCTGACATTCTCTTCACTCACAGTGAGTATGTGAAGCCCTGACTTGGCAGCAGGGCACCCAGGAGTGCAGTGGGGGGTAGGGGTGAGGGAGGGTGTGGGTGGGAGACGGGTCAGTGGACGCAGATCAAATGTGTGTGTGAAACCGTGCTGGCTGCAGCGATGGGTGGGTGTGAGGCTGCGTATATGTGGATAAGACCGTGTCCGCATAGATGTTGTTGTGTGTGTGTCCTGAGCCCTTATGCCTATTGAGCTGTGTTCTAGGCACTGGGGCCACAGCACAGACAGAACTGACAACTTATTCACCTTTCTGGAACTTATAATCAGGGGTAGGGGAACAGGTAACCCTAAAAACAAGTAAACTAATAAATGATGTCCCTAGTCCTAAGTGCTGGAAAGAGTAAAACTGGGTAATACTAAAATAAGGGGAAGGGATAGCTTGAGACAGTGGGTATATGTTTGCATGTTGTGTGCGCGCGATGCTGTGCGTGCGTGGGTGACTGTATTTGTGTGTTAGATTGAACCATATGAAGTTGTGGACACTTGACTTGCTTGACCGACAAAAAAACGTTTTTTTCCACGGAGCTTGACCTCTTACATGTGTGTTTGGGGTGTGTTACTCTAAGTATATATGTGAACGAGTGAGCATAAGGGTTAAAGTCTTAGGAGCGTGTGGTTGGGGGAGGGGTTCCTGGCTGGGCCAGCCTCAGGCGATCTCGGAAGAGGGAGGGCCGCCTGAACGCCAAACTGGGTGTTTTTGTCTGAATATCACCTCGCCCTGCAGCCGCCTTTAATTCCAGCCCAGGACATTTCACAACTCTCTAAGGAAGCGGATCCCTTCCTCCTCGCCTCGCTCCTCAGCACCTTCTCCACTCTGTACAACTTGGTTCAAGGCCCTAAATCCCTTGTCTCCCCCGCCCTTCGGGGCCTAAGCTCTGACCCTGCCCTGAGGCCTAGGGGCCCTGGGCCCACAGCCCGCCCCCTGCTCCGCCCCCTGCTGCACCGCCTGTAGTCTCTAGCCAATGGCAGGGCTCGGCTCCGGCTCCGCCCCCTGAGCCGGCCCCGCCCCTGGACCTCTGCGCTCAGAGGCCAGAGCCAGGACGTCCGGTGCTGCTCCTTGTTAGCCAGGCTGGCTAGCGGGGTGCTGGGTGGAGACAGAGCTCTCAGACCCTGGTAGGGGTTTGGGGGAGTGCCAAAGGCCCGGCCTGGCCCTGGCACTTTCCCTGTCGTCCTTGGCAGCGTGCCTTGCAGACACACGGTGCCAGGGAAACCTTTGCCCAAGTGGGGTCAGCTTGGCCCCACCCCTTTTTCAAGACTCTTGAAGGTCGATGGGTCAGTTCTCTGTGTTTATTCGCCTTCCTCTCCAGAGCCATTTGAGATCCCTTTCTGGGCCTCGGTTTCCCACTCTGGAGAGGGTTTAAGCTTTGTATGGCATCTAAGACTCTTCCAGCTATGGGATCTGTTGACTGGGGGCGTAGGGGAGGGGTGGAGGATCACAAGGGGTTGTCTGACTTTGCTTTCCCCTCCCCTGAGGGCCTGACTCAGGCCAGTGAGCAAAATACATTATCATTTCTGTACTGGTGGGAATTCTGGGCCTGCTCTGCATGTCAGAACTATATCTTCTGGACACTTGGCCTGGCCCTGTCCCCTTCCTTACTCCCACCCTCACCTCCCTAGCCATCCTGTTACTTGTCTTGGTTCAGCAGAAACCATGGACTAGGGCCTTTGGGGCCATGGAGAAGGTTAAGGGGCACCATACTATTAGAGCCAGCCATGGTCACAGCCTTGGGGTCTGGGGTAGAGCTAGGATGGCCAGAACAGGAGAGAAAGTCACTAATGTGCCCTGTGAACTTGAGTACGTTTCTTTCCCTCTCTGAGCCTCAGTGTTCTCACCTGTCAAATAAGTTACACTAGATCAGCTTTCTTATTCTGTGGGCTAGGAGACCTGTCATGATTAAAGGTCTCTGTAAACAACTAACTTGGGAAACCTTGGGGCTACACAGAATTTCTCTTTAAGGGCACTTCTGTGGGTGGGAGGGGATTATAGCACAGTTTCTGACACTGGTTTTGCCTTAGAACTTCTCTGTTGCCACTCTGGGGCTAGTGTTCCTGGAGCGCACTTTGAGGATAGCTGGGCGAGAAGCTTCCAAGCTTTCTTGGGTGGGCCCAAGAAAGGGGAGCCCTGGGCAGGTGTCAGGGTCTCCCCTTGCTCATTGGTGCCGCTCTCTTCCCTCAGCTGCCCAACATGTTTGGGAACCTGCGCTCCACATTCATGGCCCTCATGTTTGGCTCCTACGCCTCTTCGGCCATCACGTACCCGGTAATCAAGGTATGCAGTTGCTTTGAGGGGGTCGGTGAGGTCGCTTGGCTTTCTTTTTGGGGAGGGGAGGCTATTAGGTTTGTTTATTTATTTACTTACTTAATGAAGGTGCTGGGGATTGAACCCAGGACCTCGTGCATGCTAAGCATGTGCTCTACCACCGAGCTGTTCCCTGCCCTGTCCCTGGGCTTTCTTTCTGCCTTGACACAAGAGCTGGCTGAGTGCATGGTGGCTAGTATGTCTGGTGACCCATTTCCTGCCAGTGAGGGGTCAGTTCCCACTGCAGGGAAAAACACTGAAGCATCATGGGAAGAGCCCAGGTGTTGCTGTGGACCAGTGGGTCTGACTTCTCTGCTCTCCTCCCTCCCTTTTCCATCACCCAAGTCCAGGCCTTCGTCCTTTCTCCTGGGCCAGTGCTGGTCTCCCTGCCTCCAGTCTTTTCCCTCTCCAAGCTGTCATTCACATGACTTCCAGAATGATCTTAGATGCAGGACTGGCTCCCACACCTGCTCTGCTCTGCCTACAGAATCAAGTGCAACCCCTTTACGTGCATTCCAGGCCCGCGACTTTCTAGCCCTACACCCACATCTTCTTCTCCTGCCCTGGAGAGGCCAGGTGGCTCAGGTCCAAGATCACCAAGCTAGTCCATGCCAGGCCAGCTCCCAAGGCAGGTCAGCCTGGTGGACCTAGAGCCAGAAGGCCTGAGTTCTAGTTCTGGGCAAATTTGGGGCCTTGTTTCTCCCACTGATATCAAAACAGCTTTTCAAATGGGCTGTAGCATGCCCCTCAGATTCTGCCTTGGACAGTTAACTTGTTAGTTTAGAAGGGTCTTGCTCAGTGTTCCCAGAGGGGTTGGAGAGCGCACCGGTGGGGGTGGCCAACAGTTGTTCAGGTAGGAGCAGGTCTGAAGGGTGGGGTTCTCCCTTCCCTCAGTGGGATTTGAGGAGCCAGATCTTTGAGGGTGTGGCCCCTTGAAGCTCTATCTTGCTTCCTGGGAAGAAAGAGCCCCAAGGCTTGAGGCTGAGGACTGGCAGAAGTTTCCCCAGGCAGCACTAGAACTGTGAGCTGGAGCCTGGCGGGAGGGCACACAGTAGTCACCCCAGGCAGACGGTGGCAGGCGGGACATCTATCTGTACCTGGTTTCCTCACTAAAGGGGCTGAGACATTGGCACAGAATCCCAATCAACACAAAACCTACTTGTCCTGGAGTTAGGAGGCCATGGGCCCAGCACTTGCACAAACCGCCTCCCTCCTCGGCTGTCACACCCCGGAGCACCTGTGAAAAGTGAGATAAGGCTTCTCCGACTGGGTTTGTCTTTCGCTCAGGGAACCTGCCTGGGAAAGGGCAGGATAAACACGGTTAGAAGTTTTAATTCTCCTCTGTTGTACATAAAGTGAAACGACGTTGGTACAAAAACGAACATGTGTCTGGAGCCAAAGACAACACTGGTGTCTCTTTTCAAGATAATAATTGATTTCAAAGACATTTTGAGCTTGTGGCCAGCAACTTCAGCACCTTTTGGGAACTTTTTCTCAGCTATTGGTGGGGGGCTGGGGCAAAAAAGGAAGAAGATGGCGGGGCTTCTAGGTCTGACTTTTAACTTCTGGTTTCCTCATCTGCAAATTGTGCGCAAGGAACGGGTGGGGGAGACCTTCTCTCAGCCCTCTGGGGCCTGGGTTCTGTCTCCGGCTGGAGGAGGTGGGTCTGGGGCCGCGCGGCCTCCTCCATGGGCCTGCCCCCTCCTCCACAGCTGATCTATGATGCTGGCGTGTCCTTCATGGTCATCATGTTCACCTGGTCGGGCCTGGCCTGCCTCATCTTTCTGAACTGTGCCCTCAACTGGCCAGGGGAGGCCTTTCCCTCACCGGAGGAAGTCAACTACAAGTAAATGGCCTTGGAGGGCTGGGGGCGGAAGGGGCCTCCGGAGGCCAGGGTGTGAGGGTGTGATGGACAGAATCAGCTTTGGAGTCAGAGAAACCTGGATTTGCCAATCACCTGAGCTTTCCTAGCTCTGCTTTCTCCTCTGAACCGTGGGCCTGATCCCACCCACCTGCCGGTGTGTTGAGCAGACCTGGCATATAACGGGCAGTCAAAACGTGGTGACTACTACTCTTCTTTCCAGGTTTGGAGGATGGGATCAGAGTAGGAGGGACCCCTGCAACAGTGCCATGTGGACCTAGATTGAGGAGAGACAAAGGAATGGCAGATCCCACCCTTTGTGGGGCAACCTGAATGCCAACTTTTCCCAACACCTCCATCAGTTCCCCAGGGGACTGGGGTGATGCTTGGGGTGAGCACACACAGTGCCAGTCCAATAACAGCTGGTACTGTCCGCGTGTCTCCTGTGAGCCAGGCGCCGTGCTCAGCCCATCCCCAAACAGCCCTGCGATGTGGATTTCTGTTATTAACTCCACTAATAACAAAGGCGCAGGGAACAGAGTGACTCTGCTAGGGTCATACCATTGAAAGGTGGGGGTGAGGGTGAATCTAAGGTTGGAACCAGGCTCTCTGACTCTGGAGTCTGAGTTTTGTTTTGTTTTTAATGGAGGTACTGGGGATTGAACCCAGGACCTCGTGCATGCTAAGCATGTGCTCTACCTTGGAGCTATACTTGCCCCCCACCCCCAGTCTGAGTTCTTAATGCTACCTCTGTGACAGCAGTCCTAGCAGAAAATAGCTCATCCACCGTTCACTCCCAGGTGCTGAGCTGGCCCCTGGGCTGGACCCTGAGCCGCACAGACACAAGCCCCGCGCTTGGGAGCTTGTCAGTGGCCATGTCGGTGCTGGGTAAAGGGGGCCTTGGCACCCCAGAACAACCCCCCACCCCACAGGCAGGCTGTTGAGGGTGGGCTTTGCGTGGCTGGTCCCTACATGCTGTGGCCTGGCTGCTGGCAGGGAGAAGATCAAGCTCAAAGAGCTGGCCCTGGATCACAAGGTGACAGGAGACCGCTTCTACACTTATCTGACCGCCGTGGGCCAGTGGCTGAGCCAGAAGGCCTCCAGCCTGGAGGAGGGGGTGGACACCTTCATCTCATCCCAGGATGTTCGAGGCACCTCAGTCAAGTCAGCTGAGAGTGAGTGTCTGGTCAAGGTGCCAGCCTTAGGTCCTAGCGCCTAAGTGCTCATCCTCCCTTCTTTAGTTCTGACAGCACCCCTCATACAGGTGGGCATGCTCCCCAGTTATAGAATGGGGGCGAAGTCAAAGCTCAGAGAACTCTGGGAAGCTCAGATTCAGGGGTACTCTGCTGGATTCCTGGGATGAGGGAGGGAGCAGCTTCCAGAATGGGGCAGGGTCTCCAGGCCTGTGGGAGAGCTGGTTTCATCGTGGTTCCCTGCAGTCTCTGAGCTGCTTGCATCAGGTCCTGGCAGGTGGGCCAGCCTCCAGGCTGGGTCCTCTGACGCCTGGCTGGTTGGCTCCCCCTGCTGGCTACAGGGGAGCTGCGCCTGCCTTCAGCCTCAGCCACTTGGCAAGGGGTCAGCTCCCAGATTAGTGGAAGAAAGATGGGCCTTGCAGTCAGGAGATGGGGGTTTGAGTTCAGCCAGTTACAGGCCATGTGACTTGGGTAGAATCACAATCCCCTCACTTTCCCCTGCCTCTTAAATTAGCATTGAGAACACCCAGCTCAGGGAAGTTAGCTGTGAGGATTGAAGGAAGCCGGGGATGTGGAAGCTCTTTGTAGACTTTGGAATGCTGTGCAGATTGAAGGTGACCCCTACTGCTGATCCTCCCACAGCGGAGCTGTTATGGGCATGAGCTGAGTCTAGCCAACCTGCAGCTTCCAGCCCTGTGAACTGGAGCAAGTCACTGAGCTCTCTGTGCTGCAGTTTCTCCTTCTGTAAAACGTGCTAAGGAGATGGTTGTTGTACTCCATGGGTTAATACATGTCAAGTGTGCGGCACAGAGTCAGCATTTAATAAATAGTAGCCAGAGTTATCACCGCCACCCCAAGCCTAGGGTACACACCCAGAGGTCAGCTGAGAATGTTCTAGTGAGATCGTTATAGAGCCGGGCGAGCACTTGGAGGCCGGTGAGGCTGAACTCTCGTTTTTGAGGACACCGGTCCCTCTCCAAAGTCTGTTAGGGTCAGAGCCCCTCTAGAATGGCATCAGCTGGGTTGCGCAGAGGCACATAGAAGCGCTGGCGCTCGGGGGCGCCCCCTGCTGTCTCCGCAGAGTCTGTCCCCTTGCGCAAGAGCCTCTGCTCCCCCATTTTCCTGTGGAGCCTCCTCACCATGGGCATGACCCAGCTGCGGATCATCTTCTACATGGCCGCCATGAACAAGATGCTGGAGTACCTGGTAACCCGTGGCCAGGAGCATGGTGAGGTGCTCAGAGCCCACTGGGGGCTGCGGGTGCAAGAGGGACCCCTGCCTGAGCTCCTCTCACCCTGGCTTCTCCCTTCTGCCCCCAACAGAGACGGACAGCCTGAAACAAAGGGCGACAGAGACAGGTAGGGGGATCAAAGCTGGGGCCGTGGCCCACTCCCACCCCAGCCAGTGCCCACTGTCCAGCGAGCTTGGGCCCAGCTTTGTCACTCTGGGCGTTTGGGGGATCTAAGAATTTGGGGTCCGAGGAAGGCTGTTCTGGCATCCCCTCTCCTCTGCTGAGGTGGGTGACAGTGCTGGTATCCCTCGTGGGATCCTGACCCCACTTCTCACCCCGCCCTGCCCAGTGGAGTTCTGCTCCTACGTCTTCGGGGCCATGCAGCTCTTGTGCCTTCTCACCTGCCCTCTCATCGGCTACGTCATGGACTGGCGGATCAAGGACTGCGTGGACACCCCCACTGAGGCCTCTGCCAGGTGACCTGCCCAGGGATGGAGACAGCGATGTGCTTTCCCATCCAGCGTCTCATTTCGTTCTCCTGAGAGCCCTGGGAGGGATACATCCCCATTTTACAGATGAGGAAACTGGAGACCAAGAGGAGACATGGCTGGCTTGATAAGTAAAGCTGACATCAAGGGCTGACTATGCACTGGGCACTTGCCTTGACATATTTAGACCTGTGCCAGCTCCCCCGGGTAGGTACAAACATTATTATCCTTGTTTCACAGATGAGACGCTAAGGCATAGAAAGGTTGAGTAACTTACTCAAGATCACACAGCTTTCAGTAGCAGGTTCCAGAACCTTTGTTAAAAATGGTACACTCTAGAGTTGGAAGGTTAGGAAGAGATAGAGTTGGTATATTAGATATCTATTGCTGTGTAACAAATTACCCCTCCAAACCTGGCATCTTTAAACAACCATCATTTATTATCTCCTCGTTTCCAAGAGTTGGGAATCTGGGAATGGCTTAGCCGGGTGGTTTTGGCTCAGAGTCTGTCCGAATCTGTTCAGACTGGTATAACAAAATACCACAGACAGGGTAGTTTATAATCAATATAAGTTTATCTCTCAGAGTTCTGGAGGCTAAAAGTCCGAGATTGGGGTGACAGCACGGTTGGGTGAGGGCTGTCTTCTGGGGGCCACAGTCATTGAAGTACTGACTGGGGTTGGAGAGTCACTCCTAAGCTCACTCGTGTGGCTGTTGGCAGGAAGCTGGTTTCCTCCCTACCTGGGCCTCTCCAAAGGCTGCTCACAACACAGCAGCTGGCTGACCCCAGAGCACGATGGCCAAGGGAGGGAGACCAGGACAGAAGCTGCAATATCCTTCAAAATGTAATCTCAGAAGTACCATACACAAGTGGGGTTGTCCTCTGTGGTCACACAGAGTAACTGAACAGTGTGCAAGGGGACTGTACAAGAGTGTGAGTACAGGAGGCAGGGGTCAGTGGGGCTGTCTTTTTGGCTGGAGACCACCATTGGGTCTCCTGACTGTGTGCTCTTTTTGTGTTAATCCAAAAATCTGTTTGTCCTGAGAGGATGGGAGAGGGAGACTAGGAGAGAAGGCGTCTAAGGAGCAACCCAGTGGCTTCCCTCCATATCAGTGGTGCCCAGCCCTGGTACCCAGTCTTCCTCCTCTACACTCTGTCCTGACGGCCATGGTCCATTAGCAGGGCCCTTCTGTCTGGGACCAGTGGGCAGCCTGCTGTCATCTATCTCAGCCTACTGACCTCTCCCCTGGCCCAGCCTCAGTGCCCTTGATCGTGCTGGACAGAGGGGCTTGCTGGGCAGTCAGGGGCCAAGGTGCTCTCCCCAGAGTGGCATCTACTTTTGTCCAGGCTGGAGGGCAGAGACACTTCTGTGGGGGCTTCTGATGAGAGAGAGGATGAGAACATCCCATTCTCTACCTTCCTTCCCATCGCTGATTCTCAGACGTCAGTGTGCTTGTGAAATACTTGGGATAGTTTTCCAAATGCAGGTTCCAGGGCCCCACTCCTGAGATTCTGATGTCTGGGATGAGGCCCTGGAATCTGCATTCTTACTAAAGGCTCCAGATGATGCTGGGGAGCCACACTGGGAGAACCATGGGGCTGGAGAAACGGATTCTCCCTTTTCTGCCACCCTCGTGGCAAAGGCACAGCCGAGGAGGGAGGGACCCGGCTGAGAACTGGGGGGGCTGCCCAGGAGGTGGAGGCAGCCACCAGTGACAGCCCATTCTCCTCAGGGATGGGGCTGCCACCAAGTCCGCCAAACCACGCTACCGCAAGATCCAAAAGCTCACCAACGCCATCAATGCCTTCACCCTGACCAACTTCCTGCTGGTGGGTTTCGGCATCACGTGTCTCATCGACAACTTACATCTCCAGGTACCGGTTTCCATCCTCCCTGCTTTGCCTGCCTCCCGGAGCCCTGCCAAAGGCCCGGTTCACCTGGCCCCTGCCTTCCAGGAAGCGTGGTTCCCATCCTTTGGGTCTCTTTTCCCGGTTCTCCAGGAAGGGTTCCTAGTAGGTCGGGTTGGTGAGGGGGCAGGCGTGTGTCACCTCTGTTCTCACCCCTCACCTTGACCCATCCTTCCTCCTGCCTCCACACTGCTCTGAATCTCTTCCCTCTCTTTTTTTGGTTTCAGTTTTTGACCTTTGTCCTGCACACTGTGGTTCGGGGCTTCTACCACTCGGCCTGTGGAGGCCTCTACGCCGCCGTGTGAGTCAGCCGGGGCCACAGTGCCTTCCTGAACATCCCCTCATAACCAGAGACTCCAGAGCAGGGGCAAAAGGGCCGCGGGCTCCCCTTAGCGCGTCCCTCCCCAGCCTCCCTGGACTGCTGACATCGAGGCTGTCTGGCCCACTGCCCTCTCCGAGCTCCTCTAATGACGGGGAGCTCACGTCCTCAAAGGCAGCCTGCCCCACTGCGGGATGACGCCACTGTCCGGGGTCTTCCCTCAGGGGAAGCGCAAATCCTTGGTCTGATGCCCCTTCTTCTGTCCTATGTCTGCTTTCTGGAATGGGCCCCAAAGGGGCTGCTCTCCCTATGTCAGCCTTGTCGAAATTTCCAGACAGTCTCGTTTGCCTCATAGCTTCCCTGCTTCACTTTGAACCCCCCAAACCCCCGCCACCGTTCCCTTTCCCTGCTCTCTTCTGGTTCACATGGCTGAGTCTGTCCGGTGTGTGTGATGGAGGCAGCGGGGTGACACAATTGTAACCGATGTGGAGAACTTACCCCCTGGTGGGCACGGTCTGCGACATGGATCCCCCCCTTATTCAGACCTCACTATGGCCACCTCAGCGGGCAGCTCAAGCCGGACCTTGGAGTCATCCTGGATTCCTCCCTTCCTCACAGCCCACAGCCCATCCATCTGCAACCCTGCCAGCTCCATGCTCCACAGACCCCAAACCCGACCCTTCTCACGCTCTCCAGCGATGCCACCCGCATCCTGGATTATTGCCGCAGCCTCCCAGCGGTCTCCCGTATCTGCTCGTGACTCCCTCAGTGTTTCCAACACAGAAGCTGGAGACACTTGTTAGGTCATGCCTCCCCACGGCTTCCTGCCTTGTCTCACTTAGAGAAAAAGCCAAAAGCTTTAGTAAGGCTTAAAAGGCCCTACAGGATCTGGCCCCCTGGGGCCTCCCTGCCTCGCTCACCCCCTTTCCCCACGATGGCTGCCTCGTGCCTCAGAAACCCCAAGTGTGTTCCGCTCTCGGGACCCTCAGACGTGCTGTCTGTCCCCTCTTCGCGGCACGTTTTTCCTCCCGATATCCACAAGGCTCACAGCCGTCTCACCTGCTCCAGGTCTTTACCCAGCTGTCCTCATCTCTGAGGCAGGGCTCCCCTGGCCTCTGATCTACAGTCGCAATCCCTTGACAACCTCACCCCCTTTGTCTGCTTAACCTCTCCCCTTGGCACTTACCACTGTCTAACGCACACCGTGGGTTTATCTTGCCTGCTGTGTGATACCACCCACCCCAGCAGAACGCCACCTCCGTGTCCTTTTGGTTCACCGCTGTATCTCCACGCACATGGAATAGCACCTGGCACGTAGTAGAGGCTCAGTACATATATGTTAAAAGAACAGACAACCAGTGAGGTTCGTGCTGCCCCTGGTTTTTTAGTGAAGAAAGTGAGGCTCAGAGAGGTTGAGCCACTTGCTATTATCACACAGCTCGGTAGTCACAGCTCGGTAGCCCTGAAGTCACAGCATGCAGCCCGGAGGCCAGGGACCACAGGGCACATGCAAAGAGCCTGACCTCTTAAGCTCTACCCTGCCTGGTGAACACAGAGTGATGCCCGAGGAGGGACGGGCTGGGGGCTGGGCTGGAGAGGACCACCTGTCCCTCATGTCTGGCCCTCCGTCCTCTCATTGACAGGTACCCGTCCAACCACTTTGGGACACTGACAGGCCTGCAGTCCCTCATCAGTGCTATGTTTGCCCTGCTCCAGCAGCCGCTCTTCATGGTCATGGTGGGACCCTTGGAAGGAGAGCCCTTCTGGGTGAGGACCGGGGGCGGTATGAGGGCAGCAGGACCCTCTTTTCTGGATGTGGCCGAGGAGTTGGGGGGGGGCTCTTCCATGTGACAGAATCCCTCACTCGCATCTCAGCCAGGAGGCACCTTGGAGGTCTCTAATCTGGGGGTTCCCAAGCTGGCTGCCCACAGATTCCCCAGCCCACTGAATCAGCGTCTCTTGGCCTGGGCCCAGGAGTCTGTTTTTAATAAGATCCCAGGTGATGTGTGATCCCAGTCCTGATCCAGTCCAGTTCCACCAGTGCAGGGATCCTCCCTCTAGTACTCCTGGAAAGGGGTTCCTCTAGACCCTCTTAGCTCCAACACCCCCAGCAACAGGGTGCCATTCCCACACAAGGTGGCAACCATTGGTCTTGTCAGGAAGGCTTTTCCTTACATTGAAATGACATCACCTCCCTAAAGCTGTCTGCCCTGAGGGACCCCCCACTCCCCTAAAGCCTCCTGCAAGAACGATGACAGAGTGACAGCTGCGGTTTACCGCATGCACACAGGTGCTAAGCACATGGAGTACTTTTTTACTGAACGTCGCTGCAGCAGCCCAGAGAAGTGGTTGTGTATGGTTGGGATGACTTGCCCAGAGCCACGTAGTGAGTAATGCAGAGTAGCCTATGCGCTGGGTCCAAGCCACATGAGGGCCCCTGTGCTGTGTCCCAGGCCAAGCCCCAGAGCCTTTAACCTCCTGAGAGCCTCTTCTCACCCCCTGAATGGGGGCCCATTGTCAATGTCCTCAAGGAGGTCAAGGTTCCCAGCCCAGAAGGTCCAGTTTCAGCCCTGACTACTCAGATGGCACCAGATAGTTTAGCCACTGGCTTTCTCCGGGGTTTAAACCAGGCTCTGACATGGTTTACAAGGCTGCTGAACGTTAAGGGGAATATTGTTGGACGGTGACTGCCCACCATCAGTGCTAGCTAGATTTATCATTCCAGCCCAGAACTAATAAGGCTGCCTTCTCCGGGTGGGGAGCCAAGAAGTGTCCCCGAGGGTGATGAGGGTAAAGACGTCCCTACCTGACTCATTTTCCCTCTCTCTCCTTGCCCTAAAGGTGAATCTGGGCCTCCTGCTCTTCTCACTTCTGGGGTTCCTGCTACCTTGCTACCTCTTCTACTACCGTGCCCGGCTCCAGAGGGAGTACGTCACCCCCTGGGAGGTCCCCCTGAAGGTGCTTGGCAGCCCCGAGGTGACTGTGTAGACCTCTGAGCCAAGGGACCTGGATGACAGGCAGCCAAAGGCCTGAGCAACCAAAGGGAATGCCTCATGGCTTTTCTACCTGTAACCTCTGCACAGAGCCAGGGGCCATGGATTTATAAATACCAAAAGCATTTTATTTTTGTAGGGACTTGCTAAAAGGAAAAAAAATCCCCCAAAACAATGCTCCATTGACTGAAGACATCCCCTGTGCAGGGATTGGGCCTTCTTGATCCTGGGATTGGAAGAGATCAGGGTATGGCCCTGCCCTTTCTCTGGACCTTGTCGTAGGAGCCCACCTCCCGGTGCCTCCTGGGGGCTTATGGGATCAGCGAACAGGTGACCCTTGAGGTCTCAGCTGTGCAATGCCCAGAGTGTGCATGCATGTGAGCATTTGTAAGGAAATAACCTTCCCCTCAGAGGGAAGGGACCTGAAGTGTCGGCTGTGTCCTGGACAGGGTGTGGGGGTTAAGCCCCTTCATGAGGCTGGAGGGTGGTGGGTTCCCTCCCTGGTGCTGATACTTGTAGATCTTAGAGGAAATAAAAAGGGAAGTGAGAGACTGGCTGGTGTGTGCCTGTGTCTTGTGGTGGGGGTGTCTTCCCACACCCCCATCCCTTTTCCTCACCCAGGCTTGCCAGGGCATTAAGTAGGACGACTCAAGTGCCAGCCTGTCCACCTCTAGCTGTCTGGCTCACCATCCTGTTCTCAGCCCTGTCCTGCCCTTAGTGTCTGCAGGGAGTCCAGATCCTGCCCTCTGCTCCTGCCCCCCACTTCCCAGGGTTTGGGGTACATCTGGGAGGTTGGCCTTTCTCCATACAGGGGATCAGGGCAGGATGCTTTGGAACAAATGCTAAGGAATGACCCTCAAACTTTCCTATCAAAGCATCCCTGGAAGTCTGTTGAAGGTAACACTTTAAAGTGTTTTATCTCAAAACTTCATGCAAATTTTGAGCTTAATTTTATGCTATATTTATATTTACTTTTGAGCAATAAAGTGAGGCTTTAAAATTACCTGCATCAAGGGAAGACACTGTCTTTGAGGACAAGGGACCTTCCAGGAAGCTATACTGTATTTATCCAACTCCTACATCTGATTTTGTCCCCAGGACCTATGCCTTAGTGGCTAGAGTAAGTTACAGAATGGAGGAATGGGGCAGGGAGGAGCCACTAACATCTGTTGATAATCTACCTGTTGGCGACACCTGTATCTCATTTCATCCTAACTATAGTGCAAGAGGTGGGTTGTTTTGTAGATTGAGGAAAACTCAGACAGATTCAGGCACGAGAACCGACGGCTGGTAAGTGGTGGAGCTGAGCTTGAAGCCTGGACATTCTGAATCCTGAGTCCTAACCATCGGTCTGCCAAGGCAATCGGAGGCAGAAAGGAGGTTCCAAGATTCCCAGCCCGGCTCTCTGCTGCCCTCTCAGGGCTGAGAGTGACCTCAAAGGCCTTACCCATCCCCCCAAAAACCTTGGAGACAGTATGACAGATGAGCCCTCCTTTCGTCTTAAACTATCTTTAGAAGCTGATGAAACAGGCTGACCTACCCATTTTACAGATGAGAAACATGCCCAGCGGGGTCTGGAGGCTCAGCAAAGTCATACAGATCCTTGGCTGCTCTGCAAAGGGTTGGGCGGTTTCCCAGAGGGCCTGCCCACGTCTCAGTCAAGGTCTCACTGCGCTGCCTGTCCCGGACCTTGACTTTTTGAACGGTCTGGTGAAGGCTGAAAGGAAGTGGGATCCACCAGATTTGGGGTGAGGGTGGGCGGAGGAAGCAAGGCGTGTGCGCCCCGTACTCGGTGTGTCCAGCAGGCGGCGCTGCGTGGCTACGGCTGGCACAGCGTGGGAGGGTGGGAGCCGGCGGCCAACCAGGAAAGGAACCCCGACACCCCTCCACTGACACTGCAAACCCACTAGTTTGCCTTTCCTGAGTCTCGATCTCCAGGCCCCTACCCTGGCCTGGGCTGCCCTCCCTTGGGATTTCCCCACGCCTTCCCCGACCCCCACCCTTTTAAGCGTTATCTCCAGCCCCACCAACCCTCGCGACCGAAGGAGGGGGTCTCGACGCTGCCCCTGCCCAGCTGGGCCGTAGGACCGGGTGGGAGATGCAGGCAGAGATCTCGGCTTCCTGGGGGAGGGTGTCTCTTCCCTCCGCGTTCCCGGGGTGGGGAGCTTGGGGAGGGGGCTGGGCAGGGGCGGAAGCGAGTTGGAGCCGTGTTTGTCGCGGCGCTGCCGAGTGGAACAGATGGCTGGGGAGGGGAGAGGGTACGTGGCGTAGAGGAGGAGGGGTGCGGGGGCCGGAGGATGAGGAACGAGGAATTTCGATGCCCCGAGTCTCCCAGGAGAAGCCCCCCCCATCTCTTCCCAGAAAGAGGGGCGGGCCAGCTCCTGCCTTTTTCCCGGAGAGCACTGGCCTCTGGCCTGCGGCAGAGCCCGCCGTCCCCTCGGGGCGCGCTCCCCACCCCCCAGACTCCGGGCGCGGGCCAGGCCCGCGGGGTCAAGGCTGCAGGGAGAGGCCCGGGTCGCAAGGGTTAATGGGGCCACAACTCCGAGGGGCGAGGGGGCGTCAGGCAGCGGGCTCCGGAGCTGGGAGCTAACTACTGCCGGGATCGTAAATAGCTGAGGGAAAATGTGTTAATTGGAACTTTATGCAGATGAGCTGGGACGGGGGCGGGGCTGGGGGCGGGTAGGGCGGGGGGAGAAGGTCAGAAGAAGGCCGGACCCGAGGAGGGGGCTGGAGGGCTCTGGCCGGGGTGGGGGTTGGGGAGTGATGGGTCGATGTGTATTCGTTTATCTGTACGTTGAACCTCCGGGAAGGGGCGCTGGTGTCTGAGGATGAGGCCTCCTCCCTGACCCCACGCCCCAGAAACAAAGGAGTCTTCCAGAGTCTTCACATCCCGGGACCAGACGTTCAGGGTCTCAGGTCGCCACGAAGGGTGGGGACACCCTGCAAGTGACTGTTTCTGCCTGTGGTTGCTTACCTTGGGTATCACATTCCCTGCACCCCCCTCCCCTGTCTGTCTTGGAGTCCTCTCACTGCCTCCTTCATCCTTTTTCCCATCCTGGGCATCACCCTCTCCATGCAGCATTGTCTGTAACTTCCACCAAGTGTGGAGGGGGTGTGTGTGTGTTTGGTAGGGGAGGGATCTAACTCTTCTCCCTTTGCTTTCTTCTGTCTGTCCCCAGGGACCACCCCACCTTTGAGGAGTTATTTCTTAGCCTTTAGAGAGCTTGATAACCCACCCCCACATGTTAAAATACAGATTCCAGGGCTCCCTCGGAGCTCTGGTTCAGCAGGGCGGAGGGGCTCAGGAATCTGCATCTTAGCAGTTTCCCACCTAAATCAGATACAGGAGAGCTTCATTTTTCAGAAACGCTCTGCAGGGAATTGATGGGCTGGAAAGATTCATCAACAGCCCTGGACCCCTACTCCCAACCCCTCCTCCGTGCTCCTGACCTCACCTCTGCTCAGGAGGGCCATCTCTGCTTCCGGTGAGAGAGTACTAGAGGATATGGAAGGTGCCAAGAAGGAGGGAAGGGAGGAAAAAAGGAAGGGAGGGAGGGAGGAAGGAAGGAGAAAGAAAGAATGAGTCTGCTCCTGGCTCTTCTCTGAGTAGGGCTGACCCTTCGTCTCTCTGCAGCCTGCTTCCCTCCCCTCTGCCTCAGCTGCTCCATTTTCTTCTCTCACCAGCCTTGCCTCACTGTCTCACTTCCCTTCCACCATCATGTCTGAAGTTTCTAAGAAGGCCAAAGAACCTTGGGGTAGGTAGTTTGGATCTTAGCAGATAATGGCGAAGCCAACGTTCCCACCTCCAAAAGAAAGAGCCAAAGGCACCTCTGGCGTTGGAAGAAAACAGGAGAGAGGCAGGGCTTGATGAAAAATAACAGCAAACATGCAGGTCACCTTTCCATGGGCTATTGCACGTACACTCCACAACTCAGTTTAAGCAGGTGCTATTGCCCCCAGGTTATAAATGCAAAACAAAACCAGGGATGTTCAGAGAGGTTAAGTAACTTGCTCAAGGTCACACAGCAAGTGAGAAAATAACTAGGTCACTCATTCTTCTACTTCCCCCAAATCATTTCTCAGGAGGCTGCTGCGTAGCTGACCCAGGCCTACCCTCCCTGCCCCACCCCCAGGGGCAGTTAGGGATGGGGAAGGGCATCACGTACAGAGATGAAAGGAGATGCTCGGGTTTCGGAACATCTGACAGATCTGGCTGGAAGCATTAAAAATTCATCTAGAAACCTGACCCCAGCTGGACCTTGGGCCTGCCACCTGGACTGTTCCTGGCCTGGTGGCCTCTCAAGAGTCTGATGGGCGAATTTCCTTTCAGCAGTGTCCTGGGAGCACCCCTCCCACCCTCCGAAAATCTTTGTATTTCATAGGAAAGGGGTTCTCTCATGGATTAGGGAGCTAAAGTCAGGAGCCAGCAGCTCAGAAAGCAGGGCTGAAAACCCGCCACCCACTCTGAGTGTAAGAACCTTAGAGGTTTAAGGGCTTATAAACCTTGTCATCTGGCGTCCTTCTCTTCCTCTCTCCAGGCAGATAGATGCTAACTCCCAGTTTAGGATGGGGGAGCCTGGCTGTGATACCCAAGGTGGCCAGTGGGGGGCAGCCATCTGCTTGGAGGGAACCCTAGCCTGAGTCTCCACCAGCAGCTTTGAAACACAGGAAAAGAACCCCCATGGATAAGATAAGGTCAGTGAGATGCAGTTTTGGCCTTGGGGTAGGGCTCTGGAGTCTGTCATCAGAGGACAAGAGGAGACGGTTCCTAGTTTGGAGGAGACTGAGGAACTTTAGGGAGGGTTCAAAGTAGGTTTGTGGGTTAACTGATGGCCAGCATGCAGTCCTTCTAGCTGGAGTGAAGGTTTGGGGTGAGGCCAGGAGAGGAAAAGCTAGAAAGGCAGTTGGAACCAGAATCTGAAGGGTCTTTGATGCTTCGCTTAGGGTGTTTCATCTTTAACCTGCAGGAAATAGGGAGCCATTGTAGGTTCCAGAGTAACATAATGACATAATGCAAATTGTGATCAGATGAATCCGGCTACCACGGGCAGGCTGAGTGGGAGGGAGAGAGAGACTGCATGTAGAAAAACCGGGAGGAGGTTACTGCTATTTTCTTCCATATTCTAGGCATGAGGTAATGAGATGAAGCAGGAAGGTAGTAGGGGGAATGGAAAAGGAGGGCTGGATTGGGGCTGGGAGGGGGACTGGGTGAGCGAGCAGATGAAAGACTAGAGAAAGGGACGAGGTCACTACAACTAGGCTGGGTGTCAGGCAGACTCACAGAATGCGGGAGGTGAGTGGGTTTTGTTTCTTTCAGGGATGGGGAGTCTTGACAAAACCCTTTCCCCTCTCTGGGCCTCCACTGCCCCCTCAGAGCAATGGTGGGGGTTCGACTGGATGGCCTTGAAAGTCCCTCTTATTTCAGGGTGTGTGCAGCTCAGGGCTGTCAATCTGGGTTGTTCGGAGAGGCTGGGGTCGTGCTTGCGAGATATCTGGGGATGGTTTCTGTGCAGGGGTCCCTGCGAGCGTCTGCGCATGCGTGTCGGCATTGGGGGTGCATCTGCCTGTTTCTGGGACCCGTGGGTGTTGGCATGCCTGCACGTGCTCTCTAGCTCCGCTTTGTGTAAGTGTATGTGTGAGAGCGTGTGAGCGTGGGTGTGCACGTGACGGGCGTCCGTAGGTCTGTCTGGGCGTGTGGGGGCCGGCAGTGGGGGTGGGGGAAAGTGGCACTGCTGTAGGCTTTTTCCTGGGGCTCACACACTCCTCTTGCTTTCACTGTTCCGAAATAGCATCTGGACCAAAGGCCCATGAATATTTCACAACGATAATTCTGTGACCTGGACAGCCTGCTTCTGATTTACCAGCATCCTCCCGCCTCCCCCTGCCCAGGCCCCAGCAGCCCTTCCTCCATCAGAGCTCTTGCCTGACAGGCCCCCTAGTCGCACTCATTGGCCTCCTCAAAGCCAGCCTGACACAGGTCCCTGTGAGACCCCAGATTCAGCACTGTGCCCTCACCACCAACCCCACATCCTTATCCAAAGTCCACCTGCCTCAGGCCTTAGATGTTCATTCTTTCACGTTTCTACCTCCTCTTCTTCCCATTCTTCTGACTTGTCTGGCCAGAGTCACAAAATCTCAGCATCCCTGAGCCCTGACACCCAGGTTCCCTCTCTTTCTCTTCCCAGATCCAAAGTTAGAGTTTTAATCCTAAATTTAAACTGTCAAATGTCTCCCCAATTGTTTCTGTCAGATGAGACTCACCCAAGTCCTTCTTAGCCAGGGCTCTTTCCTTTCCACAGCCTCTCCTCCACACACTGGAAAGATGAAGCTTCTGATCACACCTCAAGCCAGCAAGAGACCCCCAACTTGGGATTCTTGCCCCTCTGATCACCCTAGTCCCTTGGTTTCTCCTCTAACCTGCTTGGAGAACTGCTTCTCTGACCTGATTCCTCCCTGATGCCTTCTACTTCACAGGAGCCAAGAGAAAGAGACCATTTGTCTACAGGGTTGCTGTGTACAGCTGTACAGGCTGCACACTGCACAAGGGCACCCAGCTGAGGGGGGCAAGTGCGAGCTGAAATCCAGCCTTAGGCTCTGTTTGCTAACGTGTTTGCTCTGGTGTGGGGCTGCAAGAGCCCTGAGGAAGAGGTGCCATTTTCAGATGCCCCAAGCCCTGCTTGGGCTGGCTGTGACCATGGCTGTCCATGTTGCTCCTCCCTGCAGAAGAAAGTGGGAACTGCTTTTCTTTCCTGAAGGAACAAGGCCTGGCAGGGAACCATTAGCCAGGGCTGGAGGCCTTCCCCAGGCTTAGCTCCTCAGGCACAGACAACTGAAGGTCAGCTATAGCTGCTTCTCCTGGACAAATGAGGTGAGGTGCCATCAGCACCCACTCCTGGCAGTCACACTTCACCTGGCCTGCCTGGGACTCCAGGGTCACACCCCTCTTCCACAGGCTTCAGCTTCTCATCATAGGGAGAACAGCAAGAAGCACTTTGATGGCGTGGAACGGCCCCCCTGGCCCTGAAATCCTGATGGTTCTAAGCCCTCCTCCCACGTTTGAGGTCCTGAGCCAACAAATCTTACAGAAGATAAAATAATAGAATTTTTTAATAAATTTTTTTCCCAAACAACTTCTGTTGATATTCACCACACAGGGGCCATGGCGGAGAGGAAAGTTCTCTCCAGGCACCCTAAAAAGTGTCCAGGGTAGACTTAGGAGAAAAGTATTTCTCCAGTGTCGGGAGGTTGAGGGGGGGCTAGGATAAGCAGGGGCCGAGGGTTAGCCTGGCCCCGACTGAGGCAACCCTCCAAAGGGCTCCTGGGTGGGGCTCCCTTCCCGGGAGCTTCCAAAGGCTGTGCTGGTGGGAGATGCTCTGCAGACAAAGCCCGTCCCGAGTCCACTGCGGGCACTGGGGGAGGGGCAGCGGCTGCCTGCGGTGCCCACCCAGCCTTGGGATGGCGACGGGTATTAATGGCCAGAGCTAGGGAGAAGAGGGCTGAGCCACCGGACAGGCCCTCCTGGGGCTGCCATAAGCCAGCAGCTTGGGAGGCAGGGAGAGGTGGCCTGGTCCCAGGGGAAGAGAGGAGCTGGGAGGGGAAAGAAGGCAACAAGGCCGCAAGGGCGGGGATGGGCCAGAGCAGCAGCGGGGGATGGGGGATGGGGGATGGGGGTGGGGGGTGGAGGGGAGACACACCGGCCCCTTCAGTCTCAGCACCGCAGTCAAAGGTGGTGGGGCGCCAGGAGCAAGAGGCAAAGCAGAGGGCTGGGGAGCCCGGCCGAGAGCGCGGGGCCGCGGGAGTCCGGCGGCGCCTGGCAGGCAGCGCCGGGGCACGTCTGCTCGCCCCGCTGGTCCTCGCCGCCGTAGCCCCCCCAGTAGTCGTCCTCGGTGGGCGCGTCCCCGCCCTGGCGGCCCCGCGGGTCTTCGGCGGGCAGGTCGCGGTAGAGGGTGGAGGGGTCGGCGGGGGGCGCCCCGGCCTCGGCCACGCCGTACAGGTGGTTGGACGAGCTGTTGCCGCGCGCGCGGCTGCCGGGCCGCGTGGGCGCGGCGGGCGGGCAGGCCTGGAAGTCGGCCTCGCGGAGCGCGCGCAGGTCGCGGCCCTGGCGCTCGGGCGGGGAGGCGCAGGTCACGTCGGAGCTGGACACGCGCGCGCGCTGGAACCAGGCCCAGAGCGGCCGCGCGCGGCAGTCGCACGCCCAGGGGTTGGCGTTGAGCCGCAGGAACTCGAGCGCCGGCAGGTCGGCCAGCGCCTCGCCCGGCAGCGAGGCCAGGCTGTTGTTGAACAGGTAGAGGATGGTGAGGCGGCTGAGGCCGCGGAAGGCCGCGCGGTGCACGCCCTGCAGCCGGTTCCCGTGCAGCAGCAGCCGGTCCAGGCTGCCCAGGCCGCGGAACACGTGCTCCGTGAGCAGCCGCAGGCGGTTCCCGTGGAGGAAGAGGTGGCTCAGGTTGGCCAGGTCCGCGAACAGGTCATCCTGGCGGGGGGCGGGGGAGGGTGGCGAGAAGAAGAGAGTGGTCCTGAGACACGTGTGGATTTCGTCGTGGCAGAACAGAAAGGGTTTGACCTTCTGAGTCCTGGGTTCCAATCCTGCCTCCTCTAACCTATTTAGGGGTTAATGTGAGAGAAGCAATATCATTCTTAAAACTTTGAGGGGCATCAGAAGCCAAAGAGATCCCTGAGCCCTGCCCAGGGCTTCTGATTCAGCAGATCCTGAGCGAGGGAGGGGGAGGCGGAGGTGAGATTCTGCGTGTCTTTACAAGTTACCAGGTGATGCTCATGCTGCTGGTGGGAGGACCACACTTGGAGAATGAGAACCTCTGATTTGGCTAAGCATGCAGACTGGGAGCCAGCCTTCCAGACTTCAAATCCTGGCCCTGTCATTAGCTGACACTTGAGCTAATCTCTCAGTATCCCTGTGATTCAGTTTCCTCCTCTGTAAGATGTGGAGATGAAATGAAGCAACATGTATTAATACACGTGGTGGGCATTTTCTGCGTTAGCAATGATTGTGAACTTGGCCAAGCCAGCTCTCTGTTTCCTCAGCCATAAAGTGAGGGTGAGTGTCCCTCCTCCTGGGTTTGTTCTGAGGTTTCAAGAAGACAGTCCACATACAGATCAGATGGGGGAGGTGCTGGGCAGAGTGCCTGGCACACTGGGATTTGGCCCAGTGATGAAGCCTACAGGCCCAGGAGTCAGCAGAACCCCCGTTCAAATCCAGCTTGCCCTCTTCCCAGCTGCTTGACTTTGGGCAAGTTATTTAGTCTCACTGAGCCTCAGTTTCCTCAGTAGGTATAATGCAGAGAACAACCCTCTCAGCAGGCTAAGGGAGGGTTAGATCATGTGAGGATACAGTACCGGGTGGGCATGCAGATCACTATCAATAAAGGGTGGTTATTATGACAATAGGGATTCAGTTAGAATTAGGTCCCATCCCTTTTCCTCTAACACAGGAGCTACCTGGGGCCCCAAAGTTCTGTTGCTGGGCTGGGATATTAAGGGGACCAATTGTCAGGTCCACCCTCCCCAGGCCACAGCGGAGGGGAAGGAAGCCTGCTGCCCTGATGTCCTGCATCATTGTCCCCTTAGAGTGGCCGTCCCACACATAAGGCTGGGAGTCTCTGAATTAGACCATATTAGTGCTGGAAGGACCTTGAACTGTGGTTCAGGGGGTGGAGGAGTGGGCATGCTCCACAGAGGGTAAAAAGCAGGGGGCTGGATTCTGCATTTTACCCAGCTCACCAAGGTATTGGTGATGGGCAACCATATTTGGGTCCACCAGCCCAGCCTACTTTTTTTTTTTCACAGAGAGCACTGAGCCCCAGGACTGAGGTCCTCCCCTCCTGTGTAGGACATCACGTGGTCAGCAGGCCCAGGAGGCCTGGTTCTGGGGGCCCAGAGCATCCTCTCTGTTCAAGCCAGCTCATCCTGGGGTCCTGTTTCCTGTCTGTGGCTCTCCCACCCTTCCCTGCCTGGGGAGAGGATCCCCCTCCCCACCCAGGAACTTGGTCTCAGGCTCTCAGGTGGGGGGGAGGGCGCTGACTCCCAGCCCACACCCACAGCCTCCACCTTCCTGTGCTCCTGCATTTTCTCGCCCCCTCCCATCTGGCTTCCGCCCTCTCCGCTACAGGAACTGAGCCTGCCAAGAGCCCTCCTCTTGGCCACATTGAGATCCATCCCCCTCAACCTTCTCGGCTGCCTCTGACACCAGCGTTCTCCGCCCCCTGCTGCCATCGCCCCACGCCCAGCTCAGGTCTCCAGCAGGCTCCGAATCTCTGTGGCCTCAGCCTGGCCCAACCCGGCCTGGTCCCCTTGTCCTTTTCTGGCCCACCCAGTGGCAGGCTCTGAATTCCTTCCACTCAAACACCTATTTAAGGTTCTCTTCTTTATGGAGTGTCAGCAAGAGTAGGATGCACCCAGAGATACCTGGTCAAAGGATGAATATGGGGGAGGCAGAGAGGGAGCAGAGGTAATTGTCACTTTGGGGACTTCAGGAGGTCAGGAAGGAAAAATCAAAAGTTCAGAGACCCTGGGGAATTCAGGCACCTTTGACCCACAGCCTCAATTTTTGGGCTACAGAATTCCTGATTCCAATCACCCTATCTTCCCTTTAGTCCTTCTTCAAGAATCCTGCCCCTCCCCTCTCTGAGCCTCAGCCTGGGGGTCCATTCCCCACTGCTCCCCCCACCCCGCATCCAAGCTGTTGCCAAATCCCTCTGCCACTTCCTCAGGCGGGCTGTAACTCTCAAATCTGGTCCTTCCTCTCTCCACCGTTAAAACTGTTCTCTGTGCATTAATAAGCTCTTGACTTTCACAGCCCTCGCCCTCCCCCACCACCCTCCCTATCACCCCCTCCCTCTGGGCTGAGAGCCTCTGCTAAAGTCATCCTCTTCCATTTCGAAAACCACATTTCCCTCACCTCCCCCAGCCGGCCAGTTCACAGCTCTCTGCATCCGTTTGGAATCTCAAGGCAGCATCCCTGCCCCCTTCCCCGGACAGCATCCTGTTCTTAACCTTGCCTCCCTCCAAGCTCCCAGCTCATTTCTGGCACTATTCAAGTCGGCTGCTGGACTGTGTGACCTTGGGCAGCTCCAGGCACCTCTCTGAGCCTCAGTTTTTTTCATCTGTGAAACAAGGGACTTGAGATCATTGATCATTAAGATCCATCCTCATCTGATATTTATGAGCAAGTGAGCCCTGGAATGTACCTCATTCATTGAACAAAGCTGTACTGAGTATCTACGCTGTGCCAGGCACCGCCGCTCACAGTGCTCACCAATCTACGCTGGGTATCATCGCAATCATTTGCGTCAGCAGCTGACTAACCGAGTGCTCACTGTGTGCCAAGCTCTGTGCTACACAGATCCCGTGTAGTAACCTAACCGTCACAGCCCTATGAAGCAGCTAATGTTATTCTCCCCCTTTCAAAGGTTAGGAGAGGGAGGCTCAGAGAAGGCGAGTGACTGGCCTAGGGTTGAACAGCTAATATGTAGTGGAATGCAGATGTGAACTCTGGAGACAGGACTCTGAACAGCTGCTCTCTGGAGTCAGAGGGACCTGGGCCAGTTCGAAGCTGTGCCCCTTATGAATCGAGTGACTTTGGATTGGTCACTTAACTCCTGTAAGCCTCAGTGTCCTCAGCTGCTGAATGGGGGAAGTGATGCTTCCTCTGGACTAGACAAGCTGAGCCCTTTTCAAGTAGCATCTCCTTTAATTCTCTCAACAAACCCCTGAGGTATAAGCCTTTTCCTCCATTTCATGGATGGGCCCGTTGAGTCTCAGAGTAGTTGAGTAACTTGCCCAAAGCCACAGAGCAAATTGGATCTGCTTGAATGTAAAGACTGCTCTTTTACACCATGCAGGCTGCTCTAGTGATTAAAAGAGGGATGACTGTCTCTATCATCTGGTTCCACTCCAGTCGGAAATATGCTCCAGGAGAGCAAGGACACTGTTTTTTGTTCCCTCCTGAATCCCTGACACCCAGCACAGTGCCTGGCTTACAGCAGACGGTCCCTGAGACCCTCCATCCCACCCCCTTTCCATTTCCACCTTCCTCATCCTGAAAAGCTGTGGTCTTCTTGCCTCCTCCAGAGCTCCCGTCTCAGGGCAGGTCTGGCTCCATACTGGGTCACACCTGCATTTTGTGGCTCTCACCCCAGCCCGCATGCTTCCCCACCTGCCTGTGGCATCTCCCAGCCTAGTTTTTCCAGGCATTTCACAGGCAGATGCTGTGTCTTTCTTTCTCTTCTCTAAAGGGCCAGGTGTAAAGATGCTTCCTTCCCATGATGCCCTGGACCATTCATGCCAGGGCTGTGCAGAACAGACACTTCCCATTTCAGGAGACCCCTTGGCATCCACTCAAGGTCCCCCTTGCCCAGGTTTTTCCTGTCCCCAGACCCTGGTTGCCACTGTGGACTGAGTTGATGGGGGATCAGGTCGTGGTGACATAATTTATTCAGCACTGAACGATGTGCTTTACGTATACTAACTCATTTACTCTTTACAGCCATTCTTTATGGAAGGTATTATTTTTATTATTCCCACTTTAAAGATGAGAAAACTGAGGTTCAGAGGGGGGAAGCAACTTGCCTGAAGTTAAATAAGTCAGAAAACAGCAGAGCAGGAATTCAAACTCAGGCGCGTGGACCCCAGCTTCCCCATTCTGAACAACGAATATATGCTGATAAGGAGGAAAGGGTCTCAGTAGTAGTGGCCGTCAGACTACTAGTAATAACAATAATAAGAATTACGACAGCATGCATGTATTGATGTGGCCCTGTGCTAAATTTTAACCCTTACAAAACTTCTTAGATAAGTACTGTTGTTAAGAACATCATGATTGCCATTTTACAGATGAGGAAATGGAGGTGGAGAGAGGTTAAGTAATTTGTCCAAAGTCATACGGGAGCTGGGATTTGAACTTAGGTCTGGCAGACTCCAAAGTGTGTGCTTTCAAAAATGAGCCCGCTCTGCTGGACTTCGGAGTACCATCCTCCCTGCACCCGGACAGACCCCAGGGGAGAGTTCTCGGTGAGGAAAAGGGCCTGAAATGTCATCACGCCATGGAAGTTCAAGTACCACCAGGTCTTCCTAGCTGTGTGGCCTCATCCTCTGTCCCTGCCGCCAGCCTGCTGTGAGGTTGGGCATGAGAACGCATCAGTCTCCAGTCACACCAATGGTGGCTTTAGAGACTTTGGGACAAAGTCTTTGGGACCCTTGCTCTCAACTTCCTCATCTGTAAGGAGGTGTAAACAGTCTCCCGACAGGGCTGTAGAAATGAGATGAGGTGGCTGAGCTCACTTGGAAACCATGAAGTGCAAAGTTAAGAAGTGAAAATAAAAGGGGGGGGGGTGTTCTGGGACCCACCCATGGTCTCAGTATAATCCTTGAAGTTGACCATCCAAATCTTCAGGATGGGGTCCAAGATGGACCATTTCACTGAGACCAATATTAAATGAGGCTTGTTTCCCTTTTTATTTTCTAATAAAAAAGTACTGAGGATTGAACCCAGGACTTCATACATGCTAAGCATGTGCTCTATCACTGACCTATATCCCTCTCCTCTTGTCTTTTTTTTTTTTTTTCAATTTGTGTGTGTGTGTGTGTGGGGGAGGTAATTAGGTTTATTTATTTATTTTAATGGAGGTGCTGGAGATTGAACCCAGGACCTCACGCATGCTAGGCATGCGCTCTACCACTGAGCTCTACCCTCCCCCCTTCTCTTTTTAAAATAGCACTTTAACAAGCATCTGTATGGTGCTTACCATATGCCAAGCACTATTCCAAGTACTTTACAAATTATTCATGCACTTAACGCTCCCTAGGAGCTGGATGCTATGGCTACCCCCATTTTACAGAAGGAAAGACTGAGGCCCATAGAGGTGAAAAAATGTCACACACTTGTGAACGTCAGAGCTGATACCTGGAAAGTCCTAAGCACCGGGCCTGACACATAGTGTGCCTGCTAAGTGCTAGTGGGCTATTATCACTATTTATATAATAATAATAGCACACAACATATTTCCCCAGCATACTGTATACTTTACTCCTGGTCTGTCTCCACCACTAGAATGCTCTCTGTGAAGGCATGAGTTTCTGTTTCGTTCACTGCTCTTTTCTCAGCACCTCACACATCCTGGGGGCTCAATAAATGTTAAATTATTATTACTATAGCTATTCTCATTATCAGCCTCAAATCTGCACGTGGGCGACCAGTTCGGCCCCAGCCCCGGGGTGGGGAGGAGGAAGTGCCTTCCAGGTTGATGTGGGGAGAGGGGAGAGTTTGGATATCCAGAGAGAACTTTCTCCCAGAGTGGTTTGGAGGGTGTGTTATTGCTTCCTGAGGAAATAGAGTGGGAGGACCTGACTGTCAAACAGTCAGCATAACAACAACAATAAACAATATTGAGATCAATAATAATAACAATAAATAGCAATTACTGTTTTTCCTTCCGTTTTCAGGGCATCCACTTTCCAGCTACTTAACAGCTCTTTACCCATTTTGCTTTCTCCCATTGCACTGAGACAACAGGTTTGGGGGACAGCGTCTCAGAAGGGCAGGGTTCCCCCTGGTCCCACTACCCAGCGAGATGGAGAGAGGTGGAACCTTCTATGGGGTACCAGTTGCAGTGGCTCTGCCCTCTCGCTCCACCTCCCGATGATGTGGGAGGGCATGGGGGTGGGTGAGAAGAGCAGCCATGAAGGTCTTGGGGCTGGGGTGCCTGGGGACAGGCAGTCCCCCGAAGGCAAACACGGGGCGGGGGAAGGAGAGATCACAGAAAGAGAGACACACACACACCCAGACAGACACGGGGGTGTGTGTGGAGTGGGCGTGTGAAGGGAGATAGACAGAAGAGGCAGGAGACAGATGGGGGAGGCAAGTTCGGGAGCGAGACAGAGAGGGACAGAAAGGGAGAGACAGACAGACAGGCAGAGGGAGTCAGATGGGGGCTTGGGTGAAAGATAGCCAGAAGAGCCAAAATAAAGAAAAGCCCCTGGAGAAAGCGGGAGGGACAGAAAGTTGGAAAAGGGACAGAGAAATAGAGGGGCTGAGACCCTGAGGCCAGAAGGGTGTCCCCTGCGCACAGGGATGGAGGAGCCGGGAGGTGTGTGTGTGTGTGTGTGTGTGTGTGTGTGTGTGTGTGTGTCTGTGTGTGTGTGTGTGTGTGTGTGTGTGTGTGTGTGTGTGTGTGTGTGTGTGTGTGTGTGTGTGTGTGTGTGTGTGTGTGTGTGTGTGTGTGTGTCGGAGTGGGGCAGGCTCACCTGTAGGTGGAGCAGGCTGTTCTCCTGGAGGTAGAGGTACTGCAGGCTGACCAGGCCGCGGAAGATGTTGCCGGGCAGGCTGCTGAGCTGACAGCGGTACAGGTGCAGCGACTGCAGCCGCTCCAGGCCCTGGAAGGTGTCGGGCTCCAGAGAGCGCAGGTGCCGGTTGTCGCCGAGGTCCAGCTCCTCCAGGGCCTGCAGGTGGCGGAAGGTGCCCGGGTAGATGGTGGAGAGGTTGTTGGAGAAGAGCCACAGGGTGAGCAGGCTGGGCCCGAAGGTGCCTGGCCGCAGCGTGCGGATGAGGTTGTTCTGCAGGAAGAGGCGCTGCGTGCTGGGCGGCAGGGACAGCGGCACCGACGAGAAGTTATTGGCCTGGCAGCTCACGGTGGGCGGGGACGAGTAGCAGGTACAGAGCATGGGGCAGCTGGGGGCTGCTGGGGGCAGGGCCAGGAGCATCAGCAGGAGGCAGGCCGAGGCGGGACCTGCGGGGAGAGGGAGGGGGGCCTCTCTGGGTGGATGGCTGGGGTGGGAGTGCCAGCTGGTGGAGGGGGGAGCCCACCCACCCCTAGTGGGACCCTGGCTGGGAGCCTTGTGTTCCTAGTGGGGTGGGGGATTCTGGGTACAACCTCAGAGTTGCTAGAGGCCTCCGCTTTTTGAGGCTCCCAGTATATTAAAAAGTAAAGAAATGCCAAGAGGACATTGTAGAAAGCACTGCGATAGGTTGAAAGTTGTTTGATGAGTGATCAGAGTGACTGTCCACTTTCATTCCTGTTTTCACTATGGTAGATCTGACCGTGTTAACAGTCAGGGCTTCTCAACCTTGGTCTTGAGAGGTGGGCAGGGCAGTTCTTTGTTATGGGGCACTCCTATATGATGTCCTACGTAGGGTGTTTAGCAGCATCCCTGTCCTCAACCCACCACATGCATAGCACCTCTCCCCCTCTCCCCCGGGCCCCGTTATGATAACCAGAATGTCCCTAGACATGGGCAGATATCACCTGGGGAGCAATATCAACCCCATTTGAGAATGGATGGACCTAAATTGAGACCCTCTGTGAATCTAAAGACCGTGTGAAATGGCCCTCAGGCTTCCCTTGAGGTCCTGTCTTGCTGACCCACTGCTGACCGCAGCCTTCCTCCTTCACCTATCCACCCTGGAAGGGCTCTTGGGGACCAGGGGGCAGTGGGTCTTCAACAGGGGCCACCAGCCACCTACAACAGAATCAGCCAGGGATCCTGGAAAGCAGGCAGTGTCCTCCGCCCTGCCTGTGCGCAATCGGCATTCCTGGGGGTAGCCCGGGAACCTGCATTTTACACCCCAAGTGCTTCTCATTCAAAGTCACTTAAACAGTTTTTTTCAAAGTAACTTTTGAAAGTTGGCTGTGATCCAACCTTCTTGTGCTACAGATGCAGGGGCAGGCCCAGGGAGGCCCAAGGGTCTGGGGCTGAAGAGTTGTGCCTAGGCCCCAGTATCCCTGGGCTACAGCAGGAGGTGCAGGGCCCCTCATCCACCCCTGTCCCCTGGCCTTCTGCCCCTCTCCTGCAGCTGATGAAAGTTCTGGGCTGAAACTGGCTTGACCTCTGCCCTTCATTATGAGTTTCAGAAATCTTGGGATTTCCTTCTGGCAGGTTTGCCTGGGAGAAGGAGAGCCTACACCCCAAAAGCCAGGTGGTTATCCCCTGGGTACAGATCCAGTGAGCACCTTCTGCTCCAAGCAGTGGCCTAGGCCTGCCAAGGCAGAGGAAGACGCCATCCTTGGACCTAAGGACCTGAGATCCTGGGCTCCCGGGTTCCGAGACACGGAGGGAGAGCCTGAGGGGTCCATGACTTCTGTATGCCTCGTGTCAGAGGCTGCTGTGGGTGAATGTGTGTGTGAGCTGGGCGCTCTCTCCACGAAGTGCTGCTGAGCCCGGGGTGTGCACCTGGCGCCCACAGGCCCCGCGTGTGGCGTGGACATCACGGCTGCTCCTGCACCTCCTCCCGTGGGGGGATGTGAAGGTGCCAGGTGGGGGACCCGTCCCACGGCGAGTGTCCCCGGCCCCTCCCCGCGCCGGGCGTGCAAGGGTGTGTCCGCCGCCCTCCGCGCGTGTGTGAATACCGGGCCCCGTGCGTGTGTAGGCTGGGTGTGATGTAATACTCAGTGACACAGCGGCTGCTGTTCATTCGTTCACACCACCTCCGCGTTTCTCGGCCCTTCTCACCCCTCCCCCGTGCGGCGTTTCACGATTACTTTCTCCTCTTGAGTTTTTCAGAGCCACGTGGGGTGGAGGAGCACGTCTCTCACCCCTCAACCCAACCAGGCAGGGTGGGGTATGGGGACCCAGTAGGGAGAGCCCTGGGTGGGTTTCAAGAGGGCTGAGGTTCTGGGCTTAGAACACAAAATCTCAGAGCTGGAAAATCCTCCGTGTTCATCCTATTTGAACTCTGGTTCTACTGAGGTGACAGCTGAGGCTCAGAGAGGGCAAGCAACTTGCCCAAGGTCACACAGCAAAGTGGTTGGCAGGGCAAGGGCCAGAAAGGAGTCTCCTGATGACAGGCTAGGGCACTTCCCTTCCTGGTGGAGTCACCCTCTGAGCTCACTTCCCCCAAGGACTTGACACCAGAGAAAGCCAAATCTCTCTGTGATCCCTTAATCCCATCCCTTAGCCAGAAGCTCACAGAGAGTGCATTCAGGAGGCCGCCAGCCCTCAGGAGGATTACGGAGCTTTTTCCACAGCCTCTGGAGCCGACTGTTCCCCCAGGAGAGACAGAGGGAAGGACATGCGAGCCCAGAGTGCTCCAGAGTCAGGAGCCAGTACCCTGGCACCAGGGTCTCTTCCAGCTTGGAGGCTCAGCAGGGACTGGCAGGGGCCCCACTCATCCCTCTTACCCATGACTCCCGGGTCCCCTGCCCACCCACATTAGGGAGCTTCCTTCCCCACATCCCCTCCTCTTGCCCACTGTATCTCCCCCCATCACGGCCCACCTTCCCACGGCTGAGATGGTGTTCCCTGTGGGCTCTCTGAGGAGGGGCCCTGGGCCGGGGGCCCCTCCGTGACAGCTGCTGCGTAACAGTGACTCTGTTGCCATTTCTGGCCCTCGCTGCCACTGTGCAAAGCAGCTGTAACCCAAGGAGCCTCATCCATAATTCAGGCTGCGGCTCTCACTGGAAGCGAGGAGGAGGGGAAGGTGGGGGGCTCTGGCTGCCTCTGCCCCTGGGCCTGGCTGGAGAGCTCCTGGGCAGAGGCGGCAGACCTGGTGAATGGTGCCTTCCTCTCCCTCCTCCACCTTCAGCCCCTGCCTGGCATGTGCCCTTTTCCTTCTCGCCACTGTCCCTTCCCCACCCTCTGCTTCTCACGGCTTTAACCCGTCACTCCTTCCCTCCAGGCCCGTGTCTTCTCTCTCCCCAAGGACCACAGTTTCACTCCCGGCCCCCATTTTGTAACTCCCTGGCAAAGACTGGGGCAAGATGCACAGTGTCAGAGCAGGAGATGCAGCCATCTCATCAGGCAACAGGAGCAAACCCCTTATTTCACAGGGAGTACCCTCAAGGGCTGGGGAGGGGAAGGGTCCAGTTCTGAGTGAGCAGCCCAGGCTTCCTGACCTGAATCTCTGACAGCCTGCCTCCAATATCTTTCTCAAAGGCTTCGTGTCATTACTCCACTACTATCTGGGCCCAGGAAATCCCATTCTAACACCACCCTCCCCGCCTCTGCTCATCCCATCCTATCTCTTTCCTTTTCTTTTTTTCTCAAGTCAGCAAGTGATGGCTAGAGTTGCAGGCGAGCATGGAGCAGGGATGGGCAGAAACCATCCATTAGTGAGCACCTACTGCGTGCCAGCCACTGTATTTGTAGGTCTTTGTGTGTAGAATACAATATAACGTAATCCCCAGGAGATCAACATTATGGCCCCCAATTTGCAGGCGAGGGGAGGGAGGCTCACACACACATGAAATGAGTTGTTTCAAGTCATGCACCTAGAACAAGGTGGAACCCAGACTGGATAAGTCCATGTCTCTGACCTTTCTTTGGGAGATCCTCATGTCATCCACAGAAACCACCTGAGTGAGAGTTGCTGCACTCCAGGTAACAGGGGCAGGGGGACAGGAGCTGCACCCAGGGGCACAGGGCTGGGCCAGCAATGACACTGGGTCTGTTTGGCTGTTCAGGGTCAAGGCAAGGAAGGGACCCAGGCTCTCTGCAACTTTCCCTTCTGGGCTCTAGGCTGTGGTTATTCTAGAGGACAGCAGGGAGCCAGGAAGCAATGACCAGTGTCCAAAAGATGTGGCCAGAACTGACCGGGGGAAGGAACAGAGAGAGAAAGGCCAGAACCCGATATTGATCCTGGAAGGCTGAGGTGCCCAGAGCCAAAAAGTATCCATTCACCGAGGGACCGTTGTCAAGGACTCCGGGCTATCAGCCTGGAGCACCAACGCTCACAAACAAAGTTCTCAGCCCAGGAGGTCCCCCTTTAGTCCAGAGACCCCGGTGAAAGAAGAAAATTGAGGAGGAAGCAGACGGACACAGGCTGGAGGGCAAGAGCCACGGTGCCAACCTACAGGGCAGAGCAGCCCCAGGAAAATGCTCCCTGGAAAGGGAGTCCAGGCCTCTGGCTCTGAAGGAGGGGCACACGGGGTCCCAGACAAGAAGCAACAGCTCCACACTCAAAAGGCTAGGAAGGGCTGGGGCCTCTGGGCAGATGCTGAGGGGGCAGGGGCTGAGGAGGTGGTGGTGATGCCAGTGACGCAGGGGCCTGGGGAGGCACTGACGCGGGTGACGGAGGTTTAGAGCTGCTGCAAACAGCTTCTCACCCTGCCAGAATGTAACACCCCAAAATAAGCAGTCACCGTGGTGGCAGCGGCAGGATCCGACGACGAGGCCCCGAGATATAAATGGCAGCACAGAGCCAGCCAGAGTGCCTGCCCTTGAAGGCTGCCACCCCACTCAAATGTGAATGTCCGCCCTCACCGTTCACCCTCACAGCTGCCCCCAAGACCCTGAGCTCAGAGTCCAAGGTCTGGCCCCACTGGCCGCTCCCTGAGAGAAAGGATGTGTCAGGCAAGCGCTTTGGAAATGGAGGGCTTCCCACGTGGAAGTGGTTACCAGAAGCCTCTTTGTCTCATCTCTGGGCAGCCCCCCTGATCTCTCTCTCATCCTTTTCTCTCCTTTCTCCCCTCCCTTCCTTTCCAGCCCCTATCCCCATCCTGATTAACCCAGCCCCTCTCCCATCTATGGTTTCCCATCTCAACCTTAGTTCTCATCCTGACCCTCTTTCCCTGTTCCTGACACCCCATCTCTGTCCACCATTCCCATCCTCCTCTGGTTTCTGGGGTTCTGATTTTCCTACTCCCCTTTCCTTCCTGGCCCTCAGGGTCCCAGCCCTCTTTCTCTTTCTCATTACTGCCACCCTCAGGCTCTGGGCCCCTGTCCCTAGTGGCCCTAGTCTGCCCTCCACCCCTCGCCTAATCTGGTCTCCCCTCTCCTTCCCTGTTCCTCCGTCTTAACGAGGGTCCCACTTCCCTCCAAGCTTTTCCCGTCTAACCTCTATTCCTCCTCCTCCTCCCCATCTCCCTCTGCCAGCCACTCTCCATCCTTGACTGGGCCCTTCCTATCCCCCTCGGCCTTCCCCACCCCACCACCAATCCCTGGCCCACACCCTTGTCGGTCTGTCACTCAGTCTGGGGAACTAACCCGTTTCTAGTGCCCTCCCTCTGTTCTACCAGGGAGGGACGTTTGGATTTCTCTCTGCGCCCCCAGTCCTCCCAGACGGTTCCCTACCCACATTCTCCGTCCTCCCAGGTGACTGGAAAGTGCTGAGGCACCGGGCACTGAGAAGCTGCTGAGTCGGCGCTTCCCCAGCCGGTCCGAGTCCTCGGCGTCCCCCGGAGCAGGTGGAGCCGGGACAGCGGAACCTGAGCCTCCCTCCCCCTCCCAGCCGGGTCCGCCCGCCCCTTGCATCCCTTCTCGGTCACGAGCTCCCGGCACAGCCCGGCAGGCTCCGAGTCGGGTGCGCTGCTCCAGCCGGCGGCACTGGGGGCGGGGGCGGGGCCCGGGGCTAAGCGTTTTTCCCTCCCCGGGTGCCCCCATACCCACCGCCGCCCCACCCTCGCGCCCTCAGGGGAGGGGGCGCCCTGCTCCCCTCCGCAGGATGCCCTCCCGCAGGCTGGGATCCCTACCTTGCAGCAGGCTCCTGAGCCCGGGCAGCATCTTGTCTCGACGCTCGGGGGAGAGGGCGGCGGGGGGAGGGCGCTCCCACTCGCTCCCTGAGCCCGCCAGACGGACGGCGGGGACTCCGCGGGGCTCCGGGAGGGCCCGGGAGTCCCCTGGCTGTGTGGCCCGGCCGCGGCGCTCTACCCTGCGCCCCCCGGACTGCAGACCTCGAGAGGAGCCATCGGCCCCGACGGGACGGGGCGGGGCGTGACGGGACAGGGAGGGCTGTAGCTGACCGTCGACGACCGGTGCCCGCGCCCCCCAGCAGCGCAGGCAGCGCGCGGGTCCGTCAGTCCGTCGGTCCGTGCGCCCCGGCTGCTCGCGGAGGGAGAGTGGGGACGGCTCTTCCCAACCACCCCTCCTCCTTCCTGCACTCCCTGGCTCCTCCCTCGCTTTCTAGCTGGACGACTTAACTCTTTCCTGGCCACTAGGAGGCGGGAGCTGTTCTCTAGCCCCGTCCATCACAGACCCCTCCCTTTCCTGGGAAACCCGGAGGACTGTGTTCGATCGCCTTCGTGGCGCCACGCTTCTAGAGAAATCCCTTCCTGTGGGGGTGCGATAGTGTAAGGGAACCCCGTGGACTCCTCCAGTTTTTCCCCTCCCAACTTTCCTGGAGGAGCTGGGCTCCCGAGTCACCTCTCCCTCCTTGCCGGGTGCCAGGCACCCGATGTCCAGGCCTCCAGCGTTTCTCTCCTCTGGGAGAGCTCCAAGATTCCACTTTCCCTTCCGTTCCCGGACCCCGAGCCCTGAGTGTGTGCCACTATAAGAATAGTCTATGCAAGAGTCTGTGGGTGCAAGACCAGCGCACATACGCGTGCATGCGCGCGCAAGGACGCTTGTGCAGGTGTGACTGAGTGCTTGCACGCTTTTATACGGGCCAGGGGAAGCAGGGTTACGTGAGTGTGCGAACCGATGAGCCGCTGAATGCCCAGCAGCATGTGTGTCTGCCCTGGTGGGAAACGCGCGCCCGCGTGAGAGTTTGGCGCAAGCGAGCTTGGGGATGGGTGGCCAGAGTATGTACACCCTGGTGTGTGTAAGTCCCTTAACGCATTTACAAGCGAGTGCAAGTTTGGGTGCGCTTGTGTCTCATCACCCTCGAGGGGGATAGAAGATTTAAAGGTGAGAGGAGAGCTTTGGCTTCACGGGAGCTTCTTCTACTTCCTTTTCAAGAGGGGTGCATTCTGATTTCTTCGGGGCCCCTTGCGCCCCTCATGCCTCTCGTGGCCTCGTTCGGGGCGATACCAGCAGACCCGCGACCTAAGCGTCCCCTTACAAAGGAGGCGATGCAGATCACCCTGGCCTTGACCTGGTGCAGGGCGTCGGGCATCCGGACGTTGAGAGCCCCTTCGGCGCAGGACAGGCGCAGGGCCCTCGAGGTAGCCGTTTGGGGGACCATGGCCAAGCGGCGCAGGCGGGGTTGGGACTGCTGGAGCGGCGCCTAACCGCCGGTGCGAGGGCCATCTGCGCGAAGCCGGGCCCGGCCGGAGGAAGCGCGGGAGTCCCGGGCGGCCGCTTCCACCTATAAAGAAACCCCTCGCCCCTCCGCCTGACTCTCTGGCTCCTCCTCTCCTGTCTGCGCCAGAGCGCAACGCAGCGCCTGGCATACAGTCGGCGCTTTATAAATGCTGGTCTCATTTTTCCATTCATTCTCCGTTCCATCCATAATGTCATTCTTCCCTCGTTCTCATTCGATTTCTCTAATTTTCTCCCCCAAATCTTATTCATATTTTATGGTCTCCGTCTCTCTGTTCCCTCCCTCCCTTCCTCCCCTCCTTACTGTCTCCCTGTCATTTCCTTCCTTTATGCATCTGTTTCTTTCTGTCACTGTCTTCTCTGTCCCTCTCACTTTCTGGCCGTGTCTCTGTCGCTTCCCTTCTGTCCTTGTGGCTCCCTGCCTCTCCATCTTTGTGTTTTATGTCTCGCTATCTCTGTCCCTACGTCCCTTTCCACCCCGTTTCATTAGACGTCTCCGAGCCCTCTGGCACCTTGACGCTTGGGCGCCCCCTTCTGGCTCCATCCTTTGCCCTTCCTGGGCTCCCACGCCCTCCGAGCGCCTAAATTTCCTCTCCCCGCCCGTCTTATGTTCAGATGAGGTAGGAGCGGAAAGGGGCGTCTCTGGGGCTCCAGTCTCCCTCCCATCTCTAGAAGGCAGGGTTCCTGCGTTTCCCGGGACCCACCCTGCCGAAGGCCCGCGCCTGGGAGGAGGGCCTGGAGGGGGCGGCGGGGAGGCAGTGTTGGGGGTAGCAGGGTGGGATTTGGCGTCCTTCCCCGGAATGAGCCGCGGCACAATCTGTCGCTGGGTTTGTTTGCCGAGCTGCCTCCGGAGCGCAGTGGGGCTGGCTCCCGGGGAGCGAAATATCACAAGATGCGGAGACAGACGCTGAGGGGCGGGTGGGCGGCGGGGCTGACTCAGGTGTGTGCTGTCATCGGCTCCTTGGGCCAGCACTCTTCTGAGAGGGGTGGGGGGTGGGACCCTGGGCTCCCAACACAATTGGGGACCCAAAGCTGGGAGGGGTCCCTCCACCCCGGGATGAGCTGCAGGAAAGGGAGGTGCTCCTGTCAATCATCCTTGGCTCCAGTCCTGTCCTTCAGGCCTGGGAGCCCCAAAAGACACCGCAAATGTGGGTGTGCCACAGGCGGTCAAAAATCCCTCTGCTCGTATTCCACTATACAGGCGTCGGTTTCCTATAATTATCTGCTGAATCACCACTTTCCCCTACTAGAACGCCAGCTTTTTGAGGGCAGGAAATTCCTCTTATCCGTCTTCGTGTCCCCAGCAGGTGCTCAATGAACACTGTTGGATGGATGAATGTCGGGTGGGTGGATGGCTCTCTCAGTTTGCAGGAAACATCACAATGCCTTCGGTTTTCCCCGTGGAGCATTCTGATCCCTTGTTCCTCCTCTGCCTAGCCACATTTGCAGCCCCCCGAATTCCCAACCTCTCCTCCAGACAGACAGGGAATTGGAAACAGCTCTCCCTGAAGACCAGAGTCCTCTAAGAAAGTTACTCCCCTCCCCCGTGCCTCAGTTTTCTCAACTGTGCAGTGGAATATACCACCACGCATAAGCTTCAGCTTATCCAGTAAATCTCCAGTCAGTCAAGGTATGAAAAAGTGCTTAGTCAAATGAGGCTCTGACCAGTGTCTGTGGTGGTCACTGTTGCTACTACTCTTTTCGTGGTGATTCTTAAGACCGTTGTCTCAGTAGAATATGTCTGATCGAGTTGAACGTCTGCAGTTAGACGTTTTGAGATCGAAGGGAATAAACTGATGGTAAAATGTAACTGAGGGTTGTGCCTTGAGGGCATCTAGGTCCGTTCCTGGCTAGACTGTTGGCTCGGCTCTGGGAGGGGGCGGGGCGGGGGGGCGTCGTCCTCAGGACTTGCCATAGAGCTGGCCCGCCCTCTGGTGGCTGTAGGTGGATCTGCATCCCCAAGGGAAGCCGAGGCTCCTAGGGAAATGGGCGGTTGAACTGGATTTTCCCTGAGGATTCACCGTGCTGAGGGAGAACTGTGAGGTTTGGCAAGGAGGTCATGTAGAAGAAGCAGGACATTGACAGAACCGAGATAAATCTTAACTTCATCTATGAGTTCCCACTTACGGGACCTGTCTGTTGAGTCCATGGAATTTCCCTGGTTCTTTTCTCCACCTACTTGGTAACTTCACCGTATGACCCTTGGCAGTTGGCATATGAGGTTGGGCGGCTCCATGGTCGGGAGCAAAGGCTTTGCCAGGTTCATGCCCTGGCTCTGCTGCTTACTTAGCTAGATGACCTTGGGCAAGGTGTTCAGTTTTCTCATCTGGAAAATGGGAGAGGGGACAATAGTAGCTCCCAGCTCATCTGGTGGTTTAAGGATTAAATGAGATAAAGCATGAAAGAACCTCACAGCGAGCGTGACCCTATGCCCAATAGACACGAGTCATATTAGTGTTAATTTTCTCGTTTAGACTAATGTCCACCTGAAGAAATAGATGTTTCCGTCTAGGGGCAGAAAGTAAAGCTACGACCTGAGGTCTCAGAAGTCATGAATGGCAGAGCGCTGTCTGGGAGTCAGCCCTTAGTTCTTCCTTCCCACCTGGTTGTGTGTGTGTCTGACCTGCTCCTGCCGTAAACCAGGGCCGCCTGCCCAGCATGATGAAAGCGATCCAGACCTGAATTCAAAGTCTTGCGCTTTAGCTAGGACTCTGCCTCCGAGTGGCTGTGTAATGTGGGCCAGACCTCTCTCCTCTCTGGGCTTCAAGCTCCCCATTATTGAAAGGTATGTTTTGAATCCAATGCCCTTGAAGGTCCCACAAAGCATTGACTTGGTGAATCCTCCTTTCTCTGTGACTCTGGAATCAGAAGCTATGAAAATGAAGTCTCTCAGCTAGATTCCAGCTCTGGGGTTGTGATGTCCCAGAGGAAGACCAGAATTTCTTCCCCAGATTGCTCCCAGTGGCCAGCTGGCCTGATCTTGAGCCTTGATGGTGATCATACACTCTGGAGGGAGGGGAAAGAGCTGTGCCTGGACTTGCCACCCAGAACCTTTGCCCGTGAGCTCCACGTCCTACTCTGCCTGGCCTGATGAGGACGGGGCTGCCTTCAGGTCCTTTCTAAAACAGGGAAGAAAACCTACACTAGATTCATTTAAAGGGCAAAGGTGTCAGAACGTGCTTTCTCCTTCCCTGTTTGGTTTCTGGGGTCTCTGCCCATCTCTATTATTTATAATAATAACTGGCCTTTATTAACTACTTGCTTCATGTCATGAATTTATGTGTATTCGCTCACTTAACATTCAGAGCAGCTCTATGTTGGAGCAGGGGGAAGTCTATTAATATCGCCTTTTTACAGATGGGGATGCAAATTCAGAGACTTTGTACTACTTTTAGATCTGGGCAAGAAGGTCTTGCCCTGGGTTCCTTGCTTTAGAGACCTTTGCTCTGGTCCTCCTGCAGCCAGCACCCTCCATGAGGCAAAAGTCCCTGAGCCCAAGGGGATGTGCTCTGAAAGCCTGCATTCTCCTTTTATTTTTTAAAAAGATTTTATTGAAGTGTAGTTGATTTATAATGTTAGTTTCAGGTGTACAGCAAGGAGATTTAGTTATACATATACATACATATATATAGTTTTTCTTTTCAGATTCTTTTCCGTTACATGTTATTACAAGAAATTGAATGTAGGTCCCTGGGCTATACAGTAGGTCCTTGCTGTATTCTTCTTTTAAGGCTACTCTTTGGGTATCTAGGATTCTGGAATCTCTTGCTCAAATGGCTCTAGGCTACTTCTAGCACCTGAATGGGTGTCTTCTCCCACCTGCCTTCTGCCAGCATGTGTGCCCCTGGGGTGGCTGAGGGGCAGCTGTTTGGAGGGCATGTGGGTGGAGCTTGCACACGTGGGTGGGATATTCCCACATGTGTACATGAGGCCCCTTGTTTGGGACAGAGCTGTGTTTGGGAAGAGAGGAGGAGATGGCTGGATTTCTACATAGAACTCCAAGAAGTTGGATCATCCTAGATTTGAACTAGCCTTCCAACATCAGGTTCCTCTGAAGAACACTGAAGAGATACGTCGGTGTGGCAGGAGGCTAGGGGTACCTTGTGGGCAGGGGTTGCCAGGCGTGGACTGGTGGCGTGAGGCGGACCCTCTCAGCCTGTGGTACCAGAGCCTCTCTTGGCGTTCCGGCCTGCCTCTGCAGATGTTAAGGGCAGCTGGACCAAGAGGTCACCTGGCTGCATCAAAGGTGACATGGCTAGGAAGCTATGGAGCCAAGACTCTGAATCCAGGAACGTGTGATTTTTCCCTTCTTTCATGAAGTTCCATGCTCGTCTTGACCAAAAGTCAGAATTTTGGCTCCCTGGAGGTCTATTGGTTAGAAAGTGGGATCCCATTGTATCTGTTGCAGTGCCCTTCCTGGCAAAGAGAGCCTCCCTCTCTCACTAGACTATGAACTCCCGGAGTGCAAGGTCCATGTCTCCTTTGACTTATTTGTTTCGTGTACCTGGCACAGCCTGACCATGTTGCTGACCTGTTGGACCCCTCCCCACCCCACCCTTGTCTAGCGAGGAAGATGCTAATTGAACAATCATGGTGCAAGGCGCTACTGGTCATGCTGATATGCAGCAATGGGTGAAAAGCCTGGGCTGGAGAGTGGGTGTGGGGAAGTATTTGGAAGCCCTGGGGGTGGCTACGAGACTAGTTGCCTTACACCTTTAGCCTGGGAACCCATATTCTAGGGCGAAAGACTCTAACGAGTCCCCTTCCTTGTTGCATTGATTTTCTAACCCCTCCCCCACCTCCTTGGAGACACCAGGTGAGCAAGGGTGCTTAGCGCTTCCCCTCACTGTGGGATCCTCCATGGACAACATTTTTCTTATCTACACAGTGAATGAACAGGAGACAGTAATCCCATTCCCCTCCAATTCTGTGTGCTGAAGCCACTGAATTTGCAAGGGAGCATGAGGGGCATTGTTGGAGTCAGTACAAATAGCCACAAGTACACGGGACATGGACCCCCTGCCATTCCCACCCCCACTGCACAGTTCAGAGCCCCTCTACAGGATCGAGCCCAGAAGCCTACTGACAGATTTCTCTGTCTCTCAGCCCCTTTCCTCAGTTCATCTCAAAGTTAATCTTCCCAAGGTGTAGTTTTGATCACTCACCCTCCTGCTCAGAAGCCTCCCATTGCCAAATCTGGCTGGCAGATGATGAATATTTATCGACTGTGGAGTGCTCATTCGGATGGATAAGAAAGGCCTGCAGACGTCGGCAGATAAACAGGTGAAGGATGTGGATCACTCCTTCACCCAAGAGGGCAAGTAGAGAGTAAACAGATACCCTGAAAATAGTTCAACTGGTTAGTGATCAAAGAGATGCAAATGAAAGCAGGATGGAGATAGTGTTTCAGACTTATTAAATTAGCAGAATCTACAAACACCATCGCCCTGTACTGGCAAGGCTGGATGACGTCTGTGCTCTTCCATCTCTGGGAGCAGTGTGCACAGCTCAGGAAAACCACCTAGTACAAGGGAACCAGGGCCTTGAAAATATTATTACCTCTTGCCCCGTTAATCTCACTTCTGGGAACTGATCTTAAGAACAGAATTCTACAGAAGAAAAAAGCTCCAGGCATGCCCTTGGCATTATCCTCCTATAGTTCTCCAGGCAGTGAGATGGTTAAGATAAACCATGGCTAATCTAGTCAATGCAATATGATGCTGCCACAGAAATGATAATTACAAAGACCAAGCAGAAGTGTAGAAACTGTTTCTAATATCATGTTTGTTGCAGGATGCAAAATTTGCATGAACATTGTGATTACAACCACGAGCAGTAAGTATTCGGGCTGACAAAGTCCAGAGGAGAATATGCAAAGATAAAAATCATTCAAGGTTGGGGAAATGAGTGGTTTTCCTTTTTTGTTTAAGAATCTTCTTTGTTAATGTTAAAATATTTTCTCGACAGAATGGAAGCTATAAAATATACAACTTCTTTTATTGCTGTTAGGGTACAATCAAAACTCATTAGCCTGTACTCATTGTAATGATCAAATATTAAATATTAATAATTAACTTTAAAATGTGAAGTAATAGTTAAATAATTTGAAAAAAAAATAATGATCACACTTGTTAGTTGTTTACTAGATTCCAGGCAGTGAGGTGAATGAGTTGTGCATATGAGTTCGTGGATTGTTACCACAACCCTGTCAGCCAAAACTAATCTTATCCCCATTTTTTTTTTTTTCTGGGAGGCAGTTAATTAGGTTTACTTATTTATTTATTTTTTTCATGGAGGTACTAAGGATTGAACCCAGGACCTTGTGCATGTTAGGCAGGTACTCTACGGCTCAAGCTATACCCTCCCCCTCATCTTACCCCCATTTTACAGAATAGGAACCTGAGATCATGCCAGGTTAGCCCACCTGCCTCAGTTTATGCTTCAGCCCAGGCTGTCTGATTCCACAACTTGTGGTGACTTCCATCATGGGCTTTGGGTGTCCATGTTTAAGGAACTTCCATCATTAATGTATCACCAGCATGATTTTGGGGGGAAAACTGTGGTTCGCACACCATGTATGATGATTTACTTGATTTTAAAATTTAAATCAACTCAATTTTTAAACTTTCTCATGCCTATGCTAATATTATCCTAAGGAAGAATCCTCAGGGAATCATCTGTTCAATGTGTTGGTTGTATTTTTCAACGTACAATAAAATTTAAAAAGAACATTAATAGTGTTTAAAAAAATCACTGAAGATCATCTTTTTTTGCAGCCAATAAAAATTATGTATGTATATATTTTTTGCTGAATTTGCCAAGTGTGTGTTTTTTTCATTTGTTTGTTTTTTAATTGAAATATAGTCAGTTCATAATGTGTCAGTTTCTGGTGTACAGCATAATGTTTCAGTCATACATATACATACATAGAGGCGTTTTCATATTCTTTTCCATTATAGGTTACTACAGGATACCGAATATATTTCCCTGTGCTCTACAGAAGAAACTTGTTGTATATCTATTTTATATATAGTAGTTAGTTATCTGCAAATCTTGTGCTCCCAATTTATCCCTTCCCACTCCCTTTCCCCCCGGTAACCATAAGTTTGTCTTCTCTGTCTGTGAGTCTGCTTCTGTTTTGTAAATAAGCTCATTTGTGTCTTTTTTTTTTTTTTTTTTAGAATCCACACATAAGTGATATCATATGGTATTGTTTTTCTCTTTCTGGCTTACTTCACTTAGAATCATGATCTTCAGGTCCATCCATGTTGCTGCAAATGGCATTATTTTATTCTTTTTCATGGCTGAATAGTATTCCATTGTATAAATATACCACAACTTCTTTATCCAGTCATCTGTCGATAGATGTTAAGGTTGCTTCCATGTCTTATCTATTGTAAATAGTGCTGCTATGAACATTGGGGTGCATGTATCTAAGATCTTGTACACCTCTGTTTGGGAAAAACTGAACTATCTTATGCCATAATCAGTCCCAGCCTCCCACTCCAGTCTTACTCCCTCTATACCCCTGCTGTCTCAGCTACAGCCATCTTGAGGCCTGAATCCAGCCCAGCCAGATCCTCTCTATGGGCTCTCCCGGCCCCTCCCAGCTCCTCTCAGCCTGGCCCTGTGTCCCCTCTCTGCCCCCAGGCTCAGTGCATCCCCAGGGTTTGCCTGAGCCAAATCCAGATCAAAGCCATTAATGGACGAAGAGAACACTCAGATTCAGAGGCTGCTCAGCACAGTAATTAATTCCCATTTATTAAGCTCCTATTCTGTGCCAGGCCCTAAACTACAAGTTTTATATACATGACCTCAATTGGCTCTTTCTGTTTTCCATCTCTGGATTAAACTATATACATTAAAAAAATTCTTTTTATTATGTTGTGGTAAGAACACTGAATGAGAGATCTACCTTTTGACAGATTTTTCAGGGCATAATGCCACATCATTATCCATCGGCACAATGTTGTACAGCAGATCTTTAGAATTTATCTTGCATAACTGAAACTTGCTACTGGCTCCTTATAATGACTTTGTGAAATCAATATAATTTTTAATTTCTACTTTGTATGTTAGGGAACCTAGACTCACAAGGCTTAAGGCATCTGCTCAAGTCACACAGTGGGTGAGTAACAGAGCTCAGATTCAAATCTAAAACTGTTTGACCCCAGCGTCCTTCTTACCGCTCTGGTCCTGGGTCTTATTAGTGATGGGGCCAACAGCTCCCACCTCCATGCCCTCCAAAGGGGGCTTATGAATTTCTTGCCTCACCAGTGTGTGGGGAAAAGAGGCACTTATTCATTATGAGCGGGGGTTTCAATGGGTGCAACCACTTAAGAAGAGAATTTGACAATAGCTATGAAATTTTACATGCACACGCTCGTGGACCCCAAAAATAATTATCCTGTTATTATTCTCAAAATGTGCACAAAGACATCTGTAGCTTGATAGTCATTGTAGCCTTGTTTGTAGTCGCATGTGATGCAGAAGACACCACCTAAGTGTCATCAACAGGGGACTGATTACATTAATTTCAGTACATTCATACACAGCCATCAAAAAGACTGAGGGAGGTCTATAGGTTCTTATATGGAACAATACCAAAGATACTAAGTTAACACAGCAAAGTGCAGAACAGTGTAATAGCATATTACCATTTGTATCAAAACCCTGTGGGATGAAATATATATCTAATTATACACACATGTACTGAGACACACATAGCCTATCTCTGGAAGAACATTAACAGAACAGGTAAGAGTGGCTGCCCAGAATTTTGTATCTGAAGGACGCAGGTTGGGATGGAGGGAGGGGCTGATCTGGCAGCAGTGTGTGTCTAGCCTGCAGGCTGTACTGGGTCTCAGGGTAATCTGAGGTGTCTGTATGCGAGTAACAAAGATCTCCGCACTACATGCCCCCACAGCCACCCTGGGGCACTGCCCCACATCATGGGAGACTTATTTTTCACTAGGTAACCTTTTGTGCTGTTTTTTGTTTTAAACCTGTGCATGTATTACCTCTAATAATTAAAAATTTAAAATGAAATAAAGAAGAATTTCCTACCTGAGGCAAGACCCACCTAAACGGGGCCGGGGAGGTGGGGGTCATCTCCAGGCTACAGGTGGAGCCTCTTCCACAGCACGCCGGGACCCAGGCACCCTTTCTCCTTGTCATTTTTCAGTTGAAGATTTTATCCTCTCCCTTTCCTAACCAGCAGCCGGGTGGCTTCAGAGGCAGGATTTTGGCTGAGACTTACTTCACTAGCTTTGCTGAGTCCACGGACTTTATTTCCTTGTTTCTAAGATGGGGCTAGTGTATATTTCACAAGGTGCTTGCGAGGGGACAGGAGGCGGTCTTAAGCAGTACACAGAGATGGGACAGGACAATGGGGAGACCTTTCTGTGTATGACCTTGGCAAAAAGGGAATTGTTGGCCCGTGAGGGGGTCAGACCAGTGTGCACAGTGGGAGTGGAAAGGATGCCCCTCACCAGTCAGAGTACGTTGGGAATGCAAGTTATAGAAAAACCCAACCCTAACTGGCTTATCCAGGACTCCTCGTCCATCTTCAGGAGGAAAAAGCAGGCCTTTCCCAGTCATGGGATGAAACTCTTTCTCTTTTCACTGGGATATCTTAGGTCAAAACCCACTTGAACAGGGGAGGGTAGAGCTCCGTGGTAGAGCTCATGCTTAGCATGAACAAGGTCCTGGGTTCAATCCCCAGTACCTCCATTAAAAAAAAAAAAAACCCACTTAAGACAAGTGTCACCTAGAGGGTAATCTATCTTGAGTGACTTCAGTTGGGGTTCCTGAATCAGTCCCTGGCAAGGAGTGTGGTACCACTGTGATTATCTTGTACTCATCAGGACAGCCTTGCAGATGACATCAAACCCAGTACCTCGTTATTGCTGGACATTGGAGATGGGGAACAGATCTTTGATCTTTGGAAGGGGGTCAACTTCAAGGACCACCACAGTCCCCTAGATCTAGGTAAGCAGTGTCTTGGCTGGACGTTAAGCTAAAGAAAGACTGTCCATCCATTCGCCCACCCATTCATCTGTTTAATAGTTTATTAAGCAACTACTAGGTGCTAAGCATGGGGCCACGGGCTGCAGACTTAGCAGTGAGCGGCTGCTCTCTGCTGAGTCCTTGCTTCCTTCAAGGCTTTGCTCCTTCCTCCCCTTTCCAGTGAGGCCACCCTGAACCCCCCGGCTCCCACTTGGCACCCAGGGCTGCCCACACCCTGCTCTATTTTTTCTGTTTTTCCATAACCTTCCCGCGTACCGTGTAAGTTATTCTTTTACTAGTTTTGTTGTTTCTTCTGTCTCCTCCTATGAGAGTGTAACCTCCCTGAGAGCTGGGTTTTCGTCTTTTTATTCACTGATGTATCTGCAGCCCTTGGCGCAGTCCCTGGCATCCAGCAGTCACTCAATAAGTGGTCCTTGAATAGGTGACTAAAGGCCCCTGCCCCCATTGTAAGCCTGTGAGTGTTTACCTGCATGCGTGGTGGCAGAGAACTCAGTAATCAAATAATCCCAAACACAAATATGTCATTGTAAGTGGGGATAAACTCTATAGTAAAAGAGTATGGGTCACCGTGAGAGAACTTGTGCCTGTTCTGGGGATGGGGGACAGCATCCTACAAGCAGTGGAATTTGAGCTGGGCTCTGAAGGATGAGTAGGAGTTGGCTGAAGGTGAGGCAGCGAAGGACAGAGCAGGAGGCCTTCTGCAAGAGCTGGGCTGAGTACGGGGGGTCGGGTGGATTCTCCTGCAGGGCAGTGAGGAGAAGCAAGGTCCAGAAGCACTGCAGCCTGTCCAAGGGTGCAGATCACTTTAGTAAAGGGAGACCAGAGGCTCTTCCCAGGGTCCCGGGAGCTCAGCACTGACACATGGGTGCCATGAGTTGCTGGGCCCAGGTAGCCAGTCTCAGGGGTGACGAGCGCTTCTACCTCTGCCTTGGCTGCCTCCCGGCCCACTGTGTGCCCCAGGGTCTCAGCACCCAGCTGCTCTCAGCCAGAGCCCCTCACTCAGTGCCAGGGTTCTCTGGCTTGTGTCCTCCAAGGCCGATGATGGGGGGCAGGGAGGACACAGCTGAGTGGATTCAGAGCAGGGGTGTCCAGATGCTCACGGAGTTCCAGGAGTGAGCCCAGTGCAATTTCATTCCTCTTTTCAGGTTCAAGAAGGGGCTCAGAGAAAGAGGGACGTATCTAAGACACACAGGGAGAGAGTTCTCAGAGCTGGAGGGAGGCTGTGGACAAAGGGTGGCTTCACAGGCTTAAACAAAGATCATGACTTTGGACTCCCAATCCTCAATTCTGTAGACCTAGTGGGAGCAAAGCCCTCCCAGATACACCCCTGACAGGGTGTCCCCTGCACCTTGCTCCTTCTCCTGCTTCTGCTCACAGCCCGTTCCCACCAGGGCAGGGCTCCCAGCTGTCTACTGTACTGGTGGAGGTGGGGGAGGGTCCATTTCCTACTGACAGTGAAGCTCTTTAGTGAAAGTCTCAAGGCAGTTTTGATCCTCCAATTTTCTTGGAATCTCCTGTCTTGAGGAACGTGAACAAGTGACTTGGGGATCTAAGTGAAAAACAGCCCAGACTGCAACTTTCTCAAGTGCGTTCATCAAGCCAGCGCTCCTAGGGGTGGCCCCAGCCCCTTCCAGTCTTGCTTTGGGGGTCAGAGTCCAGCCTCCCTGGGGACTCCCCTCAGGTGTGAGCAACCTTAGTCCTGCTTTTTGATTGTCTGAACGCCAGAGTCTCAGAGCCTGAACGGATCCTTCACAGCTCTGGGCCCTCCTGGTCCCCCATCCCATGGAACCGTAGACGTCGGGGGTCCTCCTTGGACCCAGTCCATCCATCATCACCACTGTATGCTGATGGGCTCATAGACTGAGGCCTACACGGAGCTCAGTGGGGATCAGTTCACCCCTGTTGCCCTTTCTGGATCGATCTGCCAGGAGCCCTGTGTCAGCGCTCCCCCAATCCCATCACTTGCTTTGGACTTCTTTGCCTGCAAGTTTGACTTCAGGTCTCTCCTCTGCACTTGAATATGGCTTAAGGGCTGACCCTATGTGGGGAGCTAGCCAGAAACTCTGATGCGCCTTAGAGCTGAGGTGCACGAGTTGCAGGCTGAGGCGGGTGGGCTACCACCCCTTGCAACTTCAGTGCCCTCTATAGATGGCAGCGCAAGCTGGCAGGAGACGGGCGATTGGGGTGGGGACGGCAGGGAGGTGCCTCCTCCCTCGGTCCAGGCTCTCTGGCTGCCCCAGCTGCCTGGCTTTGTAGATGGAAAGGGAGGTCCTGTGGTTGACTTGTCGTCCGGTGGCAGGGCGCGATTACACAGACAGTACACTCAGCCGACATCTGCTCTTCCAGAAGTCTCCGGCCTCTGATTGCAAAACGGAATCTGGGGATCACTACCACCTGCTTCTCTCATCTTATGCAGGTGCTGGGTCGGAGCCTAATCACTTAATTTGTCAATGGCATTTCTTGGTGTCACTTCCTCTGAACCCAGGTAACTATTAGATGTGGGCTGTTAATAGCTGTTAACATATCTGTGTTACCTCTGGGAGGTATCCGCTTCTCACAGGGACTCTGAAACCAAACCCTTCCGTAAAAACTCTGCCTGCATCCCTTCTGCCTGGTGGGGCAGATGCTCAGGGAGGGCCCGGGGAAGTGGTCTGTTGGACAGATTGTAGAGAACTGTGTGTATCCGAGTGATTATTCTGTCTCTTCCCTTTCCTCCACTGGGTAGCAGCATCCTACAGCCCCTGTTCAGCTCTGAAACTCAGGGAGGGCATACAGGGAGGAGCGGACAGGGACCTGAGTGCGCTGGCGCCGTTCCTGCCACGGGCACCTCTGTGCTCCAAATGGGACGAGAGAGAGGATGACGCTCACTGTGGACTGCGTGGACACTTGGGCCACTTGCAACCAGAACTCTTAGGACTTTCAAGGGCTTTCCCCAGGGGAAGAGGAAAGAGGAAGCCCCTGCTCTTGGGGAGTGAGAACTTCCAGTTTCTGAAAGGCTCAGCCTCCAAAGATGGAGGCAGCTGTACTGGGCCTGTTCACGCCAGAAGAGGCGGATGTGTGGTGTCTGGAATGTGGGAGAGTGTTACGAACACAGAGAAGCTCCAATGCCTAGCAGTTCCCAAAGGAATGGTCTTTGAACAGGGGAAACTATTAAGCTACTTGGCATCTTAAAACCAAGAACAATTCAACTCCATAGATTGTTAACACACTTTCCGATGCCGTTACGAGGAAGGAGCTTTGTCTGATTAAGTCCCACGCTCGGGGTGACTTTTTGAACAGAAATTTGCTTTTTCAAATCCCAGAGAAGTAGGATTAAAATTGGATGTTCTCGCTCCTTGAAAAAGTTGGTTTTAGGATGAATTCAAGGATGACTGACTATACAAAATGGGGAGCGAATTCAAGGAGAAATGAGGCACAGGGTAAGGCTTTCCCCCAGAGTGGTCCTTAAAATGCATCAGAAATCTCTGGGGGTGGGACCCAGGAATCTGCATTTCATTTCATTTTATTTATTTATTTTTTAAACTTTTAAAGTTAATTAATTTTTTTTTTAATTGAAGTACCGCCAGTTACAATGTGTCCATTTCTGGTGTGCAGCACGATGTCCCAGTCATGCATATACATGCATTTCATTTTAAATGACGGTACATCATAGCATGGGGTAAAGAACACAGACCTGAAGTGTATAGCCCAGAGACATTTTACATATGAAAAGAGCTATGTAACCACCACCCAGCTGAGACATCCAGCCCTTCCAGGGACCCCAAGGTTTCATTATATCTCTTCCCACTAGAGGCAATTAACCTACCTTCCCATAATCAATCACCATTCTGATTTTTATCACCATCGGTTCATTTGCCTGTTCTTGAACTTCACACAAATAGAATTGCACATCATATATTCCTTTGTGTCTGATTTCTTCTGCTCCCATCATGTCTGTGAAATTAATCTAAGTCATGTGTCTCTATTATCGAAAAGAAGTATTCCACCCTATGAATATATGACAATTGCTTAGCCATATTCTTTATCGATGAGCACTTGAGCTGTTTCCAGCTTTTGGCTGTTATGCATAAAGCTGCTACAAGCATTCTTGTGCGTGTCTTTGGATGAACATACGCGCTCATTTCTGTCGGGCAAATATCTAGGGTGGAATCGCCTGATCACGGGGGAGGTGTGGTAGCTTTGTGATGTGCCAAATTGGCCAGGCTGATTTCCCTTTCTTGTATGTTTCAGGTTTGTGTGGGCCACAGGGGAGATTCTTGAGGGGATTTGGAGGGTAGAAGGGAAGCAGCAGCTGTCATGTAGCTCACACCATTGTGGCTGATCTGCTGACACCCCTTGTTGGCTGTGTTGGCTGGAAGCAGCGGCTGGCTCCTCCTTGGGCTTCTCCTGAGCCAGGCATGTACGTGTTTAGCTCCATGGTGAAGGATGCTGGCTTCTGCAAAATACCCGCATTATCAGTGACAGAGCCAATGAAAACTGACGAATTTCAGGGACTCAGTCCATCCTTGTGTGGTTCCAGTTAGGGCTTATGGGGTCCAGCCTGTTCCTGATCTCCCCTACTTTGCATCCGCCTCTGCTCCCAGCTGCCTGACTTACGGAATTCAAGTCCCAACATACAATGCAAAGACAGAAGCCTAGCAAGCCTGCATAACCAGCTCCCACTTTGAATAACGGCAGATCTCTGTGGCAAATCCATATGCATGTAATGGCTTTGCTTCCCTGCTGGAACCTGGATGATGCTGTAGGTGTTTGTTTAACTCAATTAGAAACAGCCTGACACTTTTCCAAAGTGGCTGTTCCCACTCCCTCCTGCATCCTCATCAGACTTTGATATTTTCATCCTTTCAAATTTTACTCATTCTGATGGGTGGATATCTGCATTTTTAAATCCATCTTTTTTTGGAGGGGGAGGGTAATTAGGTTTATTTATTTTTTAATGGAGGTAGCAGAGCTTGAACACAGGACCTCATGCATGCTAAGCATGCACTCTACCACTGAGCTAGTACCCTACCCCCAATGTCTGCTTTTTTTTTTTTTTTTTCAAAACAAGCTCTCCTTGGAATTCTTATGAGGGTTAAAGAATAAGAAACTGGTTTGGGGAAAGGCCTTGGCATTTGAAGGAAGCCAGTTTGACTTGGAATTAGATCTTCACCACTTACTGGCTGTCTGATATTAGTTGATGTTTTGTCTCTCTGGGCTTCAGTTTTTTCATCTATAAAATGAATTATTAATCATTGCTAACAAGTAATGAGTGCTTACCAGCTGCCAGACACTGTTCGAAGCACTTTATGCGTATTAACTCATTGAATTCTCTCAACAAATAATGAGGTAGGTGCTATTATCATTTCCAACTTAGATGGGGAAACTGACTTACTGGGATTCAAAACCAGGCAGTCTGGCTTCCTGTTTGTTTGTTTCTTTTTATACCATCTATCATCCTTCCATTGCCAGGCAGAGTGGAGATGAAATGATAGCATGGACATGAGGATTCTGCAAAGGACAGGACAGCTGGTGCAGACTGATAATTTTACAGCAGGTCTGAATGGGAAATTGCCTTTCAGTGCTATCAAATATGTAGAATTTAATCTAAACAAACAAGTGAACAAAAAAGCCAGTTATGATCATGATCAAAGCAGCCAGAAAGGTAGGCTCTTCACAGAAGCCAGAAAAATCCAGCACTGTCCAGAGAAGAGGACACCTGTATGGCTCCCTGCCTTGAATATTTTGGTCCGTTGGCAGTTGAAGGTTTTTAGAGGAGGGTGTTGGGCTTTACCAAAGTGTCAATCCATCAGTTCCCTTCACTCGACTTTGTACTGAACAAAGAACCTTCTGGTATTGATTTCCGTTCCCAAAAGTCCATCCTTCCTGAAAGAGATTGTGCTGACCAGTCAACCTCAGGAATCCTGTCTAATAGGGGGTTTCATTTCTCAGTGTCAATTAACAAATTGCATTTCAGGTTTAACCATCAGTCTTTTGTAAGTTTGTTTAGTATAGGTCATTCCCCCACAGCTAATCACAATTAACCTTCCAGGGAGAAGCAGAAGCACCATCAGAGTAGTATAAGAGAGCTGGTATGAAAATGCATGCTGTGAGACTGTACAGGACAGAGAGAGGACTTCTGGGGGGTAGCATCAAGGAAGACTTCCTGGAGGAGGACAACACTGGCACAGGATAGTGGTTAAAACAGGCTTTGGAGTCTGCCTATGTAGATTAAAAGCCTATCTCTTTTCCCTTATTGTCTGTATGACTTAGCCGAGTTACTTTATCTCTCTAGGCCTCAAGTTCCTCATCTTTAAAGTGGGCATGACAATGGTACCTGCTTTATGGGGTGGCTGTAAGGATGAGATGATTGTATGAAATGTATGTATATAGCTCTTAGCACAGTTCTGGGCCCACAAGCAACACTCAGAATGGCTGTCATTACTGTTGCCATTGTTAATACCCAAAATGTTGTTTTCACTGAGGAGAATTCCAGGAGAGGGAGACACAGTTGAGGCCTGCTGCTTTCCCAGAGGCAATTTTGTCTCAGAAGGAGCCAGAGCTGAGTTGGTGTTTGCTTTAAGACCCAGAGGGCAGAAACCTCTTTGCAGTTCACGGCTCCTTCCTTGAGAGCGGTCACAGCCTGTCCTGCGGTTTTGCTGCCCAGGAGGAAAGTGGCCTGTACAATCTATAAGAACCCATCAGCCTTGAGAACTTCCGTGGTTTCTGAGTCACTGTCAGGCCATTTCAGCTTCCAAGCAGAAACTCCCAGGGTGGACTCACCCCCTAGGCCTTTTCTGCCCTCCTTTGTATAGGGATGGGGAGGACAGTGTGGGGTGGGAGGGAGGGCTGGTGATCCCTGGTCACATTCAGCCTCCGCACAGAGTCCTAACATCATCGTAGAGTCAGGGCACTTGCTTCATGCTTTTTTCCTAAAGGAAAAGATGCTCAGATCACCTAGCTAGGGTTCACCAGACCTGGGCCCCAACCCCAGGCTCCTGCTTCTCTGCCCAGTGTTCTGTCTACAGATCTTGATGGGACCTTCCCCAGTTTCACCATAACCTTGACTCCGGTCAACACAGGGAGGATGGGTAGAGAGGGACAGGCAAGCATGTTAGGGTAGTGCCAGGGCTTCCGTTATATCTGTGCTCTCGCAGCAAGTGGAGATCCACCCTTCTCCGGGCTAACTCCTGATAGCCCCACAACCTTGCCCCTTCAGCACCATGGAAACTGTTCCAGCTTCTTCCTGCTTCTCTTTGCCTTTCCACAAAAGTGCTTTACTGGCCCCAGCTCTTTCCTGCTCTTTTCATCTTGTGGAAGCTGGACACCTGAAAAGTCCTATTGTCTTCACTCAGGGATCCTGTCTTATCCTCCTGGGTCTGTATCCTCTTTTCGTGAGAGTGCACTTGCGTGGGAGCAGGTGGTTGGCTAAGCAGGGCTGGGAGACCCAGACCCATGGTTGAATGGAAAGGCAGTGCTTCTCTCTTGTTTCAATCAGGGATGCCGTCTGAAAGGGGTACCCACCTCCATTCCTGTTACTAAGAACTGAGACCCATCCACTGAATTCCAGCCCACACTCTGCCCACCACTGGCAGGAGCCCCCTCCGAGGGGAGAGGTGGGGTCCTTGCTAACATCTGCCTAGTTGGAGCATCAGGGTGTAATAGCCCAGCCCTGCCACTTAATGCAGGTGTGATCTTGGGGAGATGCTTAATCTCCTGAGGGCTCGGTTGGCCCCAATAATGGATGCTGATAGCAACACCTATCCCCACAGGATGGTCGTGAGACTCAGAGAGAATAAGCTCAAAGCACTTAGAAGAGCGCCTGACAGGTGGTCAGGGCTCAGTGAAGATCTAGTACTATTGACATCTGTTATCCTTCTCTTCAGGGCTGGGGATGCCTCCGTGTTGACAGCATCCCCCAGCCTGGTCCTTAGCTTTGGAGACTCAGTGCACCCAAGGCACTCGGGGCAGAATCTACTCTGGAAGCAAAGTTACCAATAAATGGTTGTTTGATGAGCATGGAATTGGAGCTGGGGGGAGGGGGATGGGCAGCCGGAGGCTCACAAGGCTGAGTCTGGTGTAGGGGGTTCTGTGACACCCATTTCTATCACCAGGACTGGCCCAAGGCTCCTTGTGGCTAGTAAGGGAGCCTGGTTCTCTGCACCACAGACAGGAGGCTAATCTGGTTGTAACATCTGCTGACTCCTGCATCCACAGTGTTGAGCTGACTGGCTTGACTGGCCAGAGAAGCCCCCTCTCCTCAGTGCCTCTGGTCCTTCCAGATTCACTCTAGCATAAATAGAAAGGTCTTCTCTGACCAGGGGGGCCTCATCTTCATTCAAGGCTCTGGAGTGGCTCCCCACCCTTGTCAGATGGCTTTGAACCCACCAGGAGACACCCTGCAGGGGCCAGCTCTAAGACTCCTGCCCCTTCCTGTCCACTCCGGTTCCGGAACAGACTTCCTTCCCATGGCTCAGAGTACAGTCAACGCCCCCTGCTTAGGACAAGTCCAGTCAAGGGTTGTGGGAGGGCACCCTGGTACACAGACGTGCATTTGGGTTCTAGAGATCAGCTCTCTGGTGGGGAGGAGGGGCTTCTGGAACAGGTGACTGAGCTCAGCCATGACCCAGTGATTTTTTTCTCATATATTTCTTTTTCAGGGTAGGAGTACTTTGCCACGCTCCATGGTTTCCTCTCTCTTTTTCAGTAATTAAATAATTTTTCCTTTTTTTCTTTCTCTTTACATCTTTTTTATTGAGTTATAGTCATTTTACAATGTTGTGTCAGATTCCAGTGTAGAGCACAATTTTTCAGTTATACATGAACATACATATATTCATTGTCACATTTTTTTTCACTGTGAGCTACCACAAGATCTTGTATATATTTCCCTGTGCTATACCGTATAATCTTATCTATTCTGCATATGCCTGTCAGTATCTACAAATTTTGAACTCCCAGTCTCCCTTCCCACCCTAAATAATTTTTCTTAACAATAGCTGCTATTTATTAATTAGCTCCTATACTAATTGGGTGACTTTCTTACATTTTTAATCCACACAGCAGCCTGATTCCAGTCTTACAGAAGAGAAGACTGAAGCTGTGAGAACAGTAACTGGCCCCATAACACCAATGTGCTTTTTTCCCTTTTCTGTTTTTCTTTTTCTTTCTTCTTTCTTTTTTTTTTTTTCTTTTTTTGGCACTGCCTCAAGATGGTTAGTATTTCCCTTCCCCATTGGAATGCAAGAGAAAATGTTTGCATTTACCTTCTGTCTTCTGCAACAGGGTCTGGAGACCTCCTTCAGAACCGTAGCTGGGAAAACCAAGTAGTTTGCTTTGCAGTGGGCCCAGATTTTGAGAGGACAAGATGTTCGTGTTGTGTTTTGTTCACTTGGCATAACAGACATCAAAGCCCTTTAGCAGAATGGCCCACAGTTTGTCCACATATTTAACATTTGGAAGGGGGTGGAGGGCAGGAAATTGTATGTGGACCCTGCCCAGAGAGCGGCCATGAGGGTGGGGGTGGGTCCTGGCGGGGGTTATTTGGAGGAGGCTCGAGGAGAGAAGTCAGTGCAGAGGTAGGGCTGCATTGGAAGGTGGCCCAGCTGAGGACCAGCCACGGCTTGTGGTGGAGTCGAGGGTGGGGGGTGGGGTGGGAATGACTTGGTGTAGCGCATTCCTACTTCCCTGTTTGGCAAACCATCCTTCTCTGACCTAAGTAGATAGACCCACCTCCCCACCCCTTAGTCATAAAAACACCCACAGGGTAGAGACTGGATATCCACACATGTTGATAACAGGAAGGAAAAGACCGCCCCCAGCACCAGCACTCGGGTGAGAAGAGACCGGTGCTGTGTTCCCAGGCAATAACATCCCCATGGCTGGTATCCCCAGAACCTGGATGGGCCTTCACTTGCCAGTTGACTGGATCTCTGGCCTGCGAAGGGTTTTGAGCAAGTAAAGAGTGTCATCAAATAGGAACCATGGAAATCAACTCTTGCAGCAGAATGGTGATGGTTTGGCAGCAGGTACCGCCCGGGTGAGAGATGATCAGTGTCTGAATAGGGCAGTGGCCGAGGATGGAGAGGAGAGATATTAAGGGGTAGAATCAATAGGACCTGATTGACTGATATGGGCTGAAGCCCAAAGGCCTTCATTTAGGTGGCCACGCCAGCCACTCCCCTTGCTCCAGCTGGTTCCTGAACGTCCTTGCTCTGCCCAGGCCCCGTGCCTCTGAACGTGCTGTGCCGGCTTCTGCCTGGAAGATCTTCCCATCGCTCCAGAAATCTCGGGTTCCTTTGTCTGTCTCCCCAACTAGAGAATGAGCTCCTTGAGGGAAGGGGCTGGATCTCTTCTCTCTGAATCCCTGCACCTGGCACGAAGCCTAGAGCGCCAAGTATATCTGTTGAGCGAATCAATCAATAAAGAAAGATGCAGGGTGAAGGCGAAGGAAGGAAGTGAAGCGGGAAGGAATGAAGACGTCGGGCACGCCGTCAGATCTTATTATAATCACTCCTCTCTCTGACGTTGCACAGTAATCCTCATCGGAGGGCAGCCTGCGAGTGATCTGAATAGCACTGGCCTCTGCGAGCTGCTGGAGCTAGAACCGACTAAAACAGGAATGGTTCAAAGAACATCCTATTATTCCATCCCAATGGTTTCAGCAAGATGGTCACAGCACCAGAGGGAGTGCCTTCCGCAGACGTGGATGTGGCTGTGGTGTGGGCCGGTATGGGCTGGGGGCACTGAGTTCCGAGAGAGAGATAATGAGATACTGTGGATAGAGCCTTGACGACCTGTCCAGGTCCAGAGCTCCAGTCCTGGATGCAAAGACAGCCTGGGAGCTGGGCCTTTCTGCCGGCTCCTGCAGATTTATATTCTGAAAATCTCCCTTTCTTTGCTTTGACTTTTTGCTTCTCCTTTGCTACTTCCACACTCACTGATCCCCCCCAGGTCCTCAGGAGACCAAAATGTAAGCCAGAGCAGGAGATAGGGCTTGAATTAATTTCAGCGTCTTTGTGTCTTGCAGTAAAATAGAAAATTTTACATCTTAAGTCCCGCTTGTCCTGGGCTGCTACATTTCCTCCCCCACACCCCCAATCAATCAATTTTTTAAGAAAAGCCATGTTTTCTCTAACGTCCCATTAGCCAGTGTGACGTCTGCGAGTGTCAGGAGCACACACAGAATGACCTTGGGCAGGTTCCCCTCCCAAGGCTGCTTCTCTGGCTCTGTTTACATTACTTGGACACTGGAGAACCCAGGCAGTCTGGCCACTGCCCATCATACCCGCAGGGACTTCATAAACCCGTCTCATATTTCTTTTGTGACAGTTAATGTAATTAGGAAACTACAAGCCTCATTTTACAGGCGGGACAGTCAAGGGCTTGCTTTGGGCTGTGTAACTAGTGAGTGCCTGGGTACACGACCAGAGGCACCCCTACCCCGGCAGGCCCATCTCTTGGGTGGCTAGGCTTTATTTATCGTGTTTTGGTAGAGATCTGGAAAATACTCCCTGGTTCTGGCTTTCCACTGTCTTAATCTCTTATTTCTCCCTCATTAAAAAGAATGGTGGGCTTGGAATAGCTTGAGTCCCTGGGCCCCAAGGGGAATCCAGGAGGCTGGGCGTGGGGGTCTACAGACTGCATTGAACATACAGGAAACCCTCCCCCAAATTCAGCTTTCTATGGAAGCCTCATGCTCACTTGCTCTGGGCCGGAATGGTAGCGGCACAGCTGGTTCAGCCGGCTATCTCATGCTGATCACAAGCTCCAATGGGCAATTATATATGTCTTTGATTAATAAAAAATGGAGCAATGAATGAATACTTAATCAACGAAGTCTGGCGGGTAGACTCTTTCAGAACCTGGGCTGGGGGTGAGGCAGGGAGTAATCAAAGGGGTCCTCGGTGGGGGAAAAGGCAGGGCACCACTCCAGGGGGTGGTAAGCTGGAGAGCTGCTGTTGAATGGGGAAAAAAAAAAACAAAACCTAACCAACCAACCAACCAAAAATCCTGTACAACCTAAAAGTTGCAAGTTATGTTTCATTCGGGGACCTTACTGAGACTATAGCCTGGGAGACTGCCTCTAGTTCTGAGGAACTGTTCCAAGTGGTAAAGGAGGAGCTGAGATATCTAGGAGTTTCTGCTGAAAAAAATATATTTTACAAGAAAAGATTACTGCTAATCACAAAAACAGATATCTCAAGTTCATGATTTTAGCATTTTTTTTTTTTTAAAGTGTGACAAGAAGCAAGAATCTGGGCTCACTGAAGTCCGATGGATATGCATCTGAACCACCAGCATCCTGTTTTCCTCCCTTCAGAACTCCCTTCAGGGCCCCGAGGCTGGTCAGCGGCAGGTGTCGGATTGGCAGGCAACAGTCTTTGTTTACTGAAATGGCAGGCGACATTTTTTGGTCTGCACTGTCGACTTTTGGTTCTTGGTTGTCTGATTCTGTGTTGGGATTTGCTGGCAGCACTGGGAGCTTGAGATCCGGAGAGAGGTTTGAGCTGGTGGACAAATGGGGAAAAATGTGCTCTGTGTTTACCCACGTGGTCAAGGTAGAGCACAAGGAATAGTGTGTGCATGTGTGTGTGTGTGTGCACGCGCGCGCGTGCGTGCCTGTCCGTCTGCATGCAGGTAAGCCATCCGCGTGTGTGCTGTGAATTTCTGATTGTTTTCCGTGGGGCTGCCTGTGCGTGGAACAAAATTCAAACTATCTTGATCTGGGGAGGAAGGAGGGGCAAAGGAGCGGGGAGGCTGAAAAAGGATCAAGAGAGGAAAACAGACGCCCCTGGGGTTCCCGAGGACGGACGATCCCGTGGCGTGGTCAAAAAGTGCGCGAGACTGTGAGCCAGAAAGAAGAAGGAAGTGATGGAGAGCGGGAGGTGGTGGACCCTTCCGGGATCGCCGGGGAAGCGCGGCGGGGACTGGGAGGGGCGGCAGGAGGCGCGAGTCCAAACCTTGAAAGGCGCCGTCCGGGGAGCGCGGCGAGGAGACCAGCCGGTAGGACTGGGGCACAGGGCTGGGGCCGGGGCCGGGGCCGGGGCCAGGGACGGGGGGCGGTGGGATCGCGGAGCCGAGGTGAGGGGCGCTAAGACGCAACAGAGCCCCGGGCGCCTCTGCTGGGAGGGCCGCGGACCACGTGCGGGAGGGGGAGCGGGGTGGGGTGGGGAGCGGCCTGTGGGCCCTTTCCGGGCAGGTGGTGACTGAGCAGGGGCGGCGGGGAGGTGGGTATGGGGCGTACTGGCCCAGGGTCCCGGAGGATCGCGAGGATCGTGTTGAGGTGGGGATTTGGGGGACATTAACTAGCCCTGCGATGTGACTGACTGGCCCACGTGACCTTGGGGAGTTTACAAAAATCCTCCCGCTTTTGTTTCAAGTTGTGAGTAAACTGAAGATAAGAAAGCACTCACTTTCCAGGTTATCTGGAGGCTTTGTGAGGATGTATGTGAAGTCCCCTACCCCCGTGCCTGGTTCAGATTTGCTGCTGTTATTGTTTTAGTGAACTGTCTCCAGAATTCCTGCCTCCCCACCAGTTGCCGGTTGTGGGATGGGGAGTTTTTTATGCCCATTTCTAACAACTGGCCTCTCTCCACCTCACAAAGGACGCTTTGTCCACCTCTACCTTTCCCACAGCCCCCTGTACCAAGCCTCTGCCTTGTTTTACAGGATCCAGAGAATCGCCCATTGATGGATTTCGCTCAAGCCTAACACAGCCAGACCCAGAGAGCTACCTGAACAGAAGAGGCTGCCAAAAGGAATTTTCCAAGTGCTCAAACGCCAGGTTTTGCAGCTCCTGTGGTCAGCTCAGGAGGCCACCGGTGGGATTTGAGGATCCGCTCCACCTCGGACCATGCAGGGCAAGAACCTGCTCCTTCGTGTGGCCACCCTGCTGACCGGGCTGCTGGAATGCCTCGGCTTTGCGGGCGTCCTCTTCGGCTGGGCATCCCTGGTGTTTGTCTTCAAGACAGAACATTACTTTGAGGAGCTGTGTGAATCGCAGGCCAATCTGACAGGCAATGTCACGGAGCAGGCTGGTAAGGGAGTGGGGCCTTCTCTAGGAAGTTGGGTCTGGTTGGCAGGTGGTGGGAAGGGGTAGGAAGGACTCCAGGCCCCTGCCCACCCTGCCAGCCTTTCTATGGTGAGAGGAAGGGAGTGGCAGCCTCCCCGCCTCACCCTTGGTCTAGGAGGTGCCTGGAGAGGGATGTACCAGCTCCCAAGGGGTAATTAAGGGCAGTCGTATTTTATCTCACCTAAGGGAGAACTTTCCACCAGGCAAGATGTCCAGGATGGAAGAGGCTGGCCTCGAGGGGAGCCAGGCTGGATGCTCCCCTGGAAGGAAGGTTAGGGCCAATGGGAGGTTGGCCTGTCCACCCTGCGCTCTTCAGATCTGCCTTTCTCTCCTTCAGACTGCAAGGCCCAGGACGAGCGGTTCTCCCTCATCTTCACCCTGGCATCCTTCATGAACAACTTCATGACATTTCCCACCGGCTACATCTTCGACCGTTTCAAGACCACTGTGGCCCGCCTCATAGCCATGTGAGTCCCGAAAGCCTGGCCTGAGCAGGGCTGGTCAGGACAGAGCTCCGGCAGCAGCTTTGCTTGGAGGGAGACTCAGGCCAGGCAACTGGGCAGCCCTGCCCCAGCATCTCTGTTAGAAACTGCCCAGGGTGTGGACTTTGTCTAGCCTGCCTGCTTCCCAAACCCTTGCTTCCCTTTCCTTGCCAGCTTCCTCTGTTCCACTTGGAGCTGTGGGCTGGATGACATGTTGAACTGAGCAGGAGTCCCGGTCTGCTTCCTGTGAGGGCTGGCCTGGGGCCAGGGTTATGAAACTAGCAAAATCTAGAATTGCCACTGTTCCTGGGACCCTTGTCCTCATCTCTCACCAAGACTCACACCCAAGTGACTCCGGCTGCATTGTCCTGCTTCCTACCACCCCCCGCCCCACTTCCCGTCCATCCGCAGAAGCTTAGTTGATAAGGTGTCCGGGGTATCAGGTCCTCTCCAATGAGTCAGGGAAGGTAGGGCACTTGCTCGGGCTCACACAGGGGTCCCTGCAGCTGGCCAGATTCGGCGATAAGCAGTAGTCTGCTGGGGGCTGATAGGCCAGAGCAAGGCACCTCCCGGGAAGGAGGCACGTGAGAGATGAGTTATCAGAGGGACTGGAGGGCGGCTGGGTCCGGAGATAGCCAGAGAGCAAAGACTGCTCTTTAGGCCTTCGGTACATAATGACTATCTCAGTCTCTCATGGACCTTGGTTTCCTGTCTCCTTCTCCTCCCTGTCCTTCGTCCTTTGCTGCTTCCCTTTACTCCAGCCTTTAGTGTGTCAAGAAAAACTCAGTCTTGGGGGCAGGTGGGTACAGCTCAGTGGTAAAGCGTGTGCTTAGCATGCACAGGGTCCTGGGTTCAATCTCCAGTACCTCTATTCAAAAAAAAAAAAAAAAGAAAAAAATCTTTTTAAAATGGAAAGAAAAACTCAGTCTTCCCTCCTGTGTTTCTCCTTTACTCACACGCAGAGCATTTCACTTCTGACACTTCTGGTTGCCAAATGTGTGGGAGTCTTTCCCACCCCAAGTGATAATTCTGCGACACCAGCCAGGTGTCTTACAGTTTAACTCAGTTTGACCCCCTCTACCTGGAGACAGCAGGTAGAGGCATCAGGTAGGGGCAAGCATCCGCTCCCACAGGTTAAGCGCTCAGTCCCACCAGACTGCCCCTCACTTCAGATGCCAACGGCAAGTGGTGAGGCCCCCGCTTACCCAGAACATCTCTCTGACTCGGCTACAGTTCCGAGATTCCTGTGACCTCCTCCCCCTTGGATTCAGTTATTTGCTAAAGGGCTCACAAAACTCAGGGAGACACTTATGTTCACCAGTTTATTAAAGACTGTGATAAAGGACACAGACGAGCAGCCAGGTGAGGAGTCCATGGGGCCAGGGCAGGGAGGGTCGTGAGCCCCAGACATTCTGTCCCCGTGGAGTCAGGGCGCAGCTCCCTCCTGGTACGTGGCTGTGTTTACCAACCTGGGAGCCCTCCAGACTCCATACTGTTGGGATTTTTATGGCGGCTTCCTCATGTAGCCATGATCAGCTGCTGACTCCATTTCCAGCTCCTCTCCCCTCTCTGGAGAAGTAGGGGTTGGAGGGGAAGATGGGGATGAAAATTCCAAGCGTCTAATTACGGCTCATCTTTCCGGTGAGCAGCCGCATCCAGAGTCTCCTCATTGGAACAAAAGATGCTCTTACTGCTCTTATTACATAGGAATTTACAAGGGTTTGAGGAGCCCCGTGTCAGGGACTGGGGACAAGGACTAAATATATATTTGTTATTATAAATCAGAATATCACACTTAAGCACTACTTTTATTACCCCATGGCTCACAAGACCTCCAGACTTCTAAGAGATCCCCATAATCTTGGGATCGTGGTCCTGAAATTATTAACATTCTAGAACTTGAAGCTTGGGTTCTAGATCAGTCCAATAATTTCTTTTTATAGAAAAGACTGCTGAGGCCCAGAGAAGAGCAGTGCCTTGCCTCAGGTCACACAGCGTCAAGGAATTAGACCTCAAGGTTATGATCTGTAGACCAGGCACTGACCCCTTTCTTCAAGGAATTGGCCAGTTGGGACTCTCAGGTTGGTGGGCCTTGGCTCCACGCACTCTGCCCCTTCAGGTTTCTCTCGTCTTGACAACGTTCTCCACTTCCCGTTCTGTGTTTCAGATTTCTCTACACCAGCGCCACGCTCACCATAGCCTTCACCTCCGCAGGTGAGTGCTGTCAGGATGGACACAAGCTCAGGGGTGCCTGGTGGATGGGGCAGGTGCAGAAGGTGATGGGCGGGACGCAGCAACCCCTACAATTATTCAGAATCCACAGACTTTGAGCTGGAAGGAATCCTTGAGAGTAACTGCTAGCCTGTGAAGACAGCTGAGTCCAGTGAGAAATGCAAAAAATAAGGACAAAGGAGGGATTGCTTCAGAGAGAGGAATTTATTCAAAAGGTTACACCCTTCCTCTTGTACATATTAAAATGTCCTCTCTCTTTTTTTTAAACAAAAAGGTAATGTGAAATGGCAGTTGTTTTTGAAAATATCCTGGCTTAGCAGGACAAAAAAAGTGATAACTCTATTGTAGTCAAAAGTTGTCAAATTTTACTGATCTATGGATGTACGCCACTCCAAAACCTGGCGGTTCCAAACTGGTTCTTCCCCACTTTCCCTCATTGCGTAGAGGAGGAAACCAGGGTCAGAGAGAGACCCCCCCTTCAAAGACTGGCCAAAGGCCACAGGGCAAATTAGTAGGAGGTGGGCCTGGGACCCCTGGCTGTGCTTTTTGCTGGCATCTCGGTTAAAGAGGCCAAGAGATGCCTTGCAGTGTTCCTCCCCAGTGTCAGATCATGCGGCTCAATGTTGGGGTTAGGAAATAAAAGTCCAGAACACTCCTGTGTGTAGTCCTGTGCTGAAGCTGGTTCTGCATTTGTGCTCAGTGAACACAGGCTGACTGAGGGTCTGCGTCCGAGCAGATCTCGTTGGGGAGCCTACACCTCAAGTCAGTTATTTAAAACCACTCTCCCCATGACACCAGCCTCTTACCTAAAAGCCCAAACATGATTTTCAAGTGGCTGAATGTGGAGGTGGTGGCTGGGCGTGTTTGACTCGTGTTTGTGAATCATTGGAGCAACAATTTTCCCTCCCCTCAGAACAGAGGGCTTTTTGGCTTTGGAAAAAGATGTTGAGACCACAGAGATCCTCCTGTGAAAGGAATCTCAACAATCCTTTCGTGGGTTCGGAGAGAGGTACCTGTCATAGAGACAGAAATTGAATGGTAGAGAGAGTGAATACTACAGTGAGCAAGTTTACAGTGCTTCTCAGGGCTTGGATCAGCCATTCCTAGAACATGAGTTACTTTGGAGACTCTTATTAGGAAGCTCACACGCGCTGCATGAACAGACGCTGAATCACCTGGTGGGAAAGGTACTCCCTTTTTATTTCTCTTCCAGTCCTCAGACTCCACGCATGAACGCCTTGACGTGGGGCTGGTATGATTTGACACAATGGCAAGAGCGGGTTTCAGGCTTTGGATACGCTGAGGGCAACTGCGTGCAGTTACCATTTAATAACACCTTTGTCTTTTCATTGTGTTTATTTTTACAGTTACTTCCTATTCACAGCAAGCAACACAAGTGGCTTTTCATTTATACTAGTGATATGAAGTTTCCTTTAAAAATAATAGATTGCAATGGGATAAAAGTGAGTTAAAGAAAGCCATTTTGGCAAATATAGTAGGACAGGCATGGGGTTATGGCTCAAATCACAAAGGTGGGCAGAAGGCTGTGGTTTGGAAAAGACTCGTTTACGAAGGGCTTCCCGCCCTGGACACTTAAGTTGTTTTTAGTTGTTCAGCTCTTACTCAACACTTTCTAGACCTGTTGGAGTGATTTTTTTTTTTTTTTTTTTTTTTTTTGCATGTTGGTCTCTTCAAGGGCAGGAAGCATTCTTTATCCATCCTGCAGTTCCAACGCCAAGCATGATGCCTGGCAGAAAGGAAAATGCTCAAACTTGAATTTGTTCATTCAAGGAGAGACAGTCCACGGCCGTTTTCTCACTCAGATCTCACAGCACCCCATGAGGCAGGAAGAGCGGGGACTGTTCCCATTTATCAGATGAGATGACTGAGTCACAGATTCGGAATCCAGCCCAATGCAATGAATTAGGCTGAATCCAGGCTTCTCTCCCCCACAGTGTCAGGGATGAATAGAGGACTGCTGGTGGTCTAGTGAGTGAAGAGGGCAGTGGCATCACGTAGAGTCCTGCCTCTCTAGACATCCAGCCTGCCACAGACCAGGGATCATCTTTGATGGAGGAGAAGGTGGCTCTGGAGACCTCTGTAGGTTCCCTCTGCAGCGATGTGTGGGAGCCTTGACAAGTATCTTAAGATGAAGGATGCTGGAAGGCTGCCTGGAATTGGGGCCCTGATCCCAGGATTGTCGGGAATTCAGAGTAGCTGGGGGCCTGAGTTCGGGGCTCCATGTGTGGGTGGCCCTGTGACACCACCCCACCTCTTTGATTGTTCCAGACTCAGCCCCGCTGCTCTTCCTGGCCATGCCTATGCTCACTGTGGGAGGAATCCTGTTTCTGATCACCAACCTACAGGTGCGAGCCTGCCCTAATCATAGGCACCCAGCAGGAGGTTGGGGTCGGGGGAGGGAGGGAGAAGCACTTTTCTGCCCTGGCTGCCTCTGATGGGGAGGGTGGTAGCCCCTGGGGTGGAGGATGGGTCTGGCGTGTGCTGGGTGCGCAGGAAATATTCATTTCATGAATAAATAAGTGATTCAGGCTGGTCGTGTTCTCCAGATCGGGAACCTATTTGGCAAACACCGTTCCACCATCATCACCCTCTACAATGGAGCCTTCGACTCTTCCTCGTCCGTCTTTCTTATCATTAAGGTAAAAAATAGCCATTGCCAACATGTATTGAACACTTATATGTGTATTTCAGACACTTGTGAACTTTGCACGATTTCTCTCTACCAGCCCTCCTGCAGCTAGTAAACGTGACACTTCAATTTGAACGCAGGCCTATCTGGTCCTAGAGCTTGAACTTGTAGTAATGATAAAGCTCCTTCTTTCCACTTGACTTGGATCTTTGGGCAGAGGCCAAGGGAAGGCATGATTATGCTGTACTTGGGCCGGAGGGTGGAGGCTGGAAGCCTTTGGAATGAGATGTTTGCGTCTGTGAGCTTCTGGTTTGGACAAGGAGGTGACAGGTGGCTGGTGGGGACAGTAGGGGCAGACACAGAGGCCTCTCCAGCTCTCCAAAAGGCTGATGTTGGGATTGGGGCATCAGCTGTTGGCAGTGCTATTCGTGGTCCACCCAACAGCCATTCCACCTTCGTAGCTAACAGTTTTATCTGGGCAGTGATGTGCTCTGCCCAGGGGGTGAATCCTGATTGTTGGGTAGAGGTGGCCATATTATGCAGTCCATGTTAATGAGATGAAGTGATGTATACTAGAAGACTTTACAGGACATTTCCTCTCCCTGATGGAAGGTAAGATCAGAGCAAAAAGAAAGCTTTCTTTCTTGGCTCCCCTTCGCACCCTTCCTCTTTTTTTTTTTTTTAGACTTTTTTATTGGGTTATAGTCATTTTATGCACCCTTCCTCTTTGAATGTTGTGGTGAGAGGATGTGATACTGGAGTTGTGGCAGCCATACTGTGATTATGAGGCAACAAGTTGGAGGTCAAAAGTCAGCACACAAAGGATGACTGAGCAAAAGGAATGGAGGATTGTGGGTCCTTGACGCCCCAAGCTGCCCAGACTGGGACTTCCCTCTGGACTTGGTGTTAGGCTAGAAGCAGCTGACACAGCCTGTGGGCCTAGGGGAAGAGAAGAGGATCTCGGGGAATCACTACCCAGACATGAGACTTGCTAGGTTCTGTGAGCACCTTGGCTTGGAGGGTCACCCAGAGACCCTCCAAGACCCTCCAAGACCCTGGGGCACTTTCTCAAGCCTTTGTGCCCCAACACCAGAGCCACTTTCCAGGTTCTCCCTCCTTCTCCTGGATGCACCTTCCTTTATCTCTTCCCTCCTTAGAGTTGAAAGGAGAGCGAGAGAGTGCCAGAGCAAGAGCCAGAGTTCTTAGTTTAATCTGACCTTGCTGCTGCACACTCTGACCTTGAGCAGTTCATTGTGCATCTCTGGGCGTTGCTTTGACCCTCTGTAAAGTGAGGAGGTTGGGCTAGAGCAATGGTTTGCAAACTCGGTACTGAGGAACACTGAGGGGTTCTCTTTGACATTATGTCACCAGGGAGGATGAGGGGGAGGGTAACTGGGCCACTCCCCCAGATGTGGTTTTTTAGGGGGGGGTTAATTAAGTTTATTTTATTTTATTATTATTATTTTAATGGAGGTACTGGGGATTGAACCCAGGACCTTGTGCATGCTAAGCTAAGCACGTGCTCTACCGCTGAGCTATGCCCCCACCCTAGCTGGCCCTGGATGTGTTTCATGAGTTGAATTTCCGTGTAAAATTTTGTTTGAGCAAGAGGACTTTGCTGCTATTGGCGGGGGCGGGGAGCACTGTGCTTGCAGATCTCTGAGAAGCCACACAGGGAGGCTCTACAAGGCTGAGGGTGACGTGCTGCTGCTTGAGCCTTGGGGTGAGGGTGAGGCTGCGTGTCCCTAGTCAGCCTCCAGGGTAAAGGGCAAGAGCCTGTCTCAAGACTCGTTCTTAGAAACTGAGGTTCTAGCCTCTGATTCTCACACTGATTTTTTGTGTGGTAAAACATGCCTAACAAAGTTTGCCGTCTTAACCATTTTTAAGTATCTAGCTCGATGGCATTACAGTCATTCATACTGTTGTGCAGCCCTCAGCCCCATCCATCTCCAGAGCTCTTCTCAACCCTATAAAACTGAAACGCTGCACCCGTTAAACAGTAACGCCGCATTCCCCCTGCCCCCGCCGCCCCCCACCCCCCAGCCCCTGGCAGCCACCGTTCCGCTTTCTGCTTTTGTGAAGTTGACTATTGCAGGTTCCTCATGTAAGTGGACTCAGAGTATTTATCCTTCTGTGGCTGGGTTATTTCCCTTAGCGTCCTTTACTCAAGGTCCACTGATGCTGTAGCGGTTGTTAGGTTTTTAAGACTCCCTTTTTAAGTCTGAGTGATGTTCCCTTGTATGTCTGCCACGTTTCGTTTCTCCGTTCATCCGTGGTGGACGCTTGGTTGCGTCCACCTTATAGATGTCATGAATGATGCTGCCGTGACCATAGGTGTCACCCTGACTTTTCCCCTTCTTTCTCTGCAGCTCCTTTATGAACAAGGCATCAGCCTCAAGGCCTCCTTCATCTTCATCTCTGTCTGCAGTGCCTGGCATGTTGGGCGTACTTTCCTCCTGATGCCCCAGGGGCACGTCCCCTACCCGCTGCCCCCCAACTACAGCTATGGGTAAGGACCACAAGCTGGTGATGGTGTGGCCAGAGCCCCTCATCTGACCTGGTGTCAGCAGCAGGGGGTGGGACAGATGTGGTTATCGAGGGCAGAGGAAAGCCGTCCCAGGAGGGGAGGACTAGATCAGGGGTGTATCAGTTTGCCATTGCTGTCTAACAAGCCACCCCAAAGCTCAGTGGCCTGAAACATCCAAGCATTTATTATTTTCACAAGTCTGTGGGTAGCTGGCTAATTCTACTGATTGGGGACATGCTTGGATGATCTTGACAGGGCTTCTCATGGCTCTGATCATCTGGTGGGCTCACTGAGAGCTGGCTGGCAGGATGGCCTCACTCACATGGGGTTTGTCCAGTGATCATCTGGAGTGGCAGGAACATCTGGGTCACATGGCTCTTATCCTCCAGCAGGCTAGCCTGGGCTTCTCCACATGGTGGTTTCAGGCTTCCAAGAGGCTGCAGAAATGCACAGGGTTTCTTCAGGTTTAGGGTTGGAATGGGCACAGCATCACTTCTGCTGGGTTCTCTCGGCCGAAGCAGACTAGGGAACTAGTCAGAGCTGCAAAGTTCCATCGCGAAGGGTGGAGACCAGAGGAGGTGGAGAAATGAGACCATTTTTGCAGTGAGTCATCACACGCAGTAGAGGGAGGGCATTTGTCGGCTGCTAATGATTTGCCAGCCCCATGTGTCCTCTGATTTCATGTCCCTGGAATCCTCAGATCAATATCCTTAGCTCCATTTTCCAAGTGAGAAAACTGAGGCTCAGAAGAATCAAGTCTGAGCTGCGTTGCCCCAGCCAGGGAGGGGCAGGGCTGGGATTTGATCCCGAGTCTGCCCTGCTTTTCCCTTGAGTGGTTCCCAAACTCTGCTGTGTTTTAGAATGGCTAGGATTATGTGGAGATCTTTAAAAAAAAAAAAAAAATGGAACCTGGCTTCCATGTCCGGACATTCTGACTTAACTGGTCTGGGCTGCGATTTGGGCATTGGGATTGTGAAAAGGTGACTCCAATGTCCCGTGACACGTGGGATTCCCTGTGCGCTTTCCCCTGAGCCTGAATCTCAGTCTCTGCTCATAGACCTTGGGTTGGGCTGGCGGGGCTTCTGCTTCCACAGCCTGTGCTCTGAGGATGGCCCCAGAGAGGCAGAGGAGAGTAACACTGAGTCCCGAAGGCTGGAGCTGAAGTCGAAAGAGTTCGTTTCACCAAAGGAAGGTAAGCCCTGGTGGTTAACCCCTTGCCCCTTCCTGACCTGGCCTTTCCCCACAGCTGACCGGGTTCCTCACCTCCAGAGCTTTTCCGGGGACTCAGAATCAGGAAACATCCGTAGAGAAAGGACCTGTAGGGTCTTCTCAACCTTCTCAGTTTATCAGGGATCCAGAGAGGGACCAAATTGTTGTCTCATCTCTTTCTGTCCCCATTCTCTCTCTCTCTTATCTCATCATCCCCTCCCCGCCCTGACATCAGTCTGCCGTCATTTGTCTCCCGTCCCCCCACTTCTCAGTCCTAACTCTGCCTTACTTGTTCCCTTGTCTGCAGGTCCCCTGCGTCTGCTCTCTCTCACTGTCCCGTCTCCGTCGCTGCCTACTTTCTCTCCTCTCTCTGTTTTGGGTCTTTGGTGACAAACATCACAAACTGCTGCTGGATCAGGTAGTGACAAGAACAGGATTCTGGGAAGCTCACAAGAATCAAGGGAAAGATGAACTTGCCAGGCTCCAGGAAGAGTAGGGCCAGGATACCTCTGGGCATCCCATCTAAAATCACAGCCAGTCTGCCTCTAAGAGGACGGTCAAACTGGTCAACCTTGAGTGAGGCGCAGGACACTTAACTCCCAGTCCCGTCTGGACCCTGAAGAATAGGGCAGGGAAGATTTCCAGAACAGACTCAGGATCCTGGTCCCGAAAGAAAAGAAAGGGATGTGGATGGAGCAGCTGAAAGAATAGCGGCCCCTTCACCAGCCTTCATCTCATCTCTAACTTTCTTCTTTCTCCTTGTCTTTCTTTTCACCGTCCTTCCTGAGGAAGATCTAAAAAGTGCTAGGTGCAAGAAACTTGTCATTGAATCCAAGCTGTGAAAGATCAGATTTCAGGGGACAGAGAACACGGGGAGGGGCATGCAAGGTGGAAGGGCCTGGATGACGGAGGCAGAGGTGGGATGTGCCGGTTAGAGAGCATGCAGGTGAGCTTGGACTTCAGGCTGTCGTATTATGACCCCTACAGGCTTGCATGTCTCCTCACGTCCCCCCACGTCCCCCCAGCTTTTAAAAAAAAAGTTTCATTTATTTATTTATAAAATAGAGGTACTGGGGATTGAACCCAGGACCCCGTGCATGCTAAGCATGTGCTCAACCATTGAGCTGTACCCTTCTCCCTGCCCACAGCTTTAATGTAGTTCATGCTCACATCCTCCTCTCCCCATCAGAGATCCCAGGACCAGGGAAGCAGCGGGAACCCCACTCTTTCTGGAGCTACGTTTTCTCTCAGCGCTTTGCCTGGCACCTGATGTGGCTGTCCGTGATACAGCTGTGGCACTACCTCTTCATCGGCACCCTCAACTCTCTGCTGACCAACTTGGCCAGTGGGGACAGGGTACTCGGTATGTGGTGGGGCTGGGAGGCAGCCCGTCTTTGCACCACAGCTGGGGACTTGGGACCTCCTGTGGCCGGGTACTAAGCCTGGGAGGGCTGTGTGCTCCAGAGGAAGGTCTGAGCAGGGCGATGGGGAGGAGGGTCAGGCAGGGCAGGGGCGGAATGGGAGAGTCCTCTCCTGTAAGGCAGCCCTGGACCACTCTTACCACCCCATCCCTCTCTTCCTCTGCAGTCAGCACCTACACGAATGCCTTTGCCATCACTCAGTTCTTTGGAGTGCTGTGTGCCCCCTGGAATGGTCTGCTCATGGACCGGCTAAAACAGAAGTACCAGGAGGAAGCAAGAATGACTGGTGAGACCTGGGCTCCAGAGGGTCAGGGAACCAAGAAGGGAGAGAGCTTTGTTTGCCTCCATGTCCATCTTCTCTTTTCTTCTTAATCCTTTTCTCCTTGCATTTGTCCATCCATTCATCCATCCATCATCCATTCATTCATCCATCCATCCATCCATCCAACCACTAGTCACTGAATGCCAATTATGTGCCAACCATAGTTCCAGATTCAATAATGGACAAGACAGGTATGTCTTCGTTCTCAAGCTGTTGTCGGTCTAGAGAGTGGAGCAGCACAAGTAGTCAGGCATTACAATCCAAGAAGTCAACCCGCAGGGAGCTGTGGAAGCACAGAGAAGGGCATATAACCTGTTCTGGGTGAGGATGGAGTAGGTGTCAGGGAAGGCTGCCTGGAGGAAGTGGCATCTCAGCTGAGACCTGAAGGATGAGTAAGAAGTGAGCAGATGAAAAGGGGGGCCCTGGGAGAATGGCCTAGGTAGGAATACAGTAGAGTCAAGGTGGGGAAGGGGAGGGTGAAACACGAAGGAATCTGAGGAATCCCAGAAAGGGATTCGGGCTGGCCAGGGCACAGAGGCATGGTAGGGAGGGGTCTGGAGAGACAGACTTAAGACGGGGCAGGCAGTGCCCCGCCAAGGAGGTAGACATGGTCCCTGGACAAGAATGGAGGAACAGGGGTGCGGAGGTATTTGAACCTGCAAGGCTTGGGGTGGGGAGGGGTAAAAGAGAGTATGTTTCTCCTGACCCCCATCATTTCATCTCTACCCCTCCCCACTCCCCTGAGCTGCTTTTCCTACCCCTGCTGGAGTATTTTGAAACAAATCCCTGACATCAGATCATTTCATCTGTAAATACGTCAGTTTGTAGCTCCAACAAATAAGACCTCTTTTATATAAACATCACCATAATATCATTATCACACCTAAAACAAGCGCAATAATTTCTTACTGTCATCTGATAACGTAGTCCTGATCAAATTCCCCTAAATGTCTCAACTATGCCTTTTTATGGTTGGTTTGTTCAAATTGGGATCCATACAGGGTCCAACTGATGTGCCTTTTATATCTTTTTAAGTTGTTTATTTGTGGAAGAAACTGGGTTATTTGTCCTGTCAGATTTCCCACATTTTGGATTTGGCGTCCTTTTCACGTCCTTATTTAAAAATGTCTCTTTGATGGGGTCTTTTCAGGAAACACGCAGATTGGGAGTCTCCGGGAGACTCTAATATGTTTTGGCAGGAATGATTCAGATGTGGAGCTGTGGGCTTCCTGCGAGCTCTCATCAGCAGGCCCCGGTATTGGTTGTCCTGTTCCTATCATGTTAAGATTGATCAGTGGGCTCAGATGTCCGTCTGATCTGCCCACACATCAATGGCATGGCTAATGATTTTAACAGCTATCGATAATCAGTGCCTAGACCCATTATTTTATTAGGGTTGCAGAACAGCGATTTTCTATTTCTGTCTTTCCTTTTTCTTCCCATGGCTAGAATTCCTCTAGAAAGAAAAACTTGCCTTTATTAACTATTTTGTTTACCCTGAAATAAGTGCATGGTTTATCCTGTTTACTAGTTTTGGAAAAATGACTTGGTGCCTTAGCAACTTCCAGGGGTAACTGCTCATAGTACCTCTTTTATTTGTTTATTTTTTGAAGATTATCAAATTATTTGTATTTTTATTTATTTATTTTTACTGAAGTACAGTCAATTACAATGTGTCAATCTCTGGTGTACAGCACAATGTCCCAATCTCTGGTGTACAGCACAATGTCCCAGTCATGCATATACATACATATATTCATTTTCATATTTTTTTCCATTAAAGGTTATTACAAGCTATTGAACATAGTTCCCTGTGCTATACAAAAAACTTTAAAAAAAATCTATTTTTATATATAGTGGCCAACATTTGTAAATCTCAAACTCCCAAATTTATCCCCTCCCCACCCCTTTTTCCCTGGTAAAGTTTCTCTTTTAAAAATCTCATTTTAAACATATTGGATATATTTCAATCTATTTTTTTTAAGGTTTTTTTTTTTGGGAGGGTGGAGAGGTAATTAGATTTAATTACTTATTGTAATGCAGGTACTGGGGATTGAACCCAGGGCCTCATTCGTGCTAAGCATGTGCTCTGTCTCTTGGGCTATACCCTCCCGCTCCGTCTATTTCTGTCATGATTCTTCTTGATGCTTGGACCACTGGGAACTTTACCAACTCAGTATCTGTGTCCTTTACAAATAATCCCGTTAGTTTTAGAGAGTGTCTTTATTTTCTAGCACAATGAGATGTTCGGGTCCATTTCACTGGGGTTGCCTGGCTCAGACCTGAAACCAGCCATTTCTCCCAATCGTCCTGGGCCCCTTAAAATGAGAAATAGTTTTTAAAGACTGCAATCTGGTTGCTAGGGTTTCTAATTCTCCTGGGTTGTCATTGCTTTGAGGCCTTAGGTAGAGGTAAGGTATACATAATGTTTTGGATGAAAAGCTACATCATGAATAACTAATACTGATATTTTAATTCAAATTTTACTTCCTTGATCTTTACATTTGTGTCTCTTTTCCTCTGAAAATCATAGTCCCCAAAATACTATATATATATATAGTATATATATATACTGTGTTAACTTATATACTATATATGTGCATATACTACATACATGTATATAGCATTTTTTAAATACATTTTATGCATAATTACTGTTTTAGCAACATCAGTCCTGTTAGTAACAGGATGATTGCTGCTTGCTGTTACTCCCTCCCTCCTTTCTTTCCTTCCTTTCATTCTCATTCTCTAAGAGCTGGCTGTCAAATTACTATATTTTAAGAGCCATCAACCTGATATAAAGTTATGTTCATTGGTTTCATCTTGTTTGATTTTTTTTTTTTTGGAATTGCTTGCTTGTTTTCTTCCTATTATTTAAATTCAGCTTTATTTTAAAACCATTTACGTATCAAACATGTACATTTTTCCCAAGCCAAAACTGTAAAATGAGATAGAGTCAAAGAAATGTAGTTTCCTTCTCTGTTCCCTGTCCTCCGTGCCTTCCCTCTTTCTCTAGGTCGTTTTAAAATTTTTTATTGTTTTTAATTTGTAAATGTTTAAAATTGAAGTATAGTTGATGTTCAATGTTACGTTAGTTGCTGGTGTACAGCACAGTGATTCAGTCATACGCATACATATATACGTATTATTTTTCTTTTTAAAAAACTTTGTATTGAAGTGTAGTTGATTTACAATGTTAGCTTCAGGTATACAGCAAAGTGATTCAGTTATACATACACATACATATATTTTTAATTTTCAGATTCTTTGCCATTATGTTATTACAAGAAATTGAATATAGTTCCCTGTGCTACACTGTAGGACCTTGTTTATCTATTTTACATATTGGAGTTTGTAGCTGTGAATTCCAAACTCCTCCACTTATCCCTCCCCACCACTGACCCTTTCCCCTCTGGTAGCCATAAGTTTGTTTTCTGTGTCTGTGAGTCTTTTTCTATTTTGTAAATAGGTTCATTTGTATGTGGTTATTTTTATTTTTTCCTTAAAGACAGACTCACTCTGTCTCTCATTCCTCTTTCTTAGATACAAGGCAGTGCACACTCTGTCCTGCAGTTTTCTTTCTGTGTAACTCTCTGTCCTGAGTTTGCCCTGCAGCCGAACCCACTCCTCATGCCTTTAGCCACTGCCTGGTTCTCTGATCCGTGGTTGCAGCATACTTGACGCCTCGTTCCCCTGCTGGTGGTGACTTGGATTGTTTCCCATCTTTTCCTCTTACCCATGGTGCTGCCCGGAATATCTGGCTTTGGGTCGAGGGGGGCTCCCTGTCCTGAGACCATTGTGATTATCTGTGAGCAGGTGTCGTGATGGTGGCCTGAGATTAGGCTGGAGAGGAGTGGATACGTTTCAACAATATTTAGTAGGTGAAGTATCTGTGTTTGTTGGTGGACTGGAGGTGGGCAAGTGCCATGAGAGGGCTCAGGATGACCTCCCCGCAGGCCTAAAGGCAGCCTCTCCTCTCCCTTTGGACAGGTTCCTCGGCCTCGGCGGCAGCCCTGCGCTCGGCAGTGCCTTCGCTGGCCCTGACATCTCTGCTGTGCCTGGGCTTCGCCATCTGTGCCTCAGTCCCCGTCCTCCCCCTCCAGTACGCCACCTTCGCCCTGCAAGTGATCAGCCGCTCCTTCCTCTACGGGGGCAACGCTGCCTTCCTCACCCTCGCGTAAGTGGGCGTGGTGTGCCTTAGGTGATTGGGGCACCCTTGGGACAAAAGGAGGTGTGCTGGAGGCCAAGAAGTCAGAGTGATGGGGACCAGAGGTGGCACACGGGGTCTGGGAGCCCGTGTAGAGGAGGCGGAGGCGAGTCGGAGGGATAGAGAGAGCCTTCAGGTCCCTGAGCTCCCCTGTCTGCTCCCCTCTGCCCCTGTTATCTACCCAGTGAACTCCTATTCACCCTGCGACGTCCATTTCCGTTTCAGCTCTCCCGGGGACGAGTAGAAAGAAAGCATCTTTCTTTCTTTGTGCCCTTGGCACTCTGTTCTTTCTCCCTCTGACAGTGCACGCATCATCTGGTGTGTCACGATCTGTTCATGTGTCTTTTCCTTGAGACCTTCTGGGGCACAGCCTGTGTCTGGGCCCATGCTGTCTTCCCAGGATTGAGCACAGTGCTCTGTGTGCTCTGTGGTTTGAGAGTCTAAGCAGAGGTGAAGGGGGAGGGCTGTGTGCATATGGGTGGGGGAAGGTGGGTTTAGACCAGGGGACTCGGGAGCAAGGGGCTGACCCACGCCCACCAAAGCCAAGCCCCTACATGGAGGGAGGGTCCCCAGAGCTCACTGGAGCCTAGTTTGCCTCTCTCCCCAGGTTCCCTTCGGAGCATTTTGGGAAGCTTTTTGGGCTAGTGATGGCCTTGTCGGCCATCGTGTCTCTGCTCCAGTTCCCCATCTTCACCCTCATCAAAGGTCCCCTCCAGAATGACCCGTTCTACGTGAGTACTGTTGGGGGTGGGGTGGGGAGTGACCCTGGCCTAGACCAGCAAGGATGTCCAGATTGGGGAAACTCTGTCGGTCCCAGTAGAGGCTCCCCCAAATCTGGCTGGGGTGGCCTGGGGGTGGTCCCTGTAGGAACATTTTTGCACATGGGCACATCCTTGGTTTTGCTTTTCAAACCGGGGCCAGTGGGAGATGCTGCCTTGTGCTGGAGTTTCCTGAATCCAAAGGGTGAACCTGGCACAGCATCCCAGAGAGTCCATGTATTTCAGAGATTTGAGAAGATATTTTTTCTGTGTGTGGAAACAAGTAGACATATTCTGGGGGAGAATGCAAAATTCCCACACCATTTCAAATGAAAAACTTGAAAGATATTTCCTTCTTGTGAGCAGGGCCGACCTTGGCCTTGGTCTTAGGGCTATGTTAGCATTCATTGGTCTCCACGGTTGGTCCAGGGGTGGGGAGATCTGTACCCTCAGCCCTGTATCCCCACACGAGGAGGGATGCTCGCAGGTCCAGCCCAGGGAGGTGGGCTCGGCTTGTCAGCTGTTTGCAGATTGAAGAGACTGAGGCACAAAGATTTGGGTTACATGACTTCGGAAGTCAGAAGCCCACAGTGAAGGAGCAGAAGTCTTTTGACTTTGCATTCAGTGTTCTGACCACCACACAGTCCTATTGGCCTCATTTTAAAAAGATCAGCAAAGTGTAGGACAGGAGTTTAAATCAGTCATTGGGAAAAAAAATAAATAAATAAAAGGACTGGACTTAAAAATCGAGAATTACTTGATTGTGATATCAGATGATCCTGACTTAAGATTCACAAGATATATGCTCTAGCTGATACCTCCACCAACTTCCCATGTGACCTGAGAAGGTCACTGAATGCTTTCTATGCCTCTATTTCTCCATCTGTGAAATGGGCATATATTTCCTCGGACCCTGCTCCACAGGGCAGATAAAAAATAATCGCAAGTCCCTCCCAGAGGGCCCCTTTGGGTCTGAGTGAAAGTAAAAGATAAACCAAGCAGAATCCTGGTCCCTCCATTGGTGGTGTGTGCTTCTAGGTGAACTTGGACTTCGCCCCATGCCTTCCTCTCCCTCCAGGTGAATGTGTTGCTGGTGCTTGTCACTCTTCTGACGTTCGTCCACCCCTTCCTGGTGTACCGGGAGTGCAGGCGGAAGGAAAGCTCCCCCGAGGTCGCCTAGTTCAGAAGCCCCCACTTTTCAGCCCCGAGGATGTGTCATGTTTCTCCACCTTTGAGGACCCGAAGCCCAGAAAGACTTTGTCCACCCAGGCTACTTGTGTTAAGTAGCCATTCTTTTTTTTAAAAGCAAAAAAAAAAAGGACATATTTAACTGTTCGCCAAGACTCCTTATCAGCAAGTCAAGAAGCGAAGGCACGAGGAAGTTCTCAGTATCAGAGTAGGAAGCATGTGGCCTGGGCAGTTGCAGGGTGATGTGTTGAGGGGGAGGCCTGTCACCTACTTCTCCAGGCCTCCTTGTCCCTGAAGCCCGTGTGTGCGTGGGCCCTGTGCTGCTGGATAAATCTCCAGAGGAAGAGAGATGTCACGGCCTCAGCCTTACCACCCAGCCTTCAGAAGTGGTACCCGGTGCTCCCTCAGAGGCTCCGCTGTGGTTGGAGGATGGCCGTGCTCCTGGGGAGGAGGGGCAGGCAGGATGGGGCTGGGGGCCTGGGCCTGAGTCCCAGCTCTGCCACTGATGCTGGGTGACCTTGCGCTGACCCTTCTTGCTGAGCGTCAGCTTTGCCGTCTGTGAAAGGGGAGGGCTTTGGAGTTGGAGGCTCTTTCTGCAGTTCCTGTTCTAGAAGGTTTTAAGAACAGTGACAAAGAGTCTGGCCACCCGAGGGCCTTGGGAACCAGCTGGCCTGCTTGCCCAAAGGATTTCTGATGAAGCCTTTAGGGGTGTTTCCCTCCTCAAGGAGAGGGAATGACTTTATTTACTTGGGTGTTATACAAAAATGTCCTCTGGGGAATAATTGTATAATATATTGATCATATATTAAATAATTTTATTAAAAAGATAAAGCCTTTCTGCGTAAGGCAACTGCTGCTCTGCCTCTCCATGCTTCAAGGCTGTTGTGTGCCTGCCTGTGTGTTCGTGCTCCTGTCCCAGCCAGGGGGAGTGGACGCAGGGTGGGGGTGGAGGAATCTGGCTGCAGCATCCTGGGGGGTGGGGTGGGAGCCCCAAGACTGGGATCCTGCCACCTGGTCCTGGGATGTGGGCTGTAGAACCCCCAGGAGCCCCTCCCTTTCCCTCCTCTCCCTCTTTCCCTCTGCCCCACCCCCACGGCAATACTCTGCCCCCTCCACTGGAGGCACTGGATGGAATCAGAAGATCTGCTGTGGGTCTCAGTTCTGCCTTTCAGCAGCCGGGCAAGTCCCTTCATCATTCTGAATCATACCTTCCTCACCTGCAAAGTGCAGTGGATCATTTCCACCTGTGAGGGCGATTGTGAGCTTTTGAAACAATTTCTACTGCCTGGCGATTGGTGGGAGCACTTGAGCTGGTGGGAGCACTTGAGTGTGTGATCCTTTGTTTACTCGTGACCAGAAAGGAGCCAGGTAGTGGGGCGGGAGCTGGAAGGACAGAAGGTGAGAGATCAGGTGGCCAAGATGGGAGAATCTCGAACATACCAGGGGTTTTATTCCTCTTGCCAAGGAGAGGGCTGAGGGGGAGGGGCTGGAGGGCAGATTTCATTCAGTCAGTCATGGAATAAATGTTTACTGAGCTGCTGTTGTGCGTCAGGCACTGTTTCAGATGCTGGGAATTCGGAGATGCACCAGGGTCTGAAGCCAGCTCTTCTGTGACCTGCTGAGGGTCATTTCCGGGGCCCTAGACCTGGGTCTGAAGATGACACTGGAGTGCTAATGGATGGCTCTCCTCTGGTTATCTTTTTTTTCTTTTTTTTAGTGGAGGTCCTGGGGATTGAATCTAGGCCCTTGTGCATGCTAACCATGCCCTCTGCCACTAAGCTGTACCCTCCCTCCTCATCTGGTTATCTTGCTCAAAAACTTACTTTTTAAAAAATTTATTTATTTAATTTTAAAACTTTTTTCTTTTTTAAAAGTAATCTTTTTTATTTTTGTTTTATTTGGGGGTGGTGGTAGTGAGATTGATTTATTTACGTATTTTAGTGGAGGTATTGGGGATTGAACATGAATGCTAAACATGCGCTCTTCCACTGAGTTGTAACCGCCAAGTAGTTTCTTTTTAGGATGATACAGATTTCCTTAACCTGATAATGGTGATGGTTGTACAACTCTGAATGCTGGAAACCGTTGAGTCTTACACTTCAAATGGGTGAGTAGTGTGGTAGGTGAATTATATCCCAACAAGAGTGTTATTTAAAAAAAAAAAAGTGCCTGGATCCCTCAGGAAGCGCAGGGAAGACATATCCAGAGAGATTCAGGGATGGTTTCTGGGGAACATGTGGGAGAGAGAGAAGCAGCTGAATGCTCAGCCCTCATATTTCTGTCCCGAGAGCCTCCCTCTTGTAACTTCTTCCTCAAATGGGATCAACTGCTCTTGCAAACGCAGAAGCAAGCAACCCAGGAGTTGCACAAGATTTGATTTCAGTCAGCAATGGGCTCCCAGTGCAACCCTTGTGTCCCCTACCGGCCTCAGCAGAAAGGGACTCAGGCAGACCCACCCTTACTGCCTGCGGGGCGGGGCGAGGCAGAGTCTTCCCTGGGGCAGAGGACAGCACTTGTTCAAAAGAGGACCGACAGCGTAAATCAGGAACTTTGTGTGCCCATCTCCTTTCATCGGCTCCAGTTTACAGATAGGAAAGTTGAGCTCCGAGTGACAAATTACATCTGGGATTATCCAGCTAGTGCACTGTGGAGCTGGTATTTAAATCCAGGTCTGTCTGACTCCTAAGGTCATGTTCCTTCCAGATGTTATTCCTTTTAAAAAAAAATCTTTTTGTTTATTTATTCATTTTTTTGGTGGGGGAGGTAATTAGGTTTATTTATTTATTCTTAAGAAGAGGGACTGGGGCTTGAACCCAGGACCTCATGAATGCTAAGCATGTGCTCTACCACTTGAGCTATACAGTCCCTCCCAGATGTTATTCTTTATGTAAGAATGTCTTTCTTATGTAAGAAACAATGTTGGTTGTACAACAGATCAGAAAATAAAGAACTACATGAAAAACATAGATTGCTGTTGATTACAGCACTCAGAAATACCCCAGGTTAACACGTTGACACGTGTCTTCCAAGGAGTATGTGTGTATGTTGATGGAAACCATCATATAAGCTTCTCTATGCCATCAAATAGTTGTGGAAAGTGTGACCAAACAGCTGCTTACAACCCCATTCACACTTTGTGTACCCACCACCCACCCTGGGTCTCCACCCCTTCCCCTAGCCCCACACACACATTTTAGGGCATTGTGGTCCCACTCCCTTTCTGTCCCCATCTGCTGCCTGCGCAGTGGGGCATCCCAGATGTCAGTGAACCAGGAGAGGAGCCTAGGGCAGCAGATGGAAAGTGTAAATAATAACAGAGCCAAAAGAGCCACCGTGGGAGTTTCCAGGGAGTGACATCACATCCATTAATCATCTTCCCTTAATCTGGCGCTGACTGTTCTTCAGCCTGAAGGTGTTGTTTTCCCAGGGGCTGTTGACCCTCTTTCCCAAATTCAAACCTTGTGGTCCCAGCGGTTATGTCCTGGAGTGCTTTTATCTGCCACCCCCTGGGGCATAGGTGAGTCCCAAATGCATTAGGTGTGACTTGGGCACAGCAGTGAAGCCATGCTGTTTGGGAAGGTCACTTCCATCCAGGCTCCAAGGCACAGGCTCTGGTCCAGGCTTCAGTCCTTCACAGAGGGGCCATGCCCAGCCACTCCTGGGTCCACTGCAACCTGCACTGATGCCCAGAGTGGGGCTGACTCACCCGCAGGGCAGTTAAACCCAGGACCATATTCAAGCCCCTCAGCATTCATTTCCTGAGTTCAGTGTTACCTCCCAGAGACTTAGATTCATGGTACCTCAGTTTCTTCATCTGTAAAATGGGGATAATGATACAAATACATCGTGGAATTGTACGGATTAAGAGAACTCATGAACTTGAAGCACTTAGACATACAAATTGAATCCAGGGCCTTGTGCATGCTAAGCACGTGCTCTACCACTAAGCTATACTCACCCCTACATCACCCTTTGAGGCAGCAATAAAATAAAAACAGCCTAATTCTCCACCAGCTCGGAAGTAAACAATGTGATTATTCATACAATGGATTTACATATAGCAGTTAAAACAAATCATGTGTACATGTATCAAAGTGGATAAGTTTAAAAAATATTACATTAGGTAAAAATGAAAGTAAATAGCAGTAAGATACATTCAATATGATATAATTTGTATCCAATCTAATCTAATTTTATATGCACAAAACTATGTTATACAGATGTATATATAGAGAGAGTCAAAGATAGATTGATACATGTGTAGTGTAAACTCTTGAATGGCAAAGGCATGTTAATGATAGGAAATGGCTAACCCTGGGGAGGGAGAGGAAAGAGATAGAAAGTCAGTTTTAGGTGTATCCATAATATTTTATCTATGTAGAGAAAAGATATTCTGAAACAAAGATAGCAAAATGTAAACGTCATTTAAATTCAGACAGTGGATAAATGGTTGTAATATTTTCCGTATGTTTGAAATATTTAATAGTCAAAGTAATTTTTATTTTATTTAAGTTAATTGAGTTATTAATAAGAAAACACTTTTTTTTTGTATTTGGAGAAATACAGAAGCAACACACATAGATCTTATAAGATTCGAGTTCCTTAATAGAGTTGATTTCATCCCTATCTAAGATAAGTTTGTGATGTGATAGTCAGTTCCAGTTAATTCCACAAGAACATCCTTTTCAAGCTTATGTTGGGTGGGGATCCTTTTTGTTTATCCCCCAAGATATGTGTGACAATGAAAATTTAAAGGGTTTTCCAGACTTTCTTTGAACTTACATTTATAGGTCAAAACATGATGACTATAGTTAACACTGCTATCGGTATATTTAAAAGTTGCTAAGAAAGTAGATCCTAAAAGTTCTCATCACAAAGGAGAAAACATTTCTTTTTCTTCTTTTGTTTCTTTGGGTTTTTTTTTTTTGGTTGTTGTTGTTGTTGTTGTTATCTATGGGAGATGATGGATGTTAGCTAAACTTATTGTGGTAACTATAATATGTAAGTCAATCCATTCTGCTGTACACCTTAAACGCATACAGTGCTGTCTGTCAATTATATCTCAATAAAACTGAAATCAAAAAAAGAAAAGAAAGAAACCTGCCTTAACAGTAACATCTGAGATTCTCTTGGGGGGAGGGCAGAGCCAGGTGCCTGGAATGTCGCTGTGTTGGTTCAGGACAGAAACCACCCTGCAAGCCTTTGCCCCAACTTGTTTCTGCGTAACAGCAATGTCAATCACCAGGGCTAGGGCTGTGTATTCCTTCCTGAGCCAGGAACTTGGGGCCAGAGATAGCTGGGGCCCAGGGAGGAGCACAGATAGACAGCCCTGCATCTCGTTCTCCTGTCCTCGGGCAGTGTGTCCTTGGACGGGTCAGTAGCCTCTCACTGCAGGTAAGGATCAATGAGGCTCCCCAGGAAAGGAGCTTGGCCCTGGCATCCAGTAGGTCCTGAATTAACAGCAGCAATTATTTTTATTATATACACACTGTCACATTAAAGGTCAAGTGGACTCTTTAAAAGTGAACTGGTTTTAATTCTCCTTGCTTGGAATGGGTCCCACCCAACCCATAGTTAACTCCCACAGTTCCTCCAGCTCTCAGCTCAGCTCTCCCTTCCTTTCCAGCCTGTTACCTACACCGGTTTTCGTAACACCAGGCACTTCTCTAGCATAGAGTTTGTCACAGTTGCTATTTAACATACAGGTTTAAAAAAAAAAAAAAGATGCGTGGCTTTCGTTAGGCTGGGAACTCTGTGTGGGGCAGTAACTGTATCTTTTATTATCCGATATCCTCAGGGCTTTGCACCCTACCTGGCACTGAATGGAGGTTCGAGAAATACTGAATATGTAAGAGAAAGACAGAGAGACAGACAGAGACAGAAAGAAGGAAGGAAGGGAGGAAAGAAGGGGAAAAGAAAGGGAGAGGAGGGAAGAAGGAAAGAGAGAAGGAAGGAATGAATGATTTAAGGAAGGAAGGAGCCTCTGTAACCCGCCACCACCTTGAGATGTCTGTTCCCCACTCGCAGGGACTTGCATGCGGAAACTGCAGGGTGACTTGAGCCAGGAGGCTTTCGAGAAGTTTGGAGTGTTTCTGGGGGGTGTCATGATGGGGAAGCTGATGAAATAAAATTCTTATTTTATGACAAGATGAGGAAGATTTAAATGTAAACGTGTTCTCTGCCCACTTGGGCGTCTCCCCGCTCCCATCAGTTGTTGCCCTGATCAGACCCTCCGGGGAGACAGCATTCCTTCTTAATCTCACAAAGGGCCACAGCTCCTTACGAGATAACCTTCCTTCTCAGTCTTGTAAGGGGTCACGTTGACCCATGGCCCACCACTCGCTCTATGATCCAGATTGTATAAATTGTCAATAACACGTCATTTGCCTTATAACCCCTTGTCTCAAAAACTGATGTGACTACTTTGATCTCTAACGGGCAAACAGTCCTCAGAGCTTTCTGAAAGACTGTCTCCTGGGTCATAATCCTCAGGTTGGCTTGAATACAATTTTCCATTTCTTTCTCAGACCGACTAGTGATTCTTTTTTTTTTTTTTTTTCCATCAGTGTGAGGATAGAAGAATGCGTCCATCCCTAGCATCAGAACTCCCTCCCTGCACAGTTGGCCAAGGGAGGATGGCTTATCTCAGAGGAAGACCCTGAGGTACCCAGCCCTGCTCCCACCGTGGAACCCCTCAGTCACCCCCAGGAGTCCTCCTGGGGCCTGACGGAAGCTGCTGCAGGGGTGTGTGTCCAGCCTGCTGCTGAGACCAGCATACCCGAAAGCCCATGACACCATCCCCATGACCAGCCGCCTTTTCCACTCGTTGCCAAGTCGGCAAGTTGGCTTACATCCATCTACAGGCTCTCACTTCCCCAGGCACAGCCTCTTCTGCTGTGTCTGTGAGACCCCATGTCTGGGCTCTTCTTACCGGTTGAGCCTCCCATCATGGCACTGAGCCTCCAGCTGGGAGAGCAGAGCTGTCATTCCAGGTGCTCATGACTTGGCTCCTCTTGATGGAGGCTGTGACTGGTCCCACGCAGTGATGAGCACATAGGAAATCCTCAGGAAATCTCTGCTCAATAGAGTTCCTTTTCAAGTTCCACTATTTGCTAGGACACAAAACTTCAACCATCACCTAAGCTTTCTGAGCCTTGCTTTCTCTATCCCTAGACTGGGGACAATATTTAGGATTGTTTGTTGAGGACCTCCCACGTGTCAGGCTAGATCATTGCACAACTGTCTTTTCAGTTCCTCCTGAATCCCGGTGAGGTTCTCATCCTTAAATCCACTTGCTGGTGGGCAATCGGAGACTGGGAATCGAGGCATCTGCCGAGGTGGGCCAGCTCACGAGTGACAGAGCCAGGAATGGCCCTAGCGTCCGTTTTTATATATAATTTTAAAAAATTGAAGTATAATTGACTTCCAATGCTGTGTTAGATTCCTGTGTACAGCACTGTGACTCGGTTACGACTATATATTTATATTCTTTTTCATTATAGGTTATTACAAGACATGTAATTCTTGTACTTCCCTGTGCTATAAGAGTAGGACCTTATTGTTTATGTATTTTATATAAAGTAGCTTGTATCTGCTAATCCCAAACTTCTAATTTATCCCTGCCCACCCTCTTACCCCTTTGATAACTGTGAGTTTGTTTTCTATGTCTGTGACTCTCTTTGTTTTGTAAATAAGTTCATTTGTGTCTTTTTTTTTTTTTTTTTAGATTCCACGTAAAAGTGGTATCATATGATATTTGTCTTTCTCCCTCTGACTTCCTTCACTTAGTAGGAAACCCAGGGTCCTTTTAAGTCCAAGGAGCACATTCTTCATGCTTCTCATGCCATCACCTGCCCCACCAACCTGCAGATATGCCACTTCCATGAGAGAATGAACGAGAATGAACGAGAATGAACGTGAGTGCTTTGAGCTCCCTGTTCGCCACCACGGAGGAGTGAGGTGTGGAGGGTAAGAATGAAGGCTCTCCATTCAAATCCTGGCTTTGGTGCTTACATGGTGGGTAACTTCACCTTTCTGAGCCCCAGTCTTTTCTGCCTATGATTTTCAGATGACAGTGGTACTTGCCTGATTGGGTTGTTTGGGAGATTAAATGATACGGAGCCTTTAAGACACTTAGCACACAGAAAGTGCTTCCTAGATGTTAGCTGCTGCTGTTGTCATATTAAAATTCCTGCTTAAGACCTCATTTCAGGGAGCATCTGCTCAACTCAGTCTGTGGCGACCTTAAAACAAAGCATTTCTTTTCCTCATTCATTCTTTTGCTTGGCAAAATGAATCGAGCCCCTAGCGTGGTTCTGGGACTATGCAGGTACCAGAGGCACACAGGTGAGAAAGGCAAGGCTGGTGGTCCTCTGGGGAGACAGCCAGCCGACAGCTGTGATGAGATGGGGTAGGGGCTGGGCTAGAGACGAACCTGATTAGGTTCCTTTCTACTTCTCTCTGAAGAATTAGGGCAGTCTTCATGTGAGAGTTGATCCTGGGCTGAGACAGACCAAGAGGAGGGTGAGCACAGTGGTTAGGGAGGAGAGGGTGCTCTGGGCAGATGAAATGGTGTGTGCAGCTGCGTTCAGTTAGGAGGGCGAGTGCATGTTCGGGAAATAGCAGGGTGTTTGGTATGATTGGAGCAGTGTGTGTGTGTGTGTGTGTGTGTGTGTGTGTGTGTGTGTGTGTGTGTGTGTGTGTTGGGGGAGGGGTGGTTGTAGAGCAGCGGCTCACGGTGAGGGGGTGATTCTGTTCCCGAGGGGATATTTGGCAATGTCTGGAGACATTTTTGATTGTCTTGAGGGGAAGATACTCCTGGCATCTGGGGTGTGAGGACAATACTGCTAAACACCCAACACTGCACACAGGACAGCCCCCCACAGCAAAGAAGACTCCAGTCCAAAATGTCAGTGGTGCTGAGGTTGAGGAAAAGCGGGGCCAGATCATGTGGGGAATATTTGCCCAAGAGCGAGAAGTAATAGAAAAGTGTCTGATTGTGTGATTTGTTCCAGGGTTTAGAAGCTCGTTTTGGCAGCATACCATGTATCAAAGATGCAGAGAAGTTACAGTAAGACTGGAGAAGGGAATGTAATTTGAGAGCCATTAAAATGATCCAGGTGAAAGATGGTCAGTGGGTGATGAGAGTGGCAGAGGAAATGGGGGTGGGTGGGTGGGTTGGTGAGATGGCGAAGAAAGAACTCCGTGACTTGTGGATGTGTGGGTGATGGAGCAGGACGGGTGATGGTTGGCCCTGGAGTCCTGGCTTGCAGATCTGGGTGCAAGGTGATGATTTCTCTTGAGAAAGTAACCACAAGAAGAGGAGCTGATGTGTGTGTGTGTGTGTGTGTGTGTGTGTGTGTGTGTGATGAGTCAATCTGACATGTGCTGAATTCATAATGCACAAGGGATGTCCAAGTTGGGAAGCTTACTGGGCGGCCATATACGTGAGTCTGCAGTTGTGGGACCAGACTTGGTGAGGTGCAGATCTGGAACTGAAGATGAAGACTTGGGAGCGATCAGCACATATTTGGTAGCTTGTGACACGGGGGTAGATAAGGTAACCCATGGAGAGTGTGTTAGGATTAGGAAAGAAGACCACCAAGAAACCAGGTGGTGGCCAATGCTGAACTTTCCAGGAGAGGAAGAGGAGCCCACACAAGCAGAAACTGGGAAGAAATGACTAGAAAGGTGGCTAAGAAAGGAGGCAGTTAAGGAGGAGGAAGTAGAGAGGTACCATGCGCTACAGAAGTCAAGCAAGATAAGAACTGAAGATTGTCTGTTGGGTTTGGCAACTGGGCGGTCAGTGGGGACCTTGTCAAGAGTGGTTTCCGTGGAGCAATAGGGTGGGCAGAAACCAAATTACTGCGGTGTAAGGAGTCGGAGAGGGTCGAGGAGCTGGCCAGCGAGTCTACACTGCTCATTGGAGGAGCTTAGTTTTGGTGCAAAGCAGAGAAGCCACTTCATTCTTTGACTCAACCTCTAAGAAACACCAGATCATCCATATCCTGGCCGAAATTCCAGCAGCACAGGCCTGTGGTTTGGCTCCTAGACGTGCCTCCCACTTCTTTTCTGCCTCTCCTATGTCCTGTCCGTCAATTCTTCAGAGCCTAGTCCAGGGAATACCTTTCCAAGGAAGCCCTCTCTGCCTGACTTTTCCCTTAATGTGACTGGTAGCACTGAAAGCTGGTATCTTCCAGTTTGTGTAAGTTTAATCTTTCTAAGTGTCCATTCAGTACAGTGCCTTGTTTTGCTGCCTAAGAGGTTCATTCTGTTTGTCTTTATCAGCTGCATTAAGCCTCCCTGAGATTAGAGACTAGCTCTGAGTATTTACTGAATGAATGAATGTATAATCCAGTGCACAGAGCCTGGTCCAAGATTGTGTCCATGGCAGGTGGAGCTCAGAAAGACATCTTCTGAATTGAAATTAATGGACTTTTACTTGGACTGAAACTCAGCTGGGCTTTCTCCAGGGGGTAAAATTCAAGTTGATCAATCAAATAATTGATTAATTAATTCAACATATAATTGAAAAACTCCTTCTGTGACCTGGGTAGAGTTCTAGGCAGTGAGCAAGAAAGATAAAGTCCCTGTTTTCTTGGAGCTTACTTCTTACTGGGAGAGACAGACAAGAAACAAGAAACCAGTAAAGGAGCAAGATCATATCACTTCGGCAAATGTTCTGGTGGAGATAAATAAATGATGTGGCACAAAATAACTAGGTATGAGAGTGGGTTGGGTGAGTTTCTTTAGAAACAGTTCTCAAAGAAGGCTTCTCTTGGGCGACCTTTGAGCTGAGACCCATCAGATGAGAAGGAACCAGTACAAAAGCTTTAGCGTGGCCAATGGAGCTGAAACCAGTATGACAAGGATCACTCATACCAGTGAGGTTGAATGAGTAGACAATAGCCAGACCATGGAAGGCCTTGCAGGCAATGGTAATGAGTTTGGATTAATTACTAGTGTAGAGGGAAGACATTGAATGGGAAGCGTGGGGATGATGGGCTCTGATGTACATTATCCAACATGGCAGCCTAGGCTAGCAAGGTGGCAGCAGAGATGGGGAGAAGTAGGTGGCTTGGGGAGGTATTGAAGGTAGAAGGTGGGGCGGGAGCCGGGCACTGACTGCAAAGACATATCCCTCGCAATTCATTGTTTCTAACCTTGTTGCATGTATGCAGTCCCTGGGAGAGGAGTTGCCTTCCACGGTAAGGTGAGTTATCTTACCAAGGAAGCAAGAAGAGCACTGGACTGGGAATCAGGACATCTGAGTCCAATCCAGGGCACTTTCCATATCTGAGACATGGAAACTTGACTGGGTCATCTCTAAGGGCCCTTCCAATTCTAACATTCTTGGTCTCTGTCAGTTGTTGGGGCATGCAAATGGGGAAGAGTCAAAGGAACTGTGAATCAAGGTTGATTGCACAGATCAACGGCCCAGGTCCCTATCTCCCTGGCTGCTCACCCTGGGATGATGTTAGCCCTTTCACCACCTCTTATCTGCCCCATGGGGAATATTGGCCCAGCCCAGTCAGCAGGCAGTTGATCTGCCCTGAAGTTCTGGCTCCTGTGGTCCATCGCTTCTCTGAGGGCAGAACTTGGAGCTAGAAGAGGCTAACCAGCCTCTTATGGTCTGAGGCGAAAGGCAATGGAACCTCTGGCCCAAATCAACCTCTCTTTCTCTCTGTCCATATTTCCTGATCTTCTGTTCCTGGGTTTGTTAGAAGGTCCTTCAGCCCACTCCTTTGTGACATTCCTCACCCTCTGGCAATCTGCTGGACCATCAACTGTACCAACTATAGTTTATAGTTTATAGTTTATAGTTGGTGCAACTGATGAATTTCCAATTCATCCTGGGGAGGAAATGGGGCTCAAGGGTTGTATTGGTCTTCAATGCCACATAACAAATTGCGCCATATTTAGTGACTTCAAACAACACACATCTATTAGCTCACCGGTCTGTAGGTCAGAAGGGTAGGCATGCATGTCTTGGTTTCTGCTCAGGGTCTCCCAAGGCTAAAATCAAGGTCTTGGCTGGGCTGTGTTCTCATCTAGAGTTCAGGGTCCTCCTTCAAGCTCATGTGGTTGTAGCAGAATTCTATTCCTTGTGCTGTTCCTGGCAGGCTGTCAGATGGGGGCTGCTCCACCCTCCTTGCCACAGGGCCCCCTCCACCGTCAAATCCAGCCATGGAGAACCTCCATTAGGTTGAATCCTGCTCATGTTTGTAATCTCTGATTTCAGAAAGAGCCCAGTCCGTTTAAAAGTCTCCCTGATTCAGTCAGTCTCATTCTGGATGGTTTCCCTTTTGTAAGGTCAGCTGTGCCACATAATATAACACAACCACGGGAGTAAAACCCACCATATTTACAGCCCCAGGGGGTATGCAGCATGTGTACATGGGGGCGGGAGAAGGCTCTTGGGGGACATCTTAGAATTCTGCCAGTCACAAGAGCCAAGCAAGACTTTTTGGGTAGAGGCGGTTGGAGGTCATTCCTGGCAATTTGAGAAAAAGTCATCCAGTAACATTTGAGGTTATTTTGCCTTTTGGCGGGTGTAAAACAATCTCATGGAAGGTTTGGACCCTCATCCTAGGAACATCACACTATGTCGTCTATGATGGCAGCGTCCATGGCCCCTTGAGCCCAGGGTATGGAGCAGGGTGTGGGGACGGCACAGATAAAAAGGAGGGCTGAACAGTGTCAGCTGGGTGTCTGGAGCTGCAGAGCTTTCTACCTTCGAGCTGCTGTGTGTTGGTCATGGGAAGGATGTAAACCAGACTTCCTTGGTGTTGGCCACCACCATGATCGTCACAGTCACGTATGCTCAGTTCCCCGTACACACTGGTGTACACTGCGCAGCACCTGTACTCGTGGCAGGACAGATTCCTCAGTGCCAGGTCTGCCCCTGGACAGACTGTACCGGGGCTACAGCAGGCTCCCCCATGAGCCTAAAGTTGTGATGAGTCCCTGAGAATAAGTTTAGGAAAGATGAAACGCCGGGGAGGGGGAGGGGGGCTGTTGGCACCCACCATGGGAGTGCTGATATGGAAATGGATGACTGAGTCTGTTTAGGGCCATCCAAGCGCTATAGTAACTCTGGGGCTAGAAAGGAAGATTCTTAAAACTCAGGATCTTGCAGTGTTGGTCCAACACTTCTTGGGGGAAGAGGGCAGGCCTGAGGCTGGAGTAGAGGTGCTGGGCACCAGGCCCCCTTTCTCAAAGGCACTGGGCCCCAGCATCTCCAGCTAAAGAGCCCCTGTTCAACATCCAGGTGTACTGAGCACACTGCAGCTTGAGATACAAGGAGAGAGCAGGCAGAGGACCCTAGGTGGGCCACTTGTGGGTACAGGGCAACCTAAATTATGTCGTTGGCACCGGAGGGAGACATTGGTCTCTTGAGAACTTGGCTGATGTGGGTCAGCTCCAAAGACCTCAGTCACTTCCACGTCTGATAACCTGATGGCTCCCACTTGTTGAGCAATAACTAAATGACGGTTCCTGTGCTCAATGCTGTCTGTATCGGTCAGGGCTCTTAGTGGCAGGCCAAGGAAACGCTCTCTGGCTGATCCAAGAGAAAAAATGAATTTATTGAAAGGAAATGAGGTAGATCATAAAATTGCAGAAAGGGCTAGAGGATCAGATGTGCGGCCAAAACCAGGCCACAGAACAGGTCTGGGGGGGGACCCCATGGCTGCTGCTGTGATCCAGACCCTGTGGCCAGCACCCAGGGCGCTGCAGGGCTTGGACCCTGGGTCCATCCTCTGGCACTGTGGCCGCTGTAGCCCCGGGAACTCCATCTTGTCATTACCACCAGCAGAGCGAGGTCTGCTTGGCCCCCACTTTTTGGTCACTAGCTCCAGATTCAAAGTGTTGAATGGATGCTTCTGTTTGATGGAGGCTTAGTTGAGAAGGAGGCTGGGAATCTGTCACGTGTGTCTTCAATAATAAGAGGCCTGCCCCCTGCCAAGATCCACAGGAAGTGGAATTCCGGAAACAGAAAGGCAGTGAGGGGGTGGGACAGTTCACAGCATGTCTGCCACACACACATTATTTCATTCATTCCTGGCTGACTACCCAGGTATTGTTATCCTCACTTTATGAACGACGATAATGAGGTACAGAGAGGTTAAGGACTTGTCCGTGGTCACACAGCTATTAAGTGGTAGCCTCTCGTTTTAAACTTGGACTGTCCGACTCCGGAACTCATGCTCGCAGACTCTGCTCTATACCTCCACTGGATGTTGAGGAAATAGAACTTCTAGGGTCACTAAAGTTGTGGATTTCAGACTGTGGACAGTATGACCTAAAGGAGAGACTTTCCTTGGGGTGTGGGTGCCACCAGCTGATGCTCTAAGAATTGGCTCCATCGTGTCCTTGTCTGACTACAGTAACAGCTCTGTCCAGACACATACGAAGTGGCCCCGCAGGGAGGGCTTGGGGATGGGGCTGAGCAGAACGCAGCTCAGGCTCCTGTCTTGACTCCTGTTGAGTCACTCCCTTGGTTTCCGCGTCTGTCTCCTGAAGTCAGTGGTTACGAGGAAAGGATGTCTCCATTCCTTGGCTCAAGATGGGATGTATTGATCCCTGTTTTCCCTACTCTTTTCCAATGTGTGCAGTATTGACTTCGGCTATAAAGGAAAAGGTCCTGTCCTACACATGTGCCAAGGTCACCCTACCTGCCCACCTTACTCCTGCTCTTCTTTCTACCTGGACCACCTGTTTCCTTCCCTTCTATTCACCACCAATCCACCTAGATGAGAGCCAGCTCCTTGTGTTCCTGGAGGCTTCCCCACTCTCTTTCACTGTGGAATTTCTTCTGAATCGATGGACAGTGCCTCTTAATTTGGGTCTCAAACGATCCCTTCTTGTTTTATGTGGCTGTCTCCTCCTACCAGCGAGATTGAAAGCAAACTAGGGGCAAGGATTATTCATTGCTCTGATTTTGTCTCCACCTAGATGGTACAGTTTTTGACTTACAACAGTCACGTGGAAGGGAAGAGAAGTTTGGTGCCAGAGGGAACTGGATTTGAATCCCAACCCAGCTATGTACCTGAGCAATTTGTTTAAATACTCATTCATTCATTCAACAATATTTATCGAGGACCTACTACGGGCAGGCGCTGTACTAGGCACCAAGAATACAAAAGTAAGTAAACAGACATGGTCTCTGCTATCATGGAGATTATGGTCTAGGGAGGGGGGTGGATGTTAACCCATTAACCAGATAATCTCACAAAAAAGAGAAAATGACTAACTGCAACAAGCTCGCTGAACAAACTCATGGAATTACAAGAGGGTGTACAGGGGAAGTTGATCCAACGTTGGGAGGTTGTGCTGAGTAGGTCAGGAGCCACATTAAGCCTCAGCTTCCTCATCTGGAAAATGGATATTTCACCCACTCAGCTCACTAGGTTGTTGTAAATGAGGTAACAATATAAGGCACAGTATTTTAAAATGTGCAGTAAATGTTACCATAATGAAGGCTGGTAGGTTGGCCAACTGAGTGGTTAATTTCTGAAGGGAAGTGGGGTTAGGCAGATATGAGCATTTCCTGTGCTCAGATGTTCCCCAGGACAGTGAGTCTCAGATACATTCTCCATAAGAGCTGGGAAGCTCTTAAAAAATGCAGACACTTGCCTTCCACCTTAGATCTACGAGCCAACCAGAATTTCCCAGGGTGGGGTTTGTGCATTAGAAAAAAAAATCTTTAAACAAAACTTCTTGCAAAATGCACAGTTACAAAAAGAAGGGAAAGAACAATCTCCCTCCCTTTTCTTTCCTCTCTTCTGTCTACTCTTGGTAGTCACCAAGGTCAACAGGCTGATGTGAATCCTGTGCTTAATAAAGGAAACTTGCAGCTAGATTCTTGCACAGGGTTTTTGTTTTTCTTTGTAAAACTATTCTCATACTAGATGTTTTCCTCTGCATTTTGCTTTTCTTTCTTTCTTTTTTTTTTTTCATTTCACAACACAGCATACACATCTCTTCAGGTTTACAGATGTAGGTCCAAATCTTTTAAGAGCCACATTATATTCTGTGGGATGGATGGGCCATATTTTATTCAAAGCTCTATTGGTGGATATCTGGGTTGTTTTGATTTCTATAAACAGTAAAGCAATACACAACTTGGTAAGAATGTCCTTACTTACGGGTACTTTTATTTCTAAAGGATAACTTCCAAAAAGTGAAATGGATCAAATGATAGGTGCACTTTTAATTGGATAGATATTGGCAGATTTGCTTCCAAAATGTCTATGGCAGTCACGTCCCCACCAATAAAGTGGGAGAGCTGTGTATTTTGGAAAAGCTCCATAGGAGATTCTGAAGTGCCCAGGATAAGAACCACTGGTCCCGAGCCGTCCCAGAATGGCCCTGAGTTCCTGAAAGCAATGTCAGGAAAGAATGAGCAGACTCCCCAGTGACGTGAAGAAGTAGTTCTTATCAGCCTCCCATCTCTCTCAGGCTGGGGGTGCCAACCCTCCTTCTTCTGGGGAACTTCCTCCAAGGCTCCTATATAAAATGTCATTGTGAAAAGGAGTGAAGGAGGATCGAGCTTGGGGTGTTCCTCAGGATCTAGGAAGACCTCTGGGCTAGTGAGTACTATCCTGTTGCAGTGAAGCTGGTCCCAAGTAAGTGTTCGATCTCCTGGGAGGCACCTGGCTCAGGCTGAGAGGTTCTAGAGGGCTGACTGGCACCCCATGTGGCTTTCAGGGGTGAACTGGGGCGGGACTTCTCACTCTCAGCCTTTCACATTCCTCCTGAAGTACGTGAAATCTCTCCTTGGCCCGGGAAGGCAGGGAGTGGACGATGTGAGCTGTTTGAGCTTTGAAGAGGGGCCACACTTTCTAAGAGCTGCGTGTTCCTAGGAAGGCCAGCAATCATTGTTTCTTGATCCTTTCTTGTTTTATAGACTCTGAAGAGCCCATTAAGTACAAACAAATAGAGGTAATACTCCCTTCTTGGCATCCAGGCCCACAGGACAGTCAGCCTTGGCTGCCCCTCATGGTCTGCTTCATTCTGTTCAGAAGGAGGTCCCACTGAACTGGAGCACTGGAGGCTGGGCTCAGCACCAGCTTTTTGGGCCCACCCTGACTTCTATCCATGCTTTCTCTCTCTCCACCTCACTACTCCAGCTAATGGTGTAGCTGTGATGTGTGTGTGTGTCCAACTGTGTTCTCCCCTACAGAACAAAGCCAAGATGAAACTCCCGCTACTTCTGGCTCTTCTCTTTGGGACAGTTTCGGCATTTCATCTGAGTAAGTCTCCTTGGCCTTCAGCCTTCCTTTCTCTGCTCGACTCCTTTCTACAGTTTACGGGGTCAGAGTCACACAGCCAGCGTATTCTCTGGCCATCTCCCATTTCAGGATCTCTGCACTTAAAGGAGCAGGGACCCCAGAGCTGGGAGTTGAAGGGACTCCTTGGGGCATCTGCATGCCTGCCATCTTGGTTCTACTCTTACATTCTCAATGTCGTCCTTTCTGCAAGATGCAAATGGTGATCACAATGCTGGCTTCTTTTACTTTGCCCTCACTGAGTGTACTGTGCTAAGTGTTTTCTATGCATTGTCTCCTTTAATGGTCATAGCATCCCCATGAGGTATGTGGTGCGGTATACCCATATCACAAAGAAATTAAGCTAGTAGATAATGGAACTAGTACCAGACCCACGACTGTCTGGGAAGCTGGTTTCTCCTCTCAGGGGCTCTGTTCCGGGGGTGGGGGTGTCTCTTTCCAGAGCTGAGCATGCAGATGCCTAGGGCAAGGTGGGAGCTGTCCGTGGTGCTGGGGAGGAAGAGGGGAAGAGGTGAAGGAGGAGGTGCTTGGCCTTTTTCCCTGCCAGGGACTGAAATGTCCAACGTTGAGAGCCCCTTGGGAGATGACACCCTGCCTCAGGTTGGGGAGATGCCAGAACATGAGGCAAAGGAGGCCCCTTTGGAGGAGCTGATGCTGCTGGAGAAAGAGGAAGAGAGGGGCTCTGGAGGTGAAGATGCCCCAAGGGAAGAGGGGACTGTTGAGTCCATCTCAGCCTTGGAGGAGGTGGGCAAGGACTTTCAGTGCCCCAAGGAAGAAGACACAGTAAAAGTGGAGGGCATCTCTGGGTGCAAAACCTGTCGCTTCCTCCTGGTGACGACAGCCTTGAATTTTAACAGTGCTCAGGTGAGTGGCCAGTGGCTGAGGCCCAGGGTGGGGACAGAGAGGGGATGCCTCCAGCCTCTGTGTAACTGCTCACTTTCCTTATTGAAGACCCCGGGGGTGTCAGCAGAGGCCCTCAGAGGTGCTGAGGGTGAGAGGTGTGGGCCATGTGGAAACAGAATTTGCATTTTCATCTCCAGCCTTCAAATGGCTGCGGGAGTGGAGGCTGGGTGAATTTTGGACTAAGGTCATGTGAATTCCTGCAGGAGTGGCACTCCATTCTTCCTCTTTCATCCTGCTCTGCAGCTTACTTGCCAGAGATGCTACCGAGGCAGACTCATCTCCATCCATGACTTCAGACTTAATAACCAGATCCAGTGCCTAGCCAGACGGATCAACCAGGGCCAAGTCTGGATTGGAGGCCAGGTCACAGGCTATGTAAGAGGGGTCCCAGTTCTAAGTGGGGAGCACCTCCTGACCCCAGCCAGTGCTCAGCTTGCTGCAGACTTGTCTGTGTTTCCCGTCTCTGATCCCCTGAAGAACTGGGGATAGACGGACAGCTGGGTGAGACACCAAGGGGGCCACCTAAGCATTGGGAAGAGCCACACGTTTAGAATCAGAAGGTCTGGGTGCAAGTTCTGCTCAGTCTCTATGACTTGGGCAAGACTGTGAGCCTGGTTCATCATCTTTAGGATGTGGTTGCAACACCTGCCCTACCTCTTGTTAGGGCTGGAAGGATGAGTGTGTCACTGGGATGCGTAGAACATAATGGTGATGATCACTGTGGATCTACATTTTGGTTGACCAAGACAGTGTCCACCGTGGTCCAGCGGTCCTTGAAGGGACAATTCCTGGCGGCAGCAGGAGGGTCAGGCAGGGATAGTCCCAGCTCTGCACACCTGCCTTCCCTTTGCTCCATGCCCCAGCCCACATCTTCCCATCCTGTCTCCTCTAGGGTTTGTGCATACGCTGTCACTGGATTGACGGCAGTCCCTGGAATTTTGCACCATGGGTTTTAGGCCAGCCCTGGGCCGGTTGTGGTGGATGTGTGTCCATGTGTATCCCAGGTGAGGTGGGAGTGGGGATGAATGATGGCAAGTCCTGGGATGTGGGAGGAGCTCAGAGGAGAGGTGTTAGGAAGAGCCAGACCCTCCAAAGGAGAGGCCTCCTGGACCTTTAGACTCAATCTCTACTGCGGTGTGGGGTAGGGAAGGGAAAGGCCCCTCCTGGGTGGAGTCAGAAGGAACAAGAGGCTGAAGACCGCTTCCTGTTGTGCCTCCACAGGAGGCCTTTGGCTTCGAAATCACTGTGGCGTGAGCCTTCCCTTCGTCTGTTCCTACTGAGCTGAATCCAGCCAGAAGCTCAGTGCTGCCACCTCCTGGGCAGCCCCCTCACCTCCCCTCCTCTCCAGCCCCCAGCAATAAAACTGTTTTCCTAAAACTGATTTCTTTTTCCTCCAATCATTGATCTACTCTGCTTAGCTCCACCCATGAGCTCTCTCTCTCCATCCTACTGTCTTTCATAAGAGAGGTCAAAAGTTATCATTCGCAAAGAAGATGGAGCACAGGGTGGGGTCTGTGCGGCCTTCTTGGAGACAAAGGAGTGGGCTCAGGTAGCTCTTTTCTTAGGACACGCAATTACTGGGCACATGTGCGGCAGGTGCTGCAAGTACCCCACCCATTTCTCTCCAGCCTTCTCAACGTCCTGGATTTGCCTTTCCGTGTCTGAGGGCCTTTTTCCCCCTGTCACAAACTGTGGTTGCCTTAATGTGCCAGGATATTAACATGGTCCTGGGAACAGTGCACAGCTCTCAGGAGTGGGTGTATGAGTACCCCAGTCCCTTGCCCCTCAAGCGGAAAAATGCTGAGGTAGGTACTGGGCACTGTTTTCCAAGATTTCCCACGGGGATTAACTTCCAGTTATCCACTGAAGCAGCTGGCTTTATGGCCCACATTTTATTGGCTGCCTTTTCTTCCCCATATGAACTCTCCTCTTCCCTACTAGTTTCTCAGCACCTCCCAAAGTAACTACTTGCACTTGAATCTTTGTCTCAGGGTCAGTTTCTGGGGCATCTCAATATAAGACAAGCTGCTATCTGCCCAACTCTATACAAGGCGTGGGAATATGACAAGACACAGCCCCCTGCTGTTTGGGAACATGCAGATGTTTGTAAGATAAACACGACAGCATCTACTAATGTCACAGCTTTACTGTGCACCCACGAAGTGCCCCCTGCTGTGGCAAAGATGACCTTACAAAGATGACCTTGTATGATCAGCAATTATTATCTCACTGCACAGAGCCAGGCTCAGAGAGGTTATGACCTGTTAAAAGATCTGCCCAAGGGTGGATATCTAAATGTGACCCATGGGATTCAACTTTCTCCAGAGCATGTTCTTTCAACCACTAGGATTCTGTGGCTGGAGGTGTTGGCTGCTTCTAGGACATGACCATATGGGGACAGAGCACAGAGGGGAGGCAAGAGAGACTTCTTTAGCCTTGGGTTCATCTTGGGGCATAGGACTCCAACCCAGCAGGAGATGAGGCCGTTCATATCAGAGGTTAGGAGAGGGGATTCTGAATCCTCTCTCTTCTGGGCAGAAAGTAAGGTGTCAGTGCTCTGAAGCCTTTTTCCTCCAGGACTCCTCAAAAAGGTCAGGTGGCCCCAGGGCCTTAGAGAGAAATCAAGAACATTAATGTTTTGAGTGTGGCTCAGATAAGAGAGGCTACTTGCTCAAGCTTGCACAGTAAGGGGAGAGAGATAAAAATCAAACTGGGGTCCGTTGTAACTGTTGTTCCACAACAGTCTTGATTTCAATGACAATGAAATTCTGAAACACTACCCAGTGCTGAGTGCCGTGGAGGACGCAGATGGAGCAGGGCTCTCAGTGCTTGCCCTCATGGGCTCTGCACTCTGGTGCGGGAAGACATTGCTTCTCTTTATTCCAATGTCAGTAATAAAGAGTAACAGAATCTCCCATTTATTAAGCATTTAACAGGTGCCAGGCACTGTGCCAAGAGCCTTTGTGCTAAGATGGACGTTGTCTAGTTCCTCATAAATCTCTTCTGTTGGTGGCGTTTTTGTGGCAGAAGTGCAACTTCCAGTCCATGGAGGTCCCCTTTGGGGGATGACAAGAAGGGGGAATGAAGGAGGCACTGGGCTCCTGATGACATTCTGTATCTCTATCTGGGCCCGGTTCCGTGGGTGCACCCCCCCCGTGACAATTCCCTGAGCGGTCCATGCTGCAGTGCACATTGCAGGCTGCATGCTAAACGTCTTCAAGGAAAGTTTTAAAGGGTAAAATAAATGAAAGGACCGGCCTTTCATGCCCAAATATGGGTTCATGTATCACTTCTCCTGCCCAAAAAGATGCTAACTAAACTCTAGGAAACTCAGCTCGTGTTCTTTACAGGAATCCCTGCAGTTCCTTACACATACCCAGAGCGGGAGCTCAACCAACTCTCAATGCTTGCTTGTGGACCAGGGGCACAGTTCAGTCACGGTTTCCTGACTAGGGTTACCCCCAGCCCCACACGCTGGGCACTGTTCTGAGAGCTTTGCTGGAGCTGTTCTCATTAGCAGTAAGTCCTGTCATTAACCTCAGTTTACCTCAGGGTGGGAAAACTGAGGCACAGAGGGGCTGCCTTGGACTGACAGTTCCATTACACATCATACTACCCTGCCGTCTGCAAAGCGGGGGCTGAATGGAAGCTTGAGACAAGAGGCAGAGTTTGAAACCCTTATGAATATAAAAGCAAACAGTAAGCCAGAGAGTTGGCATTTCGTGGATGCTGAAAGTGTCGGCACCATTGGCTAGACCGTCTGGAGGTATAACATATTGGGGCAAATCAAAGAAAGCAAGGACCTGGGAGTCAGACTGCGGTCAGACATGCTGCTTCTTACTACTCGTGTAAACCTGGGCGAGTTATTTAACCTCCCTGAGCTTTCGTGGTAGAAACGCAGACTAGTGTGGCAGGGTCTAATCTGTACTATGATGGCAAAGATTAAGTAGGGTAATGGATATAAAAGCCTTAATGAAGCGTAGTGGTAGATCCGTGGTGGCCCTTCAAAAATGTTATTTCCAGTTTTCAGTCAGACAGGCATCACCGTGGTCACTGAAGAGATCACTGAAGCCACCGGGATGTCTCTGCCCAGGGTCAACATGGGGGAGGGGCAGGCTGGAGAGAAGGGAGGTCAGTGAGAGGAGGCAGCCATGAGGTGGATAAGGAGTCAGAAGTCCTAGGTTCGGGCTTGTCTCTGACTTGCTGTGTGATCTTGGGCAATTTGCTTAAGCTCTCTGAGATGCCATTTCCTAATGTGTAAAAGAGGGACGTTTATATGAAACAATGCTTGTAAAGCTTATTGTGGTGCTGGCTCAAGAGAGTGGCTGGGCTTCTTGGTCATCCCAACCACTGAGTGAAGTGATGCCTTTGACCTGTGCCCGGGACTGAGGAGAACAAAGGGGAGGAGGGGCTAGCCTGAAATCCGGAGACCAGGTTTTGGGGCCCTGGAATTGGCCAATTCCCTCATCCTCCAAGATAAGCCTAGGGTCGGGTCCGTTGGGCTGGGGAGATAATGAGCAAGGCCGTTACTCTGCAATCAGGCTCAGAAGTGACCTCTCAGATACTTCTCCATTTGCAGGTCCCCTGGGAGGAGGGGAAGAGATCCAGGCCTTTTCACCCTCTGGGCTGTCTGTCCCTGGTGCCCTGAGCACTGGAGGGCTGGCCTGGAATCCAAGGAACAAATATGCACCGCCCAGCTAGTGACAGAGTTGAGTCACCCACCCTGACAAGCCCTCTAACTCTTGGAAGTGATATCCAGCAAATCAGGGCTCAGTGCTGGCCGGCCTCTCCTGGGACTGCAGTACATTTGTCTGGAACTTGATTGATTACAATGTTGACACTTTTGTTCATCGTGGTATTTTTGCATTGATTCTGATTTTTAAGAAAGACTGCATTAAATATTTACTTATCCCAACTACTGCATTCTTTGGTGTCCCCATAAGTTTTGCAGCTGAGATGAATGCCTCACTCACTTCCCATCAGTCCTGACCCTGGTGGTGACAAAGGGCTGGTAGGAGATGAGGAGTTGGGGTCGGGGGTTGGATGGCCCACAGAGTGTCCAAATGACTCTGCATGAAGGTTTCCATTCCAGCTGCTGCCTCCTGGCCAGAAGACAGGCTTCGAGGTTGGACAAAAGAGCACGTTCTAGCCCAGCAATCCTCAACAGGGGCAATTTTGCTTTCTGGAGGACACCTGGAAAATTGGGGAGACATTTCTGATTGATGTGACTGGGAGAGGCATGGTTGAGAAATTGTGTGTAGAGACCCAGAGAGGCTACTAAATGTTCTACAAGACGCAGGACAGCCCCCTACCCCCAACAAAGAATTATTGGACTCCAAATAGTAACAGTGCTCTCAATAGTTGAGAATCTCGATCTAGAGCCACAGCAGGGGAGGGGAGGGTATAGCTCAGTGGTAGAGTGTGTGCCTAGCATGCATAAGGTCCTGGGTACAATCCTCAGTACTTCTGCTAAAAATAAATACAAACCTAATTACCTTCCCTGCTCCCAAAACAACAACAACAATAGAGCCACAGGAGAAAGGAAGGAGCTTAAGTTTTTCACATATTAAAAGTGAGAAAGAGAAGAAAAGGGAGGAGAGTGATTGAGAGGAAGAGAATGAAGGAGGGAGGGAAGGGGAGACACAGAGATGTTTTGGAGCCTAAAAGACTTCGAAGTCCCAGTCCCCCCACATCCTGCGTAACCCCAGTAAGTCACTGTCTTTCTCTGAATCTCCTCCTTCACACCTGTGAAGTAGGGCCAATCATATACTCTTGTGGGACTGAGGTTAGGAAGGTGAGGACTCAGGGACGTGATGCACAGAAAGTACCTGGTCTTGTGATAAATGCTCAGGAAGGCTGCGGCTTCCCTTCATCTCCTCTCTCCTCCCTTTGTGGTCTCCCTTCATTTGCTGGAATTCTGACCAGAGGAAGGCTGCTCCTGGGGTTAAAGAGCATCGTTCAGACTGGGACACTTTAGTGGGGGAAGGTATAGCTCAGTGGGAGTGTGCATGCCTACTATGCACGAGGTCGTGGGTTCAATTCCCAGTGCCTCCATCAAAATAATAAATAAATAAGTAAACCTAATTACCTCCTTCTGCAAAAAACAAAAACAAAAACAAAAAAACAAAAAACGCAGACTGGGATAGTTTAAGGGCATTAATAATAATTATGCCTAGACAATAACAATGCCTAGTCATCTGGGGCTTTCTCAAGCACCCTAGGGTGTTTGGGCACCAATGTATGGCAGGAGGCAGGTCCTCAAAGTCCCAGCAGAGAGCAGAGCCCAGGGGTGAGAGGACTGAGCAACCTCTTATCAGCTCTACTGCCCCCCACCTCCCCAAGCCTGGGGCAATCATCCTGGCCTCTTCCTACTTCCGCAAAAGTCCAGTATAAGGGCCACCTCTGGGCCCCAGCAGCCAGAGGCACTGAGAGTGGAGGCTTCAGATTCTCGGGGGTAAGCATTTCCTCAGCTGCCCAGGGAGCAGGGTCCAGGCCTGGGAAGAAGCTGGACACTTTACGGCCTGGAAGGCCTGTCCTTAGGACCATAATAGCATTTGTCCTTCCTTCTTCTTCAGCTGTGTGAGTGAAACTGGCCCTGAGTGTGATCGGACCTGTTCCCGCAGGGGCCAGGGTCTGAGCCGAGTGCTGTTCTGGGAACCAGGGACAGACCTTTCAGGACTTCTGTACTCGAGCTGACACCCCGCTGTTCTTTTTCTGATTCTCCAGCTCAGGGGCTGTTCACTGGAGGAGAAGGAAGCCCTTTAGTTTGTCCTTTATTATTTTTTTTTGAACTTCTTAGTTAGTTTGCTCTTTAATCAACCAGTCAAGCAAACGTTGTGTCTCCACTGTGTGCCAAGGTCTGTGCAGACATACAGAACATCCCCAAGGAGGGAAGGTGAAGCTGTGTCTTTGTCTGAGACTGAGTGAACATGAAAGGTCACCTGCTCCTGCCCCTCCTCCTGCTGGGGACAGTTTCTGCTCTGTATCTGGGTAAGTCCTCCCCTCCCCTTCTCATCCATCTTTCTCTTTTCTCTTGTTTCCTGCATCTTTTTGGCTCCCGTGGGGCCAGGGCCATAGCCTCCCCTCTTCAGTTGACTCAGCCCATCTCTAGTTAGATTTCTCCCGGACTCAGAACTGTGACCTGAACTTTCTATCAGGGCTCCTTTGCAAGGAAAAACACCCACCTGAGAAGATGAAGGCCTTTTCACAGGTGCTTCCTCCCACCCCCAAAATACACATGTGGTGTCAGCCAGTGTCACGTTCTCTTGTATTTGTGCGATGTGAGAGTTCTCCCCTTGTCCAACCCCCTGGAAATCCTTCCAGTTTTGGTTCCAGATGGCACCTCTGGGAAGGCTGAGTGGGGCTGCCAGAGCTGTCCGTGGTCCTGGAAGAAGGGAGAGCTCAACCTGATGGCCGTTACCTCTTCTTCCCAGAGAATGATGCCCTTTATCTGGGCAGCCAAGAGACACAAGCAGACATGAGCCAGGATCTGGAAAGCTCTGGGGAACAGGAGGGAGAGTTGGCTCTGAAAGATGTGGTGCTTGAGTCAGAAGGAGAGGGAGAAGAGGCCAACAATTCCAGCTGTCAAGACACCTTTGAGGATGAGGAGGCCATGGAGTCAGACCCAGGAGCCCTAGACGAGGACTTGCAGTGCCCCAGGGAAGAGGACACAGTTCAAATTCCACGCAGTCCTGGGTGCCAGACCTGCCGCCGCTTCCTGTTGGTGCGGACCCCAAGGAGTTTTAGGAGTGCTCAGGTAAGTGGCAAGGAGGCTACTGCGGAGGACCTGGGGAGGAGAAGAGAGTGGATTAATCTCTTGTTCCCTATCATTTAGACTAGTGGTTTTCAAAGCCTAGCATGGATCAGACTCTCCTGGAAGTCTTGTTAAAACACAGGTTTCTGGGCCCTATCCCCTCAGTTTCTGATTTAGCAAGCCTGGGGCTTAAGAGTTTGCATTTATAACAAATTCCCAGTGATGGTATTGCTGGTTTGGGGACGGCTCTTTGAGAACCACTGATCTATATAAAAGGCTTTGGTATTACATATACCTGTGCTACGTCCTGTCATGGGCTATGGACAAGCCACTTCACCTGTCAGGGCTCCTGTGTCTTCCTTCATTTGTAAAACAGAGATGTGTGGTACCACCTCTTAGAGTTGCGGTGAGGATTAAATACTACATGGAAAGTATTTAGAATAGTCCCTGGGTGGTTGTAAATTTTCAGTAAATGGTGGCTGTAGTTATTCTGAGTCTTATCATTATTTTTTTGCAAGACGTTCCTAGCAACAAATAAAGGGGCAAGAGACAGGATGCGGGGGGGGACAACAGATCCCTGATTTCTGACTTGAAAAGTCATATGGGGTCTCTCCTGGAGACTCAGGGACTCAAGGCAAAACAGAGTGGGTTCCCAACGCCACCTCTTCTCTGTGCAGAATGTCTGCAGGAGGTGCTACCGAGGCAACCTCGTCTCCATCCACCACCTCAGCTTCAACATTCGCATCCAGCAGTCTGCCTGTGGGATCAACCAAGCACAGGTCTGGATCGGAGCCTTCATCAGGGGCTGGGTAAGTGAGGGGTCAACTCCCAGGCACTGAAAGTTCTTTCTGATTGCCTCAATGGAACTTGCTGGCATCAAATCTCAACCCAGCAGCTGACGTGACCTTAGAGCGGTGGGCAGTGATGCGCTGCAGCTGGCTGGTACTGACTTAGGAGAAACTGGTTGTGGGCTTCTCTGTCTAGCTCCGTGTTCAGTGACTTCCTGCTTGCAGCTTGAAATCTGCCATGGTGGATTTATTTACACCAAGGAAACTGGCAATCATCACAAACCAGGTTTCTTTCCTCCCTCTGCCTCTCACCTTCCCCAAGAGCGGGTTGTTAAACGTTTACCAGCACACCCCTGGTGTCAGGAGGGAGATTCTGTACCCAGCTTGGTCCCTTACTAGCTGAATGGCTTCCTCCAAATTGCCTTGTCTCTGAGTGGGGTCCTTCTTCTCCCAGAGTGGCCCTGGGATTGTGGACGAAGGAGTGCCATTATATTTGCTACTCAATTGTGGTCCACAGGCCAAGAGTATCCATATCACCTGGTAGCTTGCTAGAAATGCACAATCTTGGGTCCCACCCCAGACCTCATGAATCAGAATGTTCATTTTAACACGATCCCTAGAAGATAGGGATACACAGTAAAGTCTGAGACGCCTACTCTGTGTGGCAGCTGAAAGTGATGGTTGCTCTTCCATTGTCATTGTCTACAAACCCTCAGGGATGAGTCTCTAAGGTACCTGGCTCTCAGCCAAGTGGGCGGTGAGAGAAGACACAGTGTCAGGAAGTGACACTCAGTGGGCATCCTCTGGAGCCCCAGAATCTGTCTGTCTTCCTGGACCTCTGCCCTCTGACCCCGCCTATCTCTTCTCTAGTTTCGGTACAGGAGATTTCGCTGGACTGATGGGAGTCGCTGGAATTTTGGATACTGGGCCGCTGGGCAGCCTGGGCAAGGGAGAGGCCGTTGTGTGGCCCTGTGCACCAAAGGTGAGGAGGGCTGAGCACCAGGGCAAGGGGAAGGGGTGGTGAGGTGAACTCCCACACGCGTCCCTTTGAGCTGCCCGTACACACGTCCCCACACCCACACCTTTCTCCTCAGGTGATGGGGTGTCCAGTATGGGGGCTAGATGGGGGCTTTCTGTCCAGACAAAGCTGGCTCAGGGCCTGGGGACTCCATTCCTTCCTCTGATATGACAGCAACAAGGAGTGAGTATGGGACAGATGGGTGTAACAGATGTGCATGTAAGGTGTGGATGAAGGAAGAATTGGGAATTAGGGATGGCTGACATAATTCACCAGCTTTGAACAGCATGGTTGCCAGATGTGAAGGAGCTTACTTCAGTGGCTAGGACCACATGGACTAGAGTCCGACTGCGGCCATGTACATCCCGGCTTGGCCACTTGCCAGCTGAGATACAGGCAAGTTATCCTCCCACCAAGCCTCAGTTTCCTCATCTGTGAAATGGGTGATGATAGTACCGACCTCTTGGAGTCATTGTGAGGATTAAGTCCATATTAAAGCCCTGAGCACAGTGCCCCTGCAAGGGAAGAGATCAATAAACGTTGGCTAGGAGGGGTGTGGGGGAAACTCGGCTGAGAGAGCCCCATGATGGCAGGCAAAGGAGACACATGAGGTGTCTGCGGAGGGAAGGACGGGGCACAGGCCACACTCAGGTGAGCAGCTGACATCACTGTGTTCTCTACCCACAGGGGGTCACTGGCGACTAGCTCGATGCAAACGTAGTCTGCCCTTTGTCTGCGCCTTCTAAGCCAGAAGCACGTAGACTTCTGCCATGGAGCCTCTCCCATCACACCCTCCTGGCTGCCCCTGTCCCACCCTTGGCACTCTTGTTTCCCAGACTCTCCAGGTCATAAAGCCAGACTTCCCACAGCATTTCCTGACTCCTGTTTCTTCGTTGCTCACTCTGGGGGACTCCTCTGGGTTGGAAAGTCCTGGAAGTACTCACTCTGGCTTTGTGGAGTGGGGTGGGACTTTGAGGAAAGATGGTGGAGTAGGGTGCCGGATGGGTGGGGGTGGGACAGGGGTGGGGTGAGATGCGGGCGGGGTCCTGGGGTGTTTGGCTGCAGGGCCACTTGGGGGTGAAGTGTGGACTAGGCAGGACTAAGTCTCCTCTTTGAACGCCCTTCTCAGTCCTGGCGCCTCCTGGCACCAAGGATTCCACCCGTCCCCACGGGCTCTGGGGAATGAGCTCTTTTGGTGGGGTGTGGGGATTCAGGATGGGGTGCAGGGTCGGGTGGGAGTGGGATGGCTTTCCAAAGTGAAGGCACTGTCGCTGATTCAAGAATTGGGTGGAGTAGCGAAGTTCCTTCCCACTGCTCCAATAACCACTTGGAAGGAAGGAGAAATAGTCGCTGGGGGCAGCCGGCGCCTTGAGACCTGCGGCTTCTTCACCTCTGATAATGGCCTGCGTGTTCCTTCTCCCAGCTACATGGGGGTGAGCTCTAGGGACCCAGCTTCTTCTGAGAGGGGTTCCCACTCCATTCCCAGGAAGGTGGCTGTGACCCTTCCCACCCCCCCATCCTTCATCCTCTCCCCCATCCCCAGCCTACACACATTACTGCCTCTTGGGAGGGAGGGCCTGGGGCCAAAGCCAGGGCATCTGGTAGCCGCGCGGCTCCAATCCTGGTTCTGCAGCCCCAGGTCTCCTCTGCTGCTCCCTTTCTGAGACCCTGGGGACATTGAGAGAGAACGCCGTGGCTGCTCTTTGCTCCAGGCTGAGCTCCAGCAAGGATCTGGGCTTGATGCAGCAGGAAGTTCAGACTTGAAACTGAGGATTCAGAGGGCAGAGAGCCCTGGGTTGTGGGAGAGAGAGAGGGAAAGAGAGAGAGAGACTTCTTGAGGGTGTGGTTCTACGTGGGGCACAGGGAGAAATATTTCTGCAGGTGTGTGTGTATCTTGGTGTGTATACCCGTGTCTATCTGTGTAAATGTGAATCTGTATTTGTAAATGTGCATAAATCTGTGTGTGAGTCAGTATGTATTTGTGTGTTGTTTGTGTGTACATTTTATACATCTTTATTTATGGTTATACTTGTAAGCCTGTGTACCTCTTTAAAAAAATTTTTGGGGGGGTAGGTAATTCGGTTTTTATTTACTTATTTATATGGAGGTACTGGTGATTGAGCCCAGGATCTCGTACATGCTAAGCACGTGCTCTACCCCTGAGCTACACTCACCCTCCCTGTGTACCTCTTTGAGTGTGTGTATCTGGGTAGCTTCCGCGCCGGAATCTGTGTGTGCATGCATTTGTGTGTACCTCTGTGTCTTTGGCCAGTGTGTTTGGGAGTGTGTATACACATCAGTGTGTGTCCGAGCATACCTGTGTACAGGTCTACATTCGTGTGTGTACATGTGCGTATCTGTTCAGCCACCTGATGAGATGTGAAGTTTTAGGAACAAAATGAACAGTTTCCCCAGATGCACTTTGTTTCTAAAGGTGCTGGAGTTGAAGGAGCAGGATGGGATGGGAGAACCCCAAGGGGAGTGGCTGGTGACCAAGCAGCAGGGACGAGTCCCTTGAACATGAGCTGGCCTCTGGCAGCATGAAGATGGGCCTTGGTATTGCCAGGAACCTCACCCATGCTGGGCCCAGGGACAGCCTCTAGGTGAAGAGGCCTGTCCTCAACACAGGGTTCTGGCCACCTGCCTTGGATGGAGATTGGGTCAGGAAGCTCCAAATCACAGCATGTCAGCCTCCCCAAGGGCATGGAAGGGGGGCTGCCTTGGGGTCAGGCCCCCACCCAGGTCCCTGCACTGTGTACTGCAACAAGCTAATTCTTGATTATCTGCTTCTAAAAGAAGGAGAAACAGTTGCGGGGGTGGGGGTGGGGGGGGTGGGGGGAGCGGTGTGGGAAGGATGAGCTCTGCATAGGTAGCTCCAGGACTGAATGGCAAGCCCCCATTTATCAGCCTCCACTTATCTCCCTGATGGGGAAGGGGCTCTAGCTAATCTCAGTAACCCAATATTCTCCTGGCCAAGACCAGAAGTAAAGGGAGGGAGGGGAAGGGAGGGATGGTGCTCAGACCCTTCCAAACTGAAGCTTGCTTGAGGCAAGCCAGCGTAGATAACACGTCTCTCAAATATCCATTATGGTCTCTCATTAGGCTTCAACTTCAACCATTATATATTCATTCCTTTGGCTGCTTAAGGCTTTTCAGTCCTGAATAGCCCTTGACTACGAAGCAAATAATCTTAGAAGAAACTTCTGAGTGTGTTATCTATTAATACCTCTGGGAGATTGATTGGTAACTTGCCGAGAACAAGATTTTGTGAGAAGGAACACAGGAAGAGATGATGTGCGCAACTGTTAGTGGTCATGAATCGGGGGTTGTAGAGAAGGGAGGCCATTAAAAAGGAGATAATGAAGCAGAGAGTGCTGTGTTCCCCATCTTCTCTTGCCAGTATTCCCAGTATTCCTTGCAGTAAAGTTGGGCTCTGCGGCATGATACTTGAGTCTGGTCAATGCGGTGTGGTTGGGAGTGCTATAAGCCACTTCCAGGCCTGGCCTTTAAATGATGATCATCTGTGACCCTCCAGTTCTTCCTTTCCCTGACATGGCGATCTGGCATCCATGTGTCTCAGATGGCATAGCTAGCAGATGGAGGGCGTTGCCTGACCTACTTACTTTGTTGTGTGAAATCCCGCGGGTTTGCAATTTACTTGTTATTGCAGCAAAGCCTGGCTTAGCCTAACACGTACAGAAAAGGTGCCAACCAATTCCTTAGTTTCCCCCAGGCAGATGGAGCACAGAAGTCAAGATCCCAGACCCCAGAGTCAGAGAGGTCTGGGTTCAAGTCCCAGCTCTACCATTTCAGTTTTGAACCCTTAGCCTCAATTTCTTCTATACAAGGAGGGTTGAATTAGACAATGTCTGTAACACATTTAACCCATTGCTGGGCTGTGGCAAGTTACCACTGAACATTTGCTTTTATGCTGAGATGTCATTAGACATGAGTGAGGGTTCCAGTTCAGATTTCCATGTATTGTAAATTTCACTTTCTATCAGATAGGATTAATGATAAACCATAGCGAGCTTACCGGGGTTGGTGTGAGGGACCATGTGACAATGTTGGTGATTGTGCTGGGTACACAGTGATGCAGCAGAAGTGAGTTAGCTACCGGCGTGACTACTCATATCAGCCCTAAGTCTTGGCTCCGTGTGGAGCCATAACCAAGTTCAGGTGCGGGGAGGACGTCAGGCTCGCACACACACGAGTTCAGGCTCAGGATGGGCTGATGAACCCGTAGGAGGACCACCCCAGTCCGGTGGGAAGGGAGGGGCTGGAGGAAAGTGTCCCCCCAGAACAGAGATGCCTGTCTCCTCCCCAGAGAACCTCCCTGTGACCCCAGCCTCGACCCAGCCTCTTGAGAGCTGGATTCACTGGGGACACCTGTGGGGCTCCTGATTGGAGAACTGAGTGCTGCCTTCACTGATGCTTCTGCTGGTCAGATCTCCAGATGCTGCCTGATTCCCCAGGCTGCCCTGGGGAAGGTGTTACCCCACCATCCTGAGGATGGGGCTGGAGTGAAGGCTGAGTGGGGAAAGGGGTAGTGGGCCTTGTGTGGGGGACGCTAACCCCTTCTTCCCCTGGGCTGGGGGGATGATTGGGGTTGGGCCTTTTCAAGTGCCGACAGCTTGATTCTCCCAAACTACTCCCCAAGCTGCCCCCTCCCCATTCCCTGCAACTTCGTAGAGGGGCCAGCCCTCCACGTGCAGTCCAGCTCATCTCTGCTAAGACCTTGAGATCCGGCCTGCACTCCAACCTTTCCAGAGGATTTGCCGGGAAGCCAGTGAAACTTACACTCCAGGCTGCTCAACTGCATAAGCCCCTTCTAATACTAATTTTGTAGGATTAAAAAAAAAAAAAAAAAAAAAAGACCCACATTGCATGCACTTCAGGCTTCAGAAAACCTGGATCTGCTCCTGAGCTCCGCCCTGGTGAGATTCCTGGGCCTCTGCTGTGGGCAAGCCACGGCCTTCCCAGACTCCTGTTCCTGCCTCCTTCCCTGCACAGCAGGACACCTGGTTCCCTTTTGGCCGCTAACTATGTGGCACTGGACAAGTCATTTTCCCTCTCTGGCCTCAGTTTGCTCATCTGTCAGCCAGAGACTCAGACAAGACGGTTCCTAAAGCGCCTTTAGTTTCTGACATTAGAAGACCAACCGCCAGGAGTCCTGACCCGCCCGAGGGCAGTGCTAACTGGGCTCCGGGAGCAAGGGGCCCGGACTTGTGTAAGCATGTGGAGGGGCCCAGAGAGAGTGAAAGCGGCCCCTTCTCTGGCTTGGGGTGAGGGAAGGAAAATTTCACGGACAATTACGTCTCCTGTTTCCTTCTGAATCTGGGACCTGCCCAAGTCAGAAAGAGGGAGCCCCTGCACTCCTGTCTGACTGGTCTCCCCTAAAATGGGGCCTGCCTGAGTTGCTGGGGGCAGCACGGGGCTTCCTCTTTATGAAGCTGAACTCATCATGGTCAAGGTGGATGAGGCTGGAGCAGCAGGGCAGACGCCCCCTGGGGTTCTTTTTCTCCTTGTTGGGTGTGGGTGATGGAGGGAGTCAGACCTGGATTCAAATCCTCTCGCTTCCTGGCTGTGTGGCCTGAGGCAAATGACTCAGGCTCTCTGAGCCTCAGTTTGTCTTCAAAATAGGGAAACTAGTATCTACCTCATAGGATTATTCTAAGGATTAAATGAGATAATGTGTGTGGACATGCCTGGCACTTGGGCGGCCTTTGTGGCCACTGGTTATTACTATGACTGTCTCTACTCTTTGGAAAGGGGATGACTCGGGTGCTCCTGCCCTGGGGGTTCTGGGAAGCAGGCAGGGGCGAGGCCAGGGGTGAAGGTGAGACGAGGTCTTAGCAGGGAGCAGGACCTGTCTGTAGAGCACCGGGAAGGCCAGACACCTGGTCTTGGCTGTGGCCTCATGGGGTGAGCAGCAAAAATGAGAGCCCCTCCCCTCTCCCACCCTCCTTGCCCAGGTGGGGTCCCCAGTTGGGAGGCCTGGAGCCCCAGGGTGAGAGTGGGACACAGGGGAGAGGCTTTAGTGGCCAATGGAATAGGCCCCCGAGTCTGTGGACTGCTTCTCCTCCGTGGTCTGGTCGCTGGGGTACACGGGGTTGGCCGAGGCTGTGATCTTCAGCGTCATCTCGTTCACCTGCAGACAGAAAGGCTGGCGTGATCGTGCTCTGACTGTGGGCAGGGTCCTCCTGTGGGCCCCCAGGGGACAGGCTCCTCGGTCGGGGCTCACGGCCTGGTCACTAGGGGAGCTGAAGCAAGTCTGAGTGACCCCAAGACTCTTCTCATGCACCTCAAGGGCAAACAGAAGCCTGAGCCAACCCGCAGAGGGATTTGTCCTGCTCCAGAATCGGAGAGGGGAAATGAGTGGGTGGGGATGTTGACGGTGATGACCACAGAGCCCCCAGGCTTCTCCACAGAGCCCACTCTTGGCCAGACCCCCTCTTGTCGAGACCCCAGGGAGGCATTGAGGCCCAATGTACTCCCCTTTCAGAAGCCCCCAAAAGGTGGGCAGCTGAGAGTCCCGGGGTCCAGCTCCTCTCCCCTGCCCTGTCCCTTTCTCGTGGGCCCCCCTCTCACCTCCTCAAACTTCTTGGCTTTGTACTGGTCGGCCCCCTTGAGGAAGTTGAGCAGGATGATGTCACAGAGGACGGTCCCCTGGAGGAGGAGAGGCAGGGTGGCTCGGAGGGGCGGCAGGGTGGGAGCAGGGCAGCAGGAAACACGGGCAGTGGGCAGGACTGCCCCCGGGCAGACAGAGGCCAGGGGTCGGGGTGAGTTCTCTAGTGACGACTGACTGCTGGTTCCTCTTAGAAAAACATTCAGGGGCTTTGCAGAATGTCTTCCGGACTAGCCCCAATCCGAAATGCAGAGGGAGTGGAGGACTTGGTGGGAGGAGCAGAGGGATTTGGGGGTACAGTTCCTGGGAGCAGGTCTCTGTCTCTGCCTTGCCAGCCAGGCTCCATTCCTTGTTTAAGGCTCTCAGGTCTGGGAACCCTGGCGTCTCCTTCCCCGTCCTCACCGTGGGGAGCAGTAACTTTGTAACAGGTGGAGCGCCTGCGCCTCCCAGGCTGAGCATGGAGGTAAAGAGCTCTCCCAGACTGGAGACGTTCACGCCCGGGCGGACCCAGTAGGGAGGTGGTGGAGGAGACTGGCTCACATTCTAGGCAGAAGAGGGCTGACCGGGGTCACTTCCCGCCCACCACTGCCAGCCCGAGCCCCGCCCTGCTGGCCTCCTGTCTGGGCGTGGAGGAGCTGAACTCACCACTCCCACGGAGGTGAAGGCCGCTACGGAGCTGATGATGGTGGGGATGATGTTGAACTTGCCGGCCTGTATGCACAAAGACAAGGGGTGAGGCTTCAGGCTGGACTTGGGCTCCCAGCCAGGGAGACCACGGAGCCCGAGGGTTCTTGGTGGGTCAGCAGGCCTCACCCGCTGTGGAGATGTGGCCAGCGAGGGTCTCAGAGCTGGGCAGTGGCAGGACCCTGCCCCCCTAGAGGAACCTCTTTAGAGCCCAGGATTGGTCTGGGCTTCCTCCCCTGTCTACCCCATCCTCCCAGCCCAAGGACTCACATTCCCGTACACCAGCACGTCGAATCGGATGCCAAAAGCCTTCAGGAGCGTGCGGTACTCGCTGCCGTTCTCCATCTTGTAGTACTTGGCAAACCTGGAGGCCAGAGGGGAAGGGAGGTCCCACTGCGCGCTCCTGTCTCTCCCACCTGAACCTTCAGGGTCCTCTAGAGCCCTACGACCCTAACCTACCGAGCAGCCCTTACTGATGCTCGGTGATGGGACACCTGCCACTGTCCTTCCCGTGTGGTTAGCTGACCTCCTGCACAAGCATTACCCTGGGGGCTCGTTAAAAAGGTAGATTCCCAGGCCCCACCCGAACCCATGGAATCAGCATCCCTGGGGGTGGGGCCCCGGACTCTGCCTCTTAAATAGTTTCCCTAAATGATTCTGATGCATGTGAAAGCGTGAGCCCTGCTAGACTCCAGCTTCTTCAGTTCTATCTGTTTGAGTGTCCCAGGGCCTGGCTCACGGCGGGGGCCTCCCTCTCTACAGGTTTGGGTTCAAAGCCTAGTTCAGCAACTTGCCAGCTGTGCAACCTTGGGCCAGTCACTTGACCTCTCTGATACTCAATTTCCTCATTTATGAGTGGGAATAATACAGAAGTCCTGCCTCAAAGGGTTGCCATGAAAATGGACTGAAACCACATGTGTGAGGGGTTTAGAACAGTGCCTGGAACAAAGTAAGAACCCAGGGAGTGTTCACTCGTGTTGGCTGGTGATATTGCTGAAGACATGCACTGATCTCTAGAGAGGTTTATAGAGCAGTTTAAAAAAGTGCCTTCAGACACCTTATCTCATTCACCCTCTCGACAAACCTGTGAGATACAGGGACGTGACTGCTCTAATTTTCAAATGAGGCTCCCAGGGTCAATGACGGGTCCAGGGTTACCCAACTGGCTGAGACCCAGTGCTGGATTTTCCCCAGCTCAAGAATTTGTCCCCTACGCCTTCTCTGTCTGGCCTGCTGGGTGCTAGGACTGTGCTGGAGACTGAGAAGAATGATGACGTTTAATTCCCACTGAACACAGTGAGGTGGGTGCTCACAGCCCCATTTGGAAGATGCTGGTGCAGGTGAAGGGACTTGCCCGTGCTCTCACAGTTAGGAAGGATTCGAAATGCCTTGTCTTTTGGCTTCTAAAGCCATTGCATTTCCCACTGTGTGATTCTGACCACCGTGGGCAAAACTGTCACAGCAGCAAAGTGTGGTCTCTTTGAGTTCCTGTCCCAAGGCTGTGACGTAGGCGCCCGATGCCAATATCCTGGGAAGATGGTGAGGATTAAGTGAGTGGGTGCTCGCCAAAGGGCCCAGGAAGCTCTGTAACTGGCGGTGGGAGGGGGTTGACATTGGTGCCAGCTCCCTCCCTTTCAGTGCTCCCACTCCCCACAGATCCCCCAGGCCTGTCCCAGGCCTCCCCCCTGCACAAAAAGGGGGCTGAGAATCTCACTCCCTGGAAGTGTCCAGCAATTGACATGACGCCCCACCCAGGGATGTCTGCATTCCAAACCGTCCAGCCCCTGGATAGGTCACAGGGGGAGGGGTTGCAGGCATGGGAGGAAGGCCATTTGTGGCGGGGAAGAGCCCCCCTTAAATGGAAAATATTGGCCACTGTCTGCTCTGGCTCGGGGAACTTTGGAGTCAGGCTCCACCACTTGCTGGCGGCGTGAGGCCTTGTATGTGCCTTAGCCCTCGGGGCTTCACTTCCCAGGCAGGGGTGCTCAGGCCCCCCTCGCAGGCCTATTAGGGAGGGGGCGAGCACTGAGACCAGCCCTTCCAGGAGGCATTGTCCCGATCCCTGGGTTGAAAGTCTGCCTGTCACTCCACACCCAGTCTCCGCCCTACTCTGCAGGGGCTGGGAGCCTGGCTGGCAGAGACCGCTTCCACCCAGCTCCCTGCGCTCTGGTTCCAGCTGGGTTCAGCCAGTGGGAGGCACCCCCAGGCACCCAGAGGGCAGGAGGGAAGAAGAGTCAGGGTGTTTGGCCTCCCAGCTCCTCTAACAGCAGCTGAATTCCCACCTAAGGCCCGGGGCCCGTAGAGTGGCCTGTCCTACCGTCACATCCGTGTCTCCAGGCTCTGTGACTCCTCCCTCCTCTTGCCCTGCCACCCTGGGAGGGGGCAGCTTTCCCGTGGCCGCTCTGGTCCTTCCCTGGGCTTCCAGCATCCCTTTACTCGCTATACAACTTTGCAAATGGTTTCCTTCATTCAGTCTCCTCTTTTGAGACCACCAGCTGTTTCCTCCCAGGACACCTGCCCCTACCATCCCCATTTTACAGAGTGGGAAGCTCGGGCCTGGAGAGGTTTGTCTGGGTCAGGAAAGGAGTGCAGGAGGAGGGCGGCACACTGTCCACCTCTGTCTGTGCCTGGGCACAGCCGGAGCTTGTGCACCCGAGTGATGCACCTGTTACCTGACTAAGGCCATAAAAAGGCTGTAAGCTATTCGGTGAGAAAACACTGTCTGGGAAGCCCAATCTGGGAAGGTGTTTCCTGTGGGCTTTGCAGCTGGAGGGAGAGGCGAGGGAGGCAGGATGATCTTCTTGAGAGTGAGACCCAGAGTAAAAACGAGAGTGGCCCTGGGAAGGAGGCTGAAAGACAGGCAACTACTTAACCCCAAGAACAACGGCTTGGCGGGCCAGGAGAGAGGGGAGCGGCCATACCATCCTTAAAAATCTGGTAAGTGTGGTCTGGGTGGTGGTGGCAGAGAGCTTCACAGACCAAAGCAAAATAGGGTGAACTCAAGTTACACCAGCAGGAGGAGAACAGGACAGACCCCAGCAGGGAAATCCTTTCTACAAAGATGAGGAGGCCCCAGAATGTAATTCTGCAAGGAGGCCTCTCAGGAGATTTAAAGGAAATTTGTGAAAGAAGGAGGAGGCTTCAGGTTGGCCTGAGGCAAAGTGTGGAAGTCACCACCTCCACACCTGCGTTTATAGAGCGGCAGAAAAATATGCATCTCTCTTCAGCCTCTCAGGTACTCCCACAAAGAAGGCACTGCTGACTCATTTTGTAGATGCAGAGACAGACGAGAAGGCAACTTGCCTGAGCTGGAATTCTGATCCACACTTACAGCTCCAAAATCTGCGCTCTTAACCCAGTACGGTCCTGCCTCCAAGCTCTGAGTGGCCGCTGAGGACACAGGCAGCCCTTGAGCCAGATCTCAGAGCCCTTCTCTGTCCTGTGTTCTGTTTCACATCACTGGAGAATTCAGGGCCCTTGTCTGAGAGACGTGGCAGCTGAGATATGGGCAGTGGGTAAGGGTGGGAGGCAGGGTCTCAGATGTTTGGGGCAGGGCAGAGCCGGGGACTGTGGTCCTAAGGTTTGCATCCCTGGCCTAAGGCTGCAGCCATGAGACATGCTCTGACATGGACTCGGAGAACAAAACGCCCGTATCCTGGGCACTGCCATTCAAAGCAGGGCTGGCTAAATTTATCTAGCGAAGGAATGCGAAGGGAACAGGGAGAAAAAACCAAAGCGGACTTGGTTTCTCTCCAGCACCTGCCTTCCAAGAGGCAATAAGCATGATAAGATCATTATCTCACCACCCACCCATCCTTGGAGGAAGCTTGGCAGAGACCGGTTCTCTCCCCGGGGGGGGGGGTGGGGGGAGGAGGAACAGCACTCTGGGAGGGAGGCCCAGGCCACAGACTGGGGAAGGACCCAGGCATCCTGGCTTCTGCACTCAGTGTGGCCAGTGGGGATCACGGAATGTGGCCCAATCCTGTGGCAGAGACTGGCTTGGGGCTCACCAGGATCTGGGTTATCTTCTCTATGGGTACACAGCTGGACCATATTTCCCAGCCCCCTGGCATCTGGCTGGGGCCCCATGATTAGTTCTCATCAATGGACTGTGAATGGACGTGAGGTCTGTTCCCTCTGGGCTGAGGTGGGTTAGAGCTGTGCGCCTTCCTCATCCTCCCTTTCCTCATGGCCATGTGCTCAGGAGCCAGGGGAGAACTCAGGCCCTAGAGAAGACTCCGTCAACAGGTGGCAGGAGCCCAGATCCCAGAATGACTGCATGGAGCTCCCCACTCACCCTGACTCACAGGCTGCCATGAGCAAGACACAAACCTCTGTGCTAAGCCACTGAGACGTGGGGGCTGTTTGTTACAGTAGTTAGCAATATTTACCCTGACTGTTACAAACTCCTTTAATGTCATAGCTGAGAAGACTGAAGCTCAGGGAAGAGAAATGATTTGCCAAAAGACAAAGAGTGTGTTTAAATTGGGGAGTAATTCAAGATAAGACACACAGAGAGGGCAAATCTCAACGATGCCACATTCCTAGGAATAAACCCTCCAAGGAGGTCCCAGGAGATCTGGGTGTGGTTCTGTAGCTGGTCTTTAACTAGCTTTTTGATCCTGGGCAAGTCACTCAACCTCTCTGAGCTTTTTGCCTGGACTGAGAAATTATAGGAAGGGTGAGATGCTGTTCAGGTGTAGTGAGTGCTTAAAGTCAGCCCCTTGGCTTTCTTGTTCTAAGGTCAAATAGGATATGAAATAAGAATATCTACTCTTGTCTTAACCATCACACTCTACTGCTTCTTGGATAAGAACATTAGCGACAATAATAGCCCACACGTGCTGAATGCTTACTGCGAGCCCCACACCGTGCTAAGTGCTCTCCATTTCCTAGCTCATTTAATACTCACAACCACCCCATGCTAATTCGCTGCTTGCTGCCATTCCCATTTTACAGATGAGGAGTCAGGATCAGAGGTGTTAAGCCGCCTGACTAAGGTCACAAAACCAACAGTCAGTGAGTGAGGATGGGTGGGATTCAAAGCGGGGCAGTCCTGTTCCAGAGCCCACACTCTTAGCCAGTGTTCTAGACTGTTCTTTTTGTTACCTGGTTTCCGTTAGGTCCTGGCTAATTTCTTTCCGCTCCCCAGCTGGGAGGCCCTTTTGCATTTGCAAAATGACCCAGAGTCATTGGATGGGAGTAGAACAGAAAGCATAGGAGAGCCATGAAGTGTCATTGGGAGGACATCCAGCCTCCTCATCTGAAAAGGGGAAGGGGCTGAGCTACCCCATGCTGGGGCCCTGATTTCTCCCAAATCCTCCCATTCCTACCTCTCCGGCATTCGTCTTCTTGGCTGGGAAATGGGGTTGGTGAGAATGATACCACCATTGGACACCTTGACCTGGAATTCTAGGCCCCTCCCCACCTGAAGGGGTCCACATCCCCAGCCTCATCTGCAGAAGCCCCCTCACTGCCATGCACACCGTGCTACCTGCTTCCTGTATTTCCTGAACGCATTCCACACACATAGACTCCTGTGCCTTTGCCCACGCGGTTCCCCTCTTTTCCCCTTTTCCACCGTGCAAACTCCTATTCATCCATTAGGGCCCAGCACAGTGGCCTCTCATTTTTTTCTACATTCAACAGACCTTTAGAGCACCTCTACTCTATGCCAGGCACAGTGCTAGGCCCTGCTGGTCCATTGGCAAGCTCTGCTCTCACACAAGGAAGAGAAATATTAACGAATCATGCAATCCCATAAAAAGGGAAAATCAGACGTACAGGCTGGGAAGGAGAGACGCACCATTCTAAGAACATAGCTAGCGAAGACATTGGATGGAGACCGGTGGGTCAAGGAAAGATTCATGTAAAAGCGACCTTAATTAAGGCTGAGACTTGAAGGATGGACAGTTGAAAGGTAAGAAGATCAGAGCTGGGGCAGCTTTCCCGGTGGATGGAACTGTGAAAGGTCTCTCATGGGAAAAGATAAGGTATTCTGGAAGAAGCTCAGAGAGAGCACTGGGAGGTGGGGGAGCAGACGACAGGGTCGGATGGAAGTGGCTGTGGCTGGGCCCACCTTGCCCTGGCTGCCAGGACCAGGGTGCATCTCTCTGCCCACTTCCACGTTTAGGGACTTCAAGTGTTAGCTTGAAATTGACCACAGCGGAGAGTTTACACCAGGGAAGTCAGCAAGCGCCACCAAGAAGCACTGTGTTCCTTTTCTCCAGAGAGCTAGTTTACCAGTGTAGTGCCGAGGCTGTAAAACTCCTCCTGGGCGACCCCTCCTGACTCTGCTGGGATCCGGGCCTCAACGGCAGTACCTGCCACACCAGGCTCTACTTAATCATCCGGACTGTCAACTATGAGCCAGATTGCACTGTTTCCCTCTTTGCCTGAGGGTCTGCCAAGGACAGCAAGGAGTGGGGTAAATGCTTGCTGGAGGGGTAAATGGGTTTCTGAGATTCCTGGCATCTCACAGGTGGAGCTTAGCAACATCGGCCTCCTCCCGCTTACCTCCCAGTTCTTTAGGTGGGCATAGTACAAGGTGGTAACACCCGGCTGTTTCCCTCCCAATTAGAAAACATTGAGATCTGGCAGCTGGCTGCGTGGGAAAGTAGGTGCTATCGGTGGGAACCAGCCCCTGTGGAAGGGAAATGGGGAAGAACAGAGATACAATACACATGGACTGCTTACTCCTGCTGGGCACGGTTAGAGGCTTCAGCACCTGTTATCTCACTGAGGCCTCACCACAGCAGCTCCACTGGTGGCTGGTGGCCTAGGGGCTCTGAAATGAGAGGGTCCTGGGCTCAGTCCTGGTTTTGCCACTTGAATTAGCTACATAACCTAGGGGCACGGTGCCTCAGCCCTGAGTCTCAGTTTCCCCAGATGTGAAATGGAGATACAGCATAGCTGCAGGCTTGTTAGAGAGGATTCTGCGGGCTGCTGGAGGTGAAGGCTGAGCACAGTCCCTGGCACAGAGCTTTCAGTGAATATCACCTATCGATCACCAGGCAACACCGTCCAGACTCCCAGCTGGACTCTCCTCCAACTACCGGGCCTGTAAGGGGCACAGCTGGGATCTGAACATGGGCCTCGAGAATCCAAAGCTTCCTGCCTACTCCCTGCTGCATCCCTGAGAGAAGAGCCAGAAAGGAGAGTTCACTGCAGCCACGGTGGGCAGGGAGCTTGTTGAGCCGGTGCCTGTGAAAACACCTCGGCTGTGGGGGAAGCACAGTGTGGCTGTGATGATGATGATGCCAGAATTTCCAGGGGAGAGAACAGAGCCCAGACACCTGCTGTGCTGAGCTGGGGGAGGTGGGGTGGTGCCTGGGAGAGGCACTGGCAGGGCTGGAACCATCAGGTGTTTGAGCCCAGGTGTTTGAAGGCAGGGTGGTCACCTGGTATGCTGACCACTCTCCACTGTCCCAGTACCAGTCTCTGGTCTTGGGCCCCCTGCAGGTTGACCTCTACAGGTCACATTTCTGTCCTCCTTTCCCTTTACACTCTAGGGGAGGATCTGGTTAAAGGGAGGTACTGTCCGGGGACCAGAGGGTGGGAAGCAGAGAGGTGGGGTATTTATCCCGCCCACTGCTTCCTTGCTTCCCTGTGGTTCTGCCTGTGGCTGTGTCGCTCTGTGGCTGCAGCTCCCATCAGGGACCCCAGCTCTCAGCCAGGCTCCCATCCCTTCCCCAGTGGCTGTGGGATTAGGGATCGGAACAGCTTCCACGTTACTAGGCCTTGTGTGTGAGCTTCTTCAACAAACCCCAGCTGAGTGTGCTTTCCCGCCAGACCCCTCACTGAGACACCTGTTCTGTGACCAGATGGGACACCCCCAAACACAGGACTGACTTGAACAAGCCCGAGGCCCGACCGTGCTGAGATGCATGTGTGCGTGTGGGCCTGCTACCTTTTGCCTTGAGCGGCAATGGATAGAGTATGAGTAAGTCCAAACGTCAACTACCAGAATAAATCGCTTGTCAGATGTGCTTCCGCAGGGCAGCGTGAAAGCTACATTCCTGTGTGAGACATATCACAGGGCTATAAATAAGACAGCATACTTCAGCGGCCCGCGCTTGCAAAGCCCTCCCCCAGACACCCACATGTGCTGAGTCAGACTTTTAGACCTTGAAGGGGACTTAGATATGATCATCTTTAACCAGCCCATTTTACAGAGGAGGAAACTGAGGCCCACAGAGGGAATGAGACTTGTCCAAAAAAAAAAAAAAAAAAAAAACACTGAACCACAGCCTGCACGTCTCCCGACCCACAGCCTTGGCCCTCCTCCTGATTTACCTCTGCCTCATCTTAACTGTCTCAATTATTCTTGGCTTGCCCCAGCGCCAGATGTGTTTTGTAGAAACATTTGTGTTATTTGGGTTCATGTTGATCATTTCCACTAAGTTACAAATTCCTTGACAGTAGGAACCTGTTTGGTTCATCTCCGTCAGCCACTAAGCCCAGGACATGATACAACTGGAAGTGAAAGGAGATCTTCAGAGCCCTCCCCACGTTGGCCGTGACAGGTTTCCTGCTGCTGTCTGAACACCTCCAGCCAGAGGGATTCACTGGCTGCGGGAGAAGCCCCGTTTCAGCTCTGGACAGCTCCCACCCTCAGCAGCGTGAGCTGACATTTGCCGCAGTCGGCAGTCAGGAAGCGTTTGCTGAAGGGAGAAGGGTTTTTATCACCACGTGCAAATCCCTTGGAAGCTCTTGGACATCTGTTTAGAAACGATCCATCTCCCAAGGAGTGGTGGAAATTCCTTCCTAAAGTGGGGACACGTAACTGTTACAACAGCAGGAAAAACAGCAACACGCTTGCAGGATCTGGGTTAGACCTGCGAGGGAAAACTTGGGCCTGGAATCTGGGTGTCTACGTGAAGGAGGCTGTTCTCGGTAAAGCGTTTGCCTGGTGAGAAGTCATTTTGCCAGCCGACATATACTCTTACAGTTGATTTTATACTGGTGGGAAAATATCTCCTGGCAGACTCATTGCATGGGGGTGAGGCAACACCCTTCCAGCAGGCTGGGACTCCTCCCCTTACAGAAGGGTCCTAAGCTGTATTTATTTATTTACTTTTGTTCTAGGAATCTAATCAACCTCAAAGGCAGACATTTAAAATACCATTTGTGGTTGATCTTTTTTTTTTTTGACCATATTACTGTAAGTTTATTTTTAATGAGGCAGGGAAAGATCAATGGACAGAGCTAGAAGATGTACCTGTGAGCCAGGGTACCAACTGTCTGCTCCTGGAGTAACTTTGTGGCCTCAGTTTCCTCATCTGCACAATGGGAGTAACCATACTGGTCCTACCAGGATCCTTGTGGCTGAGCACGTAGGCTCTGGAGCCAGGCCACCAGGGTTTGGGTGCCAGATCCAGCACTATTTGCTGTGTGGCCCTGGGCAGATAAATACAACCTCTGGACCTCAGATTTCCAGCTATAAAATTCTCCCTCTTCAGAGTCCATGGGATACGCCACAAAGAGCACTTGCTAAGCCTGGGCTTCGCTGGCAAGTTAGCCAATATTTTCTACCTACGGTGCCAGTTGTTGTGAAGACAGGATAGAAACGGAAATGATAAAAGGCTGAATAAATTCAGGATGGCCCTAACTGCCCCGCCTCTCATTGTAACCAAAAGAAAGAGGAAATTGGATCGAGGAGAATTTAAGCAGCAAGGGGGCCCCATCAAAGAGGGCCTTCACGTGTGACTGTGGAAACGGCTGCTTTTAACACATGTTCTATGGCTTTTGGAAGGAGAAAAATCCAGATTGCAGAAACAGCGATCAAAGCCAAGGGCGCACTTCGACTGTCTCTGTCAATTGGCCTAAGATCTTGCTGATCTGCACGTTGCCGCGCGGAAGCAGAGCGCGCGCCAAGTTTCAGAGCTTCGTGAAAGCTGCGGTGGGTACGTTTCCAACGCGAAACCATCACTAGAAACACCGACAGCAGAAGAACATCTAGCAGCTGAAGGAGCGGTTTTTTTTTTTTTTTTTCGCTCCCAGACACCGAGAGAGGAAATCCAAATCTGTGTTGCCTTTTAGTAGCAAAGCTGTCTTAGGAACTCTCAGGGGAGAAACAAGAACTCAGACATTGCTAAATGCTTCTCTGCTCTCAGTCCAGCCGTCACGGCGGGGGTGGGTGGGGGAGTAGCACTCATAAATGGTTTTTTTTTTTTCTTTTGCAAGCAACGTGGTGGCAGAAGGTGCGCTAGAGGCAATGGCTAGAGATCAGGTCCCTGGGTTTGAGGACTGATGTTCCTTTTCATTAGGCTGTGTCATCTTGGGCAAAGTGTCAAAGTCTCTCTGAGCCTGCCTCGGGGGTGGGGGGTGCCCCGTGAGCTGTAAATCCTATCAAAAATGGCTGTGAACACGCTTTACAAATCTAAGTCTGGGCGCTCTGAATCTGAGGTCCAGGGATAAGCTTTTACAGGTGTGCAAAGTCCTGGAATCTTATGCTGCATGACTATAAATGCAGAGAAAAAGGATGGACAGATTGCTCAGGAGGTGGACTTCCTGCAAAAGGAGCAGCGCTGGGGGCATGAAGGGAGCTTCCACGTGATGATTGCCATGTATCTGGATTGATTACTTGGAGGATGGATTCAATCTTATTTGTAGAAATAAAGTCTCCTTTGTAAAAAGAAATTGCCTGCAAGATTGCTCATGTATATGAAGACGTGCACTTTTTTGTGGGCAGTCGAGGGCTTCTGTTTTCATCGGGCGTGAAAGGGTCTGAGATCTCCCAAGTGAATGCAGGGCTGCGATTTCACAGATGCCAGTTGTGGGACCTGTGCTGGGGAGCCCCTCTGACCCAGGCTCCTCCCCCGCCCCCGCCCCCGCTGCCCTGGGCTGCCTCAGGCTTTCAGGGTTGCGGGGTCAGTTCTGGCTGGGTGACAGCTCCTTTCCCGTGAGGCTGCCCTCTCCTCCCAGCTCTCTGTGTCCGGGTGCCAGTAACTGCTTCCTGCCCTTGTCCCTTCAGACCTGGACAGTCACCAGTGTCCTGTGACTGCCCCCTGACACTGCACTATCCTCTGTGGTTTCCCTACACCCTTTGAAGCAGTTCCTTTATTCAGCTCTCCTCAAATTACCCGATTTGCACGTACTCTTTCCTGCTGGGACCCTGACTGATGATACAGTGTTTTAAATTTGTCTCCGCACCCTCTCTGCCTATCCACTCACACATCCTCACATACATTCACTGACACACTCACACGCACACACACCTACTCATGCAACTGACACACACGTTCGCTCCCACCCACTCACAGACACACACACACACACCGTTTCACTTGCAGACTCACACTCAGTCCCCACCCAACAACACTGCCTGCTCCCAGCACCTTGGGGAACACAGTGCTCTGGTTAAAACCCTGCGCTGGTGAACTGAGGGTCCACCCGCCACACAGGAGCCCTGCTGCTGGGGTGCCTGTCACCCTGCGCGCCACTGAACTGGCGCCTCTCGCCAGTTCTTACTTTTAGAAATGCTGCGCTTTGTCTGGTACTAAGGTGGATGAACCCACCAACCGCACACTCTCAAGGTACTTGGAAGGAGGCTTCATAAAGACACCAAGTTAAAGTGGGCCCTGGAATCTTGAGCCATGCAGAATAGACCTACGACTAAAAATAAAACCTTTCCACCAAATTTCAGATAGGGATGGATGAAAACCTCCAGGGGATCACACAAATGGAGATGCATTTAGATGGACAGCCCCAGGGGCTTTGGGAGAGAATTGAAGGGCGACACATTTTAACTCATGACCTTTCGAATAATTGGAGCCGTCAGTGATGGACAGGCCTTCTTGGGAAGCAGCTCCTTGTCTGGGGCTGCATTGCAGAGACAGGAGTTGGGAGCAAATGACCTCTAAGGCTACTCCAAGATGCCCCCGCGACCTTGGGCTGATCATTTTCCCCCTTTGGAGGATTTGCTTCCTCATCTGCTAAATGACCGCCTTCGCCTAGATGTCTTTGAGGGGGTCTTCAACTGCTATAAATTCTCAAAGTCTCTGACTCCGCCAGCAAAGCGGGGCGGGGGGCGGCATTTGGAAAGGAACTGCAGAAGTAATTAGCGGTGGAAATGCAAATCTCTAGTGCCTCTGGATGTCTGAGTTTGCAGATTAAAACAAGGCTGAATCTTGGCTGAATGATTCCATTCCCTCCAGAGCAAACAGCAACAGCAGGACGTTGGGGGGAATAATCTAGCCTCTACTGGCGAGGGAGAGGCCGATGAATTCGTTTGGGAGACAAAGGCCAGGCTAGGAATGGTGCCTCCAGCAGCTGCTCCACTTCCAGCCCCCCTGGACCTCAGATTCCTCGTCTTTAAGCAGGGACCAAAGTACCTACCACACGGATTGTGTTTTTCTGAGGATTAACGAAGGCGAATGTCCCTGGCTTTCCTGGTAGGGGTGGAAAGCAGCCAGGAAAACAGGTTTGCATCCAGGCTCCCAAGCTGACTGGCTCTACGACCTGGAGAGAATTATTTAACTCGCAGGCCTCCATTTTCCCATCTGTAAAGTGGGGACACAGAAGCAGTCTGCACCTGGAGTGGCCAGTGTGAGGCTCCAGGGAGGAGCCTTGCGGGTTCTACAGACCAGATTCATTTGACCTCATCCTAGGAACCGCCCTGTGGCACAGCTGAACCTGGCAGAGGCCTTCTTCTCTTAAATGAGGATTCAGAAAGGTGGCCTGGAGCCTCCCTGACATGGGATCCTAGCTCAGCCTTGGGTGTCTGTGTGGTGCCAGCAGCGTGAAGGCATACGAGGGCCATGCCTGGGCTATGCCCCGAGCCCGCTGGGAACTCTTAAACCACAAGGGTAGACTTGGGCAGCTTTTCCTCTTCATATCCTGGCTGGGGTGAGGGGGTCAGTCCTCGGGGGCCCAGACCTCTCAGATGGTCTCCCTTAGGCCCCTGGGAATCATGCCTGCAGGCTCCTTGGAGACACTCTGGCCTGTCTCCCCAAATACAACCCAAGCTTATTCAGGTCCAGGCCTGTCTCATGCCCTGCTGTGCCTACGTTGGGAAGGGTAGGGGGGCAGAGGATGGGGCAGTGTGTGTGTGCATGTGTGCGCGAGTGTGTGAGCTGAGCCACTACAAAATGGAGATAAAGAACTCCAAACCGATTCTTCTTTAAATGAAAGACTTTGTTCTAAAATTGTATGAGACCAACAGTTGGGGCCTTCAGACTAGTTTATTCTTCATAAGCTCTCCTGCCAAATGAGTTATTAGGGGAACTGAAGAATCCCCAGTGGCCAGAGGGAAGGTATGAAGATGAAAACTTGCATTTTAGATCACTAGAATTTTATTAATATGCTACTATTTTAAGCCACCGTACAAATATCCTTTGTATTGATTTCAGTGTGATGTACTGACTGAATAAATATGCCAATTTTTGCCAGGGAGCCAAACAGTATTTTTAACCTACTTTAAAATATGTGTTGTTTCCTATGGCTTTTTTTTTTTTTAAAGTTTAGAGTTGATTATGAAGGCGCTTTCAATTTAAAAAAATTCTTCTTTCCAGAGAATACACATATATTTTAAACACATATTTTAAAGCTTAATGGAGATAAGCTTAATGGATAATTATTTTTTAAATCTACAAATAAAGGTGGAAAAAAGATGAAGTTTTTTTTTGTTTATGGGTGCTATTATATTGCAAGATACCACTATAACAAAGGAAATTTGAATGTATAACTGAAATATGTTCTTACAAGTATTTTTCCCCCAGTTCCTGCCTATTTATCTACTTTAACTTGTTTCATGTATACAACACTGTGTACTTACTCAGGGTGCTGCCAGAAACTTCAGGATCTTAAAAAATTAAGGGAAAAAACCCCCAAAAAACAGAGAGCTGAAGCTTTTCACACACTGGCTGATAGGCTCCTGAAGATAGTAACAATACTGCTGCCATTTCATAGATGGGGAATCAGGATGGGAGACAGTCAGGGGCTTTTCAAGGGTTTTCGGCTGGTTTCCCATTGTCTATCCCAAGTTTTTCTCTTTCCCTTTCTTCAAAATGGGGAAGGAGTACCCCATATGTCTCAAGGCCACTGGGAATACAAACTAGAGAACATTTAAACACTGGCATGAGTTCCTGTTTGGCAAGTCCCTGAAGAACCACTGTAACTGTTCTTCATGACTCAGATGAAACCCTCCACCCCCTGGTTGCGGACAAAAATGCAAAATTTCCACCCTGGAAAATGATACCAGCTATTGCTCTTGCTTTGTGGAGTGAAAAACCTCAGAAAATTCAAAGACAGGAGAAGGAATGGGGCTACCGGAGAGTTACCTAGGCACCATACAGCTTCAGAGCCAGAGCTAAGAATGGGCCAAGATTTCAGGAGACCCTGGTCATGTGGTCCAACCGCCGAGTGGGAGGGTGGATGCTCTGCATGGTCCCTCCCTGAGACGGGGGCCACTGGCTTATAGGATGCCCTATCTGTCTCCTGAGTGGCTGGCAACTCCTTCCCAGTTTTGAGCTGCAACCTGAGGGGGGAATGTGGGCCCTTTCTTCCCAGCATGCGTTGCTGCTGGAGGTGGCTCTTTAGGACAGCCCTGCCTCCTTCTCCCGCTGTCCCAGGGGACGGGGTTACCTGAAGTTGTAGCCCGGGGAGACGCTGCTCTTCTCAGAAACGCTGTCAAGTCGGGTGAATGAATATTTAGGGATGCACTGGTCCCAGGCCTTGTCCAGGTCGCACACCCAGCCGATTTTAATGCCCAGAACTCCACCCTGGATGGGGAACGGGAGCAGATATGAGCCCTCCCACAGGCCCCTGACTCCCCGACTCCCCATCCTGGCTGGAGTGGAGTGGGGCTGGGGGGGGGGGTGGATGTGACAAATAGACAAGTGATCTCTTTCTGTCCTCTAGATGAAGACAGAGGTAGGGAGAAAGAAAAGTGATTTGTCACACTTTGCTTAGTAAAGAAGTACTGTAACTAACAGAGAGAACTTGAGCCTTGAATCCCTGTTTAGGTATCTTCAGCCCCCTTAGCTACAACCCAGGAAAGTGGCCACAGATCCACTTTCCCATCGTGTGGACCTCGTCGGAGATCTGAGGCCTCTGCCTCCAGGTGAAGCGTGAAGACAGGAATGGGAAACTGAGGCTGGGGGTGCAGTGAGGGAGGCAAGACCGCCGAGGGCACGTGGGGTAGAACAGGCACAAAGCGAGTTGCAGGCCTGGGATGCTCCCACCAGGTGGCGCTGCCGCACCACAGCGCCTCTTCCCCAGTAACCTCCACCCCCACTTGCAAAGGACACCCCCCACTCCACACACACACACACACACACAACGGGGCAGGGAAGAGTGGCGAGGTCCTCACCGTGCTGGCCAGTTTGGCAAAATCCTGCCCCGCGAACTTGACCACATCCCCCACCCTCAAGATGGGGCAGAAGGGGGCCTTGTCAGGGTGGAAGCGGCACGTCTTGATGTCAGCGGTGGTCAGGTTGGGGAGCAGGTTTCCCCTGCGAAGGAAGAGGGGGCGAGGCCCAGGGTTAACGTGGGGACAGTCACGCACCGATTCTTCTCTGGCCTTCCCGAGCCTCAGGGCTCTCTATCTCTTGGACTCCCTTCCCTCTGTCCCTGCATCTTTTTGTATCTCCCAACACCCTCTCTCCAGTATTAGCTTCTGTGTGCTGGAGCTGGGGTAGGGGCGGCGGGAGCCCAGTGCTCTTGGCTCCTCCTCTGTCCTGCCTGCCTTGTGTTTTGCACATGGCCGACACCCATCCAGGCCTGGCTGAAGAGGGGCTGAACTAAGAGAAAAGGACGCCCCCACATGGGCTTGAGCTGGGGAGAAAAGAGGTGGGCGGGGCCCCTCGGCCCCCACCTCTGGAGGCATCTGAGTTCCAGACAGAGGTTCACCCTGTCCCTGCCCTCTGAGGGGTCCTGAGCCCCAGGGCAGGGATGCTGGCAGGGAAACTGGCCCTGGAATCCACCTAATGCTGGGCGGTGGGGGCTGGCAGGGAGGTTGGGAAAAGGAGCCCCGGGGAGCTGGGGGTGGGGAAGAAGGGGGCGTCTCACCCCTGGGGAAGCCAGGTGCCAGGGTGGCAGGGGGCTGGGACTCACTTCTCAAAGTTGAAGAGGGGGAAACGGATGCTATTCTTGATGAAAATGGTGAAGTTCTCGGCTTCCATCATGACAGGCCTGTGGGCGGGGACAGGAGAACTTAGCTTCTTGGGAAGAAGGGGAAATGGGAGGAGTGTTCACCCCAGGACCACCTTCTGTGGCGTCTCCCAGTGGGCATGTGGTCATGGCCTCTCTGAGTCTGAGGTCAGAGAGACAGGAGGGTGGCGGGTGCAGCGAGCTGGGGAAGACACCATCCAGAGGCCACTTCTCGGTCCCGGGAGTGGACGGTACTGGGGGTGCCCACGAGAGCCCTGCATGCTCAGAGATGTAGGCTCCCCACGCTGGCAAAGCGGAGCTGTGGCAGGTCCTCTCGCCTCCCGTCTGCCCGGGGTCCTTACATCTCCACTGTGTCCACCTCGGCGGGGCACCAGCCCTGGATCTCACAGGTCTGGAGCACGGAGCTGTAGTTCACACAGCGGCCGGTGAGGATCCCTGCAGGGTGCAGCCACAACATTGGGTACACGACTGGCCATTCGCCCCTGCTCCTGCGTTCCCTCCCCACCCCTCCTCGTCAAGACGTCCTCTGATGAGGACCCCATAGGTGGAGGGAAAGGAAAGGCCAGGTAAGGGAGATGGACTGGGGACCTGTTAGCCCTGCAGAGCTCTCCCCCTTCGCCTCCCGAGCCCTAGACCAAGCCGGGTCGGGGGTGACAGCTCTCCTTCACACATCGCAAGCCCCGGTCACCCTGAAGACCCCTTCATATCATGTTCTTTTCTTGCCTCTGAGCCTTTGCTGTCACTGTTCCTTCTGACTGGAATGCCTTTTTGAAGCCCCTCTCTCTTGCCAAATCCTACCCACCCTACAGGGCCCATTGCAAATGGCACTGCCTCTAGGAAGCCATTTGGGGTCACCCATCAGAAGCTTATCTCTCTCCCTCCCACCAGCATCCCACTATACCTCCATGACAGCACCTGCCACCTGAGAGCACACCTGTCTGTCACCACCATCCCTGGACTGGGAACTCCCCTGGGTCTGACACAGAGTGGGCATCCATCACCGCTGGCAGAGTTACATGGAATAGGCTGATTCCCGCTCCCTCTCCCAGGCTGGGGTCTCCTCTGCGGGGGGGCCGCTGCCCTCTGGGGTCTCACTAACACTGGGGTTGTGAGGGGGTGGGGAAGGGGCTGCACTCACCCCCAGCCGGGAAGCGTTCGGGCCCGCACTGGCTGTCTGATACACAGCGGAACTTCTCCTCGCTCTGTGGGTACACAGGTGGGTGCAGGACCTGCACTGGCCCTGGGGTGCCCCCCCTTCCAGCAGCTTCTGGAGGGTGGAGGCCCTGGGACACAGCTCCAAGGCTGGACCCTGGGCCTCTGCTTACACCCTCCCCCACCACCACGCTGCCCTCCCCCCACCATTTTCTTCCTTGACCTGCTTTGTCCAGCCTCCCTGCCTGACCTCAGGGCAGAATCCTTGCATCTGGTTTTCAGTAACGATCATCTTGGTGATGATGACAAAAACGGAGGTGCCCTTGGGAGGAAGAGAAAGGAGAGGAAAAACGCAACAGTGCCAATCCGTGAGGGGGGCACTACAGCTTTCCCCACTGTACGGATGAGGAAACTGAAGCTCAGGCTAAGAGAACTGACCAAGGTCACAGAACTGATACAAGGCAGAGGTGGGATCCAAACCAGGCTCTCCCACCACCCGCCTGGCCCCTCTGGCTCCCTCTGTGTGTCGTCCCTGATTACAGGACAGGTTGTGGCAGAGCTGGAGAGGAACCCAGCTCCCACCAGTGCCTACTGCTGCCTCGTGGGAAGGCCGGCCCACCCCCCCCCCCAGCACCTCCCAGTTGCTGGGGAAGGGGCTCTCTGGATCACGGATGCCGCAGAATCTGGTTTGGGAAGCCCATCGGTACTCTCCTTGCCTTGCCCCCTCCCCTCCAAACTGCCCAGCATCTGGGCACCCACACAGTGCCCCAGGGCTGGTTAGGGGGACCGTACCTGGGGTGGGGTCACATAGTCAGACACGTCCATGACTTGGTTGGCGTAGCGTCCAAAGCCCTTCACCTTGGTCACCACCGAGGACTCAATGGCCGTGTCCCGCACCTGGTACGCCTTCTCATGCAGGAAAACCCACCTAGGCAGGAGGGCAGGGGCGGAGAGCAGCGGAGGAGGGACGAGACCCATCAGACAGAGGCGGGGAGAAGCCCCTTCCTGCCAGTGTCAGGAGGACACGGGGCGCCTGGCGGGGAGGTCTGTGCTGGAGGCGTGGGGCCCGGGTGAGCCCTGGGTCGACTGAGACTAGTGCTTCTCCACCCTTTCCCCCATTCCTCCTAGGGAGCCTCTGTGGGCTTCTTTTTTCCTAGTTGTGCCCCTCCTTGAAATTTTAATACTATAGATATCATTTATGTACTGTTTGTGTATTTGCACTTTATTCATAAAAAGTGAGTTTTTAAAAAATTTCCCAAGAACCAGTTTTCACCCCTGTTGAGAACGCATTATCATTCCCACTGACGGTGGAGGTCGCTACTTTGGCCTCTGGAGGGAGAGGTGGGAGAGGACCCTAGGCCTGTGAACTTGTGCATCCCAGGCTTTGTTCACGACTGCATCCTAAGGGCTGGCACATAGTAAGTCTTCAGCAAACAAGTCAGTGAAGGCTCTGGGAGCTGGGCCCTCGGCAGTCTCCACGCAAAGGTCAGGTGAGAAGAGACGGGGGTGGCGGGGGTGGGGGCCAGCTTGTTGAGCCGTCACCAGGCAGGTAAATGGAGTTGGGTGGGAAGGGGAGGCGGGGCTTCTAATCTTGTTCCTTGGATTGTGCTGCCACCCAGTGGACATTTACCTGTAGTGGCGTCTCCCTGCAGCTTGAAGCCAGTGCTGGACCACGTGGATCAGGGAGGGCCCCCCTTTCCTTCTTCCACCCCACCCCCGCCTCCCTCCCCAGACTCTGACAGCCTTTCCCAGCACCAGGAAGGGCCTGCCCACAATATACTCCCGGGAGACAATTCTTTCCTCTGCATTTCTGTGCGGTGCCAGCCCTTCCATGGGAAATCACGCCTCACAGCCCTCAAGGCTCAAGCCACTCTCGGCCTCTGTGCCACACCGGGCAGTCCTACTTGCTGCTGACTGCACGCGGGGAGAGATGTCACTGTCCCCCCCGTGCGGACGAGAAAGCCTCATCAAACACATTTCAAAAACGTTGCACATTCTCCGCTTTGGAGAAACACTGGCGACGTCTCATGGAACCTAGGAGCGCACTTTTGGAAATGCTGGGTTAGGGTTCTTTTCTGAGGCTGACCAGGGTGGTACCAGGCTGGAGAGCCCCATCATATGAAACTGAGTGGAAGGAATGGAGACTGTGGCCCAGGGAAGACAAAGTGGGGGGTGCGAGGCTGAGAAGCAGCTGAGGGCAGCATGTGGGCTGATCTGAGGACTTTATAAGGCAGGGTTAGGACTTCAAGCCCAGGAGCTTCCTAACCCCGGGGTCCCCCGATGTTGGCAGGCACAGAAAGGAGCAGTTCTGGGTCGTGCGGGGGTCATGGTCACGTGTGGGGTCCTGTTGATGGGAACACAGGCTGACGTTTGCAAGCAGCTCCTCCTTCAGTTTTCAGCGAGAGGATCTGGAGTCATCCTCGTATTAGGGCCTCCCTCAGGCGCCTAATTCTGAATGCTGTCTGTCTTGAGTGGAAGAGAAAGGGTGGCCCCAGCCAGCATTGGCAGAGAGGTCCTAACCTGTCACCTCTGTTATTGTTTCTGCCTTATCCCAGGCGACACCCTGATTCATGCACCATTAAGAGCTGTCCGAGCACTTGTGAAACACTTTCGGGAACACCTTGCCTCCGTGGAAGTCAGTGGTGTGGTCTGCTTTACATCCCCAGCACTTTCTCCTGCTTTTCAGACCGGAAGGGGTTTCATCAAGGTCTCCAAAGGGAGTGTGATTCACATAGAAATCCCACCCGCCACCTTACCCCTGGTGGAAGGGAAGGGCGCGTCGCTGTCGTGGAAAATGGTGAAGTCATCCGAATGAGCATCCTCAGCTCGTGGGCTGGGGCCCTCGGAGTGAAGGGAGCAAGGTCCCAGCTGGAACACCCAAGCCGCTGCTGGACCCTCACCCGAGCGGCAGCCACAGGCGCCACACACCCACCGGGAGCCTCGTGTGCCTGGCCACGGAGTGGATACACCTCTGAGTGTCCGTCAGCCAAATGCTTTCCTGAGGCCCCTCCCCGGTCCTAAAGTCTGGGAACATTCAGCCGAAAAGCAGAGTTGAGCTGATTAGCATCAACACAGCGTGCTGAGTGTCATAGGTGTTGAGGATTCATTGAATCCTTACTTCCAACCCAAGGAGGCAGCTGCGTTATTGTCTTCATGTTACAAAGGATGCAACTGAGGCACAGAGCAGAGCATTCGCCAAGCTGGCATGTGGGTTCCAACCCCAGTAAGCAGCTACAGGGTGCTCACCGCCACCCTGCAGGATCTCCAGCTGTGCCCCAGCTCAGGGCCAACCGGACTCTGGTCCTTGTCCTGCTGGCCCTGCCCCATCACCAGGGACAGCATCTCCCAGCTCACGAAAGTCTCACGAGGAAGAGCCCAGGGCTCCAGGGCAATTAACCAACCTCTCTCCTTCTCCTCCTCCTCCCTCGAGTTGGGAGGTGAGGCCACATCAGAAGTTTCTCTCTGAGTTAAATGACAAGTGAGAGGATTTCAGTGGCCCCGGGGCCCAAGGACATCACCAGGGCAGCTCAAAACCAAGGGATGGTTCATTTCCAGAGTGGAGGGGCTGAGTCTGTCTCCAGAGGCCAGGGCTGAGGAGCTGGGGCAGGACTGAGCCTTCAGTTCTTGGCATTTACTCCGCTGCTCTGACTTCTTTTTTTTCTCGCGTTCCTGGTTTATTATTTATAGAGTGGAAGGCGGGTGGCAGCTCCTTGGCTGGTGGGATGTGGAGGAAGGAGGCCAGAGCAGCGTCCCAGCACCCTCCTGTCCACCCCTGGGGAGTCAGGGAGGAGGCCAGAGGGTGGGTGTGAGGAGTGTGCGCTGGGGTTGCCAGGGGGAGAGGGGTATCTTAGGAAGGTGTGAGCTGGGCAGAGGGAAAGCGGGGCCTGCTGGGGTCTGTGAGATCATAACAGTTACCATCACTTTCCGAGTCACTCATCCCAGACAGACACTGACCTAGCAGCGTCCCCGTGCCATGACTCTCTGGAGGAGGCATTGTCAAAAGCATCTTCCAGGTATGGGGACTGAGACGTAAAGGGACCAGGCTCCACTCTTGGCTGTGGGTTAGAGCCAGGCTTTTAACCAGGTCTCCCCATCACTGGGCTGTGGTGAGGGAGGAGGATGGGGTGGGGGCTAAGAAGGTGGAATTCCAGGCCCTTCTCTCTTTATTTATTTATTTATTTTGGGTTTTTTTTTTGGGGGGGGGTGGTGGTAATTAGGTTTATTTATTTTTTAGAGGAGGTACTGGGGGTTGAACCCAGGACCACATGCATGCTAAGCGTGCACTCTACCACTGAGCTACACCCTCCCCTCCCAGGCCCTTCTCTTTAACTCAGAGCAGCTCCCCCTTTGCACTACTTCACACACTCAGCCTTTACGTAAGGTTTGCCCTGAGGCTGAGTATTAAGCACCAACGTGGGAGGCCGTGCAGACGGTGAGGCTGTGGATTGGGCCTGGGAGGGGGAGGAACAGGGTGGAGAGAGCAGGGCTGGGGTGGGTCACGGATGCCATCAACTGCCACAGGCCCTTCCTGGGCTGGGGCATCAAAGCTGGGGTGCCCCATGGCTAGTCTGCAGGAAGATGGCTTCCTCCAGGAAGGCCCCGGAAACCAATCTCAGACCAAGCACTGGCTGGCGCTTCTGAGGACTCAGGTCCCAAGGATCTTCCTCTTCTTCCTCCTCCTCAGGTGCCCACAGGATCCAGGAAGGGGATTGGCTTTTAGGAAGCCCCACCCCCCAAGAGGAGACGGGACATTACCACCTGGGCCCAGAAAAGACGATGTGAGAAACACCAGGTGAGTTCTGGCTTCTGTGGGCGCCTGGGGTGGGTAAGGAAACCAGTGATGAAGTGGTGTCAACCACAGGCAAGCAGCTGAAATGGCGGGGTGGGTGCGTGCGTGCGTGTGTTGTGTGTAGATGATTAGGTGGTGTGTGGCTGTGGGTTTATCAAGAGAAATATCTGGCTCACATCACACGTCCTAAGTAAATTTGTGCATCTGGTCTACCTAGCAGGGCCACCACGGAAGAGATTCAAAGTATTAGTTGAGCATTAACATCAAAGCACTAAAATCCTTTCAAACACTATTGAGTCCAAGCCACGGTCATGTCTCTTCATATGACTGAACTGCCGCTTAGCAGGTTTTCCTGCATCCACTTCTGCCCACTCCAATCTGTCGGTGTATCAGCTGGAGTGATCTTCCCAACTCTCTCTCTTGTCTCACACACACACACACACACACACACACACACACACACACACACACACACACACAAACACACACGTGCGCGCGCGCGCGCGCGCACACACACAGGCTAAAACGCATCAGTAGCTTCCCATCCATTACTCTTCTGTAAAAACGAAGCCTCTGAGGTGTCTGTGCCTGTGACCCCACCCCCACCCACCCCAGCCCCACCTTTGCTTCCTCTGCTTCAGCCATGAAGACCGTTTCTTCTCCCCACCCACCAGGCTCTTTCCCTTGGGTTTCTTGGCCTTGAATCCCCTTTTTTCTCTTCTTTCACCTGGCTTGCTCCAACTCACCCTTCGGCTCTGGGTTTAAATGTCACTTCTCCAGGAAACCTTCCCTTACTTCCCAGACCAGGTCAAATACCTCTGTGCTAGCCGCCCTCCTGGCACGGTGGGCCCCTCCTTCGGAACCCTGAGCCACAGCTGGAATTTTACATTTGTTGCGGAGATAACTTGATTAATGTCTTCCTCCGGCACTGTGAGCTCTGTAAGAGTGAGGACCCTTCCTGCTTCTGCCCACTGTTCTCTCCTCCGTGCAGAATGCCCGACACAAAGAGACGCTGCTGTGTGCTACATTCCTGCTACGTTAATAACAATGGGTTCGTGAAGTCCTAATGGTGCGTGGGCTCGTGTGCATGAAGAGACGGGGTTCTGGCCAGGGGCTGGGCTGAAGAGTGCACCGATGTAACTGCCAGGTGCTGCTCCGTGGGGAGCTGTCAGGTGGAGAGATGGATGGGGTCGGATATCAAGACGCCGAAGAGCCTCTCGGGCAGCCCCAGCAGGCTGGGCTCCAGCCCTGAGGATGGAGCGTCAGGCTGGATCAGGCTGAGGGAGAGGCAAGGGCAGGTGGGGGGCGCTGAGCAGGCTGGGCCCCGAGCCTGCCCTGTCTGCCCTCCATCAGTCTCCTGCCTGGAGCCCGGGGAGCCAGGCCAGGCCAGAACACGCGGAGGCAGCGTTTGCCCTCACCTGGACCAACATAACATTCTGTGGCTATAAACAACCACGGCATCAACCATCCACGTGAACACGGAGCCTTTAAGAACCAACTGGGAGCCAGGTGCTGGAGATGCAGACAGGGAACACTTGCAAACATATCGCACACAACCTCAGAGTTGGAAGGGACTGTCAAAGCCATTAGTCCTGCCCCAAAGCTTGCATTCCTCTCTGATATCTCCACCAGGAGCATTGGATGTACAGCCTTGCCTCCGACACCCGCAGAAATGAAGCCTACTGACTCTCACCAAGCACGTATAGCAAAAAAAAAAAAAAATCCCTTAATCCACATCATGCCATCTTTCCACGCACACCCTCACACGCTCCTCCGACCTTGCAGGCCAGCAGACCCGCTCCCATGGCTCCAGCCCACATGCACACAGGTTTCCTGCATGACAGTCTTCAGTGGCTTTCGGTTTCGCACACGAGACCTGCTGTTTCAAGAAGCAGCGTGAGGCTAGAGACTCGATCACCAGGAAAGAAAACCCGTGAGATTTCTGCAGGTCCTCCCTGGTGCGAATGACCACAAGAGGGACAGAACCCGTGTTTCCCCCCGGCCATTGTCTGCTCCATGGACCTTTGTGCATATACGCCTGTGTGTGTGTTTTGGGGTGGGGTGGGGATGCCTCTAAGAGGTGGGGGCCAAGAGGCGGTGTTCAGATCTCGCTGGCTCTTAAGCAACTCCCAGAATGGGTCATAGGGTACAAAGTCAGGTAGACATGGGGATTTTATGCTTCCTGGCAAAGGGGAGCATCTCTGGATTCCTGAGGAGGGTCCGTACACCATGCACAGAAAAGCCACTTTTCTCTGCAGCAACTCTTCCCTTAAGTGTTATTTGCACCTGTTTCTGCACCCCGCCCCCCGGCTTTGTCCTACTCTCCAAGGGCAAGGACTTCTCCCCTCGCATGCTCTCTCACCATCACCCCTGCCTGAGGGGAGTTCCTCACTCTATGGTAGGGCCATTCCCTCCTCCCCCTCCCCCATCCACCTGATCAACCATCACCATCTCCCTTGTTTCAGTGCTTTCCCTTCTCCTTTCCTGGCTCTCAAAGACTTGACTGAGAGGAGTGGGAAGGTGTGTGTGTGTGTGTGTGTGTGTGTGTGAGATCTGTTCTCTGGCTAGGGGTGGAGGGAGATGAAAACTGGGATGGAGGGATGGTCACCTGGGACCTCCCCTGGTGGAGGGTTGGGGGGCAAGGACTCCCCTCCTCGGGGTGTGTGGCTTGAGGCCACCATCCAACTCTGGAGAATTTACTGGGAAAATAATTCATCTGGGAACCAGATCCCCAGTGGCGGCAGCAGAGGCCAATCCTTGGGATGTGGTCCCACAGAAGAGACGGTTTCCCCCAGGAGAGGGGACATTCAGGAAGCTGGACAGCAATGCAGAGGGGAGGGAGGACAGGACACCAGGCACCGGGCACCGAGGACCTGAAGGGCCACAGACTCACCCCACAAAGTAGGAGATGATGAGGAGCTGAACTGCCCGGTTGATGATCCCAATGGTCCAGCTCTTCACAACCACCGACTTGGTGGTCTCGTAGGTGAAGAAGTCAGAAATGCAATTCATGTTGAGAGAAGGATCGGGGCCCCTCGGAAAAGACCCAGTGGTGGTCTTAGCAGGGAGAGGTCATCAGGATGGGGAGACAGAGATCAAGGCCTGGAGGGGGCAGCTTAGAGGGGCTCAAGGAATGGGGAGCCTGTTCCTTTAAGTCAGGCAACCCTAGCCCAGTGCTCAGTCTCGCTCTGCTTCTGACACTCTGGGCTGCCAAGAGTCCAAGGCCAGGGTGGGGGACCCCCTTTTTGTTCGTCTCCACCCCACTCCCCTGTGATGTCACAGCAAGGGTGGGGTCTTCAATCCCAGGCTCCTGATTGCCTGGGATGCAGCTGGCTGGGGCCCTCTGGGACTCATGTTTTATCTGCACTCTGTCTACGGTTTCTATTCTGTTCTCTTATGCTGCATTTACGTCCCAGCTCACCAGCTGCATCATGTTTTCCTTAAAGCCCCTTGCAAGAGCCCACCTCCCTCAGCCACCTAATAGTCTGCCTGAGCTGAGTACCCCCTTCATTCCCGAGTGTCTTCCTAAACCCGCTCAATTCTGCTGCCATCCCCTCCCTTCCCAAGTTGCCACCAATAGCCTGGATCAAGGGGAGGGGTCTCTTGAACCTTTCTCTTGGTCCCTTGGGAGGGGTGAGTAAAGAGTCATATAGTTGGTATTTCCTACTCATGCTGGCAGTGGCTGAAACTCTACCTGTAGCATAGCGTCATCACATTGGGTTTTTGTTTGTTTTGTTTTGTTTTATTTTGTTTTACTCTCAGTTTACTTATCTGAATCATTTGTTAGGTTACATGCTTCTGGAAGGCTGGAGCTGATTTCATCTTGGTTACTGCTTTCCTCAAATCATATACCTGTGTTGGAGCTCAGTACATATTTATTGAATCTAGATGAATGCTAGATAGTGCAGGAATTAGCCATGACCCAGAGGTTAAAGCCATGAGCCCAGGGAGCACAGTGCATTCGCATTCTCTTATCTCAGGATGGAGTTAGCAAGCTGGTGCAACTGTTTCAGGTCAGACTGTCAGAGAAATCTTGAGTTTAAATATTCTGTCTTAATGCCTTCATACACGACCCATATAATTAGTCGTTCTGAATGGAGAGTCATGGTGATGATGATGGTAGAAAACCAGGCTGGGGTAAGTAGGTTTGGGTTCTTTGTTACCAACTGAGACCCTGGGCCACTCCTCTTAGGGCCTCAGTTTTCCCATCTGCAAAAGGAGGTGGAGCAGACAAACTCAAACGTCTCTTCCAGGTCTGGCCTCCTCTGATTTTGCAAGATGCACCCTAGGACTATGGAAGCGGGGCCTGGCTTCTGCAGTCCCGAGCTGATGTGATTTCCAATCAGTTCCGGCTCCAGTAAATCTGACACCCGCTCTTGAACTTGATACTGCCGCTGGCCAGCGTCTTCCAGGCGGCTCACACCTCGCAGTCACCCATGTGGTCGTTTTTGGGTTGCGGGAACTCATCTCACAGAGGATCTAATCCCACGTGACAGGGGAGGGCAGTGCGGTCACAGTGACACCAACACCCGCATTCTCTTCGAAGCCAGAGGGAGGGGTCCGTTCTCTCCACAACACGAAACATTTTTCTTCTTTTTCCACAGACTTTCTACCCCACAGAAACCACCATTGTGCAGGAGAGGGTCACATACGTGCATCTCTGGAAAGTCTGATAACATACAACTACGCAATTTCTCTTTAAAACCTAGGCGTCCACTGAAGAAATGTCTGTAATTTCTAAATAGCCCAAGGCGCTCTCACTTTCTGGTCGGATGTCAAGCTGGTAAGACTTCAGCGCAACGGGGTGTTCCCCAAGTCATCCAGCGTCGCCGACGCTCTAGGAGACCGCCTCTAGGGCGGGCCCGGCTCGCGTCCCTCTAGCCAGCTCGCCCTCTCTATGGTCTTCGCCCGGCTTCCGGTGGCGGGACGCGGGGCCGCGCACGCGGGAAAAGCCTCCCTAGCGTCCCCCATCCCCCGCGTCCCCACCCCCACCTCCGCATCCCCCAGCGCGCCCACCGCCCGCACCCGGGCCGTCGCGAGGCTGCAGCTTGAGAAGGTGGGTGGTCGCCGTCCCCGTGCCCCAGGAGGGCGTGGGCCCCGCTCCCCCGCGGGGCGCTCGGGGTGGACCATTCCGCGTTGGAATCCGCGGGCGGCGGGCGAATCCATTTTCGGGGGGAGGGGAGAACTGTGGGTCTCGGGGTGGGAGCGCTGGGAGGGGAACCCTGCACTCTGAGATGGGTTGGGGCGCGGGCGAGGTGCGGGCTCCGCAGGCCCTGGGGTTCCGCTGCTCGTTGCTATGGCGCCCGGTGGGGCGGACAGAGTGGATGCCTGGTTGGGGTGTAAGCGCCCCTTCAGGCCTGGTTGTCCAGCCTGGGCTGGGCCTGTCCCCTGGAGCTGTGCAGTTCCCAGGCGGAGAAGATCCTGAGACATCCCGCGCACAGCAAGGGTTGCCACTTGGCTCCATCGGTGGGCAGAATGAGGGTTAGGGTTGGTGTTGGCTTTCATACTTACGTATCTCTCTCTTGAATTGAGATTCCCAGCCTGCCGTGTATCTGCACACCTACCCAGGAGTCGGGGCCCAGCTCCCAGTTGAGGCCAACAGGGGCAGATCAGCATGGCAGAAACACTGGAGTTCAACGACATCTATCAGGAGGTGAAAGGCTCCATGGTAAGAAGGGCTCGGGCTTCTAGTACCGGTGGAGGGAGGGAGGTGGAGTAGACTTTTTGCTTTTTGTCAAGAGCTCGTGATGACGTTACTCCTTTGGAAAAGGAGTTAGTGTGATGTGTACTTGTGTTGCCCCAACAAGAAGCAATACTGAAAGAGACTACAAGAATTAGAGGGTGTTGGAATTGAAGAGACACAGCTGCTGCTCAGTCCTCAATCTCGAAACCCTAGACCTGCAGGGGTTCTGGATGCCAGAGCCTGGATTAGAATCTACATCTCCTGGCTACTTGTCTCTCCTTGCTAGCCCTCACCCCTTCCTCTTTGGCTCCTCTTTTGCGTTGATAACTGGCCTGCTCAGAATGGGTGTTGGGTGGGACTGTACCTGGTCCCCTCTATGTACTGTGTACCCTGTGCATTCGGGCCCCTTTTTCCAACAGAACGATGGTCGGCTGAGGTTGAGCCGCCAGGGCATCATCTTCAAGAATAGTAAGACGGGCAAGGTGGACAACATCCAGGCCGGGGAGTTGACAGAAGGTATCTGGCGCCGCGTGGCTCTCGGTCATGGACTTAAACTGCTCACGAAGAACGGCCACGTCTACAAGTATGACGGCTTCCGGGAGTCGGTGAGATGTCCTGTGGCCGTAGCCCCCTTTTTGTCTTGCCATCTTTGTTATTTTCAACCTTCTCGAGAGAAGTGGAGCCCTTTCTTCTGATAACTGTGCAGCTGCTACTTTAGGCTCCTTAGGACAGGACCATTGAGGTCGTTAAGCCATCAGTGTTCAGCTTCGGGCGTCAGAGTCTCGGGACTTTCTTTGTGCCTTGACTCCAGAAGTTTTTCTACTGTTTTGACTTTTTTGGTGGTTTCTGCTTATGATTTTTATCCTGGTTCAAGGTCTTACCTTGATGCTTTAGTTTTGTTTTTTCCATTTTGAACTGCTCGAGTTAGGGACTTCATCTTCATTTCCACTTTCACTGAAGCAAAAGCTGTACAAAGTTAGGAAAACATTGTGGGGCCCTAACCAGGAGTGTGAGTCCCTTACTCTGTTCCTCCCCCAGCCTGCGCACCAGTCCCCAGAAACAGCCTTTTTCAAAGGCTTTTTAAATGATCTTAGAGCTATGTAAGTCAGCATGGATTTCTTTTTCTTATTTTTTTGTTAATGGAGGTACTGGGAATCGAACCCGGGACCTTGTGTGTGCTAAGCATGCACTCTACTGCTGTGCTGTACCCACCCCTGCCCCCCAGCACGGATTTCTGATAAAAGGTGTGCTGGAGCAGTTTCTCAGAAGCAGGTAGTCTGAGAACGTTCAAGTTTGTGTTACAGCCACCGGGGGTTTACTGGGCTTGTCCTCTCCCCTCTCTGCCCACAGGAGTTTGAGAAACTCTCTGATTTCTTCAAAACTCACTATCGCCTTGAGCTGATGGAGAAGGACCTCTGTGTGAAGGGTTGGAACTGGGGAACAGTGAAGTTTGGTGGTGAGTCCTGGGGAAGTTTGGGGTTCAGGGGGAGAAGGCAGGATGAAGGGTTCAGCCTTTAACTCATTTTGCTCTCTCTCTGCCCCGTCTCTGGTTTCCTGTCAGTTTGTAATTCATCATGTATTTATCGAGGACCAGCAGTGTGTCAGGCCCTGTGCCTGGTCCCTGGGATACAGTGTGAACACAGTAGCCCCAGTACCCTGTCCTTAGGGAACCTGCTGTCCGGCGGGAACGTTGTTTATACAGAGCCGGGGGAAGGAGCTCATGGCTTGATAACGCCTCTTCCCCACAGGGCAGCTGCTTTCCTTTGACATTGGTGACCAGCCGGTCTTCGAGATACCTCTCAGTAACGTGTCCCAGTGCACCACAGGCAAAAACGAGGTGACGCTGGAGTTCCACCAGAACGACGACGCCGAGGTCTCCCTCATGGAGGTGCGCTTCTATGTGCCTCCCACCCAGGAGGACGGTGTGGACCCCGTGGAGGTGAGGCCTTCCCTGTCGCCTTGGGAGTAGATGGCACTGCGTAGGCCCTGGCTGGCCCAGGAGCAGGAGCTCTGCCGCTTGATCACCAGTGTGTGCTTTTGTAGGCCTTTGCCCAGAACGTGCTGTCCAAGGCGGACGTGATCCAGGCCACTGGAGACGCCATCTGCATCTTCCGGGAGCTGCAGTGTCTGACTCCCCGAGGCCGTTACGACATTCGCATTTACCCCACCTTTCTGCACCTACACGGCAAGACCTTCGACTACAAGATCCCCTACACCACTGTGCTGCGTCTCTTTTTGCTGCCCCACAAGGACCAGCGCCAGATGTTCTTTGTGGTAAGCGGAAACCGCTAGGGGTGTGTTGTCCTGGGCTTTGTCGAGTCTTTAGTAGGCAGATCTCGCTAGTGGTTAGTTATCAGCCAGTTCTTGGGAAGCACTGACTGGTGCTGAACTTGGTCGGCTCTTCCTTCCCAGATCAGCCTGGACCCCCCCATCAAGCAGGGCCAAACCCGCTACCACTTCCTGATCCTCCTCTTCTCCAAGGATGAGGACATCTCATTGACTCTCAACATGAATGAGTGAGTGTGTCCCTGGTCCACGCAGGAGGCAGGTGTGCTGTCAGAAGGCAGCAGGGCCCGTGACTGCGTCTCTGTGTTTGCAGGGAGGAGGTGGAGAAGCGCTTTGAGGGGCGGCTCACCAAGAACATGTCAGGCTCGCTCTATGAGATGGTCAGCCGGGTCATGAAAGCACTGGTGAACCGCAAGATAACAGTCCCGGGCAACTTCCAGGGGTGAGAGTGCAGGCCTGGGCTCCTGGGCTGCCTGGGCGTGGGCCGCCCCCCGAGAGGTCTGGCTGGGCTGGAGCTTGATGCTGTCAGCTGCCTCCATCCGAGCCTCTTGGTGAGGTTCACTCACTTGAGGGCCTGAGCACACAGGTGTGGCCACCAAGGGTTGTGCCCTCCGGCTCTGCACCCCCTGCTGCTGAGGTGGGCACTGACCGGGTTCCCTGCACCTTCCACCAGGCACTCGGGGGCCCAGTGCATCACTTGCTCCTACAAGGCCAGCTCAGGACTGCTGTACCCGTTGGAGCGGGGCTTCATCTACGTCCACAAGCCACCCGTGCACATCCGCTTCGACGAGATCTCCTTCGTCAACTTTGCCCGTGGTACCACCACCACTCGTTCCTTTGACTTTGAAATTGAGACCAAGCAGGGCACTCAGTATACCTTCAGTAGCATTGAGAGGTGAGAGCCTCTGCCGGTCACTTCCAGGGCATCCTGGTCCTGACCAGACTCCACCGGGAAGCCTGGCGTGGCCTGGGGCCCTCTCCAGGCCTGGGCTCTTCCCTGACTTTTCAGGCTTTGAGCAGAATTTTTCGTTTTCTTCCTGGGCTTTAGTCCTCCTCCTTGGCGTGCTCAGCTTCTGGCAGCCTCTCCAGTGCTTTCTTTCTGTACTTTCTCTGTATTACAAAACCTATATGTGTTTAGTGCTAGCCCTTCTCCTCCGCTCCCCCCGTGATGGAAATGCTATCTGCCTCTTTCCTGGAATGAGCTTTGTTCCCGAGAACACAGCAGCTAATGTTTATTGAGTGCTCGCTGTGGGCTAAACGTTTTACAAACATCTTCACACTTAATCCTCATAACAACTCTGAGAAGTATGAAATACAGACCAGTAAAAAGATGAGAACATCCCCTCCCTGCGTCCTCCCCGTGCTCTGTGCATCTTTGGTAAACAGGTACATACCCCTCCCAGCCTTTTTTCCCCCAGAACTCTTGGACCACGCAGGTTTCTTTCAAGACTTGGGTCTGGCTCTTCCTCACTGCCGTCCTCCGGGGGTCTCTGAGCTCCTGGGTTGGATGATATGGTCAAGAGGTCCAGGCCCCGCAGCCCGTCCCCGCCCACGAGTGTCAGGTCAGCACGCGGTCCGCCCCTGCGTTGGCCCTTCCTGTCTGGTAACGGCGTGCGTCTCCCCGCGTAGGGAGGAGTACGGGAAGCTGTTTGATTTTGTCAACGCAAAAAAACTCAACATCAAGAACCGAGGATTGAAAGAGGTACCTGTGTGTGTGGAAAGGATGAGCCCCTCTCCTGTTCTCTCTCTGGGGGAAGGGGCAGGGGTTTTCTGGCTTCTTTTTCACTTTCTCTTCTCTTCTTACCCTTATAGAAAAAAGAGGTGCGTGTGACCCTCCTCCCCCCTCCTGGCGCAGGTTTCCTCAGCATGACCTTAGAGCAGTCCCTGCAGCCCCCCAGGAGCCCCGGTGGGGCTGGGAGAGGGCGGGGCTTGGACTAACCCCATCGGCAGGAATCCTGGGGCACAGGCCCTGCACGTTGGCTGCGTGTGGACAGTCCCGCCCCAGGGTCTCCTGGGCGCTGCTGCTGACCTACTCACAGGCATGCGGAGTGCTTTTGAGTGTGCAGGCGCCAGGGTGGGCCAGCCCTCACTCCCGCCTGCTCCTGGCCAGGGCATGAACCCGAGCTACGACGAGTACGCCGACTCGGACGAAGACCAGCACGACGCCTACTTGGAGCGGATGAAGGAGGAGGGCAAGATCCGGGAGGAGAATGCCAACGACAGCAGCGATGACTCGGGAGAAGAGACCGGTGGGCTCGCCTGGCGTGCCCGGCCCGGGGGCGGTCCGCTCTCCCCCGGGGCCAGGGCCAGCTGTGTGGGGTTTGGATGAGGGCAGAGCTGATGCATCCTGTGCTCTTTTTCAGATGAATCATTCAACCCAGGTGAAGAGGAGGAAGACGTGGCAGAGGAGTGAGTTTTAGGTCCACCTCGTGGGGGGTGAGGTGGTGGCTGATACGCTTAAAGGACCAGAAGATTTCTGGACATTCCCGTGTGCTAGTTAGCTACTGCCTGAGGGTGGGAAAGTGACTTCCAGTGAAGTGATACGTGGAGGCATTATGTACAGGTGCTTTGTAAGTGCAAGACGTGTTGTGGAGCCAGAAAACGACAGTGCGGAGAGAGTGGGATAAGGGCCAGTGCTCACCCACTGGGGGTCCTCTGGCCAGGAGCTGATCTTCGTGTCCTCACCTGTGAAGTGGCACTATTCCCCCTGTGCTGTGTCCACCGAGACTGACTGCTGATGTCAGAAATGTTATTCGTTTAGCTCCTGTAATTCATTTAGCTCATGCAGCTGGAGAGTCCGGTTATAGACTTGGCTTCAAGCACCTGGATTCAGGTGCTCCAAAGTTGTGGGGAGGCTGTTTTTATTCCTTCTGATTTTCCCAGATAGGTTTGTCCCACGTGGCACTAAGTGAGTGGGAGATGCTTTGGGCAGGCTTAATCCGACTGGTTTAACGCCCAGAAGTGCCAGTTCTCTCAGAGCAGCAGTCAACAGCCCTTCCCGAATCTGAGTTACTAGGATGTGCTCTGATGGGCCAGAACTGAGCCACGTACCCACTCTTAGAACCTGTGGTTGGGGTGAGGCCCTCCTGAATGGGGGCAGGGTGGTTCCCAACAGAAAACTGGAACTCTCTTAATCCACAAGAATTGGGAATAAGTATTAGGCAGCAAAAAGAAAAAAAAACTTTGCTGGCATCCACTAGTTCTGCCTGCCACATGCTTATGGAGATCAGTGAACAAATGCTTGTGGAAATGCCTTGAAAACTGTAGAGCGCCATTCAGGTGTAAGGTAGTTCCCTCTTCTGAGGAGTTCCACAGGCACGGGGTAGGACTGGTTGGTAAATGGGTAGGCCGTGGGTTGGACTGAAGTTGGTTTTCCCCACTTCTACATAGAAACTCACTGTCTCTTCATCAGAAAATACTATGGGGTAGATTGAAAGGATTAGCTTGAAGGAAGTGGTGAAGTGGATTTGGGGCATGTTCTGGGCAAGGTGGTTTTGTCCCCAAGAGCACAGGGATGGTGTAGGACCTGGGTTAGGCCATGGGTTCATGTGCTTTTCCCTGATTGATTCAACAAGTAACCCATGGCCATGGCTGGGTCTGGAGAGGGGTGGTGAAGCCGCTTCAGTGAAGGGGAGGAGGCAGGGGTGGGGACGGGGGTGGAGGCTCGGGTCCTCCTCCCTCTCTCTTGTCTGGGCAGGTGTCTTTGGACTTGTTCTCCTCCAGTCCTGAGACTGGGGCGCTGACCTCTCACCCCGAGTCTAAACCCCGCTCTCCTTGACAGGTTTGACAGCAACGCCTCTGCTAGCTCCTCCAGTAATGAGGGTGACAGTGACCGGGATGAGAAGAAACGGAAGCAACTCAAAAAGGCCAAGATGGCCAAGGATCGCAAGAGCCGCAAGAAGCCCATGGAGGTGCAGACTCCTCTAAGTGGGAGGGTGCTGGGGAAGCCTTTCTCTTTACCTTCTGCTGTCCTCCACCAGTAGGACCTGATTTGTCCTCCTGGGCCGATTTGCGTAGCCGGTGATTATGGCCTTGAGGAGTGCCATGGTCCTCAAGATAATTAGCTTCTGGGAGATCTGAATTAGGAGCGGCTGCTTCTGTCCCAGGAACCCAAGGAAATGGGCCCCTAGTGAGCTTGGCACTGGGGTGCAGAGGGGAGGACGACGTGGTCTCTGCCCTTGGGGTGCTCCCAGTCTAGCTTGATGCCTTTAGTCTTTTCTCCATTTTGTCCCCCTAAGTAGGGGAGCCAAATAATTCCCTTGGGAGAATGTGCGGGGTGTCTGTAGGAAATACGTGGCTGAAGGCACGTGGGTTTTTTCTTATGTAGGTGAAGAAGGGCAAAGACCCCAATGCCCCCAAGAGGCCCATGTCTGCCTACATGCTGTGGCTCAATGCCAGCCGGGAGAAGATCAAGTCGGACCATCCTGGCATCAGTATCACAGATCTTTCCAAGAAGGCGGGCGAGATCTGGAAGGGAATGTCCAAAGAGAAGAAGGAGGTGAGCCACAGCAGACACGGGCGGCGGACCTTGCAGCTGGTGGAGGGGCGGGGCGGGCCTTTGGTGGAGCTTCCCTGGAGGGGTTTTGCCTGCATCAGGGAAGGGGTCTCATTCTTCTCTGTTTTCTGTGCGTGTGTGACAGGAGTGGGATCGCAAGGCTGAGGATGCCAGGAGGGAGTATGAAAAAGCCATGAAAGAATATGAGGGGGGCCGGGGGGAGTCTTCTAAGAGGTGAGTGTTGGGGACAAAATGGCCCAGTAACTGGTTTTTTGGCAGACATTTTTGCAGGTCCAGGTTGAGAACTGGGGTGTTAAAGATAATAGATACGCTTCTGATCAAAGTAGGGCAGTGCTGCTCAGATCTGGGTAGGTAACTGCCCAAGTATGGGTAATGTGCTAGAGAATTTCTGAAATCACTTGGGTAAGCATGGTTCTTTATCCTAAAAGAGGCAATTTTATTTGAAGGTATGGGGGAAATTAAAAAAAATTATTAATATGGAGCATAATTTACATGAATGTTTAAAGATAAAGTAAGAGATGTTAAGTAAGTTTTGCATATGAAGCTGCTTCAGGCTGGACCCCCTGATTGTTCCAGTCACTTAGGACGCACCGCCATTTATGGGACTGACATGGTTGGCATGCAGTGGGGCTGGGAAAGGCCCTGTTAAAGCCAGGAGAGGTTTGTTCTTGATAATGGGGGACCCTGAGGGCCCAGCCTCTTTTTCCTCTGGCTAATTCAGGGACAAGTCAAAGAAGAAGAAGAAAGTAAAAGTAAAGATGGAGAAGAAATCAACGCCCTCCAGGGGCTCATCGTCCAAGTCTTCGTCAAGGCAGCTAAGTGAGAGCTTCAAGAGCAAAGAGTTTGTGTCCAGTGATGAGAGCTCTTCAGGAGAGAACAAAAGCAAAAAGAAGAGGAGGCGGAGCGAGGTGCGGCAGGAGTCTGGGGCTATGGGGCCTGAAGGCGCGAGGGGCAACTGAGTTGGTGGTGGGGGGAGTTGGGGAGAGGGGTGCAGATGTTTCTGGACAGGGTTGTGGTTGGCCTGTAAGAGTAATGAGGGGGAGTGGGTAGGTGGAATTCTGTGGTTCTGAAGGCTAGTGCTGGAGGTTAGGGAGGGGGCAGGGAATTGGGGGCCCTTCACTGAAAAGGGGCTGGTGTGGGGGGCCACCTTGACTCCACATCTTTCCTGTTAAGAGACCTTTGGTTTTCAGGATTCTGAAGAAGAGGAACTAGCCAGTACTCCCCCCAGCTCAGAAGATTCGGCGTCAGGATCGGATGAGTAGAGAGGAGGAAAATTCTCTCTCCTTGTGCGTGTCCTGTCACACCCCCAGTCTCCCCAGCCATGCTTTGGTACCAGTTTCTCCTCATATGACACGTAGTCCTTGGATTCCGTGCCACCTGAACAAGCTTTCCTGCTAGTATGCACTTCACCGGGGCAGCGGGGGAGGCGTCTCACTCTGCTGCTTCACAAGGATGGCTCTTTATAATTCGGGGAGAGACTGGGTGGGAGGCAGGGCAGTGCAGGATCCAAATCCTTGTCCTACTTTCCTGACCTTTGAAATATAGCTGCTGCTTGTCCTGTTCAAGTTGCTGCAAGCAGGGGTCATGTGAGGTCAGGCCTGTGGCTCCTAACTGGGGCCTATTTCTACTTTTATTTTGTATTTCTGGTCTGTGAAAATCAACATTTAATAAAGGGAACTGACTTTGGAAACCATGTCCTTACACCTCTCTAGCCCTGTTGTATTGCTCCTACTCTCGGTGTTTGTTCACTGTACTCTTCTGACCCTTTATCCGGGAAGCAAATCTCCAGGTACACCCTGTTCCCTTCCCAGCTGGACAAGCATTAGTTTTCTCTCTTCTGCCGGGATGGGCCACCTGAGAGTCTAGAAATGAGAGCTGATTTGGTTAGGAACTGTCTCAGAGTTGCAGTCCATTAGCCAGGCTGAGGGGGAGGCAGCTCTGGGCTCCATCCTTCACCCATGAGTCAAGGGTCTTCCAAGGCTTTAGATAATGGAATCAAGATTGACCAGCTTCCCTGCAGCTGGGGAAATGGAAATCTGAGTCCGGAGAATTGGGGAGGATGAGTGGGGGGGTGTGTGTGTGTGAAGCTTTTCTTTATGGGAGGAGAGGGGCATGCCGCATTTTTAGGCTGGGAGAAACGTATCTGGGAATATGCCAGGAGATAAATGAGGATTAGCCAGGACAACAGAGCTTCCAGTCATCCCTGCGGTGGTTCCAAACCTGGATTTATACACGTGGACTGGCCACGTTGCGTCGGCTCTCAGGTGTTTTCCACAGGAAGCCTCTCCGGTCGGCCAACGGTTACCTTCTTTCTAGCGGTGACTCTATGGTGCTGCAATCAGTACAGGCAGCTGGGCCTGAGGATTGGGCCGTCCCAAGGCAGTCTCCTCTAGGCAGTCGTCTCGGTGGCCATTTTGCCCGAGCGCTCTTTAGCTGCTGGATTGCGTCAGTTTCGCCGGGGTCTGATCCTGGGGCGGGCCCCTTTTCTGCAAGGCTCATGAATAATTGAGTACCTGGGCAGCGTCTATTTGCATACGATCTGGAGAGTTCAGCACCGGCTGTCCACTCCTGGGTTTCACCGGCTTATGGATATTCATGAGGCGCGTTGTGGGCGTGGCCATGGGCGGAGTTAGGGGCGGGGCTCCCGCCGGGGCTCGCACTGGCTTGGTCCCGCGGTGACGGCGGCAGCAGCGGCGGCGGTGGCGGCGCAGACTGGCATCGGGGCGCCGAGCCCGAGCCGAGCAGAGCCGGATCCCGGGGGAGCGCGTGAGTGCGCGGGGGCGGGCAGGAGGCCGAAGGAGGGGGCGGGGTCCGGGGTTGGGGGCGGGGGAGAGGCATGGAAGGAGTGGGCGATTTCCAGCCGGGACCTCGATTGAGGTGGGGGGGGTCACCAGGAAAGTTTGCAGGGGCTGGGGACGCAAGGGAGGCGGAAGACACAGGGGAGCTGGTGCGTGTGCACAGGGGCGGAGGGTGCACGGTCTGGAGCTCGTGCTGGCCGAGCCAGAAGAAAGGGGGGAGGGGGCGAGGGCTTGAGGCGGAGCCGGGGGCGGGCGGAGCTGCTGGAGGGACCCCCGCCTTCCCCTTCCCCTGGGCCGGCGCTAGCCCCCTCCCCAGACTCCATCGGCACGCCCCCAGCCACCCCAGTCCGCCCCCACCCAGTCCCCTTCCCCAGTCCCTCGTCTGTTCGCCGGCTGCTTCACATCCCGCGCACAAGTCCTCCGCTTCTGCTGCCACCGCCCCCTCCTCCTCCTCCACCCTCATCTCCTCCTCCTCTCTGGCTGCTGCCGTCCCCTCTGTGTCCAGAGCTCCCCACTGGGCCCCTCCAGACGGCCCCTCGCCTCGGGCTGTTCTGTCTTCCCGTTGGCCCTCCCTCCAGCAGTTTTCCGGCTGTCCCCGCCGACCTCTCTGGTCCCAGATCCGGCCAGAGAGCCCAGGGTCCATATGGGCGACCCCGCCTGCGGCGATGCTTTTCTGGGCCTCTGCTCCCTGGATGGAGCTGCCCGGCCTCTCCCCTGCTCTTCTGGCGGCCTATGCTCGCGGGAGGTTAGCTAGTCCGCTCCTGGCGGGTGAGGAGTGCTCTGAGCCACTGTGATTCTACAGCTTTTGGCTCTGGCCTTGGTCACCTGGGTTTCCTAGCTAGGGCCTCAGAGCTGCTGCGACCCCCCTCCTCAGTTAGGGAAGGCGAGCCCCCACTTCATTGCTGCAGCCCCTCAAACTGCTGAGATGCCCATCAGGCCCCCAGGTGAAGGGATTTTTTGGTCCTGGGCTAATTCGTCCCCATTTCTAACCACCCACACCATGTCCCTTGTAATAATGCTCAAGGACAAGGATCTTGTGTTTTTAAAATTTTTTCTGTCATGTGCCCCTCCTCCATGCACACTTGGGCTGGCTCTGCACGTTACTCACCCACCCACGGTGAGCAGTCCTGCGTGGTAGTTGGTTGACCAAGGGATTGATGGTTCTGGGTTTCACCCTACCCTCTCCATATTCCCTTCTACCTTTGAAACAAGCTGGTGCAGGGTCAAAAATGAGAGGTGGCGGCCGGGTGGAGGTGGTTTGCAAAGGCTGGGCAGCTGAGGTCCTTTCTTAGGATGTGTTGCTGGCCTGCCAGACCTGCTGGAGTGGATGACTTTGAGGAAGGTAGTGCCCATTGCAGGTTGGAGATGGTTGAGTTGTTCTCACTGACTGTGTGCATACCAGGTGATAGGGAACATCCGTCGTCCTTTGAAACAGGAGGGGCAGAGCTCTGTCAACCTGGTTGGGGGGGAGGGGGCCCTTATGGGTGGGATGGTGCCTCAGGAGCCAGGGTGGAGGAGGTGGTGGAGTGTCTGAAGAACAGGTGACATGAGTGGGGCCCTCAGGGAGAGAAGGAAAGGTTTGGAATGCTGGGAGTCTGTTTGGGAAGAGGAGGAGGTGGTGACCAAGGATGTTAGCTCATTGGTGACACTGAAGGGAGTCATACTAATAGTGACCAAGATTTATTGGACACTTACTATGCACTGGGCATTGTATTAAGCAATTTGCATGCATCGTCTCATATAAGCCTCTTAACAGTCTCAGTAAAGCCATTTTTCACATAGAGAAACTGAGGCCTAGAGAAGCAAGCAACATGCCTGAAGTCACAGAGCTAGAACGTGGTAGACGCACCCAGCCTTTGAATCCTGGTGTAGTGGACCCGAAGCCCCTGCTACAGACTTGGAGGAGGTGCACCCGTCTTCTAATAATGGCTGTCATTTGGTTTAAGATTTCTTCAGCACCCACCAGCCCCCCAAACCCCTCTGGCCAACCCTCGGCTGGTGAATGATGTCCACATATCACCTTTTCTTAGGCTGTGGCTGTCCCACCCTGACTGTGCAAGAAGCGGGAACCCCAGGGAGTTTTCCCCCAAGCCACCACCCCCCAGATGTTCTCAAGCCCTGTCCCATTCTCCCAGCCCAGGCCTGGGCCGGCTCCTCCTTCCTCTTGGCGAGGCTCTGGAAATCCAGTGGGAGGCCATTGCTATGGCAACAGGACTAGGCCCTGACTTTACCTCATCAAATTCCAAGCTGAAGCCAAAGCGATTGAGAAATTAAAGAAAAAAATGTATTCCAGATGTTTACTTTTTATTCCTTATTTTTCCGTGTTTGGATGAGACAGCTCTGGGAGGCGGGAGTAGGGCAGGGATGTGGAAGGAGGAGGGTGAAGAGGGGGGAGAGGGAACCACTCCCAGCTGCAGGAGGGAGGGAGAGAAGGAGGGTGAGGAGGAAGGGGGAGGCAGGCAGGCAGGCAGTGGGGCGGAGCCCCAGGTTGGGGAAGAGCGGGTTTTTCCCGTCTCCCATGAGGTGATTCACGGAGAGATTCCAGACTTTGCAGCCCTCTTGCTCTGCTTCTGAGTAGATACCTCGAGTGGGGCCACTGGACCCAAGGGGGTGCCTTGAGGGTGGTAAGTGGGGTGCCCTGGAGAGCTGGCCAGAGGAGGGAGCAGTGGGTGGCTCCCTGATGCTTTTGGACTTTAGAGTTAGGAGACAGGAGTTGGAGAGTAAGCTGGGAAGAGTGGAGGATGTGGCTGCTGGGGACCTCCCTTGACCTCCCCCAACCCCCCTTCTGAAGTTCCCTCTTCCTGTCCCACACTCTGCCTCTGCTCGAAGTAGGAGACTTCCCTCGCTGAGCTGACTGGCAACGCCCAGCCCTTTTGCTAATCTCTCTCTCTCTTTTCCTGGGTCTTCAGCCACCCAGCTCACACCCGTCTGCTTCCCAATTTTCATGCAGGTCTGCCGCATGTGATGAAAGTGTCTGCTCTCAGGGAAGGCACAGCCATGGCTTCCCCACCGCCCCGGGAGATGGAGGAGGAACTGGTATCTGCTGGCTCTGAGCCAGGTACCTATGGGTGCAAGGTGGAGCGGGGTGGCTGGGAGGAGGGTGGGAGGGGCAGAGACTTGAACCCCCATTCTGCCTTGGAGGGGCTGGGCCTGCGATGATTCTGTTGCGGTGGGAGGGAAGGAAGAGTACTGGGGACGTGCAGGGTAAGTCTGAAAGGTTCTTAGCTCCCGTTGAGACCCTTCAGAACTGTTTGAGGTCGTTGCTCTCCAGCAGTTGAAAACAGACAAAGCTTTGAGATAATGTGGCTCAAACCATGTGTTTGACAGAGGAGGAAACTGAGGCCTAGTGGGGAAATGGTGTGCACCTATGGGTCTGAACCTAGGCCTCCTGGCTCCTTGTCTAGACTCCTCTTTTTTGCGCTGAGCCCAATGAGTGGGTGATAAAGGATCCTATTAGAAGGGCTGTGGCCATGAGTAATTCCAAGGTCTTTTATTTGGCATTGGAATGCCTTATATAGAAGGTAGTTTCTGGTCTTGGGTGTTTTTTTTTTTTTTTTTTTTTTCTCCTGTAGCAGATTTACTTCTGTTTGGCTTAGGTCAATAGTAAATTTGCATTCCTGATCACACATTGGATGACAGTGGGGATATCCTGGCTAGGGAGTGCACTTGGCGGGGGTGGGGGGGCAGCAGGGAGGCAGAGGGGAAACTGAGCTGGATAGGACTTACTGCTATGGACAGTAGTACAGTACAGTGTCATGTAAGAAGAGGGGATGACTAGAGTGGGGAGATGCTGTGTGGACTGCTTGATGTGGGCAGAAGGCATTCATTTATTGGCTCATTTGCTCATTCATTCATTTGATAAGAACGTGTACTAGGTGCAGAGTGGGCAAAGGGAGAAATAGGTGCCAACTGGACCCCTAAATAGCTTTAGCTTATAAGGGAGATTGAACATTTTGGCAATTTGGAAATGGGAAAAGATGTTTCTGGGATGTGTATGGAAAATCAAGGAAGGCTTCATGGAAGAGGTGACAGTTGACTCATACGTAGAAGGGTGCAATTATTCTGAGTTTGTAGGGTGGGAGACGGAGTTCTGCTTCCTGGTTCTTCTGACAGCCCCTAACCCACCCTTTTGGTAGGTGATGCTCGGGCCAAACCTCCTGTCAAACCCAAACCCCGGGCCCTGCCTGCCAAGCCAGCTCTGCCTGCCAAGCCCAGCCTGCTGGTGCCTGTTGGGCCTCGGCCCCCCCGGGGTCCTCTGGCGGAGCTGCCTTCTGCCCGGAAGATGAACATGCTGGCGGGACCCCAGCCCTATGGTGGCAGCAAGCGTCCCCTTCCCTTTGCACCAAGGCCTAGGACTGAGGCCTCTGCTGGAGGAGAAGCCACCCGGGAGACTGGGAAAGAGGAGCCTGGGAAGGAAGAGACGCCCCCCTTGACGCCTCCAGCCCGATGCGCTGCCCCGGCGGGTGTGCGGAAGGCACCTGCCCCCTTCCGTCCAGCCTCGGAGCGCTTTGCAGCCACCACGGTGGAAGAGATTCTGGCCAAGATGGAACAGCCGAGGAAGGAGGTCCTGGCCAGCCCTGACCGCCTCTGGGGCTCCCGCCTTACTTTTAACCATGATGGCAGCTCAAGATATGGCCCCAGGACCTATGGTGTGGCCACAGGTCCCAGGGATGAGGATGGTGGGACCCTCTCCAGGGGATGGTCCCAGGAGGGGCCAGCCAAGTCTTCTACCGAGTGCCCGGAGGAGCCCAGCAAGACCCCGGAGGAGCCCAGCAAGACCCCCGAGGAGAGGTGAGAGGTGGAAAGCTGTACGTTTTGTTGCAGCCTGAGGACGAAGTGGGTGGCCCCATCTGGGATTGTGATCTTCACTTTTAGGTTAGTGGTGCTGTGAGCGCCGGCCACCCTGGTCTAAGTCACAGAACATTTCCTGAGCAGAGCAGACGGTGTTATCATTCCTACGCTCTTTTTGCAACGATAATCCTCTTTATAGAGTTGATGCCTGCTTGTAGTAGAGCTCACTTGTACAGTACAGAAGTTTATTCTTAGTTTTCTTTTTCTTTTTTAATGCTGAGAGCAGAACTTTGCCTCACTTAATCCGTAGCCATGCTGTTTAGGGATGAGAATGTTAGACCCATTTTAGAGATGGGGAAACCGAGGCTCAAAATGACTTCCCATGTTCCCTTAGCAAGTGAGGGACAGATCTGGGGTTTGAATTCAGGTCTGTTTGATTCCAGCATGTGCTTTTAAGTGCTAGCTTGTCCTCTGGGTGGAGCAGGGTGCCAGGTGTTGGGAAGTGTGTGTGTGTGCATGCACCTGCGTGTGTGTCAGTTGAGTAGGATGTAGTCTGGCTGTGAGGAGGAGCCTGATGGGAGAGATAAGATGTGAACACACCTTGATGCCAGGACAGCGAGGTAGGAGACTGTCCCGTGTAACATACTTCTCTGGAGTTGGTGCCAGTATAAAGGAAGGCTGACCAGGAGGTGCCCCTTGGGCATTGGGTGGAGGGGGTCTCAGCGACATGGGAGGCCATCCTCAGGGCAGGGAGAGCCAGCTTGAGACACAGTTGGTACCCTCGGTGCTTGGCAGCTCTGCTGGGCTCCTAGGCCCCCACCCCCTCCTGCTGCTGTGAAGGATAGGGCAGAGCTACGGCCCCAGCCTTACCTGTGCTTCCCTGTCCAGCCTGGCTCCTCTCTCACCTGAGTGCCTGGAAGGCAGGGCCTCCTAAACACTTTGTGTCCTAGGCTCCCAGGAGGTCACACCCTGTCCAGGCTGGGTTCCTCCCCTCCCTAGGCTGGGTTCCTCCCCTCCCTCCCTCCAAGCTAAACTTAAGAGGAACAACTTCAACCTTGGAAAATCACTCTTCCCTCTTCCCCTCTCCCTCCCCCTGCCATTCCTCAAGAAGTATTGGCAGGGCAGCGGGACCAGCTGCACTCTCCCCGCTGCAGGAGAACATTAACCCCTTCCCGGCTCAGGGAAGGAGGACTTATCTTTTAGGGAACGAACCATGGAGGGGTCTGGGCAAGTTGGATGCTTTTCTCCAAGGCGCTGGGGGAACTTAACCCTTGACGTGCAGGTGGGGAACAGGCACCATCTCCCGAGCACTTTTCTCTATGGACTGTGTCTCTATCCCCGTGGTCCCAGGCAGGGCTCAGTAGTAAATGCCTATGGGGAGGGGGGACGGTTAACACTATTGACGGCACTTGGGCAGACCCTTGATCAGCTCTCCCCGCATCCATCCTGTAACAGGAGTCTCCATTCTGTGCCTGCATCTCCCGTTTTTCTCCCCTTCTCCCTCACAGGAACTCCTCTTCTGACCTGGCCTTCAACGGGGACCTGGCTCAGCCAGCCAGCTCTGAGCCACCTCCTGACGTGAGTTATCCTCCAGTTACGAGTCAGAACCATGGTATTTTAGAGGCGGAAGGGTCATTTGAGGTCATCTGTTCCACCTCCTGGTAGTTCAGATGGGAAAATGGAGGACGTAGAGGAGACTCGCCCAAGGGCTGGCCCCTGGGACTCAGATTCCTCAACTCCCAGGCCACCTGGTTACCTGTGGTTCAAGCCCTGAGGCTGCTTACTGTGACCATGACAACGACCACTGATTACCTACTGTGTGCTGGGCACGTCCAGGAATGGTGACTGCCCTAGCTAGTAGGCCGTGTTGGTCCCACTCGGGAGATGAGGACACAGGGCTCCCAGTGGGCTGAGGCAGGGTCTGAAGGGTCTGACTCCAGGGCTCTCCCTGGCTGGGCTGCCTTCTCAGGGTTCAGAGGAGAGGAAAAGCCCCTCTCTGGGGGCTTCCTGTTCCATCCCCTCCTCACAGAGTGCTGGGAGGACAGTTGGCCTGCTTTCCTGAGTAAATGATGTTGAGAATGGCCCTTCTTGCTCACAGAGCCCTGGCTAGCCAGAGGCTATCCTGTCTGCCCCATGGTGGAGCCCTGACTCTTCACTTGTCTATCCCAAAATATCTGCTGAGCAGCCACCCTGATCCGGGTGCTGGGGGAAGCAGCAGAGAACGTAGCACACACCGCCCCTGCTCCCAGGGAGCTCACCTGATGCAGGGAGGCAAATGCAAACACAGGCATCCCTGTGAACCAGCAGATGTGCAGGGCATCAGACGCGCCCTGGGGGCACCTGGGGAGGTCCTGGGATGAGGCTAGTTGGGGAAGACCTTGCAGCGAAGAAGGTGAGGGAGAGAGCTGTGTGGATGTTTGGGGAACAGCATTCTTGGCTGAGGAAACTGCAAGTACGAAGTTCTTGGTAACTTCCCGGCAAGGATGTCTGGATTGTAGTGAGTTGAGAGTTGGGTGGTAGTGGGGACAGAGAGGTGATAGGCTGGTGCCATCGAGGACCTTGACCTTGGCTTGTGTGAGGAGCAGAAGCCATTGAGGGATTGGAGGGCAGGGGTGACATCTGCTGGTTGAGTTGTAAAGAGTTGTCCTGCCCTCTTGGTTGCGGGGAGCCAGGAGCAGCAGCAGGGACCAGTTAGGGGGTGGTTGGAGCAACCCAGGTGAGAGATGCTGGTGGTGGCATGGGCCCTGGAGGTAGCCCGTGGTGCAGATGGTGAGCAGTGGTGGGTGCTGGTTAGAATTTGAAGGGGAAGTGGACAGGATCTGCAGACAGACTGATGTGAGGAGAGAGAGGGTACAGAATCAAGGATAACCCCAGGGCTTCTGCCCTGAACAATCGGAAGGTTACCCTTTCCTGAGAAGGGGACTTACTTCTAAGGGCGAAGCAGGTTTGGGGGAGATCAGAGGAGTTGGCTTCTGGATTTGTTGAGTTGGAGATGCCATGTAGACATCCGAGTGGAAACGTGGGTAGCTGGATACTTGAGTCTGGAGTTCCAGGGACTTGTCAGTGTACAGATGGTAGTTAAGACCGGCTGAGATCACCAAGGGAGTGGGCGAGGGGTGGGAGGGAAGAGGACCGAGGCAGATCTGGGGAGCCAGGAAAAAGCAGGAAAGAGCAGCGGTGAGGTAGGCGGAAATTTGGTGAGGAGGGAGTCCTGGAGGCCAAACGATGCCAGCTTCCAGGACCTGAGGACGGCTGGCGGGGGGCGGGTCAGTGGTCAGACACTGCTGACCAGGCAGGGAAGGTGAGCCTCCAGGACAGGATTTAACTGCAGGAGGTCATGGGTGACCTTGACCAGACCAGTGAGGTGGCAAAGTGAAAAAAGAAGCCTGTCTGGGGGGAGGGGGTTCAGCAGAGAATAGGCGAGAGGAGCTGTGGTGATGGGTCCTGAACCTGGAGCACGTGCTTAAGAAAATGAATGGGGAGAGAGAGGCGGAGTCGACAGCATTGTGTGTGTGTGTGTGTGTGTTTTAAGACAGAGGAAATGAGAGCAGTTTGTGTGCTGATGGAAATGATCCAGTAGAGAAGGAAAAATCAGTGATGCAGGACAGAGAGAGGAGCGGCTGACCTGAGCTCTGAGCAAGGACAGCTTGCGTTCGTGACCGGGAGCAGAGGGCTATTGTGCCCATGCAGGTGGTGGGGCTGTAGGCGCAGGGCATGGGCACAGGGCATGGGGGTGCTCTGCGTTCTCGCGGAGGAGGGCCAGGCCTTCAGCTGAGGGAAGACGGGAGGAGGTGTGGTTTGAGGAGCCGAGATGGGCAGCATTCCCCGGGAGGCTGGGGGTGTGTGTAGGAAGGAGGGGGCTGTAGCAGCATTGCTGGCCTCTCTGGGGCCCCACTGAGGGCCCGGGTGGTGGGGCTAGGATGGGACCAGCCATCCTGGTTACATGCTTTTCTCTGGCCACGTGCAGCTGCCCAGGAGCAGTGTTAGGCTAGAGGAGCACTGTGTTTAAACAGATTAAATGACAGGAGAGGGAGGGAGTTGAGGGAGCTGTGTGAAAAAGTGACTTCTGTGGTGGCAGAGAGAGCAGTGAGGGTGGGAGGGGACTGGGGGACCATGGGAGGGAAGGAGGGGTTGAAGTTTAAGGGAGGTGGGGGCATGGAAAGAGGGAGCTGGATGGATGGGGGTGGGAGTGGGCCAGCGGGACACTTGGAAGTAAGATTACGGATGAGCAGCAGTTCCAGGTAAGGACAGAGTCTAGGGTGTGACCCTGGGAGAGGTGGGTCACAGAGATATCGTCCAGGATGGGACGGGTTGACCGTGTGGCTGTTGGAATGACCACAAATTGTAACAGGTAGCACTGGGGAGGGTCGCAGGGAGCCCCACTTTTGAGGGAATGAGGGGTCCAGAGAGGAGGGGCTCCGGGGGGTGTAGCTTAAGGGCGTGAGCTTTAAAAGCAGAGTTTTGCAGAGAGGAGGGAGGGAGGAGGGAATGGAAGTCGGCCTTGAGAAGCAAGCAGGACGCTTCCTGCTGCCCAGACCCCATAGGTGATGATGTGGGAGAAACAGCCTCATTGGAGAGGGCGGCAGGGAAATCGTGACCTCTGGGAGGGCAAAGGTCAGATAGAGTGTGACTCACTTCACTGTCTGGGACAGGCAGAGTGGAGGGGTGAAGGAGTGCCAGGTGCTTCGTGTCCCCAGGGTCCCATAGCACCCATTTTTCCTATCAGTCCTATCCTGAGAGGCCGTGTGCACATCTTATTTAATCCTCACCTACGTGTGTGAGAGGGACACTGTAGCCTGGGGTACAGATGGGGAAGCTGAGAGTGGCCCCCATCCAGGAGGGCGTACAGCTTATAAGAGGCGGTGCTGGGGGAGGGGGTGGTTCCAGGCCAGGTGCTTTCACGTCATCCCCCAGTGCCTTTCGCCTGAATGCCAAGGCTGCCTGCCTCCTTGGGTGGTGGTGGGACCTGTGGCTGCACCTGGCACGGTGGAGAGTCCATGCCTGCCCCAGAGCTGCTCCCTGGAGCTAGTCTGGAGCTGCCCTGGGCCTGGAATCCTGCTCTGAGGCAGACTCTCCATACACCCAGACAGCCAGAGCCCCAGTTTTCCCTTTATAGAGCCAGCATTATTGACCCATGAACCATGGACCCTTCGGATATCCTTAGCTGAGCTTTGGGGTGGCTGTGGGTGGGTGGAAGGGTTTGAACCACCTGAAGCCGTCTGAGTGATTCTGTGTGAATAAGGCTATGTGCATTTTGTGGGGAGAGGGCCAAAGGGAGGGGTCTGTGACCGCTACATCATTTCGGGTCCCCTTGCAGCTGTCCTGAGGGCTTCCCTCTGAGCCCGAGTTTCCTCTCTGGAGTGAGTGTGAGGCAGCAACTGACCTGGGGTCTGTGTGAGGTCAGCTGGGGTCTCCCCCACTCAGCTGAGTGGTGAGTGATGGCTCTTGACCTTTTTTTGCAGGTTTCCAAGCCCTGGGTCCCCTCAAGCCCAGGCCACGCCTTGGAGAATGGAGGCCCCACCAGCTCAGGCCTCCCCGCAGAAGCCTCAGGCCCGGCCCCGGGGTCTCCCCGTCTTTGCTTACCTGATGAGAGCTCCCCCCATCACTCGCAGCTTCCAGAAGCCCAGAGTCCTGCAAATTCCGGGGCTTCTCCCTGCCTCCCCGAGACTCCGACCCAGGCATCCCCAGCCGTGACCCCACCTGACGAGGGCTCCTGCCACCCCCCTAGTCCAGGGCTCCCTGCTGTGGGAGCCACAGAGGCTTCCAGACCTGGCAGCATCCCCCTCCAGGAGGTCTCAGGGCACCACAGCCCAGAGCAGCCCCCAGCCGCTTTGCCCCAGCCCCTGACGGAGGGGAGTGAGTTTCTGGACCTCGCTCGGACGTTTCCATCTGGCGATGTGGCAGCCAGGGGGGATGAGGACCTCCGTCCCACCAGCCTGGCTCAGCGCAGGTTTTCTGAAGGTGTGCTCCGGCCACCCGGCCAAGACCAGGAGAAGCTGGGGGGCTCGCTGGCTGCCCTGCCCCAAACCCAGGGGAGCCAGTCGGTGCTGGATCGTCCCTTTGGGAGTGGGACAGAGTCCAACTGGAGCTTGTCACAGTCTTTTGAATGGACCTTCCCCACGCGGCCCTCGGGTCTAGGGGTGTGGCGGCTGGACTCCCCGCCCCCCTCCCCCATCACTGAAGCCACTGAGGCCGCGGAGGCTGAGGAGGCTGGTGACTGGGCTGTGTCCAGCAGGGAGGAAGGGGCGTCCCAGCAGGGGCAAGAGGCCCCATCTGCTCCGGAGGGGCCGGGAAGGCCTGGTTCCTGTGTGCAGGCGGATGATCCAGGCATCTCCCCAACCCAAAAGGGCGATGGGGAGAGTCGTCCTGAGTCCCCAGATGTTCCCCTGGAGCCCCTGCCAACAACAGGGGACCCGCCTGTACCAGCCCTGCTGCAGGCAGAGGAGAGGTACGAGGAGCGAGAGCCCCTGGTTGGACAGGAATCCCCACTCTCTCCAGCCACCAGGGAGGCTGCCCTCCCCATCCTGGAACCTGTCCTGGGGCAGCAGCAGCCAGCGCCCCCTGACCAGCCCTGTGTCCTCTTTGCTGACACCCCTGACCCTGGGCAGGCACTGCTTGCCAAGGAGGAGGCCGTGACCCTGGCCCAGGCTGAGACCACCCAACCCAGGACAGAGGTTCTAGACCCCTGTAGGGCATCCCCTGAGCCTGCAGACCCTGAGAGCAGTTCCCGTTGGCTGGATGACCTCCTGGCTTCACCACCACCCAGTGCTGGAGGTGCAAGGCGGGGACCTGCGTCTGAGCTGAAGGATGCACAGACTCCAAGTGCCTGTTCCGAGGTGAGGATGGGACACGGGGTAGGGCTTTGGATGGAAGCCAGGGCTTCGGAGGGCTTCCTTCTTTCAGCATGGATTTTATGTGTTGCGAGCTGGGGATCCATCTGTGAGCAACGCACCTATGGATGTGCCCCTTAGACCTGTACCATCTGGCAGAGCAGAGGGTATGGGGTGATGCTCAGGGTTAAGTGTCAGTTCATACCTGACTCCAGCATCCCTCAGCTGAGTGGTCTTGGGAACATACCTTAACCTTTACTTCAGAGTCCTTTCTTAATAACAGTGCTGGCTGCAGCGCTCGGCACGTACTGAGTGTTCAGTCCATTATTCCGAATGATGTCACGAAGGGCATCAGCATAGCCAGGTAGAGTGTGGGCTCTGGAACCAGACTGCCTGGGCTTGTCTCCTGGCCCTGCTGTCTGTTTGCCCATGTGTGACCTTGAACAAGTGACTTTTCTGCCTGTGCCTCAGTTTCTACATCTGTAAAATGGGGAGAACCATGATGCGCTCTACTTTGTAGCGTGATGGCGAGGACTAAATGAGCTCAGTACCTGTGAAGTACTAAGAATAGCGCCTGGCTCATCATGGTGCTTGGTGAGTGCTGGCTTTTATGACTGCTGTTACTGTTGTGCTCAGACTTGCCTTTGTAGACAGGCAGCCGTAGCCCAGAGGAGGCAGAGCCTTGTGCAAGGTTACCCAGCAAGTTGGTGCCTCGGCCGGGGCCGGAGTGCCAGTTCCCGGGGCCAGTGCCCCTTCTCCTACCAGGCTGCCTCAGAATCTCAGGGCTGGGGTCCAGGTGGCCTTTGAAATGTATTTTTTCCAGCCCAGCCTCGGCTGGTAGGGGTGGGACTGGAAGAAAGGAGGAGCCAGGGGCCTCTGGGGGCGGAGAGGGTGGAGGGGGAGGTGCAGGAAGGAGTTAAGACCAAGCTGGCTCCTGCAGTAGGTGTGTCTGTCCCGGGATTTGGGTGACTCAACTGGCTTCTGGGCGGGGCAGCTGAGCCGCAGCTGCTCTGGAGGGAGCGGGGCCAGGGCGAGCGGGAGCCAGAGCCCGAGCCAGAGCCGTCGGACAGGTCCGGGCGAGGGGAGCAGCGCAGTCCCATCCTGGCTCCTGCCGCACCCAAAAGCCTGGGGCGAGCAGGGGGCAGGAGCCATGGCCCAGCCTGGGGACAGGGAGCCCAGTATGTCTGTCCTGGAGAGGCTGCTGGCCAACGCGGCGCTGCGGGATGAGGCTGGCCGGCTCCGCAGCCCTGAGCCCAGGGCTTCCCCTCCCACAGCAGTGAGTCAGGGAGTACAGGGTGGGGTGCCGGGAGCCCTGGCTGGGTCTTTCCCCTGTGCCGGAGGAGGCTGTGCCTTCTGCCTCCCCGTGAGGACTGAAAGAGAGGTCTTGCTGGGGAAGCCTAGGCAGAAGGCTGCTTTCCTTAGGGAGGAAGGGGCTGGGAGCTCTGGGGCTTGAAGGGCTGGGGTGGTGTTGGAACTCTGCCTTGGAAAGGAGGTTGTGGAGGGGCTCTGAGTCTCCATCTCTCCTGACTGGAAGTGTACTCCCACATCCGTGTGAAGACCACTCTCCAGACAGCCTTTCTCCTGGCGGTGAGCCAGTTGTTGCCCGAGGGCTGTAAACATGACCATGGGGTCATCGATTGAGTGTCCAGGGCATGCCAGACGCTATACTGAGTACTTGGTTTAAATGACTTTGTTTAACCCTCCTGTACGACCCCATGTAGTAGGAGTTATTCCCATTTATGGCTGAGGACCCTGAGGCCCAGAGTGGTTAAGTGTTTTGCCCAAGATCACACAGCTGGGATCCAAATCCAAGCTTTCTGTAGCCAAAGTGAGGCTCTTGGGCATGAGGCAGTACTTACTCTCATTCTGGATTGATTCCCATCCTGATTGACTTCAAGCATTGTTTCTTTGTCCCTCTCTTTTTTCTGATTCCTAGGGACTCCTTGGCTGGGCCCAAAAAGACCTGCAGAGTGAATTTGGGATCACAGCCGACTCACATTCCAGCAGTTTTAGTCCTTCCGGCTGGTCCCAAGACACCTGTCAGGACTATGGCCTTGGGGGTGTGAGCCCTAGAGGGGACCGGGGCCTTGGAGAAAGGGACTGGACCAGCAAGTGTGGGCAAGGAGCTGGGGAGGGGAGCTCCAGGGAGTGGGCCAGCCGGTGTGGCATCGGCCAGGAGGAGGTGGAGGTCGGCAGCCAAGATGGGAGTGAAGTGTCTGCCCCAGGGGTGCTCACTGCCCAGGACTGGCTGATTGGAAAGCCAGCCCAGCTCGGCACTCCACAGAGCCCGGAGGTGGATGTTCAGGACTGGGAGTTCAGAAAGAGGGATTCCCAGGGCACCTACTCCAGCCGGGATGCCGAACTCCAGGACCAGGAATTTGGGAAGAGAGATTCTCTGGGTACTTACAGCAGTCGGGATGCAAGCCTTCAGGACTGGGAATTTGGGAAGAGGGATTCTCTGGGTGCTTATGCCAGCCGGGATACCAATGAGCAGAGCCAGGACTTGGGGAAGAAGGACCAGCTGGGGAGGTACAGCAGCCAGGATGCAGGCGAGCAGGACCAGGAGTTTGGGAAGAGTGATTCTTCACTGAGCACCTACAGCAGCCGGGGCACAGAGCAGCCGGACCAGGATTTCGGGAAAAGTGCCTGGATGAGGGACTACAGCAGCACTGGCAGCTCCATGGCCCTCGGCTCCCAGGACAGAGGGTTTGGGATAAGAGCCCTGAGCGCCGGGTTCAGCCCCGAGGAAGCCCAACAGCAGGACCAAGAGTTTGAGAAGAAGGTCCCGAGTGGTGGAGACAGCCTGGGTGAAGCCAGCAGAGATGCAAGCTGGCCTGAAAAGACTGAGTCTGGGGGCTTATTCAGTCCCAGCAGCCCCCAGTTGCAGGATGGGGCACTGGGACAGAGAGACCAGAGCAGCTGGCAAGGTGGTGATGCCCACCAGGAGGTTGGAGGGCTGCAGGGAAGACAGCAGGCAGGGGGCGGGAGCCCAGGTGATGCTGACCAGGAGGACCGGGACGTGGGCCAGCGAGGCTGGGCCGGAGACTTCAGCCTCGGTGTTGTCCCCAAGCCAGAGGCAGCCTTCAGCCCAGGGCAGCGGGACTGGAGCAGCGATTTCTGTGCGGAGGCTGCTGAGAAGAGCCGTCATTTTGGCATTATTGGTGACGACAGAGTGAGCGGTGCTGGCCTGAGCCCTTCTGGCAAGACGGGAGGTGGCCACTTTGTGCCTCCTAAGGAGACCCGGGCCGGGACCATGGACTGGGCTGACCAGCTGGGCCTGAGGAACTTGGAAGTGTCCAGCTGTGTGGTTTCTGGGGGCTCGAGTGAAGCCAGGGAGGATGCCGTGGGACAGAGGAGCTGGGCGGACAAGCTGGGCTTGAGAGATGTGGAGCTGCCTGGCCGTTTGGAGACTGGAGGGTCAGAGGAGCCCAGGGGGATTGGAGCTGGGGAGAAGGACTGGACTTCTGAGGTTGGGGTGAGGGGCAGAGACTTGGCTGGAGTGGCAGAGGTAGGAGGCCACAGCCAGGCCAGAGAGAGTGGCGTGGGGCAGACCGACTGGTCGGGCCTGGAGGCAGGAGAGTTCCTGAAATCAAGGGAGCGTGGGGTGGGTCAGGCAGACTGGACACCTGACCCGGGGCTGAGAAACAGGGAGCTCGGGGCGGGCCAGGTGGACTGGGGCGACAATCTGGGCCTGAGGAATTTGGAGGTGCCCTGTGACTTAGAGTCTGAGGGTTCTCGGGGGCTGCGGGAATGTGGAGTGGGGCAGATGGACTGGACCCAGGACCGAGGGCTCCGGAATGTGGAGCTCTCGGGGGTCCCGAGTGAAGCCAGGGAGCGTGGGGTGGGAGAGGTCAGCCAGTGCCCAGACCCAGGCCTGAGGATCAATGGCATCTTGTCCCCGGGCCTGGAGGTCAGAGACCCCTCAGAGGCCAGGGAGCTGGGAGTTGGTGAGACAAGTGGGCCAGAGACCCAGAGCAGAGACAACTCCTTGCTTTCCTTGGAGACGTGCCCTGAAGAGTCCGAAATGGAGACAGAAGAAGCCCCTGACTTCGGAGCCAGGTAAGGAAGCACCATCCAGTGCGGGAGGAATGGCGTCCTTGCTGTCTGGAACTTGCAGCCTTTCTAAGGCAGATAGAAACTGCTTTCCTCCAGGGCCTTCTGGTGTTTGGACACTTGAGATGGTTTGGACTGGATTTTTTACTTTTTTTTTTCTGATTGAACTATGACACCCATACAGGTGAGTTCCTATTTTGAATGATGAATGTGATGGTGGAGATGTGACTTTTGCAACCTACGCTTTAGGCTCCTGTGGTGGTTTTGTGTTGTGACTCTGCTGGAGGAGGTGGCATAGGTCCTGTCTTTGGACGGTTTCTAGTGGGTTCCACTCTCATGGCTGTTCCCCAGGCCTCGCATTCCTAAAGCCACAGGTGCTTGGAGGCCAGAGAACATGGATGTTTTCCTAGGCCTGGGAAGGAGGACTCCGCCTCTTCCTGGCCTGAGCTCTCCAGGTCTGGGTGGAGTGGGCAGTTGCCCTCACTTGTTTCTCACGGAGAGTCGGAGCTCAGTGCTTCTTGCCTGTTCTATCTTAAGGTCCAGAAAAGCATCACTTTAAGAATCTAAGGGCATTAGGACCTGGCTCCTGGCCCCATGACCTTGACCTTCCTGCACAGAATTGCTGCAAAAGAACTTTCCAAAAAACCAAACTGGTAGTTTTATAAGGCAACCACAATCTGTCTCTGAGATTTTTCTGCTCTAAATCGAAGTGGGGTGATTTCGCACCTGGGAAGGGTGCTAAAAAGCCATTGCATCTATTTTGCTAACATTTCCATCCATTGAGATTTGGCTTGATTCTCTCGACTGAGTGGCAGGTTTGACCTTGTTCAACCCTGGAGCTTCTCACTGGCCATGTGGGGAAGAAGGTGGTAGGGGGTGTTGGGTGGGAGCTGTGTTATAAGTGGAAGGGGCTGATAGTAGTGGGAGGGGACAGGAGGGACCAAGAAGGGCCTCGAGGGAATTGGTGGGGCTTTGGAGGGTCGAGAGAGGCATTTGGAGTTGAGGAGAAGGGAGAGTGGAGGGTAGGCAGAGCCTGGGGCCAGGGGACCATTTTTGGGGCTCAGGTGCTAAGGGGAGACAGCAGGGAAGGGAATGAGTGCCACGGACTAGGAGTCCAGAGGCTTCTGGATTCTGGCCCAGTTTGACCCTCTCTGAGCTGCAGCTTTCCTGGTGGGGGGCTCCCTGTGGTTGCTTCTTCGGATTCCTCTTCCCGGGGCTGTCGGAATTCCATGGTCGCCAGGGCTCAGCTGCGCACCTCCTCTCGTTGACCTTCACACCTGCCCTGAGAAGCAGGAAAGGGAATTTTGTCATCTCCAGTTTGCAGGTCGAGGGGTGGTGTGACCTGCTTAAGGTCACAGAGTCAGCAGTGCCTCTTTCTGACGTCTGTGTCTTAAATGCATTCAAGACTCTTAGACTGCCAAGCAACGGGAACCGCAGCCCTCCGCCTTTCCCTGAAGACTGGGGTGGCCCTTGAGAGGGGGAAAGTGAGAGTATCTCCCCTTGTTTGGGATGGAGGGAGAGGCCAGCAGGGGGACTGGGTTGGGGAAGGGGAGGGTATTGGGAGAAGCCTGCAGTCCTCCGCACTCTGCTGTCTGAGCTTTGGTCTCCATCACACCTTTAAGACACTTGGGTTTTTCCGGCCGGGTTATGCATTTGGAAAATGCTGTGTACTCTGTGGGCCTACAGGAGACTTGGGGAGTATGGGTATTATCACGTGAAAACACAGGAGTCAGGAAACCTGTTTCCCTTTCTCTAACCTATGTTTCTCAAGCTTATTTAACTAATACCCAAGGGGCTAGTGTTCTGAGCATCTGACTTAGGGAAATTCTACCCTCTGGAAAGTTGCTCTTTAGAGGAAATTTTGGAGGTTCCCTTGGTAACGAGAAGTCCTTGAGGACAGCTCAGCTGGCTGGCTGAGGGCCCACCTGCTAGGTTTGGGTACTGATTCCACACGCCACCTCTGTGCCCTTGGGCAGGTTCCTCCTCCGCTCAGCCCTCTTAGTTTTCATCTGTAAATGGGAGTAATGGACTCCCGAGACTCCTGGGGTTCTTGGGCTAGAAGTTCACATACAGGAAGTGATAGAAATTGCCCAGCACCTGGTAATCACTGACCAAACGCTTACCTCTAGCATTTATATCTGTTTTGCAAGTGTGGATGGATGTGAGCTGTCCAAAAAGTGAGGCCCTGGGAGACATTTTGGTGATTGTCCTGTCCCCTGCTGGTGGTCATTGGCTGGACCACTGTCCATACGGCTGTGACAAGAGCAGTGTGGGGAGAACTCGGCCCCTCATCTGTGTCTAGGTACCTTGTCCTGGAGGGAGTGGGGCTCCTGGGTCCCCTGTGAGCTGGTGCACTGCCCTCTCCTCTCTCTGGCCTCCTGGTCATCTCCTGCCCCTGCCTCTGGGCCCTAGCGATGCAGAAAGAGGATTTCCTCTCAGTCATTTTTGGGGTGGGGGGGAATCTTCACGGAATCTGAGAGGACCCTCTGGGCTCCTGAGGCCAGCTCCCTCATTCCATGGGTGGGGAAACTGAGGCTGAGAGAGGCAGCATGACTTTCTCAAGGCCCCACAACTTGTGAATGTGGGCCCTTCCCGTTCCCTCGGGCCCCAGTCCTGTGGTCATCTCCCTGGGCCCTCTTTCTGGCTCTCTAGGGTCAAGGTCAGCTGCTGCCCCTTGAGACATATCATTCTGGCTTCAGTCCTGCCTTCTCTTGTTGGGTCTTGGTACATTGAACCCCAGGAAACTGATTTTTTGTGGATCTACCACCTGCTGGTCCCCATGTTTGCACCTGGAGTGGCAATGGGGGTGGGTGGGGGTGGATAGAGTCCTGGCCCTCAGGATCCTCAGAATCCAGTTGGGTAGGGCATAGAGATGGTATAAGATGAGACAAGTTCTCAGGTCAGGATCCTGTGTTGAGGGTGATGATGATTATCCTAAAATTTTATGAAGGGCGGCCTATGTGCTGGGTGCATATTTCTGTCAATAAACCCAGCAAAGTACAGGTACTTATGTTGTCCCCATTTTACAGATGAAGAAACTGAGACTCAGAGTAGATGAGTAACTTTGCTGAGGCCCCAGGCATGGGATGCAGCCCATACCCGTATTGGGGTGGGCAGTGTTCGGGGCAGATTCCTGACCTGCTTCCCTGCCAGGGACAGGCTCAGGTTAGGTTTTCTGGGTGTTCTCCTGAGATGAGCAGAGGGTGGGTGAGGGGTTTAGATAGGTCGCAGGGAGGGTGTACACTGCATCCCCAGTGCTTCCCTCCCCCGCCCCACGGCCACCCCCAGAGCCCACAGAACTCCCCCACTGCCCTCTGCCCACGGGGCGCAGGGCCAGTTCTCGCTCTGGAAGTGGATCTTTCCATCCACCCATCCGCTGTTTCACATCCCCTTAGCTCTCGGGGCCTGCCCTCGACCTCCTCTCTGCCTCACCCCTGGGAGAGGCTTTGGGCAGGGCCTTCTCAGGCTGGGTGGGTGGTGTGCTGCCGCCGCCCCCTCCCTCCCCAGCCTCCCTGATTTTAAGCAGCGGGGTGAGCTGGTTTTGGCCCCCATCCAGGGCTGCTCCTGATTCCCCTGTACTTCTGCTGCTGCCTCCGCCTCCTCCCTCCTTCCCTCCCTCCCTCCCTCCCTAGACCGCTTTAATTTCCATCTTTCAGCAGCTTGTGGAAGGACAGACTGACACACACTCCCTCCTGCCCTCCCCCTCTTCCGGCCTGGTACTGAGTCACCTGCCTCACTCTCTTCCCCTCCAATCCTGGGAACTTGTGGCCTGGCTTCCGGGAGCTGCCCTGCCTGCCTTTCCCACGCCTGGTGTGCACGGGGTGTGTGTGTGTGTCTGTGTTGGGTGTGACTCTGCTGTGCTTGTGGTGGGGGTGGGCACGAGGTACATGTCACGGGAGTAACAGAGGAGCAGTGCACTTCGCTGCATGGGATGTGCTGTGTGTATGTGTAGGTGTCTGTGTATTTCAGGGGGCAGCTGGACCACACAAGCTCCAGGTGTGAGGTCTGTGAGCCAGTGAGGGTGTGGTGTGCCTGGTGCGTTCGTGTTGTGTTTTGAGGGAGCAGCGGGCAGAAGACGCAGATGCTGCGTTGAGGTGCAAGTGACCCAGCTTCTCATTCCCTAGGCAAGCATTTGCTCAGTCCTGCTCCTGGCCACGCCTGGGGCCATGTGCTGGTGCTCAGTCCTGCTCCTGGCCACGCCTGGGGCCAAGTGCTGGGGTGCTGAGTCCTGCTCCTGGCCACGCCTGGGGCCACGTGCTGGTGCTCAGTCCTGCTCCTGGCCACGCCTGGGGCCACGTGCTGGGGTGCTCAGTCCTGCTTCTGGCCATGCCTGGGGCCAATTGCTGGGGGCACCAGGGTAACAGGCGGCCCTGTTTTTGCCCTCAAGTTGCTCACAGATGGGCAGTGGGGACAGAGAGCCGCAGACTCTGAGGCACAGGTAGGGCCCAGGGCTTGCAGGGAAGGGGAGGGCGGTGGCCGGGGATGGGGAGCTGGCCAGCTCCAGGGGAGGCCTTGAGCTGCAGGGAGAGTGAGTGGAGCGGGAGCTCTCTGGGCAGGAGCAGCTTGTCCAGGTACACAGCCTTCTGCAAGGGCGGGTCTTCTGTGAGACTGGGGCACCGGGGGTGACGTGGAGGGTGGGGGCTGAAGGGGCTGGATGGGCAGATGGGCCAGTACCTGGCTCATCCCGAGAAGTGTGACTGCCCAGGCAGGTGCCCCTGGAGGGGCGGGCGGACAGCGTCGGCAGCAGTGACGGCAGCGGTGAGAACAGCTGTTACTTAGGCGCACGTACTGTGTGCCGGGCACTGTGCTCCGTGCTTTAGAGTCTCATTTCACTCCCCCGATGCGTCTGTAAAATTAGAAGACCCCGAGGCTTTTAAGGGTGGGAGGCCTCACCCGAGGTCTCAGTAAGTGGTGCACTGGGATTTGAAGCCGCCAGGCTGGCCCAGGTCGGGCCTTCTGTGCAGCGCTGTGTGAGCCCCTGACTGAGTCCTTCCTGAAGGAGTCTGGGAAAAGCACGCAGAGATCCGGGGGCAGGGAGGGGAGAGGCTGGGGAAAGTGCCCTGTGAAGGGGGGCTTCGGAGGAGGGAGACACAGCCTCCGTGACCTTGTCCTGGGGTCTGTCTCGTTTGCAGCCCCGGCGGGTGCCCGGCCCGCTCCCCGCCCCCCGGCTCCCAGGGCCTGCTGGACCAGATGCTGGCCGCCAGCAGCTCCAAGACAGCTGCCCGCCTGGAGTCTGCAGCCCCAGGCCCCAGGGGCCTGTTGGAGGAGGAAGGGGCCGCAGCAGGTGCTGACCAAGGGCAGACCCCGGAGCCTGGCAGGGACCCTCCGTCCTCCTGGAGGCCCCAGCCTGACGGTGAAGCCAGCCGGACGGAAGAGGTGGACGGCACCTGGGGCCAGGCCGGGGCCGGGCAGAGCTTGCGGGGCCCGACGCCGCCCCCACGCCCCGCTCCCACCAGCTCCCTCAGTCAGGATTTCTCCTTCATTGAGGTCAGTGGGTGCACTGTCGTCGGGGGTATGTGGGTGGTGGAGCCAGAGCCTCATCCCTGGGTCCTCCCTCATCTGCGTGGACCCCGAGTGGTCTCAGTCCGGGAGGCAGAAAGCAGGAAGCTCATGGCCCGTGGCTCTCAGGGGCTCCCGTGGGATGGGGCAGGACCATGACGGTGAAGGCAGCAGTGTTGCCATTGTCTTGAGCAGGACACTGAGATCCTTGACAGTGCCATGTATCGGAGCCGTGCCAACCTGGGACGCAAGCGTGGGCACCGGGCCCCGGCCATTCGCCCTGGGGGGACGCTGGGCCTGTCGGAGGCAGCAGAGTCGGATGCAAGGCTGTTCCAGGACTCTACGGGTAGGACCAGGGTATCGTGTGATGACATCTATGTCGACGTCTGGGGGTGGTGCAGGAGCGGGGGGGTCTGCGGTTGCTGCCCATGCTGAGCCCCTCTCCGGGCCCTCGCAGAACCACGGGCTTCGCGAGTGCCATCTTCAGACGAGGAGGTGGTGGAGGAGCCTCAGAACCGCCGGACACGAATGACCAAGGGGCTGAAAGTCAACCTCTTTCCTGGCCTGAGCCCTTCAGCCCTGAAGGTACCATCTGATCATGCGGCAAACACATCTGGCCAGTAACCACCACATGTCCAGCCTGTCTTCTCTCCATCCATCTACTCGTCCCCCAGCCCCCTTCTTCCTGTTCTTTGTCTCATTCTGTTCTCCCTGTGCTGGGCGTTAAGTGGGATGGAAGGAAAAACAAGGCATGTTTACGTCCCAGAACCTCACGGGGTAGTGAGGGATGTGGGCCATGCCATCATTAGCTCTGGTGAAGGGAGAACTTTAGGTGTCACTGGGAGGTCCAGCTAAGAGGCAGGCCCTCTCAGAGATTGAGAGAGACGTTATTTTGTAGCAGTAGGGTGCTGGGGATGGGAGGGGAGATTGGGGAAGGCCTCATGTAAGCATTTGATCATGGCTTTGAGGCGAGCATTGGAGCTGGCTGTGGACGATGGGATTGTAGGGAGGCATTCCAGGCAGAGGGAACAGAATGAGTGGAGGCACAGGGGTGGGAAGTCCCCACTGGCTTTTTTCAGCCCGGTTAGTCTGGATTCAATTCAGCAGCGTCTTCTGAGGGCCTGCTGTGTGCAGGGTGTGGCTCAGCTCTTGGGGGAAGCTCATCTCTAAGTGACTTCCCACCCACCGGGGTGAAAGGACCGTTGAGGGGTCTGAGCCTGATTCCCCAGATGGCATACCCTGGGGAGAAGGCCTGGCCTCCTGTGGAGCCTCCTGCCTGCCTCCCTCCAACATCTGTCTACACCTGGGCTTGTCTCTTAGGCCAAGCTGCGCTCCCGGAACCGCTCAGCTGATGAGGGGGAACCGACAGAGAGCAAGTCGAGCCAGAAGGAGTCCGCGATCCATCGCTCCAAGTCCTGCAAGGTCCCAGGGCTGGGAAAGCCCCTGGCGGTACCTCCCAAGCCAGAGAAATCCTCAGGGTAGGTCGCCTAATTATTGGACATTAACTGGCCTCACTGTGTTAGCCTTAAAAGGAAACCCTGCTTTACAGAAGAGGAAAACTGAGGCTTCGAGGTGGTTGACAGGCCCCAAATCAACTCTTCATTTGATTTCAGAGTTCTGATCTCCAAGCCCCAGGCGACCTCTCCTGGTGGGAGGGGTGTTTCTGTCCCTACCATTCCCTTATGACCTTTGCCCTCTGCCTTCTAGGTCAGAAGGATCCTCGCCCAACTGGCTGCAAGCCCTGAAGCTAAAGAAGAAGAAGGTCTGAGGAGTTGCAGAGGTGAGGGCAGGAGCCTGCGCTTGGGCCACTGTGGGGTTGGGAGCGGGCTCAGGGCTGAGTCTGGCCTGTCCTGGAGGACTCAGGAGGCCCCAGACCCACATCTAGCCCTCAGCTCTCCATCCCTCTTCTCTGCGAGGCTGGAAGTAGGCAGGTGAAGCCCACCTCCAGAGCCTTGCTGGGTCCCCTGGCTTCCTCTAGCTTTTGCCCACAGAGCAGGGTGTGCTCTGGCTTGGGAAGGACGAGGAGGAGGAGGAGGAGGAGGAGGAGGGCGTCCATCCCCTGCCTTCCTTCCTGGGCTCAAGGATGGTCCCCCATGCCCCATGGCTTGCCTGAGTGTGGTCTGCTCGCCCTTCTGGTTCTGGGACCCCTGGGGGCACTCACGAGGTTCAAGGTCCTCAGCACACCCTTTGTCACACTGGCTCCACTAGGGGAGCAAGGCTGGATGGGGGTGGGGGGCACTGAAGCAACTCCTCGACCCCTGAGTCTCCTCCCGACCTCTTCTCTTCCCTCCCGTTGCAGGTCCTTCCCGTCTGGCAGTCTCAGGCAGTGCCCGTCCCTGTGGGGTCCCCGGCCAGGAGGCGGCTGAGCCCCACCATGCCCCAGACTGCAGCCTCTGCTCCTCCACCTCTGAGGGGCGTCTGGGGAGGCACAGTTATGCACTTTGTATCACCTTCCCGACTCTCCCCACACCTCCCCGACTCTCCCCACACCTCCCCTCCCAACCAGTCTTTAGTGGTCGAAGGTTTGGTCCCTCCCTCACTCTCTTCCCGCCTCCCTCTCTGCTTCCTCCTCCAGCCTCCCTTGGGTTTTCTTTTGATACCAGTTTATAGCATTTTTTATAAAAGCCTTTGATTTTTTTGTAATGGGTGGAGCCCAGCCCCACCCCAGGTCTCCCTCCGCCCTGCCAGGTGCCCCACAGAGGCCAATGACATTTTGCCACTTGAAACAATAAAATTTTTTGGGAATTGGTGCTGCCCAGGTTGTGGTGTGAGATCATGGTGCTGCGTCCCCCTGGGGAAGTGCTGGCTCCTGCCCTGGCCCACTGGGAACTTGCTCTGATAGCGAATGTGTCACTGCCCTTGCATAGCCTGGGCTCAGGGTCCCTGAGGAGGGTATATTGGTTATAAGAGGCTGATTGCTGACACAGACAACCCCCAAATCTCTGTAGCTTATCACACAAAGATTTACATTCCATTCATTGCTCCGTGAGGTTGGTTAGTGGTGGGGACGCTCTGCACCTTATTGTCGTTCAGAACCCAGGTTCCTTCGCTGTTGTGGCTCAGTCATCTGCAGGGGTCCTGGGGTCTGCAGCATCCCCTGGAGAGAGGGGTAGGGCCCTGGGGGAGGCCTGTAGTCCACTGGCCAGGATCCAGCTCATGCCCCTTGCTAACTAACTGCAGGGGAGACTGGGAAATGTAGTTCAGATGTGTGGCCAGAGGGAGAGGACCCAGTATTGGTAAAAATTCAAACTTTTCATCAGAGGCTTGGTTTCTGTGATCCCTAAGGGTCCTTTGAACCCAAGCATTCTAGAATGCCCCCTGGGCTCTGGCCTTTCCCACCTCAGCCCCTGACCACTGGCATCCTGCTGACCCTCAGCCTCACTCTCTGACATCCTGGGCGCCTCAGACTTGCCTCTTTCAGGGCTGGCATCGTCTTCCCCTGAGGCTTGGGAAAAGGAGAGGCTCCTGTGGACTTGCCTTGATGGTGCCTGAACAGAGTCACTTGAATTGTAGCAGGCCAGGGTTACAGCTGAATTAGAAAGCACCGCATTCACCAGAGCATCTTAGCCTTTTGGGTTTTTTTTTAAAAAGGGTATGGGGGCTGTTGACCTAATTGGAGAATCTGACCAAAGCTGTGGACTCTTTAGGAAAATGCACATGTATACAGTTTCACAAATGAGCCCGGATTTCCCATCATTGACTTCAAGCAGTGGTTGTTAATGTTCCCTGTGCATCACAGCCTCTTGGGGTGCTTGTTAAAAGTGCCCGCTCCTAGGTCCACCCCAGGGTTCCAGTCTAGCAGGTGTGCCAGGGGTCCGCAGTTTGGGAAGCTCCCTCAAGTGGAGGGGAAAGACGGGTCCTCAAGTGGGTGCCTGACTGTGCCCCTGGGTGGGTCTGTGCCATGCAGCCCCTGTGCCAGCCCTCCTGGGGGTCAGCAAGCCCAGTTGGCATGAGCTTTGTCCCGTTCTTTCCCTCCCACCCCTCCTCCCTTCTCTGTAGGAGAAGGACTGGCAGGAGCCCAAGCCAAACACTCAAGACTCATTAGTGGGGAAAACGGAGCCTGGGCTCTCCTGGGAGGGAGAGGAGACGGGGTGGGGGTGGGGGGCTGCTTCCGGAGAAGGCAGAGCCAGGTCGGGTGGGTGGGGGTGTCCCTCACTCTCCCTCTGTCTGAGGACTGGTGTGGGCTCTTTGCTGGGAGTCAAGGAGAGGTGGGCAACCTGCGTGAGCTCTGACCTGACTGTGAAGGCAAGGCGTCTGACAGCAGCTGGGAGAGTGTGTTATTCTTAGTCACGCAGCCCTTTCTCAGGCTGGGCCTCGGGTTCTTGGGAGTGGCCTCAGAGGGGCAGGTCTTGGTCTTTGGAACCTGGATTTGGATTTTGGAAACAGCGAAAAGTCACTTGGATGCCCGTATTGGGGAATACTTTGGACAGGCAAACGAGCTGATCAATTTTGGTCAAAGGTGGCTCCAAACGCAATTTCTAAAGAGTTGAGTGAGCTCTGGAAGGGTCTGGAATAAGTGTACAGCCTTTGAGGGCAGCACTTTAAAGGCAACAAGAGAATGGGTTTATAAAGGAGTCAAACTCTTTCCTACGTGTTAGAAAGCTGAGCTGTCCCTTCCTGGGGTTTTTGTTTATAACACGCAGAGAATCTGGTCCCAATCCCGTTACAATTGGAAATATCTCAACACCATCTCTCCCTTATTCCTTGCTCCTGAGGCCCTCACCAAGAGCCCATCCACGTGTGAAGTGGATACCAGATAGTGGAGGAAGCCTTTGGGAACTGAAAAGGCGTGAACTCCAGGGGGCAGTCCCGCGATCCCTGCCACCCAGAGCTGGACTTGGTGTTCGGGATGTGAGAAACAGCTGGCCATTGCCCACGGTCCCCTTGGTACTTGGGTGGTAGTGGCAGGTGTCGTGGGGACTCTTCCTCCCACTGTTGCTGCCCACCGTCAGCACTTCCTCCAGCATCCTGCCCCCCAAACGTGGTCCAGCCATCTGCCATGGGCACAGCCCATCTCGGAGAGGATTGGAGACAGGCAGTTCTCTAGGTGGAGGAGTGAGCAGCTCAGAGTTCATCTTCTGCTTCTGACCCTCAGGGACCCTCTCTAAGCCTCAGCTTTAAAATAGAGGATCTGCTCTATGAAACTGAAGTTTGAATGGTGGCGGATGAATGTATCTGGGGCAGAGCAAATAGTCCTGGCTGGTTTTGTCCTCTCCCTCTTTCTTTTGTTTGTTTATATGGTGGGAACAGAGGACCTTTTTTGGTTCTCTTGACTCTCCAGAGCAGGCTGACACTTGGCCTGGAAACTGGTGGGCAGGATTTTCTTGGGGGCTAATTTCCCGCTGGGGCCTCTCTGAGCCAGAGTGTAGGCTCACCTGGGACAAGCCTTTGGCCACTGCAGCAGCTGCCCTGACTCCCCCGCCCCTCCCTTACCAGAGAGCACCCATCACAGACAGGAAACATGCTGGCAGGCTTCAGAGGACACCACTCTACCCCGGGGAGGGTGCCAGGCCCTCGTGGCTGGAGCCTCCTGGGTGCAGAATGATAAAGTGGGTTTTAATCGCTGCCCAAGGAACAACTCTAACTGCGCTTTCATTTATATAGCACTCCGTCTCCAAAGGGCCAAACCCCCATTCATTTGTTTTTTTTTTTAACCAAAGTTTATTGAATTTTTTTCTGATGACAAAAGCAAAACATATTCACCGTAGACTACTTAGAAAATGCAGAGAAGTACAATTAAGAAAAGAAATTGCCTGTAGCTTCACCGCCCAGGTAAACTATTTTTTAAAAGATGCTTCTTTATTTTGGAATAGGTTGAGATTTATAGAAAAATTATAAAAGTAGTATAGAGAGTTGTCCTGAACCCACACCCAGTTTTCTGTAATGTTAGTGTTTTACATTAATATGGTACACTGGTCACAACAAATGAAATAGTGTTGATACATTATTATGAATTAAAGTCTGTACTTTATTCATATCCTGTAGTTTTTACCTAAGATCCCTTTTCTGTTCCAGGATCTCACCCAGGATCCCGCGATGTGAGGTAGTTGTCCTGTCTCTTTAGGCTCCGTTTGGCTGTGACAGTTTCTCAGACTTAACCTTATTGTGGATGACCTTGACAGTATGGAGGAGTACTGGCCTGGTGTTTTGTAGAATGTCCTTTAATTTGAGTTTGTCTGATGTTTTCCTGCTGATTAGCCAGTGGTTATACATTTTTGGGAGGTGGAAGTAAAGCACCAATCTCGTATCGTAGGTACGTGCTATCAACTTGACTTATCACTGTTAATTTTAACCTTGATCGGCCGGCCAAGGCAGTGTTTGTCAGATTTCTCCACCGTGAAGTTACGCTTTCCCCTCTTTCCATACAGTACTTTTTGGAAGGAAGTGCTAACTCTGGCATCTTCATATATTTGCTTCCACTCTCAACCCCTTACTCCCAAAATGAAAGCAAAATATCCAGTGGGTACTTGTTAATTCCCGCCCCTTACTGATCTTATGGGAGCTGGGATCTGGGCTCTAGACTTGACAGTTTTCTTAGTTTCTGGAGCTCTTAGCATGTGGATGCATATTACCACTTAGAATGAGTCTGTGCCTTGGTTTCATCAATTAAAATGAAAATTTTGAGCACTTCCTCTGTGCCAGGTGTTGCACTGAGTGTTTTCCACGCCTTCTTAATCCACATATGACCCAGTGGGGGAGATGCTGCCGCTCTCTTTGTGTTATGGTCAGAAAACTGTGGTTTGAACCAAGTTGTCCAGAGTCACACAGCTTGCAAGTGGCAGGGCTGGAACTGAAACCTTGGTCTGTGACCCCAGAGCTCGGCCCTAAACCATGCTTAACTGGACTGGTGAAGAGCAGTCATAGGGAAGGGGAATTTAGAGTAGGAGCTCAGGGGTTTGAATTACACTTCTTCCATTGTCTAGCTGTGTGGCCTTGGGTAAGTCACTCTCTGCCTCAGTTTTCTTACCTGTTCAGTGGGAGAGTAACATCCCCTTTGTCATGGAACCGTTGTGAGGATTAAACTACTGAAACAATGCTTGGCTCAGGGTAGGAAATCAGTAAGGGTTATTATTGTCTTTACTATGCAGTTTTTTCATTTTCACATCCACCCAATCATTCGTCCATCCATCCATGAAAAGCACTGCTTGCCCTGGGCCTCTGTTTCCCCATCTGCAATGCATGTGGAACCAGAGCAGGAGTGTTTAACCCTTTTTGTGCCATTAGACCCTTTAGGTGGGCTAGTGAAGTTAAAGGACATAGGATGAGAAAGGAAACTAATTATATCAAAATACAGTTATCAAAAACAAATTTGTGATATAGTCATATATGTTTATTATTTAGTTTTAACTTTTCATTTATTTTTATTTATTTATTTTGGTTGGTTTGTTTTCTTTTCATGTGTTCTCACATTTATTTATTAATGCATTAAACTTGATCTGGTGGTAGGGCCAGTCACTACTGCGATTTTGATGGAGTCATATTAACATTGTTTTGAGAATTCTGCCATGATGGTAATGAGCTATGAAAATACTTGTCATTATTCTTTGTGATGAAGTCTTAGGTCCGTCTGGTTCTGCTGTGGTTTTATGCCTGTGTTCATAATAGAAAGAAACGCTCAATTTTGGTTAGCATTACTGAACACTTGGTGAACATACTCCCCCTCAATCTCAGGTCACAGATGGCTGAATTCTTAACATAGACCCCAGATTGAAAAGGGAGTTGATGGATGCTTGGGGTCCCTTCCAGCTCTGACAACGTATGATTAGAGTCTGATCCTGAGAGAGGAGCCCTGTGTTCTCTGGGGATCAGCCCCAGGAACAGACAGACCACAGGGCCTTTCGAGCCTCGGCCTGGTTTTCCCGGATTGCTCTGTTCTAGATGTTTCAGAGAAGCCGGCTGGCAGCTCCCCACGGAGACTTCGCCCTTACTAATCAATGGCTGCTACTGCACATCTATTGACCGGGCCCTTTGTTTTCCAGAAGCAACCTGCCTTTCTCTTGTTAACCGCTGCCGGCCCGGTCCCAAACAGGATGCCTTCTGTGCTCCGGGCTCAGCATTAGGGCAAGACAGACATGGGGGAAGGGTAACATTTCTGGATGAAGGGGACCCACCAAAGAGCAGTGCTGGGTCCTCTCATCTAAATGTTCTGCTCATTCACTCTGTTGGCAGCAAAGGAGCCAGACTTCAAACCCCAGGTCTGTCTGACCTTCAAACGCTGTGCTCTCTCTGGGTATCTATCTCTGCTTCACCACACAGGTGAGTCTGGGCTCTTTTCCAGCCCAAGATACACACATAAACTCCCACCTTCCCATCCCATTACACACACACACACACACACACACACACGCACACACACACACGCACACACACACGCACTCTTCCTCAGATTCACAGACAGGCTGGGGCTGCTTTCACCCAGCATGAGAAGGAGCCATTGACTCCAGCTTTGCGGTGCTGGGAAGATGGGAAAAGCCTCCCTTCCCCCAAGTCTGCTCATCTTCAGCCCCTGGTGGCCAACATTGTCATCACCAGCAGCCCATACCTTTGGGCTAAACCTGGGGCTTTCATTTTAGAATATATAATCTCTAAGCAGTGCTAATTCTCCCGACATTGACGTCTTAGTGTTTCCGCAGGGAGCAGGGCAGAGGCACAGACGGGGAAGCTAAGGGGTCCAAGGGCCCGAGACCCTGCCCGGGTTATGCTGAGGCACTCAGCAAACACCTCCATTCCATCCAGGCCAACAGACATTTCATCAAGCCATCTGTTACTCATGCTGGGGTTGTGGAGATGAGTCAGGTACAGCCCCTGTCTCAGGGTCAAAGTCTGGCAAGGCAGACAACTACAGGAGATAAACCAAAATATGGAGTCATAGAGATAATAATGGTGACATATGGACAGTGCGAGACAGGGCAGAGCAATTTGCTGACTCAAGGGAGCTTGAGGGAAACTGACCAGTCAGCAAAGCCCGGAAGGTAGAACTTGTCCGGCGGTGGGGGGAAGAGGGAAGGAACAGTACCCCGGTGGGTGAGGGGTCGGCCTGGGCAAAGGCAGTGTGAAAATGTGTGGCACTGGTGATGACAGTTGTCTTAGTCCGCTCCAGCTGCCTTAACATGCCACAGGCTGGCAGCTTAAAGAACAGAAATGTGTTTTCTCACTGCTCTGGAAGCCGGAAGTCCAAGATGCCGGCAAGGACGGTCTCCTCTGAGGCCTCTCTCCTTGCCGTGTAGACGGCCGCCTTCTCCCTGTGTCTCCGCACCGTCTTCCCTGTGTGTGTGTCTGTGCCGGCATCTCTTCTTTATAAAGACACCAGCCCTATCGGATGGGGCCCATCCACGTGACCTCATTTTAGCTTAAGTACCTCTTTCAAGACCCCGTCTCCAAGCACAGTCACGTTCTGCGGTATTGCAGGACTTCAGCATGTGAGGCTGTCATGACCGGAACGGGGGAAACGGGGCTGGTAGGGGTGAGGCTGGACAGAGCCGGCTCAGGAAAGGCCTGACTGTCAGGGTCAAGCTTCACATTTTAGGACTTAAAGTGTTGGCGCCTGCTCCGTAGTTGGAACGCAAAAGCATCTCATCTTCCTGTTCCCAACACTCTGGAAATCCTGGGAGGGGTGAGACCTCTTAGACCTACAGCCCTCAGGGCTGGCCCTCGGGGCCACGCCCCAAGGAGGGCCCAGCATCGGCTCTCTGCCCGGGAAGGTGGAAGCCCCGCCCAGCTGGGTGGGTCCCAGAAACTCAAGCAGGAAACTTTCCTGCTTTTGGGAACCTACCAACTGGATGGGCATGGTTGTAATGACCTCACTAAGGCGAGTGTGATGGGCAGCCAGGGCGCAGCCGCAGGGAGAGGAGGAGGGGCGGGGTTCTGCGCTTAGAGCTTTCACCGTTCCTGGGGGAGGGGGGTGGGCGTGCAGGGGCGAAGGCTGCGGGGCCTGGACTGGCGGTCTGGGAGGTCTGAGGTCCCACGCTGTGCACGTTCCACTCCCTCCACCTCTCTGCTCCCTGCTTCCTCCTCCATAAAACGAAGGCCTGGCCCTTCTGGCTCCAAACCGAAAATTGTGAAACTGAGAAGGAAATGGGAGCCTCAGGGCCAGTTGAGGTGGGTGGGACGGGCCCCGCCTCCGGGGAGAACCTCCCCGCCCTATCCACCAGCCTGGATGGGAGGCCTGGGAGTCAGCTTTTCGAGGGGAAATAAAGCTGGCTGGGGCAGGGATGGAAGGTAGGCTACTCCCGCTGGAGTAATTAAAGGAAAAAAAAAAAATCCTTTATTGACCTAGTGTGTCCAGTTCATGAATTTTAAGCGTAGGGCTCGGTGGGTTTTTATGTGTGAATACATTTGTGCAACCACAACTCAGATCAAGATACAGAGCATTCAGAGCCCAGAAGTCTTCCTCCTTAATACCCCTCGCACCCCACACTCAGGTAACCACTATTCTGACCATAGAGTAGTTTTGTCTGCCCTTGAAAGCCACGTAAGTGGAATCACAGAGGAGGCACTCTTGTGTCTGGCTTCTTTTGTCCATTGTTACTACGCTAAGAGAGGCTCCCGCTGGATTCTGCTTAAAACAGGGCAGATGCTGCACAGATAGTCGTTTCCACATATGTCCTTGAGTTTGCCTCCTCCCTGAAACATGGCTCCCAAATTCCTTGCCTTTCCTCCTGCCACGATGTCCCTGCTCTTGAATCGGGGTGGGCTTGTGACTGCTTTGACCAAGGGTCCTCTCTGCGGCCTCTGGGTGGGGACACAGCTTGGGGAGCAGGACTTTGGCACCATGGCTCTTGGAATTCTTTTCTGAGGGTGAAGCTCTGTGTCACGCTCTTTACCTAAGTTAGGAAATCATCATCCTTGCTGTGTGGATGGAGTACAGAGTGGCAGGCACTTCAAGTAATAGATTTGGCTCTGTCACTTACGAGCTGTGTGACAATGGAGAAGTTGTCTGACCTCTCTGAGCCTCAGTCCCCAGTTTTGTAAAAAGGGCATAATAATAAAGAATCCTGGCTTTGCCCAGGGCTGCAGCCAAGAGTGAAAGAGGTAATAGTGCACGGACAGCCTGTGCTGGGTGCACAGTAAGCCTTCATAAATGTTAGCCAAACAAAACAAAATGGGACGGGGGGAGGGGCGCTTATGTGATAGGCATTATTATTGAATTTTTTCACAGATGAAGAAAAGTCCTGAGGTCATGGGGCTAATAGGCGGAAGAGACGTGGTGCCAGTTTGGGTCTGTCTGTTGCCAAAGCTCATGTGCCTTCCGCTCTGTTTCTTTGTCTTCAGAGCAGGTGCCTGTAGGTCTGGAACCCACACATGACCTTGCAGAGCCTCACGCCCCGCCCAGGGTCACGGCCATGTCTAAGGCTGGTAGAGCTGGGTTGCTCTCCCGGAGGCACGGTGGCAGCCAATGGCAGTGTGTCCGCCAGCTCCCGTGAGCCTGGCCACGCTGGGTTGTAGCCCCTGCAGGGCCCTCTGGGTCCAGAAGGCTGCCCTGCAGTACGACTGTCCTGCCTTCCAGACGGCTCTGTTTTGTTTCTGCTTTTTTTGTTTGTTTGTTTGTTTGTTTTTTACCTCCATGATCTAGACTGAATTCAGGGGCTTGGGAACTGCTCTTGCTCAGACAGGTGCTCAGGCAGGAAGAATCAGATTTATATTATTTTTTAAATAGCTTTATTGCAATATAACGCATGGCTCATACAAATCACCCATTTAAAGTGTACAATTCAGTGGCATTGAGGATATTCACAGACTTGTGCAACCATCACCCCCAATCAACTTTAGTAATTTTTTGGTCACCTCATAAAGACACAGTTGCACCACTTAGCCATCATCTTCTCCCCTCCCCTGACCCCCAGCCCTTAGCAACCACTCATCTACTTTCTGCTTCTATGGCTGTGCCTGTTTTAGTCATTTTGCATAAACAGAATCATACATGTGATCTTTTGTGATGGATTTCTTTCGCTTAGCATGTTTTCAAGGCTCATCCATGTTGCAGCAGGTAACTTTCATTTTTAAAAAAAATTATTCATTTATTTTTTGTTTGTGTTTTGTTTTGGGGGGAGGTATTTAGGTTTATTTATTTATTTAATAGAGATTCTGTGAATTGAACCCAGGCTAAGCACGCACTCTACCACTGATCTATACCCCCCCACACCTTTCCTTCTTATTGCCAAATAATATTCCTTATGTGGCTCTACTCCATTTTATTTGATAGGCTTGGATTGTTTCCACCCTTCGGTTGTCCTAAAGAATGCTTTTATGGACATTTGTGTACATGCTTCTGTGAGGACACACGTTTTCACTTCTGTTGGGTACATACCCAGGAGTGGAGTTGCTGGGTCTTATGGTAACTCTGTGTTAAACCTTTTGGGGGAGTTGCCTGACTGTCTTTCAAGCAGTCACACCATTTTACATTCCCACTAGCAGTGTGTGAAGGTTCCGATTTCTCCACATCCTCGCTGACATCTGGCTTTTTGATTCTAGCCATCCTCACCGGTGTGAGGTGGGTGTATCTTTGTGGCTTGCATTTCCCTGATGGCTAGCCATGTTGATCCATTCTTTTATTTGGATTCAGTCTTTGGTGTATCTTCTTTGGAGAAATGTCTATTCAGACCCTTTCCTGATTGGTCTTTTTGTTATTGAGTCATAAGCGTTCTTTATATATTCTCCATTTGAGTCCTTTATCCTCATTTAATATATTTTTTTTTAATTTTTAATTTTTGGGGGAGGGGAGGTAATTAGGTTAATTAATTTATTTTTATTATTTATTTATTTGATGGAAGTGCTGGGGATTGAATCCATGATCTCTTGCTTAATAAGCATGAACTCTACCACTGAGCTATACCCTCCTCCGCCCCTGGTTTAATTTTAAGAATCTTTAGGAAAGTCTGTTTCATAACTTCCCTGATCCTGTGTTTACTAGCTGGAGAACTGCATCAGGAACAAGACATTGCCTCATTCCTGAGGCAGAGCTGACACCTCTTGGACGCAACATACATTCCTGGTGCTGGTGAAGACAGACGGGAACCTTCTGGTTTTCGTTTCCCCTCATTTCTCTTTTCTTGAGCTTCGCGTCAGTCAGTGGGTCTCAAGTGGCATAGGGTGGAGGCACAGATCGGAAGCACCTGTGGGGTCCTTTCACCCCTCACAAGCCTCCCCCTTTCCCCAGAGTCAGATGAGCTTCCCCCTTCTCCCTCCACCCCAAACCCCCCTGCATTTTTTTTTTTTTTTTTGAGAATCACTGTCCTAAGAGGGATGATTTGAGAGTAACCCTGGTATGGCATGAAAAGGCCCCTGGGTTGCAGCAAAACTGAGATGGAGACCCAGGGATCGGCAGCAATGGCCAGTGCTGATCCTCAGACAAGGAGAACAGGATGGAGGTTCCTCAAAAAATTAAAAATAGAACTACTATGTGGTTCAGCAACCCCACTTCTGGGTATATAGCCAAAGGAATTGAAATTAGGCTCTCGAAGAGATATCTGCACTCTCATGTCCCCTGCAGCCTCATTCATAATATCCTACACACAGAAGCAACTTAAATGTCCATCGATGGATGAATGGATAAAGAAAATGTGGTGTACACAGACAATGGAATATTATTCAGCTGTAAAGAAGAAGCAATTCCTGCTGTTTGCAACAACACGGGTGAAACTGGAGGACATTATGCTAAGTGAGATAAGCCAGTCACAGAAGGATAGTACTACATGGTATCATTTATATGAAGGATCTAAAATGGCCAGACTCATAGAAGCAGAGAGTAGAATGGCGGTTGCCAGGAGCTGGTGGGGAGGGAGAAACGGGAGGTGTTAACCAAGAGGTACAAAGTTTAGGTTATATGAGATTAATAAGCATTAGGGAGCCACCGCATGGCATGGTGCCTATAGTTAATAATACTGTATCGTGTACTTAAACATTTGCTAAGAGGGTAGCTCTTGTGTTAAGGGTTCTTTAAAAAAAATTTTTTTTTTTTGGTGGGGGAGGTAATTAGGTTTATTTACTTCTTTTTAAAATGACAGGACTAGGGATTGAACCCAGGACCTTGTGCATGCTAAGCACACACTCTACCACTGAGCTATACCCTCCCCCCTGTTAAGTGTTCTTATATCACACACACACACTAATGAGGACAGGAGGAAACTTTTGGCGGTGAGGGATATATTTATGGCAGTAGCATAGATGATGGTGATGGTTTCATGGGTACATACCTCCAGTCTCCTCAGGTTGTATGTGTTGAATATGTACAGCACTTTGTGTGCCAATCATACCTCAATAAATTGGTTTAAACAAAAACAAAAACAAAGACAAAAGAAAGAACATTCCCTTCTTGCAGGCAGCTGCCTGTAAAGCTGGTTAGGGGTCAGATTGTTCTCTGGCTGAAGCCAAGAACGTAATGTAGTGAGGTAGCATCATGCCCTGGGGAGGAAGGAAGGGATGGGGCATCGTTCTGTCTTCAAGAAGGATCTCACCAGCATCATCCGATCGATGTTCATTAAGCGCTCACGTTGAGCCAGGCACTGTGCTAAGCATTTTACACCCCTTATCTCATTCAGTGCCCACCATAATCTTGTGGGAGAGACACAGTTCATTCTTGTTTTCCAAATGAGGGAAGTGAGCCCAGATGGATGAACTTTGCCAAGCCGCACCCAGCTCGCAGGTGGCAGGGCTGGGATTCAACCCCAGGCTGTCTGCCTTCAACACCTGCACCTTAAACCCCTCCTTCTCAAATACCCAGAGCACCCAAGCTCTTGAGTCCAAATCTTGCTGGTGTTTATTTCCACGTTGTCAATTTCCATAGAGATTTGCATGTGAGGCAGCTGAGCTGTAGCAGACAGAATCTCTGAGCCTGGATTCACAAAACTGGCACTGAGAGGGACTCTAGCAAGCTCAGGTTTTGTGAGATTTTGGTCCATTACATCATCCTTCTCTAGATTTCCTTACCGTACAATGGAGATTACATACCCACGTCATAGGGTTATTGTGAGGGTCAAATGAGATTATGGCTGCGAGAAGGATTTGTAAACGCTAACGTTTGAAAAGTCAGGAATTGTTATTCTTATGACATTGTTCTCTTAATTCAGGTCAGATCCTGTAATTAGCAGCCCCAAACCTAGATAACAAGAATTCCGTGTCTTAGCCAAGAAGTTCAGCATTGGCTCACTTTTCTGAGCAATATTCAAGACAATAGAAATGAGGCACCGCCCAAGCCTTCAAGTTTGGAGCTTGTGGTCCTTGGTTAAACCTTGAATCCTACCCATTGCTCCACACTTCCCAACCACCAGCCCGCACCTTGGTCCTTTTGCCTTCATCCCCTACTCCCATCTGCACAGGTTGGCTGAGCTGGCTTGGTCTTTACATTTTGCTTGCCCCTTGGCAAGAGTGGTGTGTTTCTTCATGGCAGAGACAGGATGTGCTCACCAAATGTCCACACCCTCGTTGGTTGGGGCCAGTGAAATGTAAGCAGAAAGGACATGTGCTCCTTCCAGGCTGAAGCAGTTAACAGCCAATGTTCCCCTTCCATCTCTTTTTCCTCTTCGTTGGAGGCTATCTATAAGAAATACCACTGAGACGTGGGGACTAATAAATTTGTTAAGCAAGGTAGTCTAGCATCGCTCCGAAATGTGTATTTCCTGCTATCAGTGTACGTAGAGGGGTGGAGGGAAGACGCTATTCTAGGCAAAGCAGCATGAGTAAGATACACCATGTTAAAGGGAGAGTGAGAAAACTGGTGTGGACGGAGCTGAAGTTCCTTGCACACAGGGACCTGTAACATAGGGGTTAAAGTCACATGCTTTGAGTCCTGGTTCTGCCATTGACTGGCTGTGTGCCTTGAACAAATTACTACTAAGTCTTGGTTTCCTGAACCATAAATTTCAGACAATAACAGTGCCCAGACCAGCCCGTGGGGGTGTTGTGAAGATTGAATGAGTGCTTAACTCAGTGCCTAATGTAGGGTAATGTGAACTGATTTCTGGACAAAGAGAAATGTGTTCTATCCTTATAGTAATCTGGAGCCTAAGATGATAAATAAAAGACATGGAGTTAGGATGTTCTGAAGATACCTAGAACTGATTCATCCAGCCTGCATTCCATTCACACAAACATCCATCCATGTAACAATCTAAAAAAAATCATTCTCTGAATCTGGCAAGGATGTCTCTAACCAGCAGGGAGAGAAAGCCTGAAATACTGGGGTGATTGGAGATACTCTATTATGGTTCTGCTGCCTCCGTAATAGGAGCTAGAAAAAATAAAAAAGTCAGGAAGGGAGCCAAGGCCAATGACGTTTTGGTAGGAAGGGCAGTGACAGGAAACCAGCAGCAAGGCTAAGTGCCTCTCCGCGGGGCGAGGTCTCCCCTGTGTGGAGAGCTTGGTGGGGAGGGGCAGGGCACTCCCCATCCCAGGGCACCACCGTCCAAAGGTCTCTGGCTTCCAGTCCACCAGGTCTCAGGGCTGGTTTGAGGGGAGCAGGATGGTGGGAAGCCAGATGGGGCTTCGCCGAAATTACGTCTCAGAGCCAAGGAGTATGGGAAGTACCACCGTCTGCAGCAGCATCGCTGGCAGCCTCATAGGAGTGTGAGGTGAACTGAGTTGCCAGCACCGGTCAGAGTGAACTTGGTAGGCCCTTCCTGCCCAGCATCTCTTGCCCTGTCTCCTGGTGATGGAGCCAGCTCTAAAGCCATAAGTTCAGCAGAGCTGACTCCATCACCAGCCTCAGAGCCAGGCAAGTGGCCTGGGCTTGACCAGTCCTAGCATCCATTCTTCCAGGCTACTGGAGCTGGTTCAGGGATTGATATGTGACTGCATTGGTCAAACGGGATTTGATTTCTGAACTTTTGTTTGAACTGTTGGGGAATAGAATCTCTTTTTTCACTAGACTCCCAGCTGGGAGGATATTGCTCCAGAGGTTTTGGAAGCTAGTAAGTACAGGAGAAAATTTCTCTAACACTAACACAGCAAAACATAGTGCTAAGAGAAGGACAGAGGCCATATCCTGATGTCAATGTATGTGAGCCCCTGGATCCAACCATACCTGAAGGCTGACTCAATTTTTCAGTGATCTGAGAGTCCTGATAGATATACTACTTCTCCAAAAAACATATCTGGTTCTCTAAACTCTATAGGTTGGGAAAAACTTCACCATCAGGAGGCATTTCCACTCTCCATCCTTCCTTAATTCACAATGGATTAATTGCTCTGCAGTAGCTTATGATCTGGGCTCCTGGGATTAAAAATGAATAGGAGCTGGGTCTTATCTTCAGAGAGTCATGATCCAGAAGGAGTGACAAACAACTAGAACAGCTCAGTTTAGGATGTGCTGAGATATAGTGGGGTAAGCCAGAAAGAGGGAAAAATACCATACCCTATCACTTACATGTGCAATCCAAAAAACAAAAACAAACAAAAAAAACCCAACCAAAAAAAAGCCTCCCCCCAAACCAGACACAAATGAACTTATTTACAAAGCAGACTCACAGACATAGAAAAGGAACTTACAGTTACCGGGGTGGAGGGGAGAAGGATGGGGAGGGATAAATCGGGAGTTCGGGATTTGCAGATACTAACTCTACGTATAGAACAGATGAACAACAAGGCCCTACTGTGTAGCACAGGGAAACGTATTTAATACCTTTTAATGGCCTATAGTGAAAACGAATATGGAAAGAAATATATGTATATGTATAAATGAATCACTAAGCTGTATATCAGAAATTAACGTAACGTTGTAAGCTGACTATACTTTAATTAAAAAAAAAAAGATGTGCTGAGATAAAATAAAAAAGAAGCCTGGATCTCAGAGGGAGAGGAGTGTTAATCAAGGCTGTTAAGAGGAGGTAATACTCATTCATTTCAACAGGTATGTATTGAGCATCTGCTAGGCGTCATCCACTGTGCTGGGCACTGGGGATACACAGATGTGGTCCCTGATCTTGAGGGGCTGGTAGACTAGTAGAAACAGGGGCACCAGCCTTCTCAGAAAAGCCTTTGGGGGCAGGAGGATCACTGGTGCTGTGAGAACAAATAAGCGAGGAGCTTGGCTTTGGGAAGGGGGCGGTAGTGGGGTGGGAACAAATGGAGGGAGAAGGCAGGGAAGCACCGTCGCAGGAGGGGAGGGCATCAGCACGGCTTCCGCGTGGGAAGGATCCAGGCAGCCAGACAAACAGACGATCGATTTGGCTGTTTCACTGAGAAGTTAGGACCCATGATTCTTAAATACATGGCTTTCTCATCCATGATTTTTTTTATTTACTTTTATTTTTGGAGGGGATAAGTAGGTTTATTTATCTGTTTTAATGGAGGTCCTGAGGATTGAACCCAGGACCTTGTGCATCTGAGCATGCGCTCTACCACTGAGCTGTACCTTCCCCACGACCCACAATGTTGTTTAGATCCCCTTGAGTACCATTTTCCTTATCTGTGAGATGGGGTAATGATACTCACTTTGCAGGCCTGTTGAGGGGATTGAATGAGATGATGTGTTAGAAGGCCTGGCAGAGACAAAGTAGTCAGTAAATAACGTTTTCCTTCCCCTCAGTTTCCATCCCGGTCATCCCCTGTGAAGTGTGATTTGGGCTGTCATTTGATGCCTAGAATTTTCGCTTTCCTTTTGGAACCCTCCTCCCTATTTGACAGCTCCGCACAGCTCTGCTTCCCTCACCTGCTCTCATTGGCTCGCCCAGGTGGCCAAGACAGGGGTCGGGCAGCATGGCCAGAGACAGGGTATGTTCTGGGCTGAATTGTGTCCCCTCACTCCTAAATTCCTATGTTAAAGTCCTGACCCCCAGGACCTCAGAATGTGTGACTGTATCTGGAGACAGAGTCTTTACGGCAGTAATTAAATGCAATTGGGGCCATTAGAGGAGGCCCTAACCCAGTATGGCTGGTGTCCTCATAAGAAGAGGAAATTCGGACACAGACACGTATGGAGGGAAGACCATGTGAAGACACAGGGAGAAGACGGGCATCTCCACGCCAAGGAGAGAGGCCTGAAGCAGATCCTTCTCTCAAAGCGCTAAGAAAAAACCAACCCTGCAGACGCCTTGATCTCAGACTTCCAGCTTCCCAAACTGGGCAAATACATTTCTGTTGTTTAAGCCACCCAGTCTGTAAAATTGGTTAAGGCAGCCTGAGCAGACTAGTACAGGGCGACAGTGACAGGCACAGAAAGGCATTTAGGCCACAGGCCATTGCCACATGCCTGACAGAGGGCTCCTAGATGCGTCACCTCCTACCTCCCTCCTGCAGCCTAAGGCTGGGAGAGGTGCCGGCAAGCTCCTTTCACAGGCGATACAGGAAGAGAGCTGGAGGGAAAGACTGAGGCCCTGGGAACAAAGCAGTTTTGTCCCCCTCCTGCTTCCTTCACCTGTATTGGGTTGTGGGTGAGTAAAGTGTAAGATCTCCAACCAGGCTGGAGCCAGGCTGCTTGGGTTTTCATACCCTGACTCTACCACTTCCTGGCTGTGTGACTTTGGGAAAGTTAATTACCCTCTCTGTGCACCCTCTTCCTCATTCCTAAAGTGAGCATACTAAGTGTCCCTACTCCACTGGGGGTTTGTGGAGATGAGATACGTGTTTAGAACAGTGCCTAAACAGGCACAGAGTAAGTGCTCCACAAGTGCTGGTAAGCATTAGGATTCCTCCCCTCTCAGAACCTCACTCTTAAAATGGGAGGAATGTTCTTGACCTCACGAGGTTGGGCTAAGGCTGAAATAGGCCATTTCATGATGTTTCAGGACATAGGCTATGAAAGAATCCACAAGTGTTAGTGTTGAATTACTAACCTAGTGCAAGTGCTTGATCTGCCAGCCACTCGAGAGGTCGGGTAAACTCTGGGTCTTGGTTTACCTGTCTATAAAATGGCTCAGCTGGCTCTTCCTGCCCCTGCCTGCTTCACAGAGCCCTTGTGAAATATAAATCAGAGAACAATTGTGAAATCACTTTGTGAAACCGAAGCCCATCCATGGGAGCATACCCCCCCGCAGACATAATAAGAGCTAACATTTAAGTGCTTACCATTATTTGGCATTCTTCTAAGTGTCTTCCATACATTCCTCATTTAGTCGTTACAACAACTCTATGAGCGGGGCCCTGTAACTCTCCATTTTATAGGTGAAGAAATTGAGGACAAGGGGATGAAGTAACTTGCCCAAGATCACCAGTACCTGGTGATGCTGGGATTTGCATCCATGAGTCAGACATCGGTGCTTGTACCTTTAACCACTGGGCAGGGCTGTCCAGCAGAAACTTCTGTGATGATGGAGATGTTCCATAGCTGCCCTGGCCTCTAGAGGAGCCCTACCGAGACCTTAAATGTGGCTAGTGTGACAGAGGAACTGAATGTTTAATCTCATTTAATTTTAATTACTTTAAATTTAAGTAGCTGTGTTTGGCTCATGGCTATGGTGTTGGATGGGCACAGGAATGGGCTACAATGCCTCCTGATTCGTGCTCTAAAGCTAAATTTCAGGCAGCCTGCAGGTGAGGACAAGGGGATTCTCCAAACTCTCACAGCTCCTAAGCCAGGTTGCTGGGACTCCAGCTCGCTGCTCCTGGCTTTCACCCCTGACTTCAAGCCAGTCCTGACTCTTCCCTGCTGGGCCTTTAGAGGACGGGCTGTCCGCTCCTGAGAGATGGCAAAGGTCAGGGGATTTTCCGCGACGGGGACCAGGCTTCCTGTTCCCCCGATGGGAGGTGCCGGTGCAGATCGAGCCCCCTTGCCTGCTCCGGGTACCCGCTGGTCCTTACAAGCCTCCAGCTATGAGCGCTGATTCCTCCACAAGAGAAAGACTGGAGGGAAGCCGAGATGCGGCGCCTACATTCATTCCCTCTCTGAGCTGGAAGCCGAGCTGGCTAGCGCACAAGGCTTAATTAGCTGAAATAACTGTGAATAATAATCTTTAACATGACAGTGGTTAAAGCTCAGGCCGCGCTGCTTCTGATTATTCAGCATGAGCATCGCGTTGCCAGCTGGGCCGCGCCAAGTCCGCAGGGCTGAGCGCGATGACTGGTGCGCCCCGCGGAGGAGCCCTCGGCCCGCCGTGCCCGGCGTGACGCGAGGGGCGAGGCCCTGCCTCTGCGGGACGGAGGCCTTACCCACCCGGGAGGACGGTTGCGAGGGGTCGGCGAGATGGTTACAATGCTCCCAGAGAACGCCGGTTAGACGGGCCGCGTGGATGTCTCGGACAAGGGGGCGCTCGGACAAGGGGGCGCTGGCGCTTGCTGCTGGGCGACCCTCATGAGCTTGGCCCTTCCTGTCTCTGAGTCTGTTTCCTTCTCTGGAAAACAGAGGGCACTCACCGTTTAAGGTCCTTATGGAGGAGTAAATGTGCCCTGGACCCCAGCAGATGCTCAGCAATGATCACTTTTTAGTTTTCGCTTGTCTTTCTGCTGGATCTTTGGGAATGTTCCTAGTGCAGGATGGGAGTGAGCGACTTGGTTAGGACCTTGAGAGGAGCTGATGTTCCGGAAGCAATCCTCTCCGCTGGTACCTAGGGGCACTCTCTGAGGGAGGTCAGCACGTGCTGGGTGGCCAGCAGGACCCTGGTGAGGAAGGGTCACATGTGTGCTCCCCCAGAGACCTCCGAAGCCAACAGATTACTTTTCCCAGTAGAACCATTAGGATGAACCATAGGAAGTGGCCATTTTTCTAGAACAAAAGTTGATTGAGCTTAAACAAGACCTGTAAGATAACTAAGGCTTGACTTTAATTAACTGAGTCTGCATCAAGCTTTGCTTTTATGGGCCTATTTAAGGACATAAGACACAAAGCATAAATCTTTTACTAATGGGATTTAAATAGCCCTTCAAAACACAACAAGAGAGAGGCTGTCAGGCACGATATAACTGTCAAGCACTTCAGAAGAACGTGACTGGTGTAGGAGTTGAGAGGAGGGGAGGATGCTTTAGAGGAAGTGGGGCGATGGGCAGGTTAGCAGGAGGAGGTGGGGTGTCAGTTGTGTCTGGTAGAATGGTTAGCCGCTTAAATAAGCAGAAAGGCATCAGAAGGATGCTCTTGGCAGAGAGAAATGGCATGACCAAGGTCTGGGGACTGAGGACCACCGGGGCAGAAAGACCATGTCTGGTAAACATTTCTGCATCTAACACAATCCCCAGGACAGAGTAGGCACCAGTAGATATGGGATAAAAGAATGGATGAATGAAAAAATGAGAAGTATGGAGATGAGTAAGTGAATCAGCTGTTGGAGGGGGTAGTTCGGAGATAAAGCTGTAAAGGTCGACCATGCAGGGTTCTGAACACAGACAAAGGAGTTTGGATATTACTGGGAGGAAATAGGGGTCCCCTACTATGAATTCAGCAAACACATATGTATCAGGTCGGGTTCTAGAGGTTAGAGGAAAGCCCTCAGTGATCGCTAACATTTGCTGATTTTCAGTTGATGTGTCCTAGAAAACAGAGGCCTTTCTGTGTTAGTCTGGGCAAGTTAGATTATGATGCAGTAACAAACAACCTTAGAATTTCAGTAGCTTAAAGCAACAAAGATTTATCTCGTTCACTTCACAGTCCCGCCCAGGGTAGCACTACCCCACGGTGTATTCACTCCAGGGTCAGCTGGTGGATGAGCTGAGATCTGGGACGTTACTGCTCCTGTAACAGAGGAATAGGAAAACACGGTAAATGCATGCTGGGTCTTACAGCTTCTCCTTAGCTGTGACGTGTTTCCTTGGCTAAAAGCAAGTCCTGTGACCAAGCCAGATGTCAGCGGAGTGGGGAAGCATAACTTTCCCTTCTCCAGGAGTGGAAGTAAATGTTTCTGAACAGCAAAGTTACTACAGTTCCTCGCCAAGATTTTCTATAAACTAAGAGTAAGCAGGCTAGGGATATAGGGAGATGCATTAGGTAGTAGGGAGAGCGATGCTCTGGGGAGTCATTCTTGGGTTAATCTAAGTCTGAGCTTTGTAATTTTTTTTTCTGGTTGTATGGAAACCGTTTTTCCTTGTGTAACCAATCTTGGCCATAATCTGGATGGGTGAACTTACTTTACAGGATAGGACAGGTTGTGTAATTTGTGGGGCCCATTGCAAAATGAAAATGAGGAGCCCCTTGTTCAAAAATTATTAACAATTTTGGTGGAAGGGAGGGTATAGCTCAGTGGATGAGCACATTTTTAGCATGCACGAGGTCCTGGGTTCAATCCCCAATACCTCTGTTAAATATAAAAACAAACAAACCAACCAACCTACCTCATCCCCCTATCCCTCCACAAAACAAAAACAAAACAAAAAAATTATTAACAATTTCAAGACAGGGCCAGAAAAGCAGTTGGCCAAGCACGGAGCCATTACGTGTGCTGGGCACTGTGCACCGGGACAAGGCGCGTGCCTGGGAAGCCGGCCCCGTGTGTAGGTAACCCCTGGTTCAGGCAAGTCCAGGCTGGCTAGCACTTCCCTCTCCTCTGCCTTTCACACTGACTTCCTCCTCTCCTTTGAGCTCTTCCCCGCTCATGGCTTCCCAGATCTGAATAAAGTTGTCCATTTCTCATTGGCCTGACCACCATTTCCCTCCACTCCCTCACAAATGCTTATGTTTGCAAAGCCCTTCATGAACTGCATGAGGACCAAAGGGAGAACAGGAAAGGGAGAGTCAGGGGACAAGTGTGAGATCACATCAGGCTGCAGCATTCCCAGCCACCCTCATCTCACTGTCCCCACAGCTCCTTCCAACCCCCTTGGTTCTCTTCCGACCTCTGTCCTCCAGTTCACTCGTCTGATGAGAACAGCCGTCTTCTCAAACCCAACTCCTCCGACCTCCTGATGTCTGCGTCCAGCCCAGCCCTCCAAAGGAGCAGTTTCTGTCCTGCCTGAGGCCACCCCTTCCGCCTCTGCTTTGGACCCCTCCTCCCCTTAACTATCTTTTATCCTTTTTGCCATCATCTGTTTTACTTTCTTTCAACAGGATCCCTTCCATTGACTTTTATTTTTAAAATAATAGCTTTACTGAGACGCAACTCAGACACTGTACAATTCACCTATGTGAGTGTACAAGCCAATGGTTCTTAGTATATTCAGAGTTACACAACCATCACTACAATCAAGTTTAGAGCATTTCATCACCCTGAAAACCCTCACACCTGTTAGCCATTGTCCCCTTCTTACCTCCTCTCCCCCACAGTCTTAGGGGAAGACACAGTCATGGTCACAGTCACTTTGTCTCCATAGATTTGCCTATTCTATACTTTTTTTTTTTAATGGAGGTCCTGGAATTGAATGCAGGACCTGACGCATGCTAAGCATGCGCTCTGCCACTGAGCTATATCCCTCCCAGTTGGACATTTTAAAATAAATGGACTCATGCAACTTGCAACTTGTGATTCTTTGTTATTTTTTTCACTTAGCGTAATGCTCTCAAGAATCAGCCCTGTCATACCGTGTATCAGTACTTCGTTCTTTTTTATTGCCTGATAATACTGTATGGCTGTATCACTTGATGGGCATTTGGGTTGTTTCTGCTTTTTGGCCATTATGAACAATTCTTGTATGAACACTTGTGTGTACATGTTTTTGTGTGGACATTTTTTTTTCTGGGGGTGGGGTGGTTAGGTTTCTTTCTTTCTTTTTTTTTTAATGGAGGTACTGGGGATTGAACCCAGGACCTTGTGCACACTAAGCTTGTGCTCTACCACTGAGCTATACCACCCCCACCTTAGCTCGCCTATCTTTTTTATTTTTATTTTTTTGACATTTTTTATTGAGTTATAATCATTTTACAATGTTGTGTCAAATTCCAGTGTACAGCACAATTTTTCAGTTATACATGAATATATATATATATTCATTGTCACGCTTTTTTTTTTCGCTGTGAGCTACCATGAGATCTTGTATATATTTCCCTGTGCTATACAGTATAATCTTGTTTAGCTCGCCTCTCTTGACGCAGAACCACCATCCTACAGCTGAACCCGGGTGAGGGCGATCTGGTCCCCATGCTCTGGAATGCTGTGCTGGGGTTGAGCGTCTGATCTCTGAGTGGGGGCTGGGTGGAGGAAGTGAGCCTCTGACATTTTGGCTGCCTTTACCAGGAGTGTGGTGTCTCAACTTGGAGTTTGGGGGAGTGAGAACTTTATCTCTTGACTTAGGGGAGAGGAAGGCCCATTTTTCTTAACCACACTTGCTCAGATCGGAGCTTCCATTGTCCTGTTGAGGGAGGGAGGAATGGAGGGAGCATGGCTTAAAGTTCACAGACTCTTGCTGTTCTTACAGAGATTTAGTTCTTGAATAAATGTTTCCTCGTACTCTCTTAAGACCATTTCCAGAGACAATTTTATTTTATTTTATTTTTTCTATTTATGTTTTTTTTGGGGGGGTTATTAAGATTATTTGTTTGTTTGTTTGTTTATTTATGTATTTATTTAATGAAGGGACTGGGGATTGAACCCAGGATCTCCTGAATGCTAAGCATATGCTCTACCCCTGAGCTATACACACTGCCTCTAGAGACTAAATGGTTGGGTTTAAACGACTGAGAGAGACGGCACCCCAGATGGAAGCCAGTCATTTTTTTTAAATTGAAGTACAGGCAGTTACAATGTGTCAATTTCTGGTGTACCGCACCATGCCCTAGTCATACATATACATACATATATTCGTTTTCATATTCTTTTTCATTATAGGTAACTACAAGATATTGAATACAGTTTCGTGTGCTACACAGTACAAACCTGCTGTTTATCTGTTTTATAGATATTAGTTAGTATCTGCAAATCTCAAACTCCCAATTTATCCCTTCCCACCCCTTTTACCCCTCCCCATCTTAACACTTCCTCTTTCCAGCTTCACTCCTCTTGTTACTTCCTCCTATTCCCTGTTTTCTGTCTGTGAGTCTGTTTCTGTTTTGTAAATAAGTTCATTTGTGTCTTTTTTTTTTTTTAAAGATTCCACATATGAGTGATATCATATGGTATTTTTCTTTCTTTTTCTGGCTTACTTCACTTAGAATGATGATCTCCAGGGCCATCCATGTTGCTGCAAATGGCATTATTTGATTCTTTTTTGTGGCTGAGTAATATATATATACCACAAGTTCTTTATCCAGTCATCTGTTGAATGACATTTAGGTTGTTTCCATGTCTTAGCTATTGTAAATAGTGCTGCTGTGAATGTTGGAGTCCATGTGTCTTTTCTAATTAGAGTTCCCTTTGGATATATGCCCAGGAGTGGGACTGCTGGATCATATGGTAAGTCTATTTTTAGTTTTATAAGGAACCTCCATACTGTCCTCCATAGTGAAGCCAGTCTTTTTGTAATCTGCTCTTGGAAGTGACATCTCATCACTTTTACCACACCCTAGTTTTTAGATGTGAGTCACCAGGTCCAGCCCACATTCCAGGGGTGCTGCTCAGGGTATAAAGACCAGGAGGTGGGGATTACACTGGGGCCATCTTAGAAGCTGCCTGCCATGGGCTCCCTTCTCTTCTCACTGTCTACCTCCTTCCTAGACCACCTTGGACACATGTAGACTTTGATTACCAACCACCCATGAGAGGTCGTATTTTCAGTCCAGACCTTCCAGGCTCACATCTATCTTATCTGATCACTTGCCCTTTCACTGGGACTTCTCAACAGCTATTCAAATATCAAATGTCTAAAACAGGACTCATGGGTTTTCTCCAAACCTGGTCTTGTCCCACTATTCCCTGTGTGCTGGTTGTGGGACAGGCTAAGAAGGGCAACAGAGAGGCAGATGGGCGGTCCCGCTCTCCTCCACAAGATGTCCAGCTGCTCTGTCGCTCCTTCAGCTGTGGTCTTCATCTGCATCATCCAAGCTGGCTCATCCACCTCATGTTCATGTCCCAGCCCAGGGGAGAGGGAAAAGAAAAGACGTGAAGAGTGAGTGAGTTCTTTCTTAAGAGATGTGACCCAGAAAAAGACATATCATGTCTCCTCATGTCCTGTGGACCAGTCAGAGGCTGCAGCTAGGGAGTGAGCTGTAGTGCCTGAGGCTGGACATGCCTGTCTCTAGTCATGACCCCAATTAAAATCTGGGGGATTATATTACTGCCTAGACTGTGTTTCCCTCAGGGAAGAGTCTGAGGCAGGAGACTTTTGCGCTCTTATTTTATTAGGGAGTAAAATCTCAGGGAATAGGAGGAAGTAACAAGAGGAGTGAAGCTAGAAAGAGGAAGTGTTAAGATGAGGATGTACATTATGAATTGGCCCATCTGTAGAACTGCTGCTCCACATTGTGTGAACATCCCTTTAGGACCAGCCCTCTGGGAGAGGACGCAGGAAGAATTTTTCCACTGGCTTCTGTCTCTCATTGGTCAAAAGTTGGTCGCCTGGGGTGATAACCCTCTTGTTTTTCTGACTTTGCATGCTAGGATGTGGGCACCAGTGGGGACTGGGGAAGCCGCAGCGTGGGAGGCAAGGAGGCATGGTCTGGGCCAGCGGTGAGGAGCTGTCCATCTGGCTGTGCCTGCAGGTCCATCAGAGCCTGGAGCAAAAGGCAGAGGAGTCCGAGGAATGGCTCACACTTGGACTTGGATGCAGTCGCTAAAGGAAGAAGGAGAAAGTAGACACTGGAGCTCACGTACCACTTTCTGCCACGCCCTGTTTCCATGCATGACACTCCTATTCATTTAGTTCCAGCAAGTCAGACACCTAAGAGGCCCCTGGACAGCTCCCTTTTCCTTAGACCTGCACCTGATCCAAAATATCTCCGTAATCTAGTCACTTCTCTCCATGTGGACCACGGCCCTCTTAATCAAAGCTATCATCTTCCACGGGGACAAATGTCTCCTAACTGAAGTCCTTCATATCCATTTTCCACACGTAGCCAGAGTGGCTTTTCTGTAACACCAATGGATCTTGTCACTGTGCCCTGCTAATTAAAACCCTTCGATGGCTTTCGATTGCTTGGAGGATAAAGACAAAATGCCTCAAGGTGGCCCACAAAGTCTTGTGTGACCTGGCCCCTTGCCTCCTCTTAGAACACGGTCCCCATTGTCCTCTCTTCCAGCCTCATCCACCTACTTTTGGCCTGGGCTTTCTGAAGCTCCGGGCTGCCACAGGACCTTTGCACATGCTCTGCCCAGTGCTTGCTGTAATCATTTGTCATCTTTATCTCCTATCAGCCTTCTCTCATCTTGAAGCTGTCAAGGCAGTTACCCTTTTCTCAGGGAAGCCTTTCTTGATTTTCCTGACTAGGTCAAACTATATGTATTTAGTTCTGGATTCCCCAAGAGGCAGACTAAGTATGTACTTTGTATTTCAGGCATTAGTGAAACAGGGTCACTCCTTTCCATAAGGCTCTCATTTCAAAGAAGTCATCATGGGAAAGACAAGACTTCTTTAGGCTTATCTTTTGATTCTGTTTGTTTTTATTCTAAATTGATTATGGAGGAGGTCATAAACTTTTCAGTACTTAAAACCTCGAAGAGTCAGACTCTAAAACTCAGGCTGTGAAAATAACTCTCCTTGTAAGACTTCCCACAGTTGCAGCTTTACTTTTTCACATCATTGGCTAGTAGGTGTGTGTCTCCCCCACAAGGCTTTCAGTCTTTTGAAGGTAGAGGCCTAGGAAGGGTTCTGACCCACCGGTGAGCTGAGCACAGGGTCTCCCATGGAGGAGAAATGCCATCAACCTTCATCACATGAGTGGGTCACAGGACCTTGGAGCTCCAGCCTGGCTTGGCCACTCACCTGTCTCCCCACCTGTCTGTGCTGAGGTTTACTTCTTATTTGAGTGGCTGGTGCCTGAGAAATAGGGAAATGTATTTCCAGAGAGAGCAAGAGGAAAAGAGAAAAGGCATGCACACATTTTAAGAGCTATGATGAATTCAGTTTCTGTGTGGCCTTCAGGGTCCCAGGGCTCAGATTGAAACAGCCTGGAAGGGTTATGAATGAAAAGTGTTTCTAGATTCACACTTCTTGCTTGGGCCTTCAACTCTGTGTCCATCTTTTTTTTTTTTTTTCGTGCTTCAATTAGTAGGAGGTTTTAGTAGGAGAGATTTCAGCACAAATTTGACAGAGATAAAAGGCTCTGATAAGAAATTTTCAATACGTCCATTTATGGTGGATGAGGAAGTGGGTGGAGTGGAGGCCGCGGTTGCTGTCATGTGAGCAACCACAAGGTGGCGCTGGGTGCTCAGCAATCAGATTCTGGTCTCCAGGGGATGTGACTGACAATTTTTTTTCCTTGTCAATTGTCATTTTATTTAACCAAGATTCCTTAGGCTCTTTCTGGTTCATAATTTTCTTTAATAAAACAGAATTACATTTTCCCTTTCATGTGTATCTTTACAGAGTGACATGCTTGACGAAGAGTCATGAATAACATTGAGGATGATTCAAGGTCTCTTGGTTTTACTCCTGTGAAGAGAAAATGACAAGAACATTTCTCTCCCTACATCAGTGTCATAATATGATATTGGATAATTGCAGCGCAATGTAACCACATTTCAAGAGAGAATGAGTAGCTCAAAACACTAAGCTGTATTAGGGACCTAGTGCTTGATTCTCCAGGAGACCGGGGGCCCGAGCTGGGTTCTAAGACTCGCTCAGCCTCAGAATCAGCAGTTGATTTGACTGTGGGTAAGTTCTCTTTGCCAAGGATCCTCAGCACAGCCCCAGAGCTGCAACATTCTGGGGTTGGCAATTCCTGATGCCATGGGAGCCTGGAAGAAGGAGCGGTCTGGATTACCTGAGCTCCCTGGGAGTTCAGCTTGTGGGGGTCTCTGCACCCAAGGCAAGGCCAGGAAGCCAGTGCTGGGGAGCAGGCTCAGAGAAAGGTCAAGGCTGACTACCAGCTCATGTCCACCAGAGGTCAGCATCGCTCAGCAGTCAGAAGCACTGGGGCTACCAGCCGAGTCCAGGGTATACCTCGGGAGGCATCTCTGGCAGAGGTACCCATGCCCAGGGCTTATTTTCATCTCCTTAACCATCTCTGGGCCCCAGTAGTCACAAGGGTGGGAGATGCTGTAGCACCAGCCTTGTTCCCTCTTGGCAAAATATTTGCCATTGAATACCTGTGGTACCCATGGAGCCCAGGGGCTGATGGGTAACTCATCAGTGGAGCATCCAGAGGCAGTGACCCTTCTCTGCTCACACCAAGCTGCTGATTATCCCACTAGCATTGGGCAGGTAGATCAGGTGCCTCTCCTACCTCAAGAAACTAAGAAAGCATCATTAAAAAAAGAAGAACGAAAAAAAAAATATGACTTCACAAATTGTTCAGGATCATGAACTGTAGACCATGGTGATTAAGACGGCAGACCTGGAACCAGCCATCCTAGGCTTGAATCTTACTTCCAATACTTAGAAATTTAGGAACTTAGACAAGTCCTTGTGCCTCAATTTCTGCATCTGTAAACTGGGAATATTATCATCCCCATTTATCATAACTGACCCTCCCTATCCCATAGGGTTGTTATGAGAATTAAATGAGCTCATTGTAATAGGCAACATTTACTGCAATTACTTTGTGCCAGGCACAGACCTAAATCTTTTTGTCTCAGAATTCTGACCACTGCTGCCTGCTATTACCCCCATTTTACAGTTAATAAAACCAAGGCTTGGAGAGGTACAGTAGCAGAGCCGGGATTTGAAAACAGGCATTTCGTCCTCAGAGTTTACTTTTTTAAATCGTCATGAATTTGTTCTTGCAAATTATCCTTGTGCTAGTGTAGTCCTGGGAACTCCTGTGAGCCCTGGATGAAGGCCCTAGGTGAGTTTTCCTATAATTAACCTCACAGTCCAGACAGGCTGCTCGCAATTAGGCTGAAGCAGCAGTCCAGGGGAAAGCAGGCTCTGTGCAGGAGATTCCTCTGACATCTCCCTTAAGAGAAGCACCAGCAGGCTCTGTTTGGGTGCAGAAGCGGAGCCCAGCCTTGCAGGGTAGGGGTGGTGGGGTAGCCTGGCTGTAGAGTGCTCAGGCCTCTGGAGTCAAAGTTGGGGGTTCAAACCCTCTCTCTGTTACATGTAAGCCACTTCCATGTGACATCACTGGTGCTCCTCAGCCAGTGATGGAACTCTCTGAACCTCAGTTTACTAATCTGTAAAATAGGTACCATAGTATAAATTATACAATTTTTTATGAATTTTTAAAAGCTTTTGTGGAAATACATTGGGAAAAGCAAATACTTACACAGAGCCTGATAAACTTTGCCTGTCAGGATGTGGTAAGCTTTATCTACGGCTAGTGGTTGTGTTTATGAGGAGCACAGGCTTAGGGAGGAGAGGATTCAAATCCCTCCCGATTCAACCTTGTAACCAAAAAAATTAGAGCCCTCCCTTTAGCACAGACCTTTGGTTTGGACAACTGCACCTGTTTCCCAATGAGCCTCCTCATTCCAATTCCCCTCTAAGATGCCCCCAGAGTGAAGTCTTTTTTTGTACTTTTTTAAATGTCTTTTTTTGGGAGTGGGGTAATTAGGTTTATTTATTGATTTTATTATTTTTTGTTGTTGTTGGAAGCACTGGGGATTGAACCCAGGACCTCATGCCACCTAAGCACTCGCTCTACCACTGAGCTATACCCTCTGGGTCAGAGTGAAGTCTTAAAGTTTAGCGCTGATCCTTGAGCTCAGCGCTGCCCCCTAGGGGTAAAATGGGAACTAGACTTGTAATTTTAATTTTCCCAGTAGTAACATTAAAAAAGTAAAAGAAACAAGTAGAATTCATTTTAATAATATATTTGATTTTATATATTATCCCAATATATCTAAAATACTATCATGTGATATGTAATCAATATAAAAACTTACCAGCGCGATATCTCACATTTCTTCATAGTTTGGAACCCAGTGCATACTTTACACCTACAGCTCATCTCCGTTGGTCGCGGCCGCCTTCCAAGTGCTTGATAGCTGCTGTGGTGCGTGGGTGATGCACTGGGCAGCGCAGGTCCAGCTCTTCAGTGTCACTTTAATGGCAACAAAATGGTGGTTGGCTCTCCCAGCCTTGTCTACCTTTAGCCCCAAGACACTTGATGCTCTTTCTTTTGCATCTCTGCACATTTGCCCACGTCTTTCTGCCTCCGTGGCATTCCCTTCAGGTTGGGTACTCTATGTCTACTCTCTTAATGGATCCTCATACCAGCCCTGTATGGTAGATACTATAATGACTCCCATTGTACAGATGGGAAAACTGAGGCTCAGAATGATTTGGGCTGTGCGCCCATGGCAATGTGACTTGCGAGTGGCAGCACTGTGCTCTGAACCTCTCTGCTCTATTGAGGGTAACACTGTTGAAGGAGCAGTGACACCCCAAATTGGACTGGGGATGGGCTACCAGGGGCAGGAGTGAGTGTCTGGTCAGCAGAGGTATTCAAGAAGCCCCTGAATGATGGCCCTTGGACTGGTTGAGGAGATTTCTGCACCAGATTGGCGGATTGGGGCAGGTTAATGATGCCCTTTGCAATTCCGAGAACATAGGTTGTCTTCCTGTCCCCGGGGAGGGTGGAATCCGGGTAGCCTGGATACGCAGCGCTGTCTCCTGCTCTGGCCCCAGGATGAAGGGCTTGACTTCCTCGGTTAGCCGTGCAAGGCTGGCCTTCCCAAGCTCCAGGCGCCCCTGTGCAGCCCCTGGGCTGATTGCGCTGGTCTTCACCCCTGGAGGGCTGGGCCCCACATCCTCCCATTGTCAGCACTGATTCAGGACCTCGTTAATTTAGACTCACTGTAAATATTTTTGGAAACACCATGTTGCTCTCCTGAAGGCTAATAGGGCTGGGTATGAGCCGGGGGTCAGGGTCCCGTCTGCCTTTTCCTGACCTCCTTCCGGCCTCTGCTCTGTTTCCTGTCCCAGCTGCCTCCTGCCCACGGCCCTCCTCTCAGCCTCACAAAGGCGTGTTTGCTCCGAGGAGAAAGGCTTCTTCTGGATGCGATCTTTAGGGATGGGAGGGAAGGCAGAGTGGCATGGGGGACAGTGTGCTTGACTCGCTGGGGACACCTGGGGGAGTTCCCTTCCCCTCCTCACTTTCCCCTTCAGCAAAGTCAAGTGTGTGGAGCAGATTAGTGGCTGCAAGCTTTTCATCGACAAAGGCCACTTCCCTGCTTTCCTGTCCTCCCCCCACTAATGAGTGATCACTTTGGAGGATTCTGTTTGTCTCGCCCACTCCGTTTATTAAATAATGATGAATCCGTCTTCTCAGCTTTTATTCATCAAAGACGTTCCAAGCAGCATGGGGTCAATAGAGTCACCGCTTCAAGGTGTGAAAATCCAGGCTCAGTGTGTAGGGAGGGTTATCTCACTGGGGTGGGGGAGGAGATGCCATTTCCAAAAAGTTTTAGGAATTGCTGGTGCTGGCCCCGTGCTACTTCCTCTGCCCCCATTACTGTCTTCTTGGGGCCCCTCGTCTCAGCTTGGGAACCAAAGATCTCCGAGCACTTCAGGCGTCTTTCCTCTTCTAAGTCACGGGAAGCTAGCCCTCCATCCACTGGTCCTAAAGAAAGCCCTGACTGCTTCTGAGCTTACAGAAAAGCTGCTCCCACCAGCTGCTGCCAGATGATCCCGTGTTTTGATTAGAGGCCCACTGTGTATAGGGTGCTGTGCTAAGTAATGGGGGTGGGTGGGTAATGATGGGCGAAGAGGTACGAGGGGTGGGCGAGGAGATAGGGAGAGGCTTCCAGACTCCTCCGACTCACAGTCGAACAAACACTCCTTGTGGCTTGGTGCCGTGGCAGGGAGAATGGATTTTGATCTGATCCTATCCATCACTGACCTCTTCCGTCGAGAGGGTCAGTGTCCCTCTCTCTTTTGCCCCTTATAGCAGGAAATCCACTTCGCCAACCACCTCTGGGAGCCACTTCCACAGTTCTCAGAAAGCCAGCTCCGGTTAGTCCAATGCCCTCTTGTACAGACAAGGAAACTGAGGCTCAGAGAGGAAGAGAGCCTTGTCTAAGGTCACACAGCAGGCCTAGTCTTTCAAGTTTCAGGCAGAATGCCAGAGACTCCCAAGAGGGCCCTGCAGTCCCCTGGTCCACCCTGTCTAAAACCACCCCCTTTCCATTTATTCTGTCATTATCCATAATTTTCTTTTTAAAAAAAATTTTTTTTGGGTGGAAGGTAATTCGGTGTGTTTTTTTATTTAGATAGAGGCACTGGGGATGAACCCAGGACCTCGTGCTGCTAAGCACACACTTCACTGCTGAGCTCTACCCTCCCCCATGCGTAACTTTCTGGGTAGAGCTCAGGACTCTCAGATTTCACTGCATTTACTTAGTGCTTATCTATTCGGTCTCTTCTCCACTTCTAGAATGTACCTGCAGGAGCCCAGAGGTGCGGTCTGAACTGTTCACATGATAATAATAGCTGCTCGATAGGTATTTGATGAGTGGATGAAGTCAAAACCAAGATGCAGCCGGACCTTGTATTTCCTGGCTCCCAGCGCAGTGGGCTTTCCTGTGTTTGCTGTCCCCAGAGCCCAGGGAGAGCCAGGAGTTCCGGAGAATGGCCTGGGAGTTTGAAGGAGCACCAAATGGCCAGGGAGACAAGGGGTTGCTGGGGGCGGGGCGGGTTGTCTGCCTTAATGGTCAGAAGGCAGCTGACCATTTGCTTTTGGTCAGAGAAGCTGGGATGGGGAAGGGAGGGTGGCCGGAGGAAAGGGAGAGGAATCTCAAGGAGTGGGCTCGGCAGCCGGCCCGCTTCCCTGTCCTCCCCTCCCCTTCCCCTCAGATGATACCACCAGCTGTTAGGGACACAGCTGTTGCCGCCTCTTGGGCAGGGGAGCAAAGGGCCCTGCTGCCCTGGGTGAGTTCTGAAGCTGTGAGTTCAAAGCAGACCTGTGAAGTGAGGGGGCTGGAACCAGGAGCCGCAGGGAGGAGGTGAGAAGTCAGCGAGGGGCGGAGAAAGGCAAGTTTCCATCTGATGTCCTCCACCCAATGCTGGGGGCCAGGGCTGGGTGAGGTTTAGCTTTGCCCCTCATCCCAAGCCATTGGAGAGATCCAGGTAACTGCCTGTCCTGTCCTCCAAGGAGGCTGTTGATGCAGGTCCCTGACCATCCACTGCTTGCCTGAAAGCCGCACCCAGCACACACGTGTCCCACCTGCTCACAAGCAGCCCCATGGCCCCGTGAGCCCTGCATCCAAGTGCACACAGCCACTCGCAGCACGGGTACGGGGCCAAGCCAGTCTCTGCTTTCCAGGCCGGGAACAAACCGAGGGGTGGGGTGAGAGAGGGCTGTGGAATGAAAGTAGGTACCCTCACTCCACAGGCCACCAGCAGTCTGGGCTCTGCTCAAAGGGCCCGCAGCAGGTCTGGGGCTCCGGTCCCGTCTGCCAGGCTCATCACAATACCCTGAAGAAATCACCAGGGAGAGAGAGAAGTTCCCCGGGAAACCCGCTCGGCCTCACCAGGGCAGGCCAGCAGCCCCAGGGATGCTGGCCAAGAGTTTGGCCCTCGCTCCTGGTTCGCCAGATGGCTCAGGGTACATTATTCTGGACCAATTTAGCAAAAAGGTGCCCTTGTGAAGGCAGAAGAGCAGCCCTGGGTCTCTTTCTATCGTTTTCCCAAGCGCATTTTTTGGGTTTTAATTCAGCATACGTACACCAGCACCAAGTTGAGGGGGGTGCCAAAACGCAAAGCAGGCTGTCCCCAGGTACTCTCTGTCAGGGGAGGGCTCACTTCGGAGCCGTGGGGGCACGCGAGGTCGGTCTTCAGCTGCTGGTCCCATTTACTAAACTTTTATCTTCCGTGTTGGGTGACCAGGCATCTTGGATGTCAGGAGCAGGGGAGGAGTGGGGCTCGCCATTCTGCTCAGTCAGACTGCCATCGCAGGGGGCACTTAGGCCATCTGGTCCCAGCTGGCTCTTGGCAGGGGGGCCAGACTTTATCAGCACAACACCCCCTCTGGCCCCAGTCAGTGGCTCCTACTGCCCCCAGCCTCGGCTCCCCATCTCCTCCCATCAGTGACTCTGGTTCCTCTGGCGAGATTAACTGCTTCTTACCCTCTCTGAGTCAGAAAGCCTGGAGGCCAGCGGATTAGAGAGATGGGTCCATATCCTTTCCCAGCAGGTCTCCAGGCTCCTGTCCGGCTGGGAAACCAAGTGGCAACAACCGGGAACAGCTTGGGGAAGGACCTGATTTGGGGGACACTCCGAGCTCGCCTGTTCCCCTCCTTCTGTGCTCCTATCTGCAAAGGCACAGGTGCCAGTGTCTTTCTGGAAGAACCAGAGAAGCTCTTGATTCACTGGGGGTCTCAAATTTGGCTTTTATCCAGGCACATCGTGAACAGTTTTTTTTTTAATAGTTAAAGTATAGTCAGTTTACAATGTTGTGTTAGTTTCTGGTGTACAGCAGAGTGATTCAGTTTTATTTTTATTTATATATATATATATTCCTTTTCGTATTCTTTTTCATTATAGACTATTATTAGGTATTGAACATCACTATACAGTAGGACCTTCTTGTTTATCTATTTTATCTACAGTAGCTAGTACCTACAAATCCCGAATTCACCATTTATCCCTCCACTCCCCCTCTCCCCCACAGTAACCATAAGCTTGTTTTCTATGTCTATGACTCAAGACGGCCTTGGTCCAAATTCTGATTTGACCTCGGCCAAGTCACTCCATCTCCCTGTACTTCAGTTTTCTCATCTGTACACTGAGATGAATGAGGGTACCTACTTTCTAAAGTTGCCCTGCTAATTGAAAGAGATGATAAAGATGTGTAAAATTTAGACTGTTTAGAAGAGTGCCCAGCACGTAGTTAAGTGCCCAGTATGTAATCCTCATGTGAAACACCAACGTGTTCTCATCTGCACATCACTTTTAGGGAAAAGTCATCCAAGATCCCCAGAATCTTTCTTATCTTCCTCTCCAGACGCCTTTCTTGTCCCCGCATTGTGCCCTGAGGCTGCGGCCGTGCTTACCCTTATTTTCATTTCTTTATCTTTGCATTTTATGTTTCTTCTTGCACGTTTTTCTGTCCCCTTCTGTTCTTGGCAAGCTCCTCTTCAAAGAGCACCCACTGGGGGCCCAAGGACAAGTTCCACTTGTCCTGCCCTGTCCTTTTTGAAAATGGAATCAATTCCCTAAATTCACAAATCTGGACATTTCTCATAAAATCCAGAATTTGAAATGATCTGAAAAACCAGAAGGCAGGCCGTGCTGGGTCCCATATTTCTGTGTGGTACTCAGAGACTGGCTCTCAGGAGGCCTCCTCCTGAGGGGGTGTGCTTGCTTCAGTTTGCCAGTCTCCACCACTCCCTGTTGTCTTGAACTGGTTGTTTTATCCATATTTATTCTTAGCCTGGTCCTTGTGAGTATTTGAGTTTGGGGTCCCTGCTCGAAGACACCCAGAAAAGATTTTTCTGACCACCCCTCAACTTCCCTGAAACAATGGATTCTAATTTTGTAAGCCTTTTGTTTTGGATGTGGCCAAGACCCGTCTCCTGATTTTGCATCTCTCACGCTTGCCCAGCGTTCGATGGCCTCCCCGACTCTTAGGGGTGCATGTTTTTAATCTTACCTTGTGCATTGTTCTCTCCTTCCTGCCTGGAGGTCCTAGAGAGGTGAACAGCCAGGGCAGACTGAGTTTCTATGGGATTGTGTCCCGGGCACCTCCTCAGGGGCTGCCTCCCTTTTCTGCCTCCTCTTCCAGCTATGAATTCCTGACCCTCCCCACCTCCTGCCCCACCATGGTCTTATGGAAAATGCCTGGTCCACGCAGGGCAGTAAGAACTCGAGGACTGAAGTGCATCCATGTTCTCATTGCACAGTAATTCACAACCCACGGTAACTCACAGTCCATCTTCTGCAGATGGACTCCTCTTCACTCACTCCCCGCGTCACCCATCCACTTCCTCACTCAGCAACCATTTGGGGATCACCTGCTCCGTGCTAAGTGCTGTCTTAGGTGCTGGGAGAAGAAGAAAAGCAAAGAACAGCAAAACAAGGTTTATCCTGTGAACCTGGGCAAGACACTTAGCTTGTTCAGACTCAGTTTTCCCACAGACTTAATGACTTGATTAGAGATCCTTCAGTCTGGGCTTTCTTCCTCCTGTGACTCTGTCCTCCACCGTCTAAAACTCCCTACGCCATCTGCAAGCGGCAATCTGCTAACAGCTTCTGAGTTCTAGAGAAATACTTCTATAACTGGGTCTGTAAACCACGAAAGTTCCCAGAGAGGGTCAAAGCCGAGGTGTAAAGGAGGCCAATGTGAGTGGAAGCACAGAGAAGGGCAGGGTCTGGGTGGCGGCTGGGAGGGCAGGAGGTGGAGGCTGGAGGGCAGACCCGAGGGGCCAGACCTACTTGCCAGGAGGGCACGCCAGATGCTCAGACCATCCTGCGAAATCTCACACCCTCCTTGCCCCCACCCTCCCTGGCTCCAGCGCAGGCTGGATTTCAATCTGCATAATTCACCCCATTTAGAGAGGATGGGAGGGGGTGAGAACAGGAGAGAGCAGAGGACTGAGGAGAGGTTTTCCAAAGAGAAGAGGAAATCAGAGGGAAGGAGGCTGGGCCAGGAGGAGAGCAGGCTGCAAACCATAGATAACATTCTGCCCAGCACGGCAGGGGTCAATTTGGTCCACTTGCCCAGTGACAAGAAGGAAAAAAAAGTGGGCTGTAACTTAAAGATCTTAAGACTCACAAGTAAGGGGTTGGTCTGGAGGTGGGAGGAGGGAGTGACAGGCAAGGGAGGAGACAGAGGCTCAGGAGGGGGCAAGGAAGTGTCTTAGCTGAGGCTGGGGCAGGGCAGGAGACAGTGGAGGAAGTCTGCGGAGTGCGGGCATCCTCCAGGGTCCTGAGGATCCAGAGGCAGCTCCTCCTGCTGCTGGGAAGGGCCCTGGACACCTTCAGCCCTTGTCGCCTGCCCTCGGGGGCTCCAGCCAGAAGCTCAGGGCACTTGCTGAGTTGGTGACAGCCACGGAGCTGGTACCCCCGGAACCCCCTACCCGTCCTCTCTCCGCACCCCAGCATGGAGGAAGGTGGCGATTTTGACAACTACTACGGGGTAGACAACCAGTCTGAGTGTGACTACATGGACTGGAAGTCCTCGGGGGACCTCATCCCTGCCATCTACATGCTGGTCTTCCTGCTGGGCACCACGGGCAACGGCCTGGTGCTCTGGACCGTGTTTCGGAGCAGCCGTGAGAAGAGGCGCTCGGCTGACATCTTCATCGCCAGCCTGGCGGTGGCCGACCTGACGTTCGTGGTGACCCTGCCGCTGTGGGCCACCTACACGTACCGGGAGTACGACTGGCCCTTCGGCACCTTCGCCTGCAAGCTTAGCAGCTATCTCATCTTTGTCAACATGTACGCCAGCGTCTTCTGCCTCACCGGCCTCAGCTTTGACCGCTACCTGGCCATCGTGCGGCCGGTGGCCAACGCGCGGCTGCGGCTGCGGGTCAGCGGCGCCGTGGCCACGGCGGTCCTGTGGGTGCTGGCCACGCTCCTGGCCATGCCGGTCATGGTGTTCCGCTCCACCGGCGCCGTGCCCCAGGCGGAGAACAGCACCAAGGTGCAGTGCTACATGGACTACTCCGTGGTGGCCACCTCGAGCTCCGAGTGGGCCTGGGAGGTGGGCCTGGGGGTCTCGTCCACCGCCGTGGGCTTCGTGGTGCCCTTCATCATCATGCTGACCTGCTATTTCTTCATCGCCCAGACCATCGCCGGCCACTTCCGCAAGGAGCGCATCGAGGGCCTGCGCAAGCGGCGCCGGCTGCTGGGCATCATCGTGGTGCTGGTGGTGACGTTCGCGCTGTGCTGGATGCCCTACCACCTGGTGAAGACGCTCTACATGCTGGGCAGCCTGCTGCACTGGCCCTGCGACCTCGACATCTTCCTCATGAACGTCTTCCCCTACTGCACCTGCATCAGCTACCTCAACAGCTGCCTCAACCCCTTCCTCTACGCCTTCTTCGACCCCCGCTTCCGCCAGGCCTGCGCCTCGGTGCTCTGCTGGCGCCAGAGCCGGTGCGGGGGCGCCTCCCCCGGCAGCAGCGGGGAGAAGTCGGCCAGCTACTCGTCCGGGCACAGCCAGGGGCCCGGTCCCAGCACGGGGAAGGGCGGGGAGCAGACTCAGGAGAAATCCATCCCCTACAGCCAAGAGACCCTCGTGGTCGACTAGGGCCGGGGCCCCAGGAGCCTGGTGCCCTCCGCCCCGCCCCAGCCTTTGCCCCAGGTCTCTGAAGGTCAGGTTGGCAAGGACACCTTCTCTCTTGCACTTGACTCCCTTCCCCGCTCCCTGCCTCCAGCCCCCACCTGTGTCTTGTCCTCCTTTTCCCTCTGTTATTGTGCAGAGGTTTGTGGCTTAGTGGAAAGAGAATGAGCCCTGAGGTCCCATGCTCGGCCGGCCACTCAGTTTCTGGGAGACTGTCCTTTGCACAAGTCTCTTAACCGCCCCGAGCCTCAGTTTCTCCATTTATAGAAGACGGAGAAACTAAAGTGATGTGTGCATCCTGGCTCAATAGAAGTTCGTTTCCCCCATCCCATTTGGGATCTCCAGCTCTTTTTCTCCCTGTTTCTTTTAGTTTTCCCGCCCCTCTTCCTCCCTCCGTTTCCCTCTCTCTCTGCAATTTTTACTCTGAATCTTCACTTTCTGTCTCCCACCCTCTCTCCCACAGCTCGCCCCCTCCCTCAATCCCTAAGTAACCCCTTTAACCACCTTGTTCAGAAGGGCTCCTAGGGGTTAAGAATCCTGAAGCTCGCAAAACTCGTTGCCTTCAAATCTCTTTACCCCTTTCCCTGGGAGTCCCGGGAGGGAGCTGGGAACGGGCCGGGGCAGGAGGTGGGCTGAGTCTCAGAAGGAGTTACTGCTCCAGTCTCTGCAGCTGGGCGCATCAGAACTTCCCTCCAGATCGGATAAGTTTGCTGCAACTTCAGGCACTGGGGGAAGAGCGACCCCAGGAGAGGACCTCCCTTCCTGCAGCCCCTGCATGATGCCCACGAGATACACTTTCTACAGATTTCCTTGGACCCTTTCATCCATTGTCTGTTTTCATGGTGGGGACTGGGGGGCAATGGGGTTGATGGGGCAGCAGGCTCCTTGGTTTCATGATATGAATGGGGAGTTGGGGAGGGAAATGGACAAAGAGGAGCATCAGCATTTAGTCTAAATGCTGCTTGAGTTCCCTCCCCAAATCCTCACCCCTCCAGCCTCCTCCAGAGCCCTGAGCTGCAGGTCCTTCCCTGTCTCTCTGCCCCATCCCAGCGTCTCCAGGATGTTTTTCTCTGGCACTGGTGCCAGCTGGTACTTTGGTGGGGGTGGGGACGCTTACTTTGTGTGTGTGTACATATCTGTCAGCATGGATGAGGGTAACGTAAGAGCAGGGTGCCTGTGTCACTTGTCACTTGGATGAACACTGCCTGCTCTCCACCGTATCTCTGCTCTTCACCCAACATCCTCAAGGGAAGAAGGGACAGTCTGAGACAATACAGAATCAAAATGAGCCCACCCCCGACCCCCAGTGGATTTGTGGGCTCTGACGGCTGGTCCGTGCTTGAAGAGAGAAGTCTGTGTTTGCACCCGGGGTTCCCTACAGGGAAATATCTCCCCAGAGCAGCTGGCACCCAAAGCCTGAGGCATTCCACCAGGGACTCAGGAAGTCCCTCTGCCGTCCCTATTTCCTCAATCCCTTTCCCACGCCTGCCAAACTTGCTTTGAATTTATGAGCGTTTCCCTCATCACCCTTCCTTTTTCCAGGGTCACTGGTTGTCTTCTTAAGGCAGGGGGTGGGGCGCACCTGCTTGCCATGGGGTAAAAAGCACTGGGTGGGTTTTATTCTCATCTCTCATCAGGATTGGATCCCTTGGCTTCTCCTGCTAGGTTGGGGGGCTGGGAACGGTGACTGAAGCAGCCACAGCAGGGCTGACAGCATGACGGCCACTCTGCCCGCCAGAAAGGCCTTGAGGATGGAATTGATGGCTGGGCCTTTGTGCACGGAGGGCGGGGTGTGTATATTCCGGGTTTTGTTCTTGGAGGGCTCTGGACGTGAAGGACAAGACACGATCTGTGGAGGCAGGAAGAGCCCAGCGTGATGTCAGTGGATGCTTGACCATGGCTGGGATGGGGCCAGCTCGGGGAGCAGGGGAGCGAGAGAAGGCCCCGGCCTTCTCTCCGCTTACCTTTCCCAGCTCCTCCCAGACTTCCACAGACTCACTTTATCTGCCCAGCGCTGTCCCCAAAGCATCCAGTCAAAGCTGGAGGAGGCTTCCAGAAGGGAAGAGGGTGCCCCTCTGAGGCCCCATCGATAGTCCTGGACAGATGGTGGAGGACGCCGCCTGCTGCCCCCCTCACCCCCTTCTTTGGAATATTTGTGCTATTTTCTGACCCTGTTAGTCCCTGTGGTTCATCAAATAAATCTTGTGTGTGTGTGTGTGTGTGTGTGTGTGTGTGTGTAACGATTGTGTCTGAAGCCTCTTCTCACACCAGCGTCTTGAGATGAGGAAAGGAACCCCAGTTTGCAAATGTTACAATGGGAGGTGGGGCGAGGGGGCTGAGGGGGAGAAGTGGGGAGAAGGGGGAAGTAAAAGGAGGCAAGTGGGAAACTGGAATGGAATCGAGGGAGCCAACGAGAAGATGGGGAAAATACACACCAGAGAAGGGGAAGGATGGGGAGGTGAGATGAGGGAAGACAAAGGAAATAAAGGGACAGGGAACAGCTAAGCTTTTGTGCTCTGAAGGGCTGTGGAACCAGTGGGCACAGATCTGGGGGGAACACCAACATTTCTTCCCATGGAGGTAGAGCTATCATTCATTCATTCATCCCTTTATTCATCTACCATCTGCACTGACTCATTCCTCCCTCCCTTCCTTCCTTCCTTCCTTCCTTCCTTCCTTCCTTCCTTCCTTCCTTCAACATCAAGTGAGCATCCATTCAGTTTAGACCAGAAGTTCAAATGCCTAGCTTCCACTCAGAGTCAATCTGTATGGTTTTGAAAATATCCATCACCAGGTGTCACCCCAGACCTGTGGAGTCAGAATTTCCTGGAATCACCCCAGATGTCCATAATCACTAAAACCCCATCAGATGACTTCTGGGGGAGGCCAGGTTTGTGGCTGTGTCCATCCACACAGATTCGACCCGCATTAAAGTGGGCACAAGACTAGAGCGTCAGAGCTGGAGGAAACCAGGCTCTGGGTGGTCCCTGATTTGGAGGAGGAAGGGACTCATGATCCTTGGGGGGAAATGTTCAGTCCAGGGGTGGTCATGGTCTTCCATTAAGACTAATAAAGTTTGCAGATGACGCAAAAGCAATCGTCTCAGTAGAGTAGATAGTAGCGTCTTACCCCTGCAGTAAGCATGTTCCACGCATTCTCCCGTGAATCCTTGCAGCTCTCTGAGAGGGGCATTTTCACCTCATTTTCTGATAAGGAAGCTGAGGCTCAGAGAGGTTCATCAGGTCCCTTGACCAAGTTTACACAACTGGTAAGTGGAAGAAGAGACAGCAAAAAAGGAGAGAGAGAGAGACAGTGAGAATTGAGAGCAATAGAGACAGAGACAGCAAAAGAGAAACAGAGACGGAGAAGGAGGGAGGAGAGAAAGAAGGGCAGAGAGGGTGAGGAGGGGGGTGGGAGGGGGAAACCGGGAGGCAGGGAGGGAGCTGGAGGCCTGGGTGTCTGTGCTTGTCTTCCCTCTTCTGAGACACACCAGGGAAAACCTGCAGGAATTTACAACTGTAACAACAAGACTTGAGCTTTGCTTTTCTTTTCTTTCTTTCTTTCTTTTTTTTTTTTTTTTAAAACATATGCTGTCACAGAATCTCACCAACTCTCCAGGGAAATTTAAGCTAAGTTATCCCCAATTCTAATTTATAGAGTTCTTCATGATTTTGTTTGTTCACACGTTTCTTCATTTGTTCACTCACTCATCTGCTTATTCAACTAGTCTTCATTTATTACCGATGTTCCGAGCTTGCTGGGCACAGGATCAAATGGGGAAGAGGACCCAGGGGGTTTCCAGTCTGCTGGTGGAGACAGTTGGATGAGCAGGGACAATCGGCGTGGTCAGGTCTAAGGCAGGGAGTGTACGAAATGTTCTGAGGGCCTGGTGGAGACAATGAGTGAGTCCAGGCAGGGCGTCAGGGGAGACTAGAGACAGGGTAGCTGCCAGGAGCCCGCTCCGAGGGGTGGAGGGTGAGCAGTGAGTGGGGAGAATTCTCAGTGCAGAGGGAAACACTGAGATAAGAGGTGGGAGAGAGCCCAGCCCCTCGGAGGGCCTGGAAAGAGCGCTCATCCTTGTTTGCACCCATCCCCACCGCAGCCCTGGGAAGGGAGCCAGCCAGAGGCACAGAGGAAAACATGCCCAGGTCGCAGAGTGTGAATGAGGAGCAGACTGGGGGCTGGGACTAAATCCAGGTCTCTAGACAGTTTGGGGAGCCAGAGTTTTGTTTTTGTTTGTTTTTTGTTTTTTATGATTTCCAGTTTCTCTCCTCCCTGGGCTTGAGCTGTCTTCTTGTAAGATGTCTGCCAGGGTCTCCTAAACAGGCGCTGGGAGTTCTGGGCCTTGTTGGAGAAAGACGCTGAGAAGGTGCTGATGGATCCCTTGGGAAGACCAGCCCCGGAAGCCCGGGTGACACTCAGAGAGACAGGATCCAGATGGGACATCCCCGCCGTCTCAGCCGGTTCCACTGCGTCCAAACTCCAGGGAGCCCAAAGCCTGCGAGGCCTGACCTTCTCAGTTTCTCTTCTCAGTGACTGCTCAAGTCACTTGTAAAGTGGCTTATAAAGCTGCTGCGAGCAATGCGTGGAAAGACCCAAAAGAAGCTTAAAATCAAGCTCACAAGAAAGGGGATTTGGAGACCCTTTGACTCTAGAAGTTTCAGTTCAGAGTTAGAGTTGTATCAAGCAATGTTCATTGATTTATTCATTTAACAAAATTTTATTCAATGCTTGTTGTGTGCCTGGAGCTGCCCTAGAAGCTGGGGATTCTCGCAGTCCTGGGCATAAAACTCTAATTTGAAAAGATACCTGCATCTTAATGCTCATAGCAGCACTAGTTTCAATAGCCAAGACACGGAAGCAACCTAAATGTTCATTGACAGATGACTGGATAAAGAGAATGTGGTATATATATATACATATATATATGTGGTATAATATATATATATATTACTCAGCCATAAAAAAGAATAGAATAGTTCCATTTGCAGCAACATGGATGGACCTGGAGATTGTCATACCAAGCAAGCCAGAAAGAGAAAGAAAAATACCATATAATATCATTTATATGTGGAATCTAAAAAAATGACACAAATGGAGTTATTTACAAAACAGAAGCATACAGACATAGGAAACAAACTTAGGGTTACCAGGGGAAAGAGGGGGGAGGGATAAATTAGCAGTTTGGAATTAGCAGATACAAACTACTATACATAGAAAAAGATAAACAACAAGGTCCTACTGTATAGCACATAAAACTACATTCAATGGTTTGTAATAACCTGTAATGAAAAAGAATCTGAAAAAGGAATATATATATATGTATAACTGAGTCACTATGCTGTACACCAGAAACTAACACAACATTGTAAGTCAACTATGCTTCAATTAAGAAACCCCCCCCCTGCAGATTATGAGGTGAACCAGACAAAATCCTTGTCTTCATGGAGTACATTGAAGAGTGTGCTAGTCTTATCTTCCCATTGAATAGATGGGTAAACCAAGGCTCATGGAGGGCAAATGATTTATACAAGTTCATACAGTGTGATGATGGCTGAGGAACTCAGGCTTCTCACTGCCAGACAAGAGCTCGTTCCATGGTTCCAGGCTTAGAAAAGAGAGAAGGTCTTCTATGGAGAATAGGGGAACAAGCAGAGAGGATCAGACATGGACCGCTAGCTGGACAGTGGGCTGGTGCAAATGGGGCTGAAGACGGTTATCCAATCATTTGTTAACTTCTTATTTGAGAAGAGTTTTAGATTCACAGAAAAGTTGCTGAGCTAGCACAGAGAATTCCTAAAAATTCCACATCCAGTTTCCTTTATTAATTACCATCTTGCATTAACGTGATAATTATACACAATTAATTGATACACTCCTCTTAACTAAGTCCCCATTTGATTCAGACTTCCTTACTTTTTACCTAATGTCCTTTTTGTTCTAGGACGCCATCCAGGATACCTCATGACATTTAATCACTGTGTCTCTTTAAGCTCCTCTTGGCTGCGACAGTTTCTCAGGCTTTGTTTGTGATGACCCTGACTGTTTTGAGGAATACTGCTTCGGTATTCTGTTCCACGTGCTTTTTAAACAAATCTATTTCTATTTCCATATACCGGGCACATGCTAGATGATAAGGATAGGGCAATAAATAATATACAAGTGATTCCTGATCCTTTGGAGTTTAAAAATGAATAATGAATTATGGTGTGACAATCTCCAGGTCCATCCATGTTGCTGCAAATGGCATTATTCTATTCATTTTTATGGCTGAGTAGTATTCCATTGTGTGTATGTGTATATATATATATATATATACACACATATATATACACACCACATCTTCTTTATCCAGTCATCTGTAAATCATTGTAAGGGAGGTACAGGATGCTGTGCAGGCAGAAACATCCATCTTCTGGTGTGAACCTCCAAGTGGTCACAGACAGGGCTCCTTAATGCACTGGCTAAAAGCCCAGGTCCACCTTCAGTGCCCCCAGGGTTTCAATGTCTGGCATTTTATCCCATCTGCAAGGTCATCCCAGGGCTCCTTTTCTTATTCAACTGGAAACCTGGGGACATGAGACAAAAGCATATTTGTGTTCAATAGGTATCTTACCCCACGTTACTTTGTTCTTTACTATTTAGTTGTGTAACACATCTCTTGCCTACTTGAGGCTGCTTCCTGCGTGGACAGAGGAGAATCAGAAATGGATTCCCCAAATCTCCTTGCACTACCTTACTTGGCCAGCACCCTACTTCCCCATTTGATGTCCCCTGAGCCTTGGGGACATGTTTCTAGAAGAGCCCCGATCTGGCTGCACTGTGACAGCTCTGTGTACTTCCCTGTCTCCTCTGCGTTCTGGGCAGCTCCCCTACTGTGGGGGCTGTGTTTACACGTCTCTGTATTCCCAGTGCCTGCAATGTGGCAGATGCTCAAAGGGTGTTTGCTTAAATGATTAAACAACTCGATAAAGAAAGTGCAGGAGGGAAGTGAGAAAAACAGATTTTTATTTAAAGCAAACAAATCAATTGCTTTTCTTAAGAGCCCAGAAAGATGCAGTAAACAGAGGAGACACACTGGGATTGAGCAGTACTAAGATTACTAATCACTGACTCAATTAAACCAACTAGCCCGGTCCTCTTAGAGCTGCCCCTTGGGAACCACGGAGCCAGAACCCAGGACTGGTTGGACCATATTCCGGGGAGGGGGGCAGTTCTAATATCCTTGTGAGTAGAAATTCCTCTACTTAAAGCTTTGCAGTGACCCATTTCAGGGTTTATGTTGGAGATTATGTCTTCAAGTCTTTTTGGCCAGATGATGGTGTACAGGGCTGGTTGGCTTCCGGGGGAAATTATCTGTGAGCCACCGGGAGCCGGCACTGAGTCAAATAGTTTCTGGGAATCTATGTCTGGACATCCACCGTTTGTGAGGGAAGGACTGTCCTGATGGTGGGGATGTACCGATTGAATAGAAAATAAAACCTTAGACTTCCTCTTCTATAAAAATACTCAGGGAAACTTCTCTTCCAGTCCCAGAGAAAATCTGGGCTGGGTTTAAGGGCATCCAAGAAGACTTGGCAATATTTTTCTGGGTCTGGAATATGTCCATGAGTCCAAGGGGTCTGTCTGTATGATGTGGGTGAAGTGGCCTCTGATGACAAGAGAGAGGCCCAGGCTTCACTCTCGCTGGGTCTCTGTGGCAGAGAAAGGACTTTGGCAGCAGGGACAAGTGTTATCCCAAGGAGCCAGGATTGAAGAGCATCAAGGACACCCTCGGCCTTAGGGAAAAGGACGCACCAATGGTGGTGGTTAGTGGGTTTCTAGGATGAGACCTGAGAGCCTGGAGGATCCTTGGGATCCAGTTGGCTGCAAGTCCTGCCTTGGGGTGCTGTCAGGTTGTCAGGGCCCCTGGAAAGTGGTGGCAATTCACTGTGCTAATCAGGGGCTAGTTGTATGTTTGGGAAAAGAAAGCAACACAGCAATTAGCAAAGATTTGACTAAAGATAGATGTTTCAGGCTGGAGAAGGAAGTGGTTTCCATTCTGCGTCGGGACCCCAGGCAGCCCAACATGCTGGTGTGAAAAACACAGCGCCACCGACCTGGAAAGCAGTGTTCCTACGTTTCCACTTCACTAGTGAAGAGAGTGAGGCTTTGGGAGGGTGAGCGACTTTCTTAACGTCATTCCTCAGTCATGGCTGAGTTGGTTGGTGTAACTCCCTTGACTTGCAGCCCTGCTTGTCACCAAGTTGTCTCCTTTCTATATTGCAAGTGGTTTGGGAAGGGATGATCGTCAGAGACAGGCACCCAAATATAGTGTCGACCTGTCCACCTGTGTCAGTGAGGACTTCTGTTTTCTTCAAAACCGTGACATTTGTGTTTCTGTTGTTCATTCTGTTAAGAGTTAGACAGCTCTTGTCTGAATCCTGCTAATTCTCCTCTTGTTTGTTTGCGTCATCAAGACCAGTGCATCTTCAGATTCAGTGTATCGAAAAATCACAGGCAGTGTGGGCATTGTTAAAATCCAGATTCTGATCCAGGAGGCGTACAGTGTGTTTTGAGTATCTTGTTCTAAAAGACGTCTGGCAATGGTGGATGAGGTGGGTCCAAGGAGCACACACAGAAGAGCAAAGATCTGGGGCACAGCACTCACCAGCGGGCTGTTTTCTCATCTGTAAAATGGAATAATACAGTAGCTACCCATTGGACTGTTTTGAAGTTTCCATGAAGTAATGTGTGCAACGGTGTTGCACAGCGTCTAGCGTGTGAGAGGTAATCAGTCGTGTTTTCATCCATTAGGGCTGGCATAACAAAAATAGCATAAACCAGGTGGCTTATAAACAACAAACATTTATTTCTCACAGTTCTGGAGGCTGGTAAGTCCAAAATCATGGCCATGGTAGACTCAGTGTCTGTTAAGGACCCACCACTTCCTCATTGATACCTGTCTTCTCACTGTAACCTTATATGATAGAAGGGCAAGTAAGCTCTCTGGGGTCTCCATGAGGGTCCCACCCTCATGCTCTGATCTCTCCAAAGTCCCCATCTCCAAACACCATCACATTGGGGATTAGATTCCAACATATGAATTTGCTGGGGGGTACACATGCAGTCCATGGCAAATGGGTTTTAATTTTCTCCCATTCTGCATTTTCACCTCTTCTGTTACAAAAAGAGAGACTTGATGAACTTTCCACTGCAGAGGGCTTGGAAGATCTTTGCACTTAGAAAGAGAACATAAGGAAGAAAGGAGTGCTTAACTCCAGGACTGTGGCTGTTGGTAATTCTTCTCCTTGTGTTTAAAATATTCTTATCTTGGTGGTTACAACAAAATAAAACTGGACAATTTTGACAGAAGTTTGCATATAAAATTAATCTGGTCAGAGGTTGGCTGGGAAAGAAAGATTAAAAAAATACTGCATATATATTTTTTTTAAATGTAAAATTCATAATATCAATAATCTTTCAAGTTGGTGTGAGTCTCAGCTTCTCTGTCTGGGAGAATAGGCAGCTTGCTATAATTCCACACTGATGGTCCAGAGACACAGATTCTGTTTCCAGCACTGCCTCCAACTAAGTGTGTCCCCTGGAAAGTCACCCCACCAGCCTGAAGATCAATTTCCCCAGCTGTAACATCAGGGCAGCCAACCCTTCCCACCGTCATGGATGACATTTTTGTGCTTGCGTATGGCCCTAGATCCCAGAGTCGCCCTCAGTGCAGCACTCTGGGCAGTTGTATCAGTAAATGCAATTCTGAGCTACCATCTCTAGGAACAGACGTTCTAGGATTCTAAGAACTGCTAATGGTGGAATCCCAGGCATTAGGGTTGAAGATGGGACTTGAAGGTGGGACTAGGATTTTGGCAACTTGAATGTGGAATGGGGATGGTAGGAAGTTATCCAGATGGAGGGGACAGTGTGAGCAAAGGCAAGAGGTCAGGGAAAAACATGACAAGTTTGAAGAATAGGTATAAATGATCACCATAATATATGTAGTTACCAAGTGTCACCATGCAAAGTTATTACTGCATAATTGACTGTATGCCCTTGACTGCACATCACATCCCCATGACTGACTTATTTTATTTTTTGAATTTCTCAGATGTCTCTTTATTTAATTTAATTAATTCATTTTTATTGAAGTATAGTCAATTTACAATATTGTGTTAGTTTCTGATGTACAGCATAATGGTTTAATTATACATATGTATATATTCCTTTTCATTATAACCTATTACAAGGTATTGAATACAGTTCCCTGTACTATACAGTAGGGCCTTGTTGTTTATCTATTTTATATATAATAGTATTTGCAAATCCTGAACTCCTAATGTATCCTGTCCCCCCTCCCCCTAGTAACCATTGGTTTGTTTTCTATGTCTGTGAATCTGTTTCTGTTTTGTAACTAAGTTTATTTGTGCCTTTTTTTTTTTTTTTGATTCCACAAGTAAGTGGTATCATGTGATATTTGTCTTTCTTTGTCTGACTTACTTCACTTAGTATGATAATCTCTAGGCCCACTCATGTTGCTGCAAATGGTATCATTTCATTCTTTTTTTATGTCTGGGCAGGATTCCATTGTGTGTGTATATATATATACACCACATCTTCTTTATCTAGTCATCTGTTGATGGGCATTAGGTTGCTTCCATGTCTTGGCTATTGTAAATAGTCCTGAGATGTTAATAAGACATCCAAGTGAAGATGTCAAGAAGGCAGTTTGATATGCAAATCTGGGTTCTGAAGAGCAGTCCGGACTGGCAATAAAAATCTGAGCCTGCTAAGTATGGAACTGTGAAGAATGCTACTGAGAGATCAAGTAAGAGACCAGAAAATCGTCCACTGGTTTTGGTGACATGGAGGCCATTGATGACATGGACCCATCACAATGGATTGTGCTGGTAGAAGACAGAGAGTCGCAGGGTGGATGGAAGGTGGTATACTGGAGAATGCTTATAGAAACAACACTTTCCAAAAGTTTTGTTGGGAAAGCGAGCAGAGAAATGGGCAAGAGCTAGAGAAGGATGCAGGATGGAAAGAAAGCCTTTCAAGAATCAGAGATTCAGGAGCCCATCTGTGTGCTAGCAATGACGGGAGGAAGGTGAAGACTGCCTGTGAGGCTGAGAGTAAGAGTGAGCCTTACAGAGGGTGATGCTTCCCCAGAGAGGGGGTGATTGGAGGAGAAGTGCCTTCGAGAAGGTCAGAAAGGATTCCAGCCGGAACACACGCGGAAGGATCGGCCTGATAAGAAGGGAGAATGTTCTTTTGGCACCTTAGGGAGGAAGTAGGGGGGATGAGCTAAGACGCAGGCAAGCTGCTCAACTTCAGTGGTGGGATGAGGAGGGGAGTCTTGGTTTTGTGGCTTCTAATTTCTAAGTGAATTATAAGACGAGGGCAGCAGCTGGGCAGAGGGAGGCGTATATCAAGTTTTGAAGGCATCAAGTATTATCCTGAACAATGAAAAAACAAAAATTCCAGGGAAGCATTCAGTGCTGATTCTCCACTTTGAGATTTGTGTCCGTGAATTGATAGTGAAATCACTTAGCAGGCTGTGTGATGTTCTCCATCAGTGCTGAGCTGCTGCGATCATAGGTACAGAGAAGGGGCTCAGCTGGAGTTTGGCAAGGTGACCTTGATGGAGGAGAGAGATGCCAGGGTATCAGGGTTGTTTGCAGGAGAGTCTTATAAAGAAGAACTGGGGAGTTTAATTTATGGAAGGATGGAAACCAAGGCTGGAGGTGGCTCTGGCTGGTGGACGTGTGGGGGGATCAACGGATTAGTGGTCAGGATAAGAGATGAGGAACGTGGGAGTTGGGGGTATGGGAGCAAGTGAGCTGGGAAGGATGGGAAGTGCAGGTCAAAGAGCAGGATTTCAAAACAGGGGTTTCTGGTAATGACGTGGCCTGTGGTGTGACTGCTGAGTGGGTGGCTGAGGGGAGAGCAGGCAAAGACGGTTGGGGTACAGGACATCAAGGAATGGCGAGGCTAAGCCGCCGGATGAGTTACACATGTTGATATTGAGGTTTTGAGGATTATTGTAGGAAGAGGGCTGTGACTCTTACTGTAACCAGGAGCTAAAGTCTGCAGTGAAGGAGGGGTGATGACTAAGAAGAGGGTAGAATGACCCCAGTGCGGAGGGCACTGGTAGGAAGTAACTGGAAGTAGGGCCATGGCAGCCCAGGAGATGCTTTAGTGCAAAGCAGGGAAAAATGTCCCTCCTCTGGGGGAAGCAGCCCCGCCCCAGGGGGCACAGCTTAGGGTGTGCAGTCTGGGCTTTCCTCACCCCTCAGGTGGGCATCCTTGGCAGGACACACGTTTCTTGCAGGACCTGTACAGCCCTGCCCCGTAGCCCTGGTTCAATGGCCTAGGCAGCCAAAGAACCAGCTTTTTGCAGGAGACATGTTCTGAAAGGGGCAGTGTGGGGCAAGGATCAACCCTCTGATTTTACTGACAGGGAAACTGAGGCCCGTGTAAGGGAAATATCTCAATAATGCGAGTGATATTTGAGCAAATGCTCCAGAATTGCAAATTCAAAAACATGTTGTCCCTCAAAGTTGCTTCCGTGGGAGGCGGCAGCCTTCTCTCTAGTGTGCTGCCATTGCTCCAGCCATTTCTGGAAACTCCTTCGGAGAAAGGCTCTTCAGAGCCAGCTTCTGAGTCAGCAAGTCAGCCCACTGCACTGCAGAATCTTATTTAATACACGGGGTGGGGCCCGTCCTTTTCCTTCTCTGCCGTTGGGTCTTTCTGCATTTTATCTCAACATGTATTTCTTTTGCACTCAGCATGTTCCGGGCCCACGAGCTCCCCATTGAGGTGAGGGACTCAGCTGAAGTTCAGTCTGAACAGGTTTTGTTTGTTAGGGCTGGTGTGTGTGAGGTTTGCATCCTTCTGGCATCTTCGATGCAAACAACAGAACTCCCCTCACCTATTTTTGTAGAAAACGAATTTAATAAAGAATGTTAGGTAGCTCAGAGGATCTCTGGGAACCAGGCTTCGGGAAGGAGCCATCCTCGGACTACCCGGTTCTAGGAGGGACCCCACTGCTTGTACCGTGAGGTTCTGCCTGGTCCTGGCACTCCCACCATGGCTCATTCTGATTCGGGATGATTTTCTGTCACTCCCCCACTTCAGCTGGAAATCAGATTCTACCCAGCTCCTGGGTCCTCAGCCTGTCGTCTTCCTGAGCTAATTCTCCCAAGTGCACGACTGGCGGAGCCCGGGTCCTGTGCTGACACTGGCTGCAGAGGGGGCCCAGGGAAAGGGGATTCCAGCTTCTGACTTGGGAGGTGCTGTTCAGATGGTGGGAAGGTCACCAAACATAAGGACTTTTTCCTATAAACTGGTGAACGCCGTGGATGGGGCCACGGTTGCCTCCTAGGCTACAGGCTTCTTGGGCCCTTCTGCCTAGAATTTGGGAAAGCCGCCCTGAGGTGTACCGTGGTGACAGGACCACTGTCCTTCCCGATCCGATGGCCTGTCTTCACAGAGTGTGATCACCAGCTTGGAGATCGCCGCACACCTGAACTTTTCGTACTCAAAATTTCGAGTTCCCTTTAAAGCGAATGTAGTTAATGGAGGAACGGGAAGTTGTTTTTTCCAGCCCCTGCACGTGAGTAGTTGTTAAGGTCAAATCCTCCTGCCAGCAAACCTGTGCCAGTGGAGAAAGCTGGGCCATCCCATCTGGAACTGCTTCTCCTCAGTGATCGGGGGTCCCTTCGCTCTTGTGTCTGTAATAAACAGAAAGATAACGCAGCAGCTCCCCGTGCTTGTGGAGAAGTATTCCTAGGACAGGCATTTATTTTATTTATTTTTTAAAATTTTATTGTTATGTTATAGTCAGTTTACAATCTTGTGTCAATATCAAGTGCACAGCACAATTTTTCAGTCATACATGAATATGCATATGTTCATTTGCATATTCTTTTTCACCACGAGCTACTACAAGATCTTGTATATATTTCCCTGTGCTTTACAGTATTAACTTGCTTATCTATTCTATATATACCGGTCAGTATCCACAAATCTCAAACTCGCAGTCTGTAGGACGGGCATTGATTGAGGGCTTACTAGGTGCCGGGTACTGGGGCTTACGCCTGGGCTGAGGGCCCTGGGAGACAAGTAAGACACGGATTGTTTACGGGAAATGCATGCTCGTGTCGGAGACAGACAGCCTACACTTAACTGTGTGTCAGTGGGGTACTGGGAGTAGAGGAAAAGGACCTTGGGGTCTTCCAAACCTGGGCTCATGTCCTGGGTTTTGGGAAATTTTTTTTTTTTTTCATCTGCAAAGTGGAGATAAGACGACTTAGCTCATACGGTTGTTTGGAAGTGTGACCAGGAAAATGCAGGGGGAGTAGCTCAGCCTGGCCCACAGTGGGCACAGCCAGCGTAGTTTCTTCCAACACTCCCACACACTCTTTCTCTCCTTTCAGAGAAGGACCCCAGAGAAGGTGTTGGTTAATTCTGCCCAGTGGATTCAGGCTGAGCTCCTAATGATGACAGGGGGTCCTGAAGATGGAGGGCAAGGAAAAGGCTTCAGGAAACAGATGCTCAGAGGCCTGGAATACTGCCTTTGGGGACTGGTGGACTGAACGTCTGGTTGGAGATGTGGGAGTGGGGAGAGGGGCCTGGCTGGAGGCGAGGCTGGAGGGGGAGTGAAGGGCTCTGTGGTCATGCAGCGGTCTGAACATTCTCCTGGAAGTGTGGGTGGTCAATGAAGGGCTTTAAGGCAGAGGATTGTTCCCCAAAGACCAGAGCAGCTGCTCTTTGGCTGGTGAAAACATTTCTCTTTTATTTAGAATTGCCCTGGGCTTTGGAGTTCTCCACGTCTCTGCTCTGAGAGATAAGGATGGAAGAGGCGCGCTGTTTCCTGGCCTGTGTTCAGCCTGGGGATCTGTATGGCTGGTGGTCTTGGGGAGCTTCTTAACGCCATTACTATTTCATACAAGAATATGTGGAATAACACCATTTGTTGAACATCTACCACCCTCAGTACAGTGTTAGGTATTTGACCTAAATAATCCCAGATCCCTTTAGTAACCCTGTAAAGCCAGATACTATCATCTCTATTTTGCAGAAGAGAAAACTGAGGCTGAGAAATGTGAGGCAATTTGCTCAAGGTCATGTGACCAGCAGCCGGCCCTGCAGGAGTCAAAGCCGGGTTCGCCTCACTGTAAAATCTCTGCTGGTTTCGCCCTGCCCGGCGCCTGAGCCCCATTGCGTGGTTTCTAATTGACATGAAAACTTGTGACATGCAATGCTGTCTGTATATATTTCTCTCTCTCTGTATTTGTAACCACACTCTACCATCTCTACCTACTTATTTATCTAATGGAGTGGAAGACATTTACCGGTATCTCAACGTCTCTTGCCTTCTGTTCCCCAAATCTCTGGGAATTCTGGTGCATTGCCCTTTCTGGCTGGGGAAGCAAAAATGTGGTTAGCTGTGGTCGTCAAAGATGTCCTGGAGTGAGGTGTCCTGCCTGCCACCTCAGTCATGGACAGACCCAGAACTGGTCCCAAGGGAAGGGAGTTTCGAGAGCAACCTGCCGTGTGTGATCGATTCCTCAGACGTCGGTGTCTCCCTGTGGATTCCTTCAGTCTCTCGGCGATGCCAGAAACCCTTTGCCTCTCAGTCTGCTGTGGTGTGGTGCCCCGCATACAGTTCATCCAGAACTGAGTCTGAGTACCAGCTCTGTCCTCACCGACGACTGGGGCCTTGAGCGAGCTATAGATTGCCCCTGAGCTTCAGCTGGCCGGTTGGCCAGTTGTCCATCAAGTAGGGCTGGTTATTGTACCTACTTACAGGCTGCTGTGAGAATAAAACAAGACGTCTGTAAAATTCTGGGCACACAGGTGTCTCTTTTTTAAGCTTTACTTTCCTGGGGTGGAAATGTATTAAGCCACATTCAATGGTCATTTTGAATAATTACCCTCAGTCTCACCTTTGAAAAGATGGATGGGGTTAGACTGTAAGGCTACTTGGCCACGGCAGAGAAGACTTGGCTGGGTTAGGGAGGTGGAAGGAGGGAAGAAAGAAGAGGGAGATGATCAGAAGGGATGTTCAGTGACTCGGTAACATACTCAGGATGCAGGCCAGTCCTGCCCGTGAAAGCAGTAGCAGACGGCCTGGGTGGGCCCCTTTGATGCTTAACTGTATCCGTAAAAGGTTGGAGAAAATCTTCAGAAAGCGGTAAATACGTTCAGGGCTCCAAACACAGCCTTTCCTTAAAGGGCAAAATGCTCTCATGTTGGGGAGGTGACTTTATTTGGGTTTCCCTGGGGTGGATAGCAGCTCACAGAAGTCTCCTGGCAGGAAGCAGCCCTGCAGCTCCTGGCCAGGCTGGTGGAGACCTCTGACCCTCTCTCTGGTCCTCAGGAACTTCTGCTTCCCCGGGAGGAGGAAGGAGGCTGGGAGGTGGAGGGGGGGCAAAGGGAGGAGCAATGGGAAAAATAGAGCTTTCCGGGGGGAAAAAAAATTGGCTGTCAGAGAATCAAGGTGAGTGGGAGGACCCCAATGGCGCTGGTAGCCTTAAGAAGAGGCTGCTTCGTGCTTTGTGCTGTTGCTTTATTGCTTGTTTGTGACCTTTAGTTCTTCTTCTTTATTTTTTGGTTTATTTTTAGGGGAAGGTAATTAGGTTTCTTTGTTTGTTTATTTATTTGTTTTAATGGCAGTGCTGGGGAATTGAACCCAGGACCTCGTGCATGCTAAGCAAGCGCTCTGCCACAGAGCTACACCCTCCCCCCGTGAACTTCAGTTCTTGAGTACCTCTTGAAGTCATTGATCGAGAAAGGATCCTAGGGTCACATCTCTCCACGTTGCTTTACGTAACAAACGCCTACTTTAAAGGGGAAACAGGGTCCCAGGGCCAACTGGACTCTTTGCGCCACCCGTCACCCCATCTCCTGTGCTATTTGTGATCTAATTATCCTAGAATTGGATGCATTGATAATGATCATGATCATGATCATGATAATAACAGCAGCAGCAGCCGCAGCAGCTGAAGTTCGCTGAGCACTTCCTAAGCTAGACGCTTCCTGGGCCAGAGCAGTTCATGGGCTTTACTTCGCTGAACCCTGGGAGGTGCCGGTGCTGTTGTGATCAGCCCCATCCTCCAGATGAGAAGACTGAGCTCAGAAGGACGACATAAACTGCCAAGCATGAGACAACAGTCAGCAAGGCAGAGTCAGGATGTAACCCAGAGTGGAAGGGACCCGGGGAGGAGGCTTTCTCCACTGCAAGGTGCTACTGCTGCCGTGGAAACCCTTGGCAGGCACTGCGTTTTCCTCATCCTCTTGTCTTGTGCAAGGCTTGGTACCTAGAGGTCCAATTGCTCAGTAAATGATTTTCATGTCAGTGATGATGATTTTTCCCCCCTCATTTTATATCTCTGCTGGAGTCTTGATGCAGAGACTATATGTTAGACACTTAAAATGGATGAGTTCAAAATTAAGCGTCGTCAGTAATGAGGGGCCGGTGGAGAGAGACGAAGCTTTAATGTGCGTATGTAAGATCTGCTGCCTCCTTGAGATACAAAAGATGGCAAGAGAGATCATAGTTAATGTCATGTCACATTTATCCAGCACGCTGAAGAGAAGTAATGTGCACTGAACACACTTGGGCCAGGCTTTTTATTACCAGTTTTCTCACCATCATTGTAACTATCTTGGGGGAGGGTGCTGTATTATTATGACCATTTTACAGATTAAGCTTAGAGTTAAGCTGACTTTCCCAGAACAACAGTGTAAATGGAAGAGTCAGGTTAGGCACCTGGAAGACTTAGAACCCTCCTCTAGGCGCGATATTGCTGAAGTTTCCCTCGAGGTGTTGGACACATAATTTAGATGGAGAGACGACTAGATCTGTATTCCACTCCTCAGGCTGGACTGCGACCTAGGCAGAGGGAAAGGTGGGCTGTCTCGTGTGTTTTTCCTCCGAAGGGCAGAGAACTAACGTCAGCTAGAGGTGAGGAGTGAGCTCGCTGAGGACGGTGGGCGGCCCCAGTGTAAAGCGTTGACCCACCACCAACCCCGCTGTGCTCAGAACTGTTTGGACTCCCAGGCAGAATGTGTTGAGTGAGAGCTAACCCTTAGATTGCCTCATTTACCAAAAACTCAATCTGAAACCAGCAAACTACCTACTGAATTCGGGACTGCCTTGTAGTGGCTGCTGAGAACAATCTGGGACGTTGCAATGTGTTCTGTAGGTGGGGCTGGCGGGCTCTCATTTACCTGGCTGCTTTCGGACATGCTGCTACTACCTGGGGACCCCTCCCCAACCTGAGTGCCCTCCCAGGGGTCTGGATGTCCAAGTGGGGACCCAGCAAAGTGGGAAATGAAGCGTTTCTCTCCTGTTCTCTCTTATCACCTGCCCACGGTCCTTTGTCTTTTTGAGCAGGATTGATGGCTTCTGCGGGGGTCCCGTGGGAAAGCCTGCTGGGATGTTGGCCTTCCAGCCTGCAGCATCTGTAACTCTCCTGTCACCAGGCCTTTAAAAAGGCTGCAAGTTTCTAATCTATGAATCCTGAGTCCAGGGGGCTTGCGGGACAAGGTGCTGGGGGCTGGGGCATCCAGAGGGCGTGGCAGCTCTGGGAGGTCACCAGAGGGTTTCTACATGCTGAGAAGGGACAATTCTAAGTGCAGGGTCAGCTTACAGGGAGGTTTGTTTTCTTAGTGGACGGAGCCCACCTCTTCTGGAAGGTGGGGCTGGTGAGTGCGTGCCTGTGTAAGTAGTTAAGTGTTTTGTGTGCGTGTCTGTGTGCGTGTGCATGTGTGCGTGTGTGTGTGTATATGTGTGTGTGTTCCTTTAGGGCTGCCAGGCTGGGGTTGGACTGAACCCAGCAAAGCCCCTTTGAAGTTGAAATCAGAAAGTGCACTTCCTCCTTCCTCTCAAACCAGAGCGACTGCATGGCCGCAGGCGGGGAAGGCGTTTGTGAGCTGTTTTCTCACTTTCACACTGTCTCCTCCATCCCAAATGGTGGCACAAAACAGTATTTTTCTGAGGGACCCCTGGCTGCTTGGGCTCTCTGGTTTCCATGGAAACCATAAAGCCCACTTGACGAGGGGGGTTGGAGGGAGGAGAGGTGGGGGAGGGGAGAGCCTGGCCGCTCTTGGGGTGGGAGGCTTCCTCTCTGGACAAAGGGGAGGGATGAAGACCGGGGGAGGGAACACGGGGGTGCCACTCTGGACCATTTATTGTCTTTAACTTAAGGCTTTCCATATTGATAACGGGATAACAGAGCCTCAGGGCCTGGGGGAGGAAGCTGAAAGGGCCTGTGGCTGTGTCCTGGGGCCTGAGCAGATTCAGAGACTGGGACAGGGACTGGACTAGGTGCCCTCTCCCACCCCTTTGCCTGTGAGATAAACCCTGAATTCCCTGGACTGCCATTCAAAGCTCTTCTACTATCTAACTCCACCAGAGCAGTTTATTTACCTTGACTTCCTCTCCAACAGTCCCACAGAGCAAGTGTTGGCCTTGCTGCTGTAAATTCCTCCAGGGCAGCAACCTTGTCCTATTTACTTCTGCATCTCCAGTACTTGGCCCCGGAGCTGAGCTGAGCGAATTGATAAAATGTGTGATAAAGTGTTCGTGCTTTTGCTCGCTGCCTGGAGCCTTGGCTCTGACAGCACTCTTTGCCTGGAAAGCCTTCATTTTTCCCTTTCTCCATATGAGCCTTCCATGCTCAGCTCAAGTCCTGCCTTCTCTATGAAGTGTCCACAGCCCACGTTCATTACCAAGGTCTTCAAACACGTGTACAGCTCCTTGGCTTGCAAATGCATATTAATAGCTGGTTTCTCTGGACGCCCGTGTCTGTGTTTAATCACAGCCTGTTTGTTTTAAAAACACAGCTCTTTCCCTCCTGCTGGAAAGGCATGGAATTTGGATAAGAATAATACAAATCAATATTTCAGTTCTTGTCATGAGTGCCTTGTGTGCAAAGTATCATTTGAAGTAAAAAACCAATCTGAGTTTGAGGTTTGGCTTGGCATTTGCGAACCTGAGCAAGACTTTTCAACTCTCTGAACCTCAGTTTCCTCATCTGAAAAATGGGCATTATAATAACCATTCCCGTGTTCTTCCCCTCTCCCCCCCTTTCCTCCTCATAGAGTTGTTTTGAAGACCTTAAGAACTAGTAGTCAAGACAGTGCTTGGAAGATGTGCTACGGTCACTGATCAGAGTCCTCTGACTGCAGGGAGCACGTCTTACTGATAATGTGGCTGTCTCTGCAGTACGTCCTGGGGAAACACAGCAAATGTTTGTCAAGCTGAGCTAAAAATCTGAAGAGAAAATAGCACTGGGAGGGTTGGCTGAGTCCTGGTGGGAAATCCCACAGTGCGCGGCCCTCTGGGACTTGGATATTGTCAGGGTATTCGGGGAATTTTCTTAGGGTAACAAATCTGCAGGGGTCAAGGTCGGAGCCTAGGGCACTGCAATTATTAAAAGGAAATTTAGGGAAGGGAAGGGAAGATTAAGAAATCCTAAGGAATAGGGGTTCAGGAAGCTCTACTAAGGGTACTTGGGTACCTGCTGTCTGCTGGTCACTTTTGTTTACGAGTCATCGCCTGGCTTTGTTTCTTCAATCATCTCAGGGAAGTGGATGTTAATATCCCCATTTTAAGGGTGACCGGACTCGCCCGGACCCTGCACTTCCTCCACAGCTCCATATTCCCTCCCTGACCCTGGACTGAGGTCTTGAGGTCCCACTGCCCTAATGGAGCCTGAGTAAGATGACCCCTTGCCAGACTCGCTGAATGTTCCCTGGGGAGAGAAAACCAATAGGTGTGGTGACTGTAAGAAAACATTTGGTTGGAAATCACAGCTTGTCATCCAAGAATGAGCTCACACCAGGGCAGAAGAAACCCAGCAGAGCTTCCTGTGTGGTTGCCCTGTGGTCTGCGTTGCCTGCCTGTCTGTGTGTCCACTTACCTCGCAAACATCCGTCACCGCAGGGCATGGGATGGGGTGACCCCGAGGGGCAGGGAGTGTGGAGGGGGGATGGGAAAATCACCTGGTGAACACCAACAGCTGGCCTCCCTTGGCCCCCTCCCCGCCGGGCCTCAAGCCTCCCAGGGACAGGGGCGAGTCTGATTAAGAACCGGCTGTCAGGACGTGCCCACCAGCTGCCGGGTGACCTCAGAGGCTGTTTAATGTCCAGCCACACAATGTCAGCCACAGCCTTTGCCCTGTCCACACCGTTGGAGGATGAAGCTTATAGCAAAGAGGAAAACATCTCTAAAATAGAAGCTAGCCTCCTCAGCCCGCCCCCCCACCACCCCCGGCTTTTCCTGCAACTTCAAGGCTCTCCTTGGAAGCCTGGAGATGGCTGTTTTCCTTCTCCAGTGGAGCCAAGAAAGGGGCCAGGTGGGAAATCGACCAAGTGGAACAGACCCCTGGGACCAGTGATTGTCTTGGATCCCATGAAAACATTTTGATTTCCAAGGAAATGTCTCAGAGAGGACCCCCGCTCCTTTTAGGGAGTGGGGAGGACCATTCTTGTTCTCATTCCTCAGCCCCTGCCTGTCCGCCAGCGGGGCAGCGTGCACTCCCAGGTCTGGGGCTGCACGTGCAAGAAGGCAGCCACGAGGCACACGTGGCTATTCGAATTTAAACTGATATGATTTAAAATTAAACACAATTAATATTTCTGTTCTTCAGCCACACTAGCCATATTTCAGGTTCTTACTGGGCATGCGTGGCTAGGACCTGTCAGATTGGACAGTGCAGAAAGAAGACATTTCTGACATTGCCGAACGTTCTTTTGGGCAACACTGGCTTCGAGCCAGGATTCTCCACTCTGGCTGCTCCTTGCAATTACCTGGGAGCTTTTGAAAAGTCCCGATGCCTGGCTGGGGCTTACCCGCAAGACTCAAAGTCTGTCAGTCTAGAATGGGGTTTGGCATCGAGATTTTTTCAAAATCTGAGCTGCAGTACTCCACGTCCTGGGGAAACACAGCAAATGTTTGTCAAGCTGAGCTAAAAATCTGAACAGAAAATAGCGCTGGGAGGGTTGGCTGAGTCCTGGTGGGAAATCCCACAGTGCGCGGCCCTCTGGGACTTGGATATTGTCAGGGTCTGGGGATACTGTCTGATCGGAATGACCTGATCAGAATTGCGGTTTGAATCTTGACCTGTCCCCTCCCATCAATGAACAAACCTTCCCAGAGACGGGCTCTGCTCTCAGGCTGGGAGGAGATCCAAGGAATTTTTCAAAAGTTCTCCAAGTGATTCTAATGTGCAGTCAGTGCTGGTCCACCGACTCCCAAACACACCTAGTGATAAGAATCATGTGGAGGTTTAGGAAAAAAAATACAGAGCCCTAGGAAGCTTCCTTCTGGATTCTGATTCAGCAGGGCTGGGCAGTGTGTCAAGTCATCCTGTGGTCAAACAGGTTTGGAAAAAATTGATGTAGACTAGCAATAGGAAGATGATCACTCGGCAGGCACCTGCTAGGTCAGGCGTCGTGTTGGGGCCTCGGCCACAGTGCCCTGAGGCCACGGCAGCCCAGCAAGGTGAGCTTCCTCTCTGCCCATGTCACAGGTGAGGAAAATGGAATGTCAGGAAGAGCCACCCAGCCAGTAAATGGTGGCACTGGCTTTCAGACCCTGTCTGAGTCTTACAGCAAGTGGGCTCTGGAATCATTTTGGGGTTTAAATGATTGCTGCTGAGTGACCTTGGACAAATCCCTAAACCTCGCAAAGTCAATTTCTTTCTTTGTGAACTGAGAATCATAGCGGTACTGCCTGCTGGGCACAAGCTGGTGACGAGATGAGATCATGTGGGTAAAGGACTCCGGGTGGGACTGCAGCCATCAGACTAGTGTCCCATAGATGAAGCTCTGGTGGCAAAGAGGATGGCACTCCACATGGTCTATTCTTTTCATTACATCTTTATTCCAAGAGGATCTTTTTCTTTCTTTTCTTCTTCCTCTTCCTCTTCCTCTTCCTCTTCTTCTTCTTCTTCTTCTTCTTCTTCTTCTTCTTCTTCTTCTTCTTCTTCTTCTTCTTCTTCTTCTTCTTCTTCTTCTTCTTCTTCTTCTTCTTCTTCTTCTTCTTCTTCTTCTTCTTCTTCTTCTTCTTCTTCTTCTTCTTCTTCTTCTTCTTCTTCTTCTTTTTTTGATGGGGAGGGGGAGGAAGTAATTAGGTTTATTTATTTAAAAGTTTTATTTTAATTTTTTAGATGGAGGTCCTGGGGATTGAACCCAGGACCGCGTACATGCTAAGCACGTGTTCTACCACTGAGCTCTACCCTTCCCCCTCCAAGAGGATCCTTTGTGCTTCTCTCACTATCTCCCTGTCTGTCTGTCTGCCTCTGCCTGTCTGTCTGTTTGTTCTATGGCAGGGAGGTGATGGATCTGTTCCTTCATGCTGTATGGCTCTAGCCATTGGGTGTGGGGACTCAGGAGGGCCCCATGCTTTGGCCAGATGGACCCAGGCTGCCCCCTCGCCGTCAGTCTGCTGTGCTGCAGGACGGCCAACGCAGCTTCAGCAGAATGATCAAGACAGTAATCGAAACCAGAACAATCATTGGTAATAAGGTAGCAGCTGCCGTTTACTGAGAGCAGGAACTCCAGGCACCGTGCTCAGTCCTTAGATGTCAGCGTGTCTCATCCTTTCCCCCAAATGCTGAGGCAGACATTACTGTTCTCTTTTTTTCATACCAAGAAACAGGGGCTTAGAGTCGTTAAAACATCCCTCTGTGGTCACACAACTAGTAACTAGCAGAACTGAGATTTGAACCCAGTCTCAGGCCCCAAAGCTCTTACTCTGGTTTGTCACCAGATGGAAAGAAGAAAGAGAAAAACATCCAAGTAATGGAAACAGAGTTTTGTGTTTCACTTTATAGTTTCACTTATAGGCTACTTTCATGCACACAAAATCACAGGATTCTTACGATACACTCTGTGTGGTGGGGGTAGTGATCCCAATTCCCGGATCAGGAGAATGAGGCCCCTGGGAGGTGTGGTACCCCAGCACCGAGTTAGGAGTAGAGCTGGTGAGACACAGATGATGCCGTGGTCTCTTGGCTGCCACATCTCTCCTCTTCCCAACACAACATCACCGAAGACGAGTTACACTTGTTACTATTTCCCGTTCTTGATCTTCCTCATCCTCCTGCCTCGTTCATGAATGATGAGGAGCATTTTTCCTCCAAGGGCATGTGGAAACACTGAGATTTGGTTAACAAGAAGGGAGGTATCTCATTATCCCACATTAGTTCTTGTTCTTTCCCAGGGATGAGGGAAGATCCTGTGACCTCTAGGTTCCCTCGAGGGAGATGCTTGACTCCTGGGAAGACCTGTCCCCCTTCATTCTCTGCAGTTCTTCACGTAGAATGGAAACGAGCTTGTGGCCTGGGTGGTGGCAAGGGGACGGTTCAAGTGGATGCGTGCTGGAGTCTGGTCGCCCTGGATTTGAATTCCTGGACTGTTTCCTTCTTGCTGTGTGACCTTGGGCATGTCATTTAACCTCTCTGAGCCCCAGCTCACTGTACTATAAAACCGAGGGTAATTTTAACATTTGTCTTACATGATTATTGTGAGGGTTGAATTAGACCATGGCCGTCAGTGCTAAACACTGCCCGGTGCACAAAAGCTTTCTGATGGGAGCCACCACCATCTCTGATCACAGTATTCAGCCAGCCAAGCAGAGAAGCAGAGCCGGGGGAGGGGGCGCTGTCATACTCCATGTGGAGTCGCTCCAAGACCCTTTCTCTCAGTGCTGATTGGGGACACAGGAAAAGGGGGGGGGTTGGTCCTGGAGAAGGGACTGAAGCCCTTTAATGAGCTCAGGAAAGCCCATCTCCTGACAAAAACAGCCCAGGATTCTGCAATAACATCCTGCCAGAAGAGGCAGTGACAGGATACGTGCTGGGGGTGGGAGCGCGTGGCAGCCCCACTGCCCACCCGTCTGCCCGTCGGTCCCCAAGCCCTAAGGAAGCTCAGGAAGTAGCAGCCGGGGATCAGAGGCAGATGAAGACTTCCCCTGCCACATGCATCCTGGACTGATATGGAGACTGGAATAGCAGCTGTCTCGGACGGCCCTCCCGCTGGGTAGATTGTTAGCACTTTCTATGTGAGCTGCTTCTGCCCCACCGCTGTCCCTGACTTGGCTGCCACTGCTCTAAGGGTCCAGGCTCATGAGCCTCCCATGGTTCCACTGAGCCCAGGAACAGGTCCAGTGAAGGGGAGTGGTCCCCAGTTGCCAATCAAGACCCGAATATTGTTGAAGGTCTTCTGTGTGTTGAGGACAGAGCTTGTATGTGGAAATACAATGAGGTTGGAGACAGAGACCGTCCCAGTCCCTGGAGAGTTTACCATGTGGGGCGGGGGTGGGGTATGCAAATGTGGTGAGCAAATACAGTGAGCCAAATGGAATTCCCAAGGTCCAGGGTGCCTAGGGGTTGGATGGGGAGCTGGGGGAGCACTGGGAAGGCTTCGTGATGGAGGAAGATGGGCACACAGCTGAAGGACCTGTGGGAGTCATCCAGGCAAAGAGGTGGGAATAGCCCTGAGTGTGTGAGAGGAGCTGAGGTGGGCTCAGCCCGGACAGCAGCTCAGGGTACCAAGGGTCTGTGGCTGGAGAGAAAGCCAGGGCCTGGGGCTTTGAGGACGGGTCACATCAAGAGGGATGAACTTCATCTGAAGGGTAATGGGAAACCACAAAAGCCTTTTAAGCAGGGGAATGACCCGATCAGATTTGTGGTTTGAATCTTGACCTGTCCCCTCCTATCAATGAACAAACCTTCCCAGAGACCGGCTCTGCTCTCAGGCTGGAAGAAGATCCAAGGAAGCTGCTTGTCAGAGCCTGAGTCCAGTGAAGTGGCGGAGAGAGATCTGTGTGGGTTGGGGAGCAGGGCTCAGATCCCCGGCCTGCCGGGCATTCACACAGTGCACACAGTGACCTGGGACAGCCACTTTCCCCTCTCTGGACCCCATTGCTCAGGTTCATATGTATCTATATCTGATGGAACCAGATGACTCTGAAAGGCCCTTTTGGATAATATATTCTGCGATCCAAATGTAAGATGAGTTTCCCTGCCCTCAAGAAGCTCATGGTCTGGAGGTGCATGACGGAGTGAGACAGCATGCTTGGTAAATGCCAGCTGATTTTCAGAGAGCATGTCTCAGGGACAGGGGATGGAGGGAGGACCACAGCCTCTGTGCCCTGGACAATGGATTTCATGCACGCAGAGGAGGGAGGGATTGCCCCCATGAGCTCACGGCTTGCTGGAACTGAAGTTGGGTTCTCCACGAATTTTAGTCTTGAGTGGGGTCAGCCTTTCTAGCCGGTGGGCAGAGGATATGACAGCCTACAGGTGCTCTTCCCAGGGGGCAGTCCAGGAATCCTGCCCTCAGGACACTCCCATTCTGAATCTTTGAATCACGAAGATGGCTCCTTCCTGTGGAGGCCAGGAGGCAATGGGGAAACATGATGGTTAACCGAACTAGGAGACCTGGGTTATATGTCTGGCTCTGCCAGTCAGTGACGTGTCATGTCCCTTGGGGACATGCCACTCTTCCTCACAGGGACTTTTAGTTTCCTCATCTATACAATGACAGTTTTTCCAGGTGTTAGCTGGGTCCTGGGCCCTGCGTGCTGGTGATGTAAGATGGAAAAGATTAGGTTGCTTCCCTCAGGCAGCCTTCAGCCTGGTAGGGAGACACATACTTGCAGTGTAGTGTACTGAGTACATTGTCACAGTGGGGTGAGGTGGAAGATATACAGGCACAGACATAGGGTTCTTAGTCTAGCCAGGGAGGTGCAGGAGGGCTTCCTGGAGGAGGCAGCGCTATTCACATTTGAATGATCAGTGTGAGTCAGTTGGTGGTAGGGGAAAAAAAGCACTTTAGACATTTCCAAAGAACAAGGCATCTCTCCAGTCATCTTGCTTTTCTCAGCATAATCTCCAGCTCCCTCCCCCTCCCCAGAGTCCCACTGAAGCCCTGGAGAAGTTCTTCTGTCTGCCTGCTGCTGGGAGGGCAGCCAGCACCAGAGGTCTCTAGGGTGGACTTCTGAGCACCCTCTGCTGGAATGAATTCTGAGCACAGCCCACGGTCGACTTTAAAGTCATAGGCTTGCCTTGGGCAGAGTGCTCCAGCTGTCGGCAGGATGTCTCCCTGGGAGCCTCAAAGACTGAGATCAGAGCCGACTTAGCCTTTGTCTGCCAGGGTTTGCTGGAAGAGATGCTCCCCTCCCCCCAGGAGGGCTTCCTAAGGGCAGAATTCCCAGCTCCAGCTGCCCATCTTGGGAATATTTATTGAGTGTTGACTATGGGGCGAGTAGGAGTGAGAGAAAACAAATAATCTCGTCAATGAACACACACTTGGAAACCGATAGGAACGCTGTGCAGGGAAGTGTGTGGTCTTACGGGAGAGTCTAAGCAGGACTCTGAGCTAGGCTGGCAAGGTTTTGGGAGGACACCTGAGTGGGGATGCTGGAGGTGAGATCTAAAGGAAGGGAAGAAATTCTCTAGTTGAAGAATGGGGTGAGACAGGGAGTAAATACATCAGGTTCTAGACGAAGGAATAGCACAAACAAAGCCTCTGGGGTTACAGAGCCTTGTGCATTAAGGAGGGTGAAGACTGGGTGGCTGGTGTGCCGAGGGAAAGGTGGGTGGTGATGTGATGCTGGAGGGTTGGCTGGGCTTAGCCCTGCAGGTCCTGCTGGCTGCACTGAGGCTTTTGTTCTTTACCCTAAAAGCCATGGGGACCCATAGCAGCAGGATGCTAACAGGATCGGATTTGTGTTTTGAAAAGAAACATCACCTTGGATGCCTGGAGGAGGGTGGGTGGAGGAGGAGGCGGTGGCTGTTGCTGGACCCATTCAAAAGCGGTTGCCGGAGACCAGGCCTGGACCAGCGGTGGCGGTGGAGGTGCTGAGCTGGTGTCAGTTCTGGAAGTGAGCTAGAGTGCACACGGGCGGTAAGGGACAGGGCATCAAGCTTGTCTTCCGCCTTCTGGAAGGTCAGTGCTGAGGAGGACCGCCAGGCCATCTCGCCCACCCCTCCGCTGACACAAAGAAACTGAGGCTCGGGGGCCGGGAGGGGCTTGCCCAGGCCGGCAGAAGGGAGCCAGCCCAGAACCTGCACTGTCCCTCCTGCTTCTTCCCAGTAGAATCAGCATCAGAGCCAGAGCCAGGGCTGGAAGAAGCCTCAGAAATCAGCTGAGCAGATCCTTAGGTTTTAGAGCTAAGGAAACTGAGGCCACAAGGCGCGAAGGCTTTAGGGGCCAAAGGCCACCCAGGGAGTTAATTAATTAATCAATAGAAGGGTCCAGGCCTTCGTAAACACAGCTCTGCTGACCCCGAGATAGTGGGACATGTGTTTGTTCAGGAGGGAGATAGCTTGGCCCCAGTCCCTCCAGCTGCTTTCCCAAGCCCGCTCGCGCCGCTGGCTCCCATCTCAGCTGTCTGTCTGGGGTTAGGGAATCCAGATGTCTGGGGCCACCGCGGCCAGCCGGATTTTCCCACGTCATGGGTTCCCAGTGTTTGGACGCAGTAGGTCAGCAGCCATGCTGGAGGGGCGGGTGGCAGGGAAGGACATCCACGCTGGTCTTTTAGTGAGTTTCCCAGTGTCTGAGCTGAGGGAGAAGGCTGATTTCCCCAGGTGCCCGGGATGTGCCCCTCCAGGCAGGCAGAGCCCTGCAGCTAAAGCCACAGAACGTACCAGTCTCCCCCTTGTGCCTAAACACGGGGACCTTAGTTTTTAGAATTGAATGTTCTGACTGGGTCTGACAGATGTTAAATGCTTGGCGACTTCCAGATGTAAGAGCTCATTTGGGAGCTATGTTAATGTAGATGCCAAAATGTTGGAATTTTCTTTTCCTTTTTTCTTTTTCTTTTCTTTTCTTTTTTTTTTTTTTTTGTGAAAAGCAGGTTGAATATTTGAAATTGGGACTGCATTAGGAAATTCCCAAACATATTTTTGGGCAGCTGTCTGGCTTTGTCCCTGAGGAATCCTGGGGGCCCCAGAAGGACTCAGAGTCTCCATTCTCTGCAGCTACTCCCTTGAGTTCCAGGAAGGTTCAGGCAGTGGGGACAATGGTGCCAGGTTTCGAGGAGGCTCAGGTGGCTGGGGAGCCTGTGGCATGTGGAAAGGCAGAGTCTTCTGGAATCAGACAACCCTGGGGGCAGGAGTGGGGGGCACACTGTCCTGGCTTCGCTAACTATCTAGGTGACATTGGCACTCATGTCTCTGAACTCCAGTTTCCTGTTTGGCTAGGTGGTGATGAAAAATCCCATTTCACAGTGTCATTGTGAGTGTGAAACGAGATAACTGACAAAAAGCACTCAACACGTGGTCTAGTGTTGAAAAAACACTCTGTAAATTTAAATTCTTGTTATTTCTCACTCTGGGAACCCCCCTGAAATCAACCAAGACTGAGGCAGATTGAATCAGAAGTGCAGAACCTTCCTCTCTGGCTCTGGCCACTCTGAGCTGTCTCTTGGGGTTCACTGCCATGGCAACGGGTCGGTAGAGTGGCGAGGAAGCCGGTCGGGGCAGCTAAGCAGCTGGAACGCTGCCTGGCCTGCCGGCGCCTGGTCCAGGCTGATTAACAGCTGCCTTGTTCACGGGCCTCATCTCAGGTTGCCCCGGGCGACCCTTTTTGCCCAGGGATGGGGAGAGCCTCACTCGTTGGGACATGCCAGAACCCTGGTCATGAGCACAGTTACAGGTGCCGTGGAGTCTTGGAACTGCCAAGGCAGAATATGAGAGCTGAAAGGGACCTGGAGATGAGCTGTTCCAGACTCCTTTCTTTATAGCCGAATACAGAGCAAACCAGTGATGAACACCTACAGTTTACCCAACACTGTAGGAAGTTTTCTCTCCATAGTTTCTTTCCGACAACAATCCTGGGCAGTAGGTGTAATTATCTCCATCAGGGAGGTGGAGACCAAGGTCCAGAGGTATGAAATCTTTCATTTACAATGCACAGCTAGGATCTGCATCCCAGACGTCTCTGAATTCAGGTCCTATGTCCTTTCTACGCTCTCATGTTACTTATTGTCTGTCTAGCTCTTGGGAACTTGTCCGGTTTATCCCTTGATTGTATTTCCAGTGCCTGGAACGGTGCTTCATATATATGACAGGTTCAGTTAAAAATTGCTGGACCCATGAATGGCCAGGGATCATCAGGGTACCGTTTTGGCAGGTATGATCCTATGGCCAGGTAAGTGCATGGGTGTGTGGGGCTTGAATCAGACCCTATGATGGGAGGCACTTAAGGCCCTAAAGATGAGAATCCCCCCTTGGCCTCCCAGCCTCTCCTCACCACGCTATTTTCCACAAATTCTAGTCCCCCTGGATTCCAGGCTGAACATGCACTTCCCTTCCCCTCTGGCCCTTCTCTCCTACTTTCCCCTGCCCTGGAATACTCTCATTTCTCTCTTCTCCTGAGGATCCTAGGCCCACCTACAGGCTCCAGGTGTCCCCTTCTCCATGATGTTTACCTTGATGCCTTTAAGGGAACTTGGTCTCTCCTTCTCTACATTTCTGCACTCCCTGCGGGTCTCTTTGGTACGTCCTTGATCGCATCGGCATTGCAATCTGTCTTCCTGGGATGCCTTCCTCCCTTTAGGGACCATGAGCTCCTAGCAGGCCCTGACCCTGTTCGTCTTGCATCCTCTGGGGCACCTGGCATGTTGGCACGCAGAGCAGTTGTGATGAATGTGGAACTGAATGGAGTTGACTTGGTGCAGAGCTCCCCATCCCGGGTCCCCTGTCACCCCGACACTCTGGCATTGGGCTGGATTGGTCAGGGAGCAGGGCTGGAACTACACAGGGCTCGGTGGGGGGCCTCCATCTGCCTCCTCTCCACAAGCGTGGGCTGAAAGCAGCCCTCTCCAGGGACCTCCCTGACCTCGGCTGACCTTCTCCAGGGCTGTTTTCTCATTCTCTTGGATCAGGCTGAGAAAAACAGGAAGGATCATTAAGGGACTGAGCCTTCCGAGCCAGCAAAATTAAGGCTGATTCTTTTTGCAGATACCAAAAGCTTTGTTTGTGCGTTGTGACGAGAGAGTGGGCCTTTCCTGCTGGCTTTGGGAAGAAGCCTCTTCTAACCTGGGTCCACTCCGGGCACCGTGCCCAGCCCTCTTCACCCTTCTTCCTCTTCCTTCCACAGTTGGAATCTCTAGTGTTTTCCACACTTGAAAAATGTAGAGCTGGCGGACCCCTCGGCTGTGTGCAGTCTCTCCCTGAGAGATCATCTCACTCCTTGCTACTCAAAGTGTGGTCCATGGACCAGCGATGCAGGAGGCTTGTTAGAAATGCAACTCCTAGGTCCTTCCAAGCCTAAGGATACAGGATCTGTACCTTAGCAAGGTCCCCAGGGAATTGCTCTGCATATTAAAGTTTGAGAAGTGGGACTCTAACTCACTTTTATATATTTATTTTTAAATAAGAGACAGAAGGGAGGCATAGCTCAGTGGTAGAGTGCATGTGTAGCGTGCACAAGGTCCTGGGTTCAATCCCCAATACCTCCATTAAAAAAAAAAAAGTCTTATTAAAATAAATAAATAAATAAATAAATAAATAAATAAATAAATAACTATTAAAAAAAGAGAGAGAGAGATGGTACCTGAACCCTGAAGAGGAGAACTGACTGATGAGTTAGTGGCAAGACTGATTTGGTTTCACACACATTTGTTGAAAAGCTGCTGCACCTCAGTCCTGCGCTAGGCACCGTGGGTGAAATTTGCAGTGGGGATCTTGGTCTCCTTGGTTCTCAGTAATTCTTTCACACACTTAACACTGCCTTGCCCACCCCAGGGCTTCAGCAAGTGTTTGTTGAATGAATCAGACTCTTGAATTCCAGCCCAGCATTTCTTCCACTTCACGCCAGCTGCCTTCTGTAATCACCAGCCTCCATGAGTAACGCGTAGTGCTTTCAGACAGGAATAAGTAAGTCCTTTAAGGAGGAATTCAGAGAGCGGGCTGCATCCTTGGTTTTACCACCTCTGGGCAGCAGAATCCCAGACTGAAGTGATGAGAAAAGGTTCGTGCAATCCGGTAATCCACCTGTCACGAATGGTGGAGGGGGAGGGTCTGCCCCCAAACAAGGAACGATTTCCAATCGACTAGACGTCTTTGATGAAGCATAGGATATAGAGCGGGTTCCAGTATCAGTGCCTGGCTCCTCCTCACCAGAGATCTGGTAACAGCTCTCAGCTCTGTGGCTGGCGACTCTGCTCTGTCCAGCCTGGATGTCTCCTGGGTGTTCCATGTTGCCCTTTTCCCCTCAAGTCTGACCTCTACTGGAATGTCTAGTTCTTCCATTAGGGGCTTTATTACTGATTGAACATGTGCTTAATCATTTGAAGCCACCTTTGTTCCTGAGGACAACTTGGCTTCTCCCTTCTCTGTCCATCAGAACAGTGGCGGTGTGGGGCAGCTGCCCTCCCCTTGGCAAGTCATAGGCTCAGTAACTGCACCTCTGCTTCCCTTGGTTGCTGTCTTATTTCTAAAAGCTCAATATTCCACTCTCCAAGGGGATGGGGTCTTCAACTTCTTTGCGTGGAAGGAGTCACATACCACTTTGTGTCCAAGTTGAAAATGACTTTCCAGTTGGGGAAAAACATGCTGCCATTAACACTCTTCTCTGGAACAATCTTATTTTGCAGTCGCAGCTTGAGTTGTCAGTACACTTCAAGACCGGTGTGAGATGGGTTGTAATCGCCTCCTCTTTATTCATTTCTGTTGTCCTTGTTAAACTTGTAAAATACTGTCCACTGGCATTTCCTAAACCAAGTGATACAAGTTTCCAGTGGTTCTATGCTTGGAAAAGTTCAAAAGAAGAACTGAGGGATACCCCTGTTCTTGGCATGGGCTGATTTCATCACATCTAGAATAATTATATTATTTTTAATAATAAAAATGGCAGTTTTGAAATTTTTGTTGATTTCTTACTATATGTCAGACACTATTCGACTCTCATGAATTGGGATCATGTCGTTGAATGACTTCTACAATGCTGTGAGGTGGGGAATGTCCCCATTACACAGGGAAGGGGATGAGTCGGGGAACTTCTAGCTCATCTGGTGAGTGACAACAGCAGGACTTGAACTTCGTTGGCTGTTAGCATAGGCTGCTACCCTCTCTGCAGCTTCCTCCTGGGATGGGACGGTGATTCTGGGTTTCAGCCTTACCTTGTCACACGTCTCTATCCACAATAAGCCTTTTCCTCACAGACTAGTGTTTCAGTTGTGTTTTATTACATAACAAGTAGCCTCAAACATAGAAGCTTAAGACAATAAGTTGCCTGTGTTAAAAGATAAACATATTCAAATTTTCAAGTTGATTTGAGCAAAAACCCATCTGAATAACGGGAGTGGTTGGGGTACTCCACCAACTGAGGCTGGGGCAAGACTTTTATAGAGAAGCTGTAGAAACAAAGCAAGAAAATTATTTGATTGGCTATCGCTGAAGCAGTTGCCTTAATTGGAAGAGCCTAGCTGACTGTGATTGGCTGTCCTTAAGTTTTGATTTCTTAACCTTGAGGCATCTCAGGCTTACTTAGGCTTTGGTTTGCTGATGTAGGCGACCTAGGCATTGAAGCCAGCTCAGTCTAATGGCCTCCTTGTCTAATTAATTTGATAGTCATCACCATTGTAGCTTAACTGGACAGTTCTTTACTGGTCCTGCTTGGGCTCTCCCATGGGGCTGTGGTCAGAGGGTGGCTGAGGCTGGAATGTTCAGGACGGATCCACTGACAGGTCTGGTGCCCCGAGGGTATGGCTGGAAAGCTGAGCTCAGCTGGCTCACTGCAGTGGCTGAGCCTCCTTCTCTCCACATGGTGTCTCCATGTGAACTCCTCATTCATCTCTACGGATCGGACAACCCATGGGAGTTCGGGGCTCCCAAGAGCACAAAAGCAGGAGCTGCCAGGCCCTCTTAAGGATCAGGTCTGATTCCGGCATGGCATCCCTTCGGTTACACTGAGTTGCAGGGCCAGCACAGACTCAGTGTGCGGCTGGACCACTCCAAGGCATGGCTCACCCGGTCCCACGTTTGGAGACTGGCTGTCACCGCTGGCCAACATGACCTATCTGGCCTAGCACACTGGGTCTGGAGGGCAGTTGTGGATTAAAACTCTGGCTTTCCAGCTGTGTGGTGCTAGGTAAGTTACTCAAACATCTCTCAGCATCTAACTCTTTCCCTGTAAGAGCAGGAAGCTGGTGGTTAGTGGTCATCATCACTATGGAATATCCCCGTGTGCCAGGCGCCATCCTAAGCACCTTCCAGGCATGATCTCGTTTACTCCTCTCAGAGGCCCTTCGAAGTGGCTACCACGGACGGCCCTTTCAAATCAACAGTCAGGGAAATTCAGACGTGAAGAGATGACACCATTTGCCCAAATTCACATGGCTGTTAAGCAACAGCAGTGGGATTTGAACCCTGGCAGCGTGGCTCCCTAGTCCATGCTCTTTGTGTGTGTTTTTTTGAGTAGGAGGTAATTAGCTTTATTTATTTATTTATTTATTTATTTATTTATTTATTTATTTATTTATTTATTTATTTATTCATTCATTTACTTATTTACTTATTTACTTATTTATTTAATGAATGAATGGAGGTCCTGGGAATTAAACCCAGGACCTCGTGCATGCTAAGCCTGCGCTCTGCCTCTGAGCTGTACCCTCCCTCACCTCCTAGTCCATGCTCTTAATTACGCCCTGCATTTCTCAAGAGTAACCCTCTCCCAGTGGGATGCCAATGAGCTATTGCAGGTAATGTGCTCAGTGTGGGGTGGAGGACGAGGTAAATGTGCAAAGTCGGCAGTGGTTATGAAAATTCACAGTATAGCATCATCCCAGAAAACCCAATTGTCACTGCTGTCTTTCACTCCTTGGCTAAAATGAGTACAGACTGTTCGCTCTCATTTTTTTTTTTTTAAAAGAGATGATTCCATGGAATATTCCCATTTCGAACATATCTTGGCTCATCTCAAATATAATTTGTTTCCTGGATTTGCTTCTTTGTCTGCGGCTGGGGAAGTCTTAGTTTTTCCTCTAGGAAATCACTTTGGATCGATACTCTGCCTCTAGCATGTCACTGTGGGTACAAATCTATCTGTACTCTGAAAATGCTGCTGATTATTTAGGCTTTGGTACCTGAAGCTCCATCATCTTGTGTAAGAGCCCCTGGGACCCTCAGAGTGATACAGAGTATTTAAACCAACATTGTAGGTTCAGGTTTTTCTACCCTTGTCTCTTGGTTTTCAGATTTGACTGTTTCCTGATGCTAGGAATCTGTTTGTCTATCTGCCTCCTCCCTCCCCCTACTACCTTCCTGATTGTTGGCTGTCTGTTTTTTTGTTTTTGCTTTTCTTCATAGGATTAAGACAGTTTTTCTGTTACTTGGGTCTGGCTGAGCATAGCTACAGCTGAAGTTAAAAAAAATTCAATATCTTCTAACAACCTATAATGAAAAAGAATATGAGAAGGAACGAATGTATGTATGTTTATGTATGATGGAAACACTATACTGTACACCAGCAATTGACACAACATTATAAACTGACTACACGTCAGTAAAAAGAAAAAAAAAAAGAGCTATTCTTGATTCCTCTTTTGTTCTTTCTCCCCATATCTAATGCATCAGCAAGTCCCATCGGCTCTGTCTCTGAAATAGACATCCTCAATTTGTCTCCTTACCCACTGCCAATGCCGGTACCCCTTCCAGACACCTTCTAACCCAACTATGCAGAAGCCCCTTCCCTGGTGTCCCAGCCATTGGAACACTTTCCATACTGCGTTTGAAACAATCTTTGAAAACGTAATCAGACCATGTCACCCCCTTCCTTAAAACCCTCCCGTGGTGGTTTCCCATGGCACTGACTTACCTGATGTGAGATCCTACCAGAGTCAAGGACCTACTTGATCTGGCTGTACTTTTTCAACTTCATCCCCCAACCCTCTTCCTGCTGTGTTTTCTTCACAGCACTTACCACTATCTGGAAGTATTTATCATTCTTGTTTACTGTCTGATCTACCCCATTCCTGCCCCATATAGAAAATAGACACCAAGGGGCAGAGAATTCATCTTGCTCACTGTCAGATGCCCAGCACTTGAAACACGCACCTGTCACGTGGGTTTTTGAATGAATGAAGGCATAAGCTGCTCCTTTATATGGGACTCCAACTTCCTACAGCAACCCTTTCCATAGCTTTGGCTTTTAATTTACATACACAGAGATCTCTATTGAACACTGGCTCAGCGATAGGAGTAGAATCCTCAGTTTTGTAAAAATCAGCCCTATTATTATATCTTTTCTAGAACTTCATGTGATGTACTCCTAAACGATTCCATGAGCCACGTGTCAAGCTGGGGGGAACACAATATTATTCTTTTTCTCATAATTCTTTCATAATGGTGTTTTTCTCTCTCTGTCATCTCTGCCTTCCCTGGTGACTAGGTTGGGGTTAACGAGTGACACAAGAGACCCAATATTTTCTCCTCAAAGGAGAAATTTTTCTGCCTCTTCAGGAGCAGTAATTCCTTTGCATCCAACCCTTCTCATCCTTCCAACCACAAACCTTTCCTGCAGTGGTGATTTCTGGTAGACATTCTGAAATCTGCATGCCATGGGCTGTCTCTTTAGCTCAGTAGTGTGTTTTTCCCCCCAGTTTCTTTATCTTTCATCACAATGGTCTTTCTCCACGAGGAAGTTCATTTCTTTCACAAAGGTCATGTTGCATTATGCCTTGTGTGCTTCAAACATTTTGGTTCGCAGCCCAGATTGATCCAAATCCACTGTCCATTGTTTTAGAAGAGTTCAAAAGTAGAAACAAGAAGGAAGAGAGAAAGTAAAAAAATTTGGAGCATTAAAGAATTGGAGGATTGGAACTGTTTCTAGGCCTACATCATGAGAGATAAAACTGCAAAAGGCTTTGAGCAAGGAGGCCCACTGTAATTTTGCAGTTAGAGTAACTTAGCCAAGTGGAAACAAGAATAAGAACGTGACTTCTCATCCATTGTTTCAGATAATTGCAAGGTTGCAATTAAGAGGGAAGACACCTGGGAAGAGAAAGCAAGGAATCGAAGTGGGCTTGAAAACACTTTTTAAGAAAGACCTTTGTGTGTGTACTGAAGCTTGGAACTTAGTGGAAGAGAACAGAACACAAGTCTGTCAAATTTTTAAGGGAGGTGAATTGCTAAGAAGACATGAACCTGGATTCCAAAAGCTTTAGACTATTGATGCCTAGAACAAATTTTAGGCCAGCACATTGCACCAACAGGAGGCTGGTTGCAGAAGATGGGCAACCTCCAAAGAGTGCCTACGCCCTGACACCTATGCCCTGATACCCACTTTAGATATGGCCAGGACGGATAATGGAAAAAGGAGATCCTTGAAGAGGGATGAGTCAGAGGCTACAGAGAACGACTGACAGAGGAGTTCTTACCAGAAAGGCAGAATCAGGGTCTAATCAAGGAATTTGACCTGAGGCCTTCATAATGGTCTCCCATCAGAATTTCAGAACTGCTATGGACCATGACAGCTGTGTGTTTTTGTTGTCCCCCTTTCTTTCCAAAAACGGGGTTTAATTTGCTGTTGCTTTCTCCCTGTGCCACCATTGTCTACTGGCTATGTGTAGAGTGGGTGGGTGGTAAATTTCTTTTTTTAGTTCATAGGTCACTGGACCATAAGGAGGCCTAACAGAGAATACTGCATCACTGTCCATCATGAGCTGTGAGCTGGATGTGGCGACAGGGTAAGATAAGTGTGGGAGGAAGACTGAAACAAGTATTTGGTGACCAGTGGAGCAGATGGTGTTAGAGACTGGCAGAGTTCACCAAATCCTGTTTCCTTTGCTTTCTTAGGTACATGGCAGTCTGGTCTCTTGAAGTTAAGTGGAGCCATGGCACTGAATTCTGGCCAGTGAAATATGGCTGGAACTGATGGACAATACTTCTAGCTTTGACCTTCTAAATCTCCCTTGAGATCCTCCACCCTGCAGACAATTCAGTGGAGGGCTCTGTGGCCTCAGGGATGGCAAGGCCACTAGATGGAAGCATCAAGGATCTCTGAATAGCCGGTGTGGAGCAGAGTCTTTGACATGCATTAGTATGTGACATTAGCAAGAAACAAGGGTTTATTATGTTAAATAACCCAGTAGACAAACTTTTATTCTGTTGAGGTTTTGGGATCACCTGCTATCATGACCAGCCTACCTTGACCAATGCAGTGATCAAAGCTATACAGAGTGAAACTCACAGGATATGTGTTGGTTTTATCTGTCATCGTTAAGTTTCTTTCACCAGGTAATTGTAGAAGGTCTCTGTGGCTAAAAGCTTACTTCTGATTGAGACTGGAATTTTCTTTGCTGTCTCATATTGTTCCTGCCCTCTGAGGTCAGTTAGTCCTAGGGATTACTGAGTGCCTAAACTCAGATCTACCACTTACTAGCGGTGTCACCTGTCCAAGCCTCCATTCCCTCATCTGTAAGTGGGTTTGATGAGTATCTGTCTTGGGTTGTTGTGAGAATTAAGTAAATTAATTCATGCCTAGTGCTCAGCATGGCAGGTGGCACACACTCCATGCTCAATAGGGGTTCATCATCGTCATCGTCATCGCCATCATCATCGGTTGCCAGGTATACGTGTGGCACTAGGGATAGATAGCCCTGAATGAGACAAGCAAGGTTGGGACTTCTGTGAGATATTTGTTCATTTCATGACCCTTATGTTTTGATTTTGCCCTTGCTCAGTATAGTCTTTACTAAGTATCAATTTTAAAAGAAATGTTTTGCCTCTCTCCAAACGACTCCAGAAAACACTGGTTATGGTTGTGCACGTTCTTCGTCCTTCCAGCTGAGTGTTCTGAGTCAGTGTCTGTGCTCCCTTTAGTGGCTTTACTCAGTGAGTGCAGTGTTTGACTGTACACTTTGGCATTTGGAGTGGGAGGAATGCAGGGAGGTTAAAATATACATGGGTGGAAGGAGCCACTTCCTGCTTAGAGCCACTTCCTGTTTAGAGTAATGGGACAAAAATGGCTGCCATTGTGCATAGAGAAGTAGACTTTCTGTCTTCTTTTTCTGCCTCTGTTCCCAAGGTACACTGCCCAACCATCTCACTTCTAATGTGTTGGCGACACCTGTAAGACTTGGGAGGTTTAGAATCCCTCCCTTTTCTTTTTTTTTAAACTAACCTATGAGAACAGAGACTGAACCTATACCAGTGATGGCCTCGTCCATCCCCTACACCATGCATTTAGCTGCCTGGTTTACCTGGATGCCTGAGCTAGTGTCCTTATGCGCACGGGACTGGCTTGGGCCGTCTCCCCAGCACACTCCTCAGTGAAGCTAACTAGGCAGGCACACCCACTTGCCTTGGCATGTGTTATAGATGACCCAAGCTGCAAACACCAACATGTACCAGACATATGCTCTCTTCTTTGTGTAACTTCAGGCACCAAAATATGCTTACACATAGGGGTGTGTGCATACAGACGCACGCGTATTCTTTTTTTGCCTGGTAGAAATAAGCTTCTGTGATGTTCCCTCTACTCCCACACATGCCCCTCCATGGCTGGCACATCGCCTAATGATGCCCATCTCCTCCCTCCCCATAGACCCTTTGTGTGTATATTTTGACACACATTCTCTTGATTACGCCCAGTTCCTTTCTCTCTCTTTTTCTTTCCCTGCCTCCCTCTCCATCCCTCCCCTTCACAAGTCTTTAGAAAATTTGTTAAACTATACACTCTTTATTATTAATGTACATTTATGAAAAATTTTTCACAGTTACAAAAGTGCATGGTTATAAAATCATCTCCATACAAAGGTTAGCATCCTCCCTTTCCCTACCCCGCCCTAACCCTCCCACCCCCGACATCAGCATGCCACAACTGAGCTCTGCGGATCCAGAGCTCGCCACCCAGTGCTGTGGCAAACAGGATGGTGATTTACAAAGGGCCTTGCAACTTGCCTCCTTCGCTTCCCTTTTGCCTCCTTCTGGAGTGGGGACAGTGGATGGCTTTTTCTAGCTTTGGGAAGATGTGCTTCTGAGGAATGGACAGAAGTGTCTCCTACTCTTCTAGGTCTGGAAAGGATGTCAAAGTGATATAAACAAAAGACGTCTAGAGGGGCGAATGAGAGCTCTAGGTCTTCCCTGATGGAGAAGTAGCTGTCTTGGTCTGTTCAAATTCCACCATACACCAAGCTCCTTGAAAGGAGCCAGCAAACTCTATAGCAACTCAGGGGACCTATGTCTGCAGGGTTTCCTGGGATCCTTTGCAGGAGTAGAGTAACAGATGAAGGTTTGTCATAGGGGGACCGGAGGCAATTGGTCCAGAGCAGTGGTGTATAGATGTCTGGTCTTTTCTAAAGAACAATTTGCTTGGCCCAGATCTTGACCATCATAACCCTGTTGGTTAGCGAGTCTTTGCTATCCTTTCAGTGAAGAAAGCTTCTGTGATGAGGACAGACCTCTGAAGTGCAGAGAACTGAGGGAAGCAGCCTGACTGTCATTAGACTGCCCCAACCACGTCTATGAATCTTGTATTTTCTGAGCAGCTATTCCAACCCCAACCCTAAGAGGATTCCATCTTAGTGTAGTAAGTGATACAAGAAACTGATAGCTGAGTAAACGGTGTCAGAGACATGAACTCGGGCTCCAGAGGCATTGGCCCCTCTCCAGTAGACACCCAACATCCATGAAACCTCATCAACACGCACAGGGACTCAGAGATACCCCAACACTTACATGTTAACCAGTCGGGAAAAAGCATGATGAAACCTTGTAGGAGCAACACCATGGCCCTTGGTCAGCAGGGTCATGGGAACAGTTCCCACCAAGACTGTTCGATTACTTCTAGAAGCTTGCTTCTGCCAGCCTGCACAAGACGGGCTGGTGCGGGGCAGGGGAGAAGCAGGGAATCCCTTGGCAGTAGGGAAGTTAAGTGCTTTCTCCAGTGTGATTTAGTTAACTGGGGACATCCTAGTAGCTGGATAAGCATCTGTTCTTTAAAAGCCTGTATCCTACTCAGAAAAGTTTGCCATTGATGGGAGCTAAATAGTATTATTAGAAAGGACGTTTGATCTCGAGGGCTGGCTTGTTTGGTCTAGTTCTATGAAAAAAGATTACATGTCTTAAAATATATTAGCTATATTTCAGCAAACCAGAGTCTCTAAGAGAGTATGATAGATGTATATGGTGCCCCTCTGCAGGAGGTTTAACTATTCATGACAGAACCATCATTTCTATAAGTTCCTCCCCAAACACTTTAGGCTGTGAGCTTGGTTGGTGGAAAGCAGCCCCAGTCGGCCGTCCCAGGGTACAGCGGCAGAAAAGAGGGCACAGTTCTGCTCCCAGATGTTGTAAGTGAGATGCAGGAGACACAGAGTTCAAGTACCCAGGTCTGGCAAACTTCGGGCATGCTTTTGGTTGACCAGCTCAGGGAAGCATGAGGAGGGGAAGGCTGCTGCTTCATTCCTTGTGAGCCTGCCTGGAGGATGGGTGATGCAAGCTTGCTGGAGCCAGGGGCAAAGCAGAAAGTCCCTGTGTTAATTCCAGTCCCCACCAGCCTTGCCAACGTGCTGGGCTGTGCCTGGAGGCCCCCCCATCTCCTGTTGAGGTCCTCACCCTGCTGCTTTCCTGCTCCCTTTGTATCTCTTCCAACACAGCACAGCAGAGCTCAAGTCGGATGGGTTAACACAGCTTCCTCTTCTGTTTCCCAGAGATCTCACCTTTTTTTGCACGATTGCCCCCAAGGCCACCTGTTCTGGTGTGTTCTTTACATGTTGCAAGGTGGGTGTCTCCTTTTCAGATGCGCTCTGTGCTACTTCCGTTTCAGAGGCTGCGATTTGCCTTAACATGAGTGTATCTCAGTCAGTAAGGCAGCCAGCTTTACTGCCCTTTATTTAGATGATCCATTAGGACCTTCATGGCTGCTGAATCCCAGGGCCCCCCTACCCAGCCCTCCCAGGCATCTTCCTCCTCGAGCACCTGGGGAAGCACTGGAAAGAGAGCGCTGGAGTTGAGCCCCCACCCTGCCACGGAGTCAAGTCCCACCCGCTCTTGAGTCTCTGTTTTTCCTTCTGTAAAACAGGAGTGATGATGTTTGGTTTGCCTCCCACACAGGGGCATAAAAAGTCAAGGAGAACGATGTCAAAGTACTTCATAAACTGTCCAGCGCTGAACAAACGCAGGGAAGATAATCGTGAGGATGATGAAACTGATGGCCAAGGTGAAGACGATGACATCATGATGACAATTGTGCTTTGCTCGTGAAGTTACTTGATGTTTTGACTGACGGATTAGACACAGTTTCCCTGAATGGAGCTGCCTATCACTTTCCCTCTAGAGTTTGTCCCAGATAACTTGGGGTAAGACACTCAGCCCTCTACAGTGAATTCTTCTGTAAAATGGGACTAATAAAAACCACTAGGCAGTGCTGCTGGGAGAATTGAAATAAACGAGTCCACAGAGTTAAACGTGCCCAGGAGAGTGCCTGGTCTTTTTGGGGAGCTTCATTAGCACTATTGACTTTGAACTTAGACAAACGTTAGAGGGAGTTCTGAGGCTCCCCAGCCTGGATGGGTAGCAGAAGGAGCACAGACTTTATTTTGTTCGTTAAGTAGCATGTGACTTTAACCTCTCTGAGCCTTACTTCCTTAAGTTCTGTAAAATGGGGACCACCATGCTCGCCTGGGAAGATGCTGTGTGCATGAAAGGGGACTATCTGTGGAGAGAGCTTATCACAGTGCCTGACACTGGCAAGTGTTTGGTAATTAACAGCTCTCTCACCCTTGTGCTTGACAGTCCAGTCGCTTAGAAGGAAGAGCAAATCCTCCTCTGGTCACAACTGTGGTGATTCTTTCTTCCCTCGGTCCTGGGTACCGTCCTGCTCCGGGGCTGCAGCCTACCGCGCACTTCCCTGGTCGGGCCCCGTGGTGTGAGCACCGTGGCAAGAACAGTCGCAAGATGAGGGCTCCCAGGGTGCCAGGGCTCCTGCTGCCGCGCTGCTGGTCCCCTCTCTGAAGCCCACGCTCCAGTGAGAGGCAGGAGACGGGGGCAGGAGAAAGGGTCCATCCTCAGTTTGCTACCCGGGGCCTCGCCAGCAGGCAACACTGGCCATGTAGGATGGGGCCAGCCAGCAGGAGGCGGTCTCACCTAGTAGCTGTGGGTAGGAAGAGGCTCAGGGGGCTGGCTCGGAGGGGATCTCACCCTCCAGAGGCAGGGGTGGGCAATGCCAAGAGCTGGCAGATGGCGGGCCAGAGGGAAAGCTTTGGTCTCCTGCCACTCCCACTCTGTATACTAAAGTCACCAGGGAGTGTCCACTGTTCTCAACACGCCAGGCTCGCTCTGGCCTCTGTCATTTGCTTATGTCTGCCATTCTTCATCTACCTGACAAAGCAGACACTGTTAGATGACCCAGTTCACAAAGCACTTCCACTCTTGTAATTCTCTTGGGCTTTTCTAGGCACGGTTGATGACCTGTGCTCTGGGCTTCCATCACTATGTGCTCAGAGTGCTGACAAATGTCTTAAAGGCAAGAGTTTTCGAATCTCTCTCCTCTATTAGAGGTGAGTGCTGGAGGGCAGGGACTAGGTCTGATTCATCTAATGGTCCCAGTTCCTAGCACGGTGCCTGGCCCACAGCAGACACTCACACGAAAGTAGTTTCCTGACCTTGCTTGAGTCAGTGGGAGTCATATTCTGCACAGAGGTGGCCCCTGGCACCACGGAGCCAGAGCGGGCAGCCAGGGTGGGTGCCCAGTGGTCAGCGGCAGTGGCGGTCAGCAGCGTGGAGGGCCACCAGGCACCCATGTCAGATCTCTTCCTCTTCGCTGGCCTTGCTCCAACGGTGACAGCAGTTGGCGGTGATGCCCAGGAGGAAGTTGGTGGCCACGGATGCGATGGAGACCACGAAACCCACAAAGGCGATGAAGAGGTAATCGTCCAGGGTCAGGGTCAGGTGGCAGGCCTTGAAGCTCTCCTCAGTGAGGGAGAAGAGGGGGGCACCCTCGACTTCCGGGGGACCTCGGCACTCAGCCAGCTGAGAATCTGCAACATACAACCCGGGGAGGGTGAGGTGCCTGGAGGGGAGAGCAGGACGGGAGAGCCCCCACCCCTCCCAGGAGAAGTTGGGTTTTTATTGAGTTTCCTCCATGTACCAAATGTTTTACCCAGCTTCTTTAGTGCCCTCAACAACCCTCAAGGCAAGTATTTTATTTCTACTTTCATAGATGTGGCGATCGCCGCTACGAGAGGTTAGTAACTTGCCCCAAGTCCAATTGTCACTGCTAATGGTAGACCCGGGGCTTCTGTGGGACATCATCTTCATCTTGTGCAATAGCCTCCGAGCTGGTTTGCAGGATTCTGCCTTTAAACCACTGGGACACAGCTCGCTGAGCGATCCTTTCAAACCTGACATCCCACCGCATCACTCTCGGCTGGAAACCCTCCCCTGGCATCTCCTCCTTCCCACTCGGACCTTCCTCATCCCGTCCGCTCTCTTGTTTACTCTGCCCCATCTGCACTTCACCTTACTTACTCTTGGCCATTCTCCCATCACCCTGAGTGTGGCCCTTTCAGGGTGGGGAGGAGGAGCCTTTGTATGTGTCCCCTTGTGAGGATACTTCTCCCCTGGATCTCTGCACAGCTTGATCCCTTACTTCTTCTGGGACTTCGCTCAGATATCACCTTATCAGGGAGGTCTCCCTTTGTGATCCTTTATAAAATAGCAACCCCCATTCCACCTTCCTCTAGGTGTTCTCTGTCTTACCTACTGTGCTTAAGTTTTCCCCACTGTATTTACCACTGTCTCACAGTTTATTGTCCGTCTCCTTCCCTCCAGTGGTACTGGTAAGCAGCATCAGAACAGGGTCCTGCCCATGTAGGTGCTCAATGCATCTTGGTTAAATGAATATATGAATGAATGACTCTGTCCAACTCCGAAGGATTGGGTCTTTCTCCTACCCCATGTGGCTTTTCCAGATACACAGAGGGTCGGGTTAAGCGTATGGGGCTCTGCAGCTGGTGGCCTGGGTTCAAATCCCCCTCTATCCCTCCCTAGCTGTGTGATTGCACCTAAGTCACTTACCCTCTCTGTGCCTTGGTTTCTTCATCTGTAAAACGAGGATAATAAAACTAACTCTGTCTTAGGGTTTCAGTGAGGGTCCAGTGAGCCATCGTGTATAACGGTGTTTTCTTGGTTTATAGTAAGGACTGTGTAGGTGTGTGGGTTTTTACTATCATCCTAGGTTGGGCTCCCTGGACGGAGCAGTGGGGTCATATTCCGCACACAGACTTCTGCAGGAAGAGGCTTCACCATCAGTGGGATTACTGCTCTTTCCAGCATTGATGGTCCCACCACATCCTTCCAGGGTCACTTGTACAAATACATGCTGGCTGTCTGCGGTTTCGTCTTACTGTGCCTGGGAGGGGAGGCAGGCCGGTAGCATTCTGCCCTGCAGCGCCAGGCACTGGCTTCCGAGCAGCCAGCCACCCCTTCACTCAGGGGAGAAAGGTTAACCAAGCTTTTACCTTGGGCAAGTCTAGTTTTCTTTTATGGCTCTTATGAAGAAAGGAAATATGTAAAGGGGATAATTTAACCAATTATCTACGAGAGTCAATGTGAAGGAGATTTAAAAATTATGTGGTACCTACATGCTGTTTATTCACTCTGGAGTTTTTGAGGGCAAAGAAGAAAATAATGGATTTGGATTGACCCTCGTGAGAAATGGGTGAGCATTATTCCCCTTAGAAGTGGGGAGTCAGGCTTAGAGGAAGGGTGCACCCTGCCCCAGATCCCAAGTGGAAGGGTCTCTGTAGGCTGTTTGCACAGAATTCCAGACCCTGCCCAGGACAAGGTCACACTTGGCGTCGGCCATCACGGGGCTCTCCTCTTGGAACTGGAAGATGCCAAACCCCAAAGTCTACTGTGCTCATGAGTGGGGTGATGGGGAGGCACTGCGAGGCGGGGACGTGGGGACCCTGAGGGCAATTGGCAGAGTCCACAGGAGTGCAGGATGGGAGCCTGGGGCTGACAAAGCCCTCTGGTCAAGTCAAAGGACCAGTCTTGAAGTTGATTTATATCCCACAGGTGCCCTTATGGCCCTCTTTGTTGGGATTTGTCCAAAAATTAGGGATAGTAATGGGAATCTCATGAAGAAAAAGGACGAAGCAGGAAAAGACAAAGTGAAGAAGGTCCCCTTGTCCTACCTACACTGGCAAGTTCTTTGCCCCCAACAGGAAATATCTCAGAGAGTGTGACGTGGCACAAAGTGCGTTCTGCGGAGGAACAGGGATGCTGCATTGCCAGTGGTGGCCAGAGGCCAGTCCCATTCCCTTGCTGGGGCTCGGGTCCCTCACCTGTAGTGCCCTGAGGCTGTGCTGATGGGACCTTGGACCCCACTCCCGCTTGCTGGGAGTGTGTAGGGCAGCAGGGACCTCAGAGATGATGGAGGAGCCCCCGCGTGCCCCTTCTGTCCTCAGTGCACAGGAGAGAGGGGCGGAGGTGTGGCCGGCAGAGGTGAAGCTGGTGGGAAGATCGCTCCAGGCAGCCCCCTCTTCATGCCCCCTACCATCGTCCCATCTCAGTCCCCAGCTATTTTGGTCCCAGAGAACTTCCTCCCACAGCTCTGTGGGAACAATGGAATCGTGACCCACAGCCCCCTCCCCCCCCAAACTATTTTGATCCTGGGCTCCCCACTCAGTCCTCCTCTCCCTCCCACTTCATTCAGCATCACTTCTCTGTATCACACTCTGAGCCCGGGCTCTGGGACAGCCCCTAGGGAGTGTCCCCAGCTACGACTGCCGAGGCTTAGTGAGGCCACACAGTGGGGCTGCTGACTGGCGGCCACAGCTGAATGCTGCCTGCCTGCCTGCGGGCCAGGCTCAGACACCACTGGGAGAGGCCAGGGCCTTTCGAACCTGTATGATTCTGGCCCCTTCAGTCCCCAGTTATTAAATTGCCACATCCCGGTTTCTCTTCTCAGATCTATACCCCACACCCAAACCTTGCAGAACTCCGAGGCTCTTTTGCTGACTCAGAACCTAAGCCCTGACACTTCTTGTTCGCCTGGGAACTGACCCTTCAGGACACCAGAGCCAGGGTTCACATTCTGCCTCCAAGCCTTAACAGCTGTGGGATGCTGGGCAAGTTACTGACCCTCTCTGTGCCCCGGTTTCCTCCTCTCTGTGTGTATGCGTGTTTGTGTGTCTCATTAGGGTTCCTGTGAGGATGAGATAAGCTAAAACATGTAATGTTTAGGATCAGGCCTGGCAGACAGTAAGTACTATAATAAATAGGGTTAGTCTTTTTTATTTCTCCCAGCACTCAGCACTTAAAAAGAGTCTGCTGGAATAGAACAGAGCTTAGAGGTCAAATAGACTTGGAAGGCAAACAGCTCTGCCACTTTCTAAATGAGTGACTCTGGCCAAGTCTTTTCATCTTTCTCGATCTCAGGTGCTTCACCTGTAAGATGGGGACGGTAAAAGTGGGGTCTAACGAGGTAGCGCCGGCCAAGCTCCGCAGCCATGGTGGGCACTCAGCGAACACTGTTGTTAATTAGCTGTTCTGACTGTTTGCTCTCCGTCTGCCTCATGAGGTCATAAGGACCACACGGGCAAGGGTGGCGCCTGTTTCATTAATGCCTGGTCCCTGGCGGCACCTGACACGCACAGCAGGTTCTCAGCAAAGCCCTACACAGTGCGAGACCCTTGCACAAAGAGGGGAGCCCGGTTCAGGGTACTCAGGGTCTCTAAGCCCCTCCCTTTCCTGCGGAGCGTTTGCTGTCAGTGGGGCGGGGCCCCCCTCCCTTACCCGCCGTGCAGCGCTGGATCCGATTCCGAAGCCACTTCAGCAGGGGCTCCATGGTGCAGCCGCACACCCAGGGGTTGCCTCCGATCTGCAGGGTCACCAGCCCCGGCAGGCCCTCGAGGGCCTCGAGGCTGAGGAAGGCCAGGCCCCCGTAGCTGAGGTCCAGGTCCCGGAGCTGCGCCAGGCCCTGGAAGGCCCGCGGGTGCACCCTTCGCAGCCACGGGTTGTGGCTCAGGTCGATGTGCACGAGGCCGTGGGCGGCCTGGAACATGTCGGCTGGCACGTGGCTGAGGTTGTTGTAGCTCAGGTCCAGGTGTGCCAGGCGCTGGGCGTGGAGGAAGAGGCCCCGGGGCAGCTCCACCAGGGAGTTGTTGCGCAGATCCAGCACCCGGAGCTCCGCGTAGCAGGTGAGGTAGCCTGGCGGCACGGCCGCGATGCGGTTGTGGGCCAGGCTGAGGTTGCGCGTGTCCCTAGGCAGGTCTGGGGGCACCGAGAAGAGCCGCTGGCTGCTGCAGTCCACCACCTGCTCATGGCACGTGCAGAGGACGGGGCAGCTGGTGCTGGCCCCTGAGTGCATCGCCCCTGCTGCCAAGAGGAGGGAGACCAGGAGCATGGCTGGGCAGGGGGGCCCAGGCCAGGGCAGCCGGGACCAGGCATCACCCATCTTAGGCTGCTGGCAACGACGGTGCTGAAGGGAGCCCATCGGGGCTGGGGCTGCGTCTATGGAATCAAGAGCCAGTGGCTCAGAAAGGCAGCTCCATTGGGGGCCAGAACCCTGGGAGGTGGGGCTTTGGAGCACGTGGTCTCATGGCTCAAGCCTTTCCCAGGAGCCTCTGAGTACCAGAGGGCTCCCTCGGTGAGATCCACAGGGAGTCCTCTTTGGAGCCTCAGGGGTGAGACACCCAGTAGATGTCCCCCAGGGTCTGAAAAGTTAATCAAAACTTAAGAAAGGAAGGAGACGAGGATGTGGCTGGACCAACTGCCAGCAGGTTGTGGAAGGGTCCCTGCAGGCCTTTTGTGTCCCTCTCACCCATGACTGCTGGGTGCTCCTCTCTGGACTGTGTCTGAGAGGTGGGAGGGGCAGTGGAAGGCAAGAAAAGTGTCTTGTAAAGGTCCTGGCATGTCTGAAAAACCCTAAGCCCTGTCCCAAGCCTGGGACTGGTTAGGAGGCCAGGGCTGCATCCGAGTCTCCCACACTCAAGGTCTCAGAGGCCATCTCTTCTGGTGGCCCAGAGGGCTCAAGCCCAGGAGGGTCCTGGGGGTGGGTGTTTGGGAAGGGAGCCGGGGGCGTTCTCCATGGGCATCTGAAAGCCTCAGTCCTCAGCCTCCATGGCTACTGAAGTTCCCAGGGAGGGAGGGACCCCAAGGGACCCCCACTGTCGGCCACTGAGGCTGGAAAGAGCCATGCATCCCGGAGGTGCTGGACAGGTGGGGTGGGGCGCTGGGCAGCGAGGAGAGCTCAGGCGACTTCTCCGAGCCAGCACCTCTCCTGCAGCCGGGCTCTGTGCTCAGCAGGCAGAAGCAGAATTCCCTCTGTCGACAAGGAAGGGGCTCAGGCAGAGAAACCCAGTGCCCCTTCTCCCGGCTGTCCTCTCTCCTAGGCTCCTTACCGCAACCACAAAGTTCTCCACAGACCCCGTCCTCACACTGTTTTCTCCCACAAAGCTTCCACCCCGCCCTGCAGCCGTCCTGCCTTGCTCCTGGGGGTCTGTCCTGGGCCCGGGGCATTTTCTTCTCCTGGCCCCGCCCCCATCAGCACCAAACACCCACCTTTGAATAACTCTCTAAGAAAAATGCATACACACCAGCCGTTTGCATACCCGCTTTCCACACTCTTAGCACTCCCATCTCTCTTACATACACACACACGTTCGTGTTGTTCTTCTCCTGTGACTCCCCCATATTCTGCCCTGCCCTGCACTCACGCCTCCCCAGTTTTCTCTCCCACTCCCTTCTGCACACACACTCCTGCAGAGCCCCCTTCCCAGATGCCCTCACCTCCCCCCAAGGGCACACCCCTAATCCCAGCATCCTTTCCCACAAATGCTCCGCTCTCCCCTCTGCCCCCGGCTTGAGCCCACACCCACACTTGGTCAGGCAGAGAGGCTGAGTGTGATGACACACCCAGCGTCTCAGCTCGCTGTCCAGCTTGCATCCTCCTTGGCCCCTCGCTTCTCTCGTGCCCACTTGCTGTCCTCACTTGTTCTCCCCTCACCCCCCGGCCAGCACTGCTTCTTTCACTGCATCCAGCCTTGATCCCGCTTGCTGGGAGACCACCCCGAGTCCCCTTCACCAGACTCATTTTTCTAAGCCCCAAGGTCTCCCCCTGCACCCCCAGAGGCCCTCAGGAGCCCACTTACTCTGTTCCAAGGACACAGCCATCCATCTGCAGCAGACACGGGTCTCCTTGTCATGGAATCCCCGCTTGCTGCTTCAGGAGAACAGATTGCCTCCCAGGCTCGTCCCCTCCCCCGGCCTCTCCTCCTCCATGGCTCCTGGATCCCGGGGCAGCATCCTCTGTGGTTTTCCGTCCTCTGGTCCCCGTTGCTGTTCCCCTTCTTTTACTCAAAAGCGGAATCAGAGAGAGGATGCTTAGAAGAAAGTTCACAGAATCCGAATGCTTCTTCCTGAAACTCAGCTGGTGCTGAGGCTGCTGGAGTATGTGGCTTCTGCCAGGTCCTCCCCTCCCTCCCCCTCTCCCCCTCCTCTCTCCCTTTTTTTCCTCGAGGGCCAGGTACTGACGTTTCACTGTCTCTTAGCAACTGCCTCCACATCTCTGAGCAACAGGAGAGCTGGCTATGGACCCCACCAAGATGAAGCCAACGAAGCAGTCACAGGATCCACAGCCACCCGCAGGGTCCTAGTGATGGGGCAAAGGGGAAGAAGGGGCGGAGGAAGGGTAAACAGGGTGAGACAGGGACGGGGGCAGAGAAGCAGGCAGGGAGAGACTGGAGTAGGGGCAAAGGCATGCACCTGGAATCTGAGATGGAGGAAGGGGAGTTTAAGGGCATCAGACCCAGAAGGAAAAGTAGAGAGGGCTTGGAATGGAGAAGGGAACTTAGTGGAGAGTGGAGGGGAAAATGGGGGGAAAGCAATGGAGATATGAATAAAGATAGAATGAGAAAAGAGAAGTACATGAGACAAGTTTGGTCACTTGATGGGATGTATCTATTAAATCCACCTAGAGCATCAGTTTCCCTGGGTCTGAATGTATTTTGGTCACTAGGTAGCAGGTGACTGGACTTGTCAGGGACAATTATAGGAGGTGAGATCTTTTCTGTGTTTCTTAATTGTCCCTAAGTCTTGACCCCAAGAGCTCTGAGAATCGTTTGGATCCCAAGAGCCAATTGTCAGTTCCAGGCAGGGTACCTGGGGCTGGAGGAGGCTCAGAGCTGTCTCTGGGGGAGTGAAAGTTGCCAGAAAACCTTGTGATTCTGTCCTCTTTCTCTAGGTCCAGGGAACTCTGCTGTCCTGTTTCCCTCTCTCCAAGCTTCCTGATCTCCGCCACCCCCGAGTGACTTCAGATGAGGGTGAAGTCTTTGCAACACCTCTTTTCTTGGTGACCCATGGAACTAGTCTCTAGCTGCCCTGCATTTTAAAAACCAGCTTGACTACTTGGCTTGGTCAAAGAGCTATGTCATTTCTTCTTTTAATAATTAGTGATTGAGCACTCACGGTTCCCCAGGCACCTGGTTACCTGGTGGGCACACAGCCACCAGTAAGATGGATGTAGACCCCGCCCTTGTAAGGGCTAACTCATAAATAAAGACAGAGCTGATGTCAGCCCGGTGTGCTCACTCAGCTGATCAGGAGCGCCTTTCATTTAAGTAATATTTTAGATCTTTGGGGGGAAACAGACGAAGTAATAGAAAGCAAGTGTTGAGTTGTACAGATTCCAGGCATTTACAAAGTTCTCCAAATCACTGTCTTCTCTAACACGATTCCTTTTCCTGTAGGGCCATAGAAGGTCTGCTACCCTGTCCACTGCCCTCTCGCATATTAAGCTCATTTTGAATCTTTCATGTTCTGTGGTGTCTAGTGTAGGGTAGCCACGTCATTGATATTCCCATATTGAGTTGGCTGACGTCAATACGAGTTCTGTCGCCCTCCCTCCCTAAAGGAGGGAACGGTCATTCAACTCATGTATGAGCTTAGAAATAAAATCTTAATGCATAAAACACAGAGACACATTGAAACAAGTGACCCACTATAAACAAGTAAAGCAAAAGCATCATAAAACCTTATTAACATTAACTGAAAAACGGTAGAAAATATAATTATCTCATTGGAGGCTAAGAAAGGTAATCAGCACATTTCAGTATTTAATGTTGACTAAAGGCACATGAAAAAAATAAAAAAGAGTAGAGGTTTTCTTCCTTTATAGAATATGTTTATGTTTATAATTATAATGTAATTAAAGGAAAATATTTGTGACAATTTCCTTAAAAAAAATAGGATCTAGGCAGGAATGCCTTGTCACCATTTGAAACTACAGTTTTCTGACCTGGAAAATAGGAATAATAAGAATGACAGCTAAGTCATAGGTTATTTTTACATTATATGAGTTGTTATTAAGAGAGTTCAGAGTAGGCTACAGCAAGCACTACACATATGTTTGTTTAATGAATGAATAAAATAAGTACAAAAAAATAAATGACAGAGTATAAAACTGCTGAAATAGTTATGCAGCAAGGGAAACAAATGGCACAAAAAATGGGAAATGAAGAAATGGAAATACCGCATTTGCCGATGATTTGAATGTATTCTGTGTAAAGAGAACTCACAAAACCTTTGGCAAGCCCCGAGAAACATCGCTGCACATAATGCCTTGTGTAAGAATGAAGTTAAATGAGGGCAGATAAGAAAAAATGAGGGCAGATAGCTTTCAAATGACTTTTTACCCATAAGTATTCTCTAAGTTAAGTATTAAACCGTTGGTTCTCAGACAGGTGTCTGATGGTACACCATGTGCCGTAAGAAAAATGTTTGTTCTCAAGTTAAGTTTGAGAAACATTAAGTTAAACAAAATGCAAGATTTCTCAGAGGCTTTAATGTTCATGGTGACTCACCAAGGGGAAGGGCTGGGGAAGGTGAAGGATTTATAATATCTGGCATTGCCCTTACGCTGCGGGGCTGGCTTCTCCCCTTAGCAAAATGCCTGTCTCCTACATAGCAGCCTTGCAGCCAGAGTGATTCAGTTTTTAACCCCAGCAAAGTGCAGCCTTTTGGGGTCTCTTGCAAGTACTGAAACCATGATTGTTCGATCATGAATGTCAAGAATTTACTCTACCACGAAAACACACAGAAATTAATCCAAGAGTTGTGGATACAAATGAATCGAACAACCATTTTCATGACTGTTTACGATTTTTTGACACATATGGTAAATTTGTTGTAATAATGATAGAAAACCTTCAAATGCATGAGGACTAATTTAATTTACCTCATAAGAAATTTGTTCACGGAAAATTATCAAACAGTAGAATGAAGCTAATCTCTTCAGTTGCTAAGAAAGCTTAACAGTAAGATGGCTCTGCTTTCTACATTATAATAATTTAATGAAACTTTTAGCAGAATCTAAATCCCCCAGTGTGTGCACCTCATATAATCCGCCCCCCTTGAGTTTCAGCAGAATCTGTGACTATGATGAGATATTACTCCCATGATTATCCCAATAATCAGTTGAGTCTGTGTCAATCAAAAGGGAAATTATCCAGGTTGGCGTTACCTAAGTGGGGGACCCCTTAAAAGGGCCTAGGCCCTTCCTGAACAGGTATTTGAGGGGTATTCTCCACTGATAGCTCTGAAAATGGGGGAGGAGGCACACGGAGAAGACCTTAGAGTCCCCCAGTCGCTAAGATGTACCCTGGCCGACAGTCAGTAAGAAAACAGGAATCTCAGTCCTCTGACTGCAAGGACCTGAATTCTGCTGATGAATTTAGAAGATGACCTGGAGCTCCAGGTGACAACACAGATGTTCACCATCTTGATTTCAGCCTCATAGGATATCCTGAGTAGAGAGCCCAGCTACTCTGTGTTAGGACTTCTGACCCACAGAGCTATGAGCTAATACATGAGCATCATTTTAAGTCACTAAATTGGTGGTAATTTGTTATGCAGCGTAGAAGACTAATACAAAGGTCATGTGGAAAAAGGCTGGTTTCACTGGCAGTTAAATGCATGAAAATAGGAACCATTTTGTGATAATATATTTGAATAGTGGCAATAAATACATCTCCAATATTCTGTGAGCTGAGTATAGGGTGAGCCAGATATGCGTACACTTCCTGCAGGCGCTGGGCGTTGGCTCAGACCTACTTAGGAAATTGCTGTTCTCTTTGACCTGGCAATTAGCAAGAAATTACTTCATACAAAAGTATTCATAGCAGGAGTCTTTATGATAATGAAAAATGGAAATAACATGAATGCTCAGCAACAGAGGGTGCTAAGCAAACACCATATTAATATAAAAGAAATTCCATGGAGAACATTATTAATTGTAGTAACCTGATGGGTAACACTGCTTCCTGGAAAGCATGTAGAATCATGTTAACCGAATACAACAGAGCAACAGTGAACTCACAGTCACTCCACCACTCATTAGTGTTGTGTCCTTACGCTAGTTACATATCCTCACAGCTCTTCGTTTCCTCATCTCTAAAATGGGTGTGAGGCGGGGAGGGTAGAGCTCAGCGGTAGAGCGCGTGCTTAGCAGGCACAAGGTCCTGGGTTCAGTCCCCAGTACCTTCTCTAAAAATAAACAAATAAACCTAATTACGCACCCCCCCCACCAAAAAAAGGTTAAAAGAATTCTTTAAAAAATGGGTGTGATTTTAGTTTCTGCCTGAAGATTTGAAAGAGGCAAGGCCTGTAGAACCTGGTATAGTTCCTGGTCCTTTCTAAAAGCTCAGTTAATTAGTTATTACCACTATTCTTCATATCATATAAAAGTGGATTGAATGTCTTCTGTTCCTACTCTTTAAAATCTCTTGATGTAACCCGGGAGGCAATATTATGTGGTGGGAGGCTATGGAGCATAGTGGTTACAGCAAGGGCTATGGAGTAATAATAATAATAATAAACACTCAGGGTTATTGTAAGAATTAAATGACCTGGGCAAAATGGTACATAATACCTGGGACACAGTCAGCTCTCAAGAAACCTTAACTATTTTTACTAGTATTACTTTGGGAGGGGGTTGGTGGAGGTGAGCATGGAACCATGTCTCAGATCACAGCACTTGCTCTCAGACAATAACCCCAGCGCATCCTTTTTACTTGTGACCAGCTCACAGTTTCTTTCTGCTTCTTGGTTCCTGGATCCCTGGTCCAGTTCTTGAGCTTTTTTTTTTTTTTTTTTTTTTTTTTTTTAAATTAAAGTACAGTCAGTTACAGTTTGTCGATTTCTGGTGTACAGCACAATGTCCCAGTCATGCACATGCATAACTATATTCCTTTTCATATTCTTTTTCATTAAAGGTTATTATAAGATATTGAATAGAGTCCCCTGTGCTATACAGAAGAAATTTATTTTTTAATCTATTTTTATGTATAGTGGTTAACATTTGCAAATCTCAAACTCCCAAATTCATCCCTTCCATCCCCTCTCCCCTGGTAACCATGAGATTGTTTACTATGTCTGTGAGTCTGTTTCTGTTTTGTAGATGAGTTCATTAGTGTCCCCTTTCTCTTTCTTATTTTTAAGATTCTACATATGAGTGATATTTTGATGTTTGCTTCCTGCCCTTGCCTTGGTGACCCTCCATGCCAGCATCCTTTGGAGTTGGATATTGACATCCTGCGTTGTTCCTGGCCAATCCAAAGGGGTGTGTGTGTGTGTGTGTGCATGTGTGTGTTGTGGGGGGGGGGCACAGGGGACAGAGAGGGTGGATGTGCATACTTTGGAGACATAAAGAGCAAAATCTCACAATTGCATGCCTCGAGATAAGGTACATTCGTATATAATGTGATTATCAATTGGTTCCTGCTCCCTGCCCTGCCCCTCTGCCCCTGCCCCAACCTTGAAGGCGGGGGAAGGGGGAGGGGAAGCATATAAGGAATATCTGAATAATAATAGATAAGGACTGAGGAGTGGGTAGAGAGTCATTTTGCTTATCACCTAGTATTCTGTTGGTCATATCTTTCCTGGAGCCCCTGCAGCTGTCCTGCCAGTCCCAGGCAGCTACGAAGCTCACAGTTGTTCCCGCTGATATAAAACCTGAGCTGCTGAGTGCTTATCAGGTGTGTTTCTCTGAAAAGCTAATTTTACAAAAGTGTGTTAAGAATTGCGGCTCTCTGCCTTCTTAAACTCTCTTCTCTTAGGACTTCTCAATGCAATGGGATCTTTACCTGTCTGTCTCCATGGCCCCTGCGGGCAGGGGCAGAGCTTTGTTTATATTTTTCCCTCTAGCGTCGGGGACATAATAACCTTGTAGCATAAGTGTCTGTCTAGGAATATGACTCTGTACCACTGGCAGTAATGACAAGAGAGCCTTCTGGAGGCTGACAGAAGAGAGAAGTGGATGTAAAGGGGTGAAGTAACAGATCGGACTTTATGCTCAATTTCCAGCCGAGTAGGAGGTGGAAACAGCAGATGTTGCCACTCTGAGGTCCTGTTGAGAGAGGTGACGTTTGCTCTACTGGGAGAAAGGCTGGGGGCCAGAGGAAAGGGACCGACTGCTTCCTTCATTGGCCAGAGTGGCCCAGCCTGGGGGCAGAAAGGAGCCCCTGTATGTTGAGTTGCTGTAATACCCAGGTTTCCAGACAGGATGACTGAAATCTGTCCACTTATTTACCACATATTTATTAAGCTCCCACTGTGTTCCAAACCTTGTTCTAGGAACTGGAGTCCAGCCAGGTTGGACACACGGATGACATGCACCTGTACAGCATATGGGGCCAGCATCCCTCCTGACCGGTCAGACTCGGTGGTGGCTGGCGGGTACCTATGTTGACCGCCCCCATTCAGCAGTGAACAAAACAAAGTCCCCGATCCCTTGCTGCTCACTTTCCGGTCAGAGGAGACAGATGATAAACACACACACACGTATAGAGCAGGTGATGATAAGCGCGGTGCAGAAAAACAAATTCAGGGTCCTGGGGTACCGCGGTAGAGGTTAGTCACTTGCCTGAGATCTCATGGCTAAGAAGAGGTGGAGCCTGGGCTTGATGGATTTGGAAGGCTGACCATTTGGCATCCATATCCACACAGCCTCTGATGAAGGGATTGTGGAAGCAGGTGGCCACGAGCCTCCAGTTCTCCCTAAGGAGATTTGGAAAGAGAGACTGTCTAATAAGTTGGCCATCAAATATTAAGAAGCCCCTACTATGTATCAGGCTCCATGCTAAGCCCTGGAAATACAGCAGTCAAGAAAACAGGCAAGGTCCCTGCTTGGGGAAGGAGGATGTGGGGAAAAATGTCTTAAATACTTGTAAAGATAAAAAGTGCTTCAGAGGGAGGGTACAGGATGGTCCAGGGTGGTAAAAGCAGAGCTTTCTGCCAACATGAGGTGGTGGGGGAGACCTTCCTGAGTGCGCCATGCATTAGCTAGCGGGTTTGGTCAGGGCCCCCTCCTATGCCCTGTGGGGATGGTGTTTCTCATAAGCTCATAGATTTTGGTTATTTTTCTTTGAGTTACAGATACCTTGTGGGGTTGTTTTACTCCTTAGATGCTTTTATAGTCTTGCATCTCTCAGGTGAGATAATTAGCTTCATGCTATGAAATACAGATTTTAATGAACTGAGAGGCAACGCTAAGGAAGGCATTATTTCTCCCACGTCCTCTGAACATGAATCAAGAAGGCATACAATGCAATGTGCGTAGTGGGCTCATAAAAACAGCCCTGCAGTACTGACTGCTCAAACTGTCCCGCTGTTTACAACATTCGATACAGCACTTGATGGCATGACTCTGGTCCTCACCTGTAGAAAATGCTCTCCTTAGAAGTTTCCTTTGATTCCTGCTTGATATCCCACCCCTCTGTCTTCTCTAGCTGTGTAGAGAAATGTAAAAAATGTGCATAATATAAACTCATTGACTTTGAAGAGCATCACCCCTGCCTGTCTGTTTCCCTACGTATTCTTCCTTCGTGAGTGTTGGCTGGGGCTGAGCCCTTCCGAGATCTCTTCCCTTTGTGATTCTGATGCTGTCCAGACACGTTTTGCGGGTCCTGGATTCCTCAGCCAGACCACAGAGCCACTCCTTTAACCAGCAACTGACTCTGAATCATCCCTCTGACCTGTTCATTCAGGGCAGACGTCTTCTCCCAGGCACCCTTTAGAATTCTGGCCAGAAGATGTCCAGATCCTGCCCTGGGATCCTCTGGAAAAGGAGAGCCGCAGTCTGGAAGGAAGAAGAGATGAGATGCCGGAACTGGGAACAGCTGCGGGCTTTCTTCTAGGGCCCTGGGAAGTAAGATCTATTTATAAGATGATTCTTGGTAAGTCTTGCCAAGGGAAGTGTCTTCCAGAAATAGCCTGGAACTGCAGTGAGGTCATGCCCACCTTTGTGACCTGTGCCCTGTCGCTCTGTCTCACCTGTCCGCCTGGATAAACGCGCACCATCTCGCTCTGGTTTCGGGCACAGAAAAACTGCCATATTTGGAATCCCTTATTCCTGCCTGTGTCAGCGAGGCCACCGTTACTGATTTCCTTTCTTTTCCCCTCACCATTTTCACCCTCACCCAGGAGCTGCTGGATTACAGCCAGGGACCTTGGCCGGAGTTGTAGCTCTGTCCCTCTCTGGTTGTCTGCCCCTGGGAAGGGCAATGCATTGCGTCAGGCACTAGGGTAAGAGATTTACATGGACGGGCTGATCTTGGTCTTAGGGCAGCCTTATGAGGGAAGTGTTTCCTTTTTTTTTTATATCACAATTTTACAGATTAAAAAAATAACCTATGTCCAGATAAATTAGGTAATTTGCCGAAGGTAACGCACGGGGTAGAAGAACTGATAACCGACACTCATTAAACACTCACTTTGTGTTCAGTACCTCCCAAACGCTACCTTTTAGAATCCCTGAAATAACCTGAAGCATAAATATGACGGCCTCATCTTCCACATACAGGGAAATTAAGGAGCAAAGAAATCAAGTCCCAAGTCCCGCAGCGTGTAACTGGCAGAGAAAGAACTTCAACCTGGTCATTCTTTTTCTGAAGCCGAAGCCCACGCTGTCTTTCTGAACCTCCCTCTCTGTGAAGGGTGGATGATAATTCTCTTGGTTACCACCCGGCGATCACAAAGGAACATTCCCGTAGAATCTGTAAAGTGGAGCAGAGGCTCGTCATTCTGGTGAAGAGCTGTGAAGCAGACCCGGGAGAAAGGAGGTGTGCGGGGACTGGGAGAAGCTGGGCGGCAGCAGTGTTCCAGGTGCCTGTCACAGGGGTGGTCTTTTCCAGCTGTGTTGGGTTGTCCTAAACATCCCAGTGGAGTTGGCCTTAGAGAAACACACACTGGACAAAGCAGCCATTGGAGGCTCCTGCTGGGTTAAGGGGATTCTAGAGTCCACCTGTGGCCAAGTAGGAGTGCCGCTGGTGTGGCTTCCCCACGTGGCAGCTGGTGGAGAGGGCAGAGTTCACGATCTAGGGCCAGCAGCACCGGTCTACAATCCCTGGACTGCTCCTTATCAGCGGTGTGAGGGAGGCAGACTCCCAACCCGTCTGAGCCCTGTAACCCTCTGCAGAAAGGGAGAGACTCCCTTCCTCGCTCAGGGAGTTGCCGAGAGAATTTCATAAGTTCCTGAGTGCCTTAGACATGTGATGCTAATTTTCCCTTCTCTGGGTCATGGATGAGACATGCTGGGTCCCCCACCTGACAGATTTCTAGGTCTGGCCCCAGAACCACATGAATGTGCCTTGGGTGGCTAAAGCCTTACTGATCACAGGAGCAAGAGATGCAGTCCATACAAACGGCTTTACTCCATCCCCATGGAAGCAACCAAGCAGCCAAGCAGCTGTTTAATTGCTAACTTTTCCGGCACTCCTACGTGCTTGGTCCTGGGCTGTGCACTGCCAGAGGGAGAAGAACAGCAAAACCATTGGTTTCGCCTGATAGTGGTTTAGGGTTTTAGATGAAGAGACAAGACTAACACCAACACAGTGTCATTAGACATGACATTTAATTCATCACTAAGCAGATAGTTCTGAAAAGAGAAATTGACGGAGAGATGAGAGTAATCAGAGAAGCCTCCGGGCAGAAGCAGGGCTTGGGATGGGCTGGGAGGGTCAGGGAAGCTAGTGGTAGTCACAGTGACAGTCCCCCTTCACCCCAGGTTGTGCAGACATTGCCGTCATCCCGTCACTAAAAAGCACCGAATGCTGACTCCATCCCAGGCACAGAACTAAATCCTTTATGTCATTAAAACCTCCCGCCCCTTTGCGGTTGATACCACCATACCTCCATTTTTCAGATGGGAAAACAGGCAAGCGAAGGCAATGGTTCATGTCACATATCAGCAGAGCTGATTCTAACTCTGGTATATCTGGTATACCTAAGCCCCGGCCACCAAGCTTGACATAGAGGGCATGATGGAGCTGCGTGAAACACTCCTGGCTGTCCACCCAGGCTGAGAAGGTGGGGCCAGTGGAAAGAAGGCTGGGATCTGTGTAGGAGCAGAAAGGAAGGAATTTCTTTCTTACCCATTTTTTTGTTTTTCTCTCTCCAGGAGAGACAGTTGGGGCTAAGGTGTTTCTGGTCGCGAGGTGCCTTTGCCCAGATTGCTGAAAGGGACCATATCAAGGTGATGTGGTGGTTGGATGCTTCCAGCTGGCTCAGGCTCTGAGTCGGGATGAGAGAGAGGGGCCCAAGCCTGCATTGTGTGGTCCTCATTACAGTGCATGAGAACCCGGAAGAGAGGCTGGAGCAGGAATCCATGCCTGCAGCTATAGCATGGCCTTTATTGGAGGATTTGGGGGAGTGCATTAAAGTCATGCTCAGTGGGCCCCATGAAGCTGAAGAAGGGTGACCCCAAGAAACACGTGACCTCTCAATCTTGGGCAACTCAGCTGAAGGAGTCATAAATTGAGAAATCAGGCAACACCCAACTCTCCTTCAAATTTGCTGTGGGGCTGTGGGGCTAATCATATCCTCACCCTGGGCTTCAGTTTCTTCATCTAATGACACAGAGCATTTGGACCAGCTGAGTTCTGAGTCGACTGGGTGAATTTCGAGTTCTAATAAGGACAATGACTAAGCATTCACCATGATGCAAGGTGATATTGAATCATGTTTGTTCTGTGAGGAGTTGATTCCCTTTGGCCCAGCTTCTTGGCTCTCAAGCCTCAGGTCTTAGACCCTACCTCAGTAAGGATCTGGAGAGAGGGTGGGGGTCTCCCTACTACCCTGGGGAAGTGGAGACCAGCAGGGCCTGGGTGAGGGAGCAGCTGCGGCTCCCATCCCAGAATAGCTGCAGCCCTCCCGGCATCTGCCATCCTGGCTGCAAACTCCCATCCCTTCGGCAGCTCCCAACCTTGCTGTCTGGCAGGCGCTGCTTTCCAGGTTTTTGTGGCACCCACTAGGCAGCTCTCCTCGTGTGCTACAGCACGCTGGCTTCTTCCTCCAAGCGGCTGGGATCATAAAAGCAACTCTTCTCTGGTTTCCTCCATCCTGCCTCACTTCACCTCCCAATGGTTGCGGACACAGGGGTAGTTTAGCATAGTGGAAAGACAGCACTAGAGTTGGTTCCAGGGGTCTTGAGTTCTTGCCACCAATTCACCATGTGTCTGGGCACAAACCTAAATATCTCTCTTGCTTTCAGAAGGAGGGTAAGGTAAGGGTAATCAGGCTATTGTTTCACTGCTGTTCACCAGGGTGGCTGGCCATCCTAGTGGTTCAGAGCTGGGGTCCTATTAGGGACTGCATGTCCAGGTCCCTCCACAATTCATAGATTGAAATACTAACCTGCCCCCCAACCCCCAATGTGATGGCATTTGGAGTTGAGGCTTTGGGAGGTAATTAGGTCATGAGGGTGGAGCCTTCATGAATGGTATTAGTGCCCTTATAAGAAGTTGCCAGAGAGCTAGCTAGCTCTCCTTCTGCCACCTGGGGATGCAATGAGAAGTCTGCAGTCTGCAACCCAGAAGAGGACTCTCATCAGAACCTCCCTATGCTGGCACCCTGATCTTGGACTTCCAGCCTCCAAGAAGACAGATAAATACCTATTGTTTATACATCACCTAGTCTGTGGTATAAGGCCCTACTCCCCCAGGGTAGTGAGGAGACCCTGACCCTCTCTCTGAATGACTGAGACAGGAGCCTTCTGCTTGACCAGTGCCTACATCATGCGGGTTGTTCAGTGTCTTGAGTATCACCTCAGGGGTAATAATACCTGGGCAATTGCACAGAACTGGTGTGGGGGTCAATGGAGGGAAAAAAGGATGAGAACCAGTGTATTGGGAACCATGAAGCTGTCATCCCATGTCTGATCCACCTGTCTGCCTAGTTTCTGTCTCCTCTGTCTTGGGGAGCAATTACACTTTGATTTCCACTCACCCATCCTTAACCATGTGGCTCAGATGGAGCTCACTCCACTCCTGCATGTGACCCAGGCCTGGGCAGGTGAACTTTTCTTCCTCTGGTCACAGTGACAGGTTAGGGGGTGAATAGAACCAAACAGACCCCATCAGAGCCTATCCTGGGGCCAGACCCAGACCTGACCAACAAGAACACACATCTTCTCCCAGTGGCTTAGGGATAGTCACATTATTTCTCTGAGATTCTTCTCACTGGGACAAGTGGGAAAGATCTCTTCTCCTTTCAGCTGTGAGCTTGGAGGATGTGACTCATGACTGCTCCTTCATGTAGAGAAAGAAAAGAATGGAGCCGGGTAGAACAAACAAATATAAGAAATGGAGAGGAGATAGGAGACAGGTGACATTAAGTCCTGGCTGTCTCTGGCCCTTCATGCCCTGGCTCCTCCAGTTCTCCCTTAAAGCAGAGTAAAAGGTAAGGGGTGGCAAGGCATGGGGGACACTTTCATAGTTCCACTTCCCTGATCAAGGGAAGGCTTTTCTAGTAAGATTAAATGTGCTCTTGTATCTGAATAAAGTAAGGGAGTGGGCCCTATACGTACACAGGAGAGGAGAATTCCAGGCAGAAGGAATAGAAAGTGCAAAGGCCCTGAGGCAGGAGGATGCTTGGTATATGCCAGGAAGAGAAAGGAGGCCACGGATGGCTGGAGCTGAATGAGAAAGCAGTAACTCATTCTAGCCCTTTCCTCTGGGCTGTCTTAGCTGTAGAGTTACTCTGCCTGGATGAGAGCTGGTGTTAGGGTCTGAGCCACAACTTCAAGAGCTTTGATGTGCGTAGCTGCTAGGGGTTAGAAAGTTAGAGACCAGCACCAAGGCCTTCCCTGGCTCTCTAATTCTGTGTCTGTCAACACCCAAGGGATATGACTTTCTTCCTAGTTTCTTCTAATAACTCACCTAAGATCTATCATAAACTCCTGTTTCTACAAGGATCCAGAGAAGAGGGTTCCTTGTGGCGGAGTAGACAGGCAAGCTTCAGTGGAAAGGATTTCTCTCTTTACAATTGCTGAGGTGCGACATTCCATGAACACATGCCAATTTGTTCCCGGTGTGTTTGTTCCTTTCTTCATTCATTTAACAAGAATTTATTGAGTACCTGATATCTGCCAAGGTATACAGAAAGGCACCGAAGCTACAGAGATGAATCAGTCATGGTTTCTGCTTTCAAGGATCTCAGTCTGGGTGGGTGTGGAGGAGGCAGCCTTGTAAACAGATAATTAGAGAGAAACACGGCAGGTGCTGAAATCGAGGTAGGAGTACAGTGCTGCAGGGAAATCCCTGAGGGATGGTTTCACCTAGAAAAGGCAGGGAGGGCTACAGAGAGGAGGTGACCTCTCAGCTGGACATTGAAGGAGGAGGGAAGTTTGACCGGTGGAGAGCTCACCCAGAAGATCTGCTCAGAGAGACAGCACGTATGCAGAGTATGCAGTCATGAGAAAGGATGGGATTAAGAAATGGTGAAATTTCAGAGTAGAGGGCTTGGGGCTTGGAAACTGATGGACAATGTGGGTGGTAGTGGTCAACCCAGTCTGTACTAGGTATTTAGACTTGGTTGTGTTGATTTGGAGAATCAATGGAGATTTTTAAGTCAGGGAGGAAGGTGTACAGGTAAGATTGCTGCATATAGTATGATATAATATAACATAATAATAATAATGGGAGATGGTCTAAAAAGTAAATGGCTAACCGTTTGGGTTGAGATTGGGTCCCAAACTCAAGTGCCAACAGGGCCAGGTGGTTGACATAGAAGAACAAGGAGGTCAGCAGGCTGTGTGGCCTCCGCTGTGTCTCGAGAGGGCAGGTGTCACCCAACTCCGTCAGTCGTTGCCCCAGTGGGGACTCAGGTCCAGGGCTGCCAGAATGCCTGAGTTTTCCAGAGCGGCTGGAAATCCAGATCCTTATGTAAAAATCTCACCGTTTTAAAACGCTGGCAACTAATTTAAATTCTACCAAATGCCTTATGGGCCAACTTGAACACATCTGTCAGCCCGATCTGTCGGCGGGCCACCGGTTCGCAACTCCTGGGTTGAGAAAAGAGTTTTCTTTTTTTGTAAAGAAAGATCGAAATAGCTTTGGATCCGAAGATTCATGCCTGGAATGATCTTCCCTCCTCTTGTTTGAGCAAATTCTTCATCATTGCTTGAGGCTTAGTTCAGTTCTCCCCTGTGAAGTGCTCCCCATGACCCTCCCTTGCCTGCCACACACCCTCCAATCACTACCCAGCACCCCCCACCAAGTAGTTATCATGCCTTTGTGTTCCATCATATCTATTACATGCCCAGATACCTGCAAAATCAAAAACAAAACAAAACAAAATGCTGAGGAGAAGGAGAGAAGCCAGGGTCAAAAAAGATGCACTGTTGATTAATGGATGGAATCCAACACTGTTGATTAATGGATGGAATCCATCCCTGTAGGAGACGTGGATGAAACTCGCAACGTGGGTCCTTGCAGGCATCAGCGACTGCCTGGCAGGACCGAGCCTGGAGTGGAAGGAAGCCCACTGGCTCTGAAAGGAAAGCTGAGGTGCTCAAGAGCAGGTTGGACATTGGGCTGGACTTTGAGAGAAAGCTCAAGACTCTGCGTTTCTGTAGGACTTGATTCTGAAGCAGGGTTTAGATCCATTCTCAAGTATGTAATCCCATCAGCCTTTAGTAACCGCTGGTCCTGAGGCATTGAAGATTGACCTGGGAGCCTCCTGTGAAGGGACCTAGGATATGCGGGTAGAGTGAGTATCTGCTGTTTTGCTGTCCAGCTTCCTTTCATACTTTCCTTGGTTTCTCTAGAAATTCATCTTTCCCCCGCTTTTGGTCCATGTGCTCTTGCCCGAGAGTTAGGCGTGTGACTCAGACATGGCTGATGGAGGCTCTGGGCACAGGGATCAGTGCCAGGATGGTCCTATAATCCCATAGGGCCAGTGGGGTTCATAACTTACCTCGAATTGTTGAGAGAGAGAGAGAGAGAGAGAGAGAGAGGGAGAGAAATTCTCTCTTTCCTGTTGGATTTCAACAGGGAGGGTATAAGTCGAGAGTAACTGTCAGGCACCATAAAGAGCCCAAGAAGAAAGCCAGCCTGGAGAAGAGGTGAGCTGAGCGACGGAGAGAGATCCAGGTATAGATGATATCATTTGAACCCCTGGATCAAACTATACCTAAAGCTAGTTAATCCTAGATTTTTTTCATTAATGTGGCCTGTACATTTTTCCTCCCTTAAACCAGAGTGAGTTAGGTTTTCTTTTATCAGATGCAGCCAAAAGGAGTCTTTCAACCTCAATGAAAGGCGTGAAGAATGAGCCTTCCCATGAACAGTGCTTTACAGCTTGCCGAGCATTTCTGCATCCATTGTCTCACTTGATTCTTCCAACTCTCCTGGGAGGTGGGTAAAACAGGAATTATTATTCCCACATCACAGAGAAGGCAATCAAATCTTAACAGGATTGGGATCCACAGTCGCTCTACCAGGAATGTTAGGCTGAAACTCCTGTTCTTTTGAATCTGGTTCCGGAGGTGCTCTGCACCGATAATTTCATACTGAATTGAACTCTGATAAATGCTGAACTAAATTACACTAAAGCACCCCTGGAAATAGCTTCTCAGAATCATAATTCATGCTGGGTAATTACAAAATAACTTTCTTCTCGTAATTTTCCTCCATACCTGGGAGGGAAGGGCTGGTGATAGATGCCGGGGAGGGGACAATTTAGGTAATTATTTGGATGTCTGGAGGATGCACATCTTTTATCACGGTGCTCCTGTCTGTCTGCTTTTAACTTCTGCTTGGTAGCCAGCAAATTGGAGACCCTCCATTTCACGTCCCACACAAATTATTTTGCAAAGAAATTGTTGAGAGCCTTCTGTCTTTCTGGAAAGGTCTCTCCCCACTCTTTGCACACCTAGCTCCTGCTCACCTTGAGGTGTTATCTTCAACATTATTGTCCCCAAGTGGCCTTACTTTATAAAAAGTAGATTTTTACCCCCTTTCCTCAACCCTCAATTGTGTCCTTGTTTGGCAATGCTCTATTCTTTATAACATTTCCCACCATTTCTAATTGTTACACATTTCTTTTACATTTTCTTTCTTTGCAGTAGAATGTCCAACAGGATGTAAGATTCACTTCTCTATCTCTGGCACCTAGTTCAGTGCTGGGCACATAGCAGGTCCTCACTAATTATTCGTTGGTGGAATAAACCAGAGAATGAGTGGCTTATTCATGAATATTCAAGACAAGTGGCCTCTGAGTCATGGGAAGCTTGGGGCAGGGAAGGCTCTGGGCTAGACAGTCTATCTTGGTGGTGAGCTGCAGTGAGGTTGGGGTGGGATGGAGATGAATCCCAGTAAAGAAATCCTCCAGGGAATAGAACATTCGAGAAGAGAAGCAGGTGCCAAGGACCAAACCTGAGAGCAAGGGAAAGGAATGAGAAGACAGAGAAGGGGACAGCGATGGCTGGCAACCGGAAGAGCAACTGAGTAAGAACCATGTCCTAGAAGCTCGTGCAGGAGGAGGGTAGACAACAGTGTTCTGTACCTCCACTTGGCGCCGCAGCATCTGACTCACACCTGACTGACTTTTCCAATTATTTTTACCCTGATTGTAGCAGTTGGCAGGTTTCCAAGTGGCAGTGTGATTTTGTTTGCTGCCTGCAATTCCCACCTCTCCGGGTTAGCAGGCATGAGTCTTTTGACTTTGCTAGAGAAGGTGACACCTCTCAATTTAGCTCTGTTTGCAAATGTCAGCTGAGATGCTGTGAGCTCTTGCCACCGGGTCTTTAAGAACACTCACAGGAGTCAGCGCTCACACACACACACAGACACACCATGATGCTTTATTCCCTACGTCCTCTGCTCCATCAGGCTGCAAGGGCATCTGCCAGACCACCATTTGGCAACCCACCTATTTGGGGGTCTTTACCAGCCTTTGATATTGTTGTGATAAAAGTAATAGGAAGTGATCTGAGGGAGGAGTCTTCAGTCCAAGGAAACTGTAACATGGAGAGAGACAAAGGTGAATCTTTGTCATTTTCCCAAGGGGTGGTCTCTAGAATTCTAGGAGCTGAGTCATCACTCTCCAGAGTGACGAACATTTCGGGCCCCCATTTCCTTCTGAAGGGACCAGCTTTCTGCAGCCAAAGTCACGTTCATGATAGATAGAGATTTTAAAAGCTGCTAGTTTGGACTGTTTATGATGGGCTCAGCACTGTGTTAAGCTTTTTAAATATATGTTCATCTTAGGTAAGCTTCCCTGGAACCCTCTCAGATCATTATCATTGGCCTCACCTTGCAGATGGGAAAGCTGAGGCTCAGAGAGGTGGTGCAACTTGCCAAAGGTCACACAGAATAGACATACTGGAGTTGGGAATCAAACTTAGGTCATGGCTTTTTCTATGACTCTACTCTGTTGATGGAGCCATGGAGCCATGCTGGTTACTTGATGGGGACAGTCAGTGGCTGTCACTGTAACTGGCTAACTGGGGCCTGTCCCTGTGCCTGAACGTTGGAGAGAGCTGACAACTGGAAAGTAGTGCCCGTTTCCAGTCAATGTGGAGTGATGGGTGGACATTCTCCACTACATCCCCTCTTCTACTTTGCGCCTAACTGGCTCATGGTCCTTGCAAGGGGCAGGGAGCTTCCATTGAACAAAGGGGAAGAGTCTTTCCCTCCTGATTATTAAAACAAAATCCTAAACAGAAAAAAATAAAAAAGCTTTGCCGTGTCCCTGGGAGAGCCGGAGAGCCGGTGCTTTCCGTCGTGCTGGCAATGAAGCGGGGGTGGGGGAGATCCTCTGTGACTCAGATGAGGAGCCGCCTCCACCCACAGCAGGGCTGCCTGCCTTCCAAGGTCGCATCCAGGAAGCTGCAGCCAGGAAGTGTGAGGGGCCATCAAGGAACCAGCCAGCAAGCAGCACACAGAGGGAGGAGAGAAAGCCTTCCTCCTGGTCTCGCCTCAGAGAGAAGATGCAATGAAAACAACAACGACACAAACCCGGCTCTAGGAGGGCGCTGGCGGGGAGTGGGCCGATGGATCGCCTCCCGGATGTGGGCTCCATTTGGCTGGTCTGACATCGCAGTGAGGCTGAGCCATGATGGCCAGGTGGGGCGGGGGTGGTTTCATCACTCCTGTACCCACACCCTCAACCCTGCACTTCTCCTCTCTTAGCGGGAGGGGAAGCAGTGGTTCAGAAGCAGGAGCCCTGTTTGCAGACAGCACCAAAGGGACCTGACTTCCATCTCTTATCTCTTGGTTGTCCTTCATCCCTCCAGTGTGCTTATTTCCTTTCTGGGGAGCCTAAGGTGATGCAAGGTCATTTCTAAGGTCATTTCTGCCTCACCAGTTTTCTGTGCATTGCATTTGTCCTGCCCAGTTCCTTTAAGCTGCTAGGACTGCTCTGAGCCACCTAAACACAGGTCCCACACACCACCGCGTTCTGCTCCTGGGTCACCCTTTGCACTCAGTCCTGAGCTTCCCCTGGCTGGGGTGCCACCAAACCCAAACTGCTGTTACCCCCCCAAACAGCTCTCTTGTCATGTTTGTTTGGGGTCTTTTGAGGGAGGAATCTACTAAGTTCTCTGCTGTGGCCTTCTTAGCTTGTTTTTCCAGACCTTTCTGAGGGTCTGCTGATAACCAACTGCATTTCTCTTCATATGAAGTAGTTAAACCCAACAAATCCATTCAGTGTTTCTGTGGCACCCCATCCTTTGTCTGCTGCAGTCCTTATCAGACTTATAAATACTGACTCAACTTCCATTTTCCTAATACTTTGCAACCACAACAGTGACAGTTAAGACTAATATTTACTGAACACTCATGATATCCAGGCTCTGTATGTACTGCCTTATTTAATCCTCCCAACAACTCAAACAATTAGGGGCTATTGTCCTCTGATTTTATAGATGAGGCTTTGGCAGCTCAGAGAGGGTGAGTAACTTGCCTGAAGCCAGACACAAGGTAGGAAATCAATGACTGTTTGATGAGTGAATTGGATGAATGGCCATTGGGCCACTGGATGGACTGGTCAGGGCACGGGCTACTGGAGATAGAGTCAGGTGAGCATAGAAAGAATTTTCCAGCAGCAAGAGCTCTTTAGGTGGTCAGATAAGTCTAAAGCAATCTTCAGTAGGAAAGTTGGAGACGAGAGCTAAGCCCCAGGTGAGGGATAGACGAGATGACCTTTAAGATCCCTCCCACCTCTGAGAGTCTGAGCTTACTGTGTAATTCTTAAAGACACCAATAAAACCCTTTGCAAATATGAAACACCTCCAGCCCCAGCGCTATGCTGTTATGAACAGGAGCTGTGTGGATGTTTGTGCCGGGGCAATAAATGCCAACATCAGTAAGAACTCAAGCTCTCTAGAGATCCATATCAGCATTCCATTGTCCAAGGATGATATTCACAATGGCTGGCATTTATGGAGAGCTCACTAAACTTCTGGCAAGACTATAAATCCTCTACATGCGTAAACTCAATTCTCACAACAAACCTGGGAGGTCACGAGTAGCGTATTAGTCTGGCAAATCTGCAATAACACATCAATCCTGAGTCCTCGGTGACTTAATGCAATAAAAGTCTTCTTCTTCCTTTCTTAAAGGCTGAAGGAAGTTGGGCCATTTTTTACCTTCCTTTTCTGAAACATGTGGCCCCCAAGGACTTTATGGGAAGGAGAGAGACAGACAGTGGAACAAGGCAATGGGATTTGCCACTTGCAACCTGAGAACCTAAAATGGCAACACTACTGCAAATAAATGCCTGTTGTGACAGTTTAATGAAAAGGCAGATGCGAGGCATTTTGAACCAGGCACAAAGTAAATGCTCAAGGCATCTGGCTGATGGCAGCAATGCTGGCCTCTAAGGCCAGAGAGGTGGCAGGAGCCCCACACTGAGCCCAGAAGTGGGAAGGGGTGTAAAGGTAGAATCTCACACTAGCTAAGCTCTCCTTGGCTGGAGTCACCCATGCTTCTGTCAGGAGGCCTAGCCCCATCCACGTTTCAGAGGTTACCCTGATCAGGGCAGGTGTACCAGCAGCCTCAGTCCGCCCTTTGCCATGGGTCTGGTACTTGGCAATGCTGTACCAGCCCATGCCATCCATGTGCCCACCGCTTCATAGATGGCTGTGTCTCTGTGGCTGAGCATGTGACATAGCATGCTGGTCCAATGTGTAACCATCTATCCATCAATCTATCTATCTTCCATCTACTTATGTATATCATCTATCAATCATCTAGCATATGTCTCTCAATTATCTATCTACTTATGTATTTATCATCTATTTATGCATTTATTATCTATCTATAAATTTCCTATCTCTCTACTTATATAACCATCAATTATCTATTTATTATCTATCTATCTATCTATCTATCTATCTCTCTACTTTTCGTGTTGGTTCCACCCTTCCCTGAATCCCCGACAATGGGTCTCCTAACTGGCCCTTCTCAGCACCCAGAGCCATGATGTTGGGAACTGTGAATTTTGGAGAAGTGTCTGCTGCCCCATAGGCTCTCCATGAGTACCACTGGCTGCCCAAACCACCCCTGTTCACGTGCTTCCTGTTGTCGGACTGTCCTCAAGACAACCAGGCTGTCAGTTTCCCCTCCCTTTGTCCTCTCAGGTTGTGTCTTCCTTCCCTTCCCCATCCGGCTAGTGTCACATGCCCAAGTCTATCTGAACTGAGGATCTGAGAGATGGGAGAGGCACTAACATTTGTGTGGAGGCAATTTTGCAGAGGAGTTGCAAGCTTGGTTCTGGAGTCAGACCCACTGCTATTCTCTTGCTGAGTGACATTGGTTAAATTACTTATGTGTCAATTTTCTTATCTGTAAATGGCGATAATGATGTTACCTAACTCAGAGGATTATTGAGGAGGTGGAATGAGATAGTCCATCTAGAGTGAACAGAAGAGCAGCCAGCATATAGTCATACTCCATCTTAGGTATAATAATAAAAATACTTATCCTTACTATTCTAACCCAAATCTGTCTGTCTCGAATGCTTCTGCTTTCCCACTCTCTGGCAAATCATAAAAGTATCCGTTGATGGGAAGCCAATCTGAGCAGATCAGCTTTAACTTTTCTCTTTATTCTGCTAAATAAATTCACAGGGGATACTGGAGAAGGGTATTTTTAGGAGGCATTACTGAGAAGCGGAGTAGGTGGCCAGATGGTAATGACAGGAAACACGGTCCCTTCTGTCTGCAGGAACAACTGAGTGGCATTCAGGTGTGTAATGAGCTAAACTACATTTCTAGAGATATCATACTAGGTCCAGGTGGAAGAGAGGGCACCGTGGAGCCTTGCCAGAGAGCGTTAAGTCTGGGAAAATAGAATAAACGGAGCATTACACCCAGTGCTGTTCCCTAGGTGGTCCGTGCCCTGCCTTGGCTCTGACACCTGGAAATTTACCATTGTCCCCCTCTTTCCAGGCTCTCCTCCAAAGGATGTCAGTGAGGTTATACCCTGATGCTGTTCTCCTGTGACTTGTGCTCCTAACATTGTCCACTCCTCTTTTATTGAATCACAGAGATTGCTAGAAAATAAAATTATGCCACTGGTGATAATATCTCTGTAGGAAAGGAAATTCCCTTGGCTCCAGAGCTTCTCTCTGGGGTTTTATTTTTCTGTTCTTGTTTTATTTGATTTTTCTTTTATTTTCTTGGGAGGGTGATGTGGATTTAGCGGGTGCTTTTCTATTTCTTGGCCACCCGGAATCCACTGCTTTCTCCCAAGATTATTTCCTAAATCTTCATGATATAGTAACCCTCCATCATTATATATAACCCTCCATCATTTTATATATATAATGATGGGTTTTGATGGGAAAATGATTCCAGGTATTCACCTTCTTTTTCTAGGGAAGCCAAGGAAAACCAGTTACTTATTTTTTTCTTTTAATTGAAGTATAGTCAGGTCCAATGTGTCCATTTCTGTTATACAGCACAAAGTCCCAGTCATGCATATATATATGTGTGTGTGTGTATTTACATATATATATTCATTTTCATATTCTTTTTTCATGAAAGGTTATTACAAGATATTGAATAGAGTTCCCTGTACTAGAAAACCAGTTACTTCTTTCTCTACTCTTAGGAAAAGCCAAGGGTGAGCAGATGTCTGACCCCAGCCAAATAGATACTCCTTCCCTGGGACTTTGAATATTTTGTCTTTGGCTAGAGGCATGGAGATGGATAGAGAGCCTGTCATTGGGGCCTGAGTCGGTTAACTCATGGGCCAGTCGAAGCTGGGGTCCCTGCGGCCTAGCCTCTTCCTTGGGGCCACTTTCTGTCTTGATTCACTGACACTAGAGTCTGTAAACTTAACGCCTTCATGGTCCAGATAAGTACCTGATATACGAGAGGTGGTGCCGTGGAGGACGAAAGAGAAGGGCAGGGCCTGGGAGTACAGGTGTTTCCCAAGCAAAACATTGCACGTCCTGGGGTTTTGAGTGTAACTCGGCATCTGATTACTAGTGCTCTTGTCCTTGTTTGAAATAGCCCATCAATACCCACATTTTATCGTCTAGTCTGTCTCTCCTAGAATGCATCTTGTGCCCCAGGGAGGCCTCCCAGTCCTCTGTCAGACTCTGGGTTCTGGTTTGGGGACCATAAGACAAAGTCTCCCCAGCAGAGGAAGTGGAGACCTCTGAGAGTGGGGCTCTGAGCGGGGGCCGGAGCTGAGCCCAGGCACAGGGACCTTTCGTGGGAGAGCTCCAGGCACTCCGCAGGCAGAGGAGATATTTTTTTGGCAAGGGCTCTCGAGTACTCTTCCTGCTGAACTTCTGTCTCTGCTGCTTATTGTTCCCCTTCAGATGAATTTGAGCTCCGACACTTAATCCTCCTTTCAGCAAAGTCTGCCCTGAGCAAAGGCCATTGTCTTTCAGAGGGAACCCCTGAAGAAGCCAACCGTTGCTCCCCGCTGCAATCCTCTCTACCCTTCCTGGTACACCCATGGCAGCTAATTTTCCTGTTTGGACTCCCTGTCCTTGTTCCTCCAGGCTACACCTAAGTGGACCAGAGACTGACATCTGAGGCACCTCCCAAGGGGAACCAGTCCACAGGCTGGGCTGGATGTGTAGCATCTTGTCTGTGCAGAAACACTGAAACTAAATCAACTTGTTGACGGTGGGACTTGAAGCGAGAGGTCACGTAGAACTGGGGTCAGAGTTCCCAACATGACAAATTAAAACTGCATGTAAGCCAAGTTTTGGGGGCACAGCAGAGCCCTAAGAAACTCCCCAAACTGGTCTTTTCCAGGCTAATGGAGTAAATGTGCAGAGAGAAGAGGGGGAGAGAGAGCGGGAGACACAGTGTGGGTCATGAGAGACTCCTCTCCTTGCTGGTCCCGTCTCGCGTGCCCAAACTCTGCTTTATTGCCTGTCATTGTTATGTTTTTGGGTCACTTTAGTGTAACACTATGGATGCAGAGGATCTCTGGGTTCAAATCACAGCTCTGCCCCTAATACTATGACTAATAGTAAGTAACTGAGCCCAGTCATAGAACCAAGCAGGACCCTGTGGGGCCTTCCTGGGACAGATCCCTTCCCCACATCCTCTGCTGTAGCTCCTCTCTGAAATATCTAAATAATAGTATCTGCTGAGTATTTCCTGAGTTTTTTTTTTTTCAGATGATAAATCCACCACCAAATGGAACAAATTAACTACTTGATGATTACGAGACCTTCTGGTGCCTAACGGTTGATCACTATCAAGCAATCAGAGAGTTGTGCTGGAGCTGAGCACGTGCCCTGGGACGCCCCTCCCTCCCCTGGCCTTTAAAAATGCTTTGCTGAAACCCTCCGGGGAGTTCTGGGTTTCAGAGGTCGAGACACCCCTCCTCTTTGTGTTGGTGCCTTTACAACAAACTCTGCGCTCTCCTTCACATTCACAGCCCGGTGTCAGGAGGTTGATCTTCCTGTGCGCAGGCGTAAGTCATGCATCAGTTTCCTCATCTACAAATGGGGATTCTTTGAATATCTACCTCATAGGACGGCTTGAGGATAATGTAAAGGACAAGTGCATAAGTTAGCTGGTAAACCAAGCAAACGTCCTCCCTTCCTTCCTCCCCTCCCTCCCTCGCTCCCTTTCTTCCTTCCTGTCTTCCGTCCTCTTATGCACCCAAAGATTCAGGACAAGGAGTCAGGCGTCTGAGATGCCTGGCCACTTTCCTGCAACTCCCATGACTCCATCCTCTTTTGAAGTATGGGCTCTTTTCATGAATTTATTCATGAGTGATTTCCCTAACTAGGCTGGGCTCCTCCCAGAACCCACAGCCCACTTCCCTTCCTTTTGTGGATGGGGAAACCGAGGCCCTAGAGGCTAAGCCACCTGCCCAGGGAGATGCTGTGGGTGGGGGCAGTGTGGGTGTCCTGTTGCCGCCAACTCAGGGCCCCCTCCTCCAGCACATGCCTGACCCTCACAGGACAGTGGATCAGATGTCCCTCTCCCCTTCCTCTTCCTCCCTTAGGGAAGAGCTGGGCACAGCGTGCTTGAAGAGCCTTCCAGAAAGCTGCACTAATGAATTCCTATTGCTCCTCACATGGAGTTGGGACCTTCTGACCTCAATATGCAAAGAGATGCTAAATATGCAAATCAGCAGCACTTGGTTCATAAAAATAGCTCAGCGTCGCTGCTTCTGCCTCCCTCCCTCATTCCCAGCAGCTTAGCTCTTCTCCCATCAGCTTCCTTCCTCTTGTCTTCTCTCCCCTCCGTTTTCCAGGCCTGCTGCCCCCACCCCACCTTCCTTCACTGCTCACCTTCCTGTCCCCTCCCATCTGCTCAGCCTCCCTTTCCTTCCCACCATCTTGTTTTCCCGACCTTCCTGGCCAGGCCCCCACCACCCATGGGCCGACTGGGACTACAACAGGCTGACGTCGTTATTAATTTTTTTCCTCCTTTAAAATTTGTATCGTATAATTTGGGGGAGACGTTCTGCCTCAGATTTGTATATTTACATTGGAAACATTTCTGAAAGTGTATCTCCCAAAATACGAATAGTGCATAATTCTGGGGTTGGGGGAGCTAAAGATGTTAAAAAAACACCTTCCCCTCCAGCCTGTAACAGCATCAACACAAACACATTGCAATGTACACCATCTCGTCCAGGCTGATATTATCTGGAGGACCTCCGGAGTCCTCCGGGTCCTTGGGTGCCTGTGCAGAAGGTGTGGAGACGGCAGGGAGACCCAAGGTGGGGACCACTGGATCCACACAGCCAGGATTCAAGCCCCAGCTCTACCTGTCGGTGGTGTGACCTTGGGCAGGTAACCCAATGTCTCTGCGGAAAGTCAACAGTAACAGAATCTCCCTTCCAAGAGAGGACTTAGCTCAGAGAAAGCAGTCGGTGATTATCAGCCAATATTATCTTCTCAAAGCGCTGAAGAGTGGTCCCAAGACTTGGCTGGGCGTTAGTGAGCCAGTGGCTGTGGGGCCATCAGGAAATGCTCTGTGACCGACTGTAGCAGGTCACAGGTTGGGAAGCCTAGTGGGTAAGCACGGGCTCTTGGAGGTTGGACAGGCCTGCCTTTGAGTCCTGGCTCTGTCTTATTGTAGCTTTGTGACCCAGATCCTGTGAAAGGACATTTCTGGGCCTCCGAGCTTGTGCCTGTAAACTGTGGATGCAGAAGCACTGACACTGTGGCTCAGACTGTGGCTTCCCTGAGCTGATAAACACACAGGGCTTAGCACGGAGTTGGCAGGTATCACTATTATTAGGCACTTAACAGCATGGTTCGGTTCAGCTCAGCGACTTTCTACAAAGATGCCTAGATCAGTCTTTCTCGATCTTTTTTCATTATCACTCTTTCAGGAATATTTTTGGACATTTTCCCCCCTAATTGCCTCCTCGCATGAATTTTATTACCGTAAATATACTGCACAGCTGTTTGTGTACGATAGCTGTGCTTTATACATAAAAAGGATACTTTTTTTTTGTTGCCCAAGAACCAATGTTTTTCCCTTGGGGGATAATATTGGCCCCAACTGAGAATGTCTGGCCTAGGGCAGCGGTTCTCAAATCGGGGGCGGGGGGGGGTTTGCACCCCGGGAAACATTTGACAATGTCTGAGACGTTTTTGTTGTCACAGTGGAGAGGAGGGCTCGCTGCTCATGGCATCTAAGGGTACAGCTAAGCATCCTGCTTTGCCCAGGACAGCCCCTGCCTGCCCCCACCCCCCACCCCGAATACAGAATTATCTAGCCCAAAATGTCAATGGTGAAGAGGCTGAGAAAACTTGCTGTAGGGCATTCCTTCCTTACCTAAGAATGCTCAGGGAGTGTTTGTGCCCTGGTGATCAGACAAGTGGGGAGAGACACCAGGATGCGTCTTTTTCTATGTGTGTGTGTGTGTGTGTGTGTGTGTGTGTGTCAGCGTGGGTCAAGGCAGCTTCCGACAGGCATAGGGCAAGGCCAGGCATGAAGGAGATCATGTGTCACTGGTAGGACCACGATATAGGATGCTTAAGTGTCATGGCTTTTGCCGTTCTTTTAAAAAATACTGTAATTTACAGGGTCATGTGTTAACGCAAAGTGTCAGTGGGGTGGGGCTATAGAGTCTTTTAAATTTTTATAAAAATCTTTATCCCTTTCCTCTTTCTTTCTTTCTTTCTTTTTATTGAAGTCTAGCTGATTAACAACATTATGTTAGTTTCAGGTGTACAGCAAAGCGATTTGGTTATCATATATATGTATACATCTATATTTTTTTTTCGACTCTTTTCCATGATAGTTTATTACAAGATAGCGAATATGGTTCCCTGTGCTAGACAGTAAATCCTTGTTGTTTGCAGAGACATTTCTTGATGGAGACCATGGTCTATTTAGGGGCAAGATGAATTCTTGTGTAATAATCATGATCACTAACTTTCACTGCTCACTAACCATGTGTTAGGGGATGTGTTAAGTGCTTTGCATGGACACAACTCTCCTATGAGACAGGCACTGTTACTCCCCTCATTTCCATTTTACAGATAAGCAAACTGTAGCTTAGAGGAGTTCACTAACTTGTTTAAAGTTGCACGACTAGGAAGTAGGGGAGCCAGGATATGAACTTGCAGCTTTAGACTCCAGAGCCCACAAACTTGACATCGAATTACCTTGCCTTTTAACTCAAATACAAGACAAGCTCTTCTATATGTCAGAAGAGGCGTTGCTAAAGTGCCGCCGGAGCTCAGAGATGGAGACATGACTCCCAGCAGGAGAAACCAGGGATGCCTTCCTGGAGGTGGTGGCGCTGGACTGGCTATTTAGGACGAGTGGGATTTGACACATGGAGACAGAGCCAGAGGATAGTCACTCAGGTGGATAGGACAGCTTAAGCAAAGCCACAGAAGTAGGGAAGTGCCAGAATGATCTTTCTTCGGAGTCACTGGGTCACACGAGAGCCAGTGTTGACAATGTACTCTGTCCCTGTTTCCAGTTTTATAACCCAAATCTGACCATTGCCAAAGAGGGCCTGATGGACACTTGTAAAAGGGCATTTAATGTGACTGGTAGTCATGGGCCCCTGTGGAGTGCGTCTAAATCAGGGTTTCTTAAGCTCGGTACCATGGAAATTTTGGATAAGGTACGTGCTGGTATAGAGGGCTGTCCTGTGCATTCTAGGAGGTTTGGCTGCATCCTTGCCTTCTAACCACCCCTCCTGAGACTACCACCGATGTCTCCTGAAGTGCCAAATGTTCCCTGGGAGGTAAAGTCACCCAGGTTAAGAGCTACTCTCTTAAATGCAGGTGGGCGTGGGGAGTGGGGCATACGGACTGGAGTCAGAAACCCTGTTCTCTCATACCAGAGACTTAGTGCTGTGTGATTCTGAGCGAGGCATGTCCCTCTCTGGTCCTCAGTTTCCTCCTCTAAAAGGTAAGGTGGCTGGTGGCAGTAGGCAGTCCCCAAGGACCCTTCTCTCTGGCAGCCCCGAGATTGGCCCCAGAAGTGTGACCAGCTGCTCCAGTTGCCGGTTGCTGCTTCATTATGCGGTGATGATGACGCTCACACCTCCCGAGAGCCTGTTGTCCCCTCCAGGTTAGCTGGCTCTCTGCTGGGCCACCACTGCCTCCCAGAACAGGCGTGAGAAGGGCTCCGGGTGTCGCTTTCCACAGCAACACCCGGGTGACGTCCTTAATTACAGTCAGGAAGAGCAGGGCTCAGGAGGTGGAGATGGCTCAGGAGGTGTTCTTGGGTGTGAGAAAATGATTAACACCAGAAAACTGGCCAAGTGGGGCAGCTGAAGTCATTTCCTGCGGTCCCAGTGGGAGAAGCTGGGTCCTCCCACTTCTTTAGAGGAAACTCAGTTCTCGCCTCCTCCTTTTGTCCTGGGAACCCAGCAGATGTCCCAGGCGAGGGCAAGGCCATCGCAGGCTTCATGTGGCTTTGGAATTTAGAGTCATGGAGGACGATGGAGGGGTGGGGGTGTTGAGAGGCCCCTCCCACATTTGTGAGAGCTGCTTTTCTGTCCCTTGCAGGCCAATCAGGGGCAGACTTTGTGATCTTCGGCAAGTCAGTCAACCTCTCTGGGTCTCAGGTCCATCATCTGTGACATGTCAACCATCACAGAGGGTTGCTAAGAGTTACACAGGTGTATAGGAGTTAGACGGTCCTAGGAGTCAGTACAGCTACCTCCACATGGCTGTGGTGGTGGGAAATAGCACCGAGCTTCCTAAACGTGTCCAGCACTTGTCATCCATCCCGCCACCAGCGACCCTTGGACGGCATGTTCTCAAGCTCCGTTTTGCAGAGGCGCAGGGAGGCTGAAGCTATCTGCCCCACGTCTCTGTGTCAGCATGTGGTGGAAAAATGATTCGAGCTCCAGACGCAGAATTTGAACCCAGACCCATTTCCAAGTGCCCGTCCTGGTTTGTGTGTGAATTCGGGGGTGGTGCTCCCTGCAGTCCTGTCCTCCCCAACTCTGAGCGCAGGCCACTCACTCCCTCAGCCTGTCTGTCAAGTCTCTGAGCTCCTGCTGTTTACTGTGGGTCTCTATTGAGATGACACAAAATAACAGCGCGAGTGTGTGAGAGGATGAGCGGGGAAGGGGGTGGTGGGGGAGAGGGCGCATCTGAGAAGATACTGCAGAGCCGAAAGGAAGCAGGTCTGGATGGGCTGGAGGGGGGCGAGGGTAAGATAAGGGGAAGGGAGAGATGAAAGGGAGAAGATAGGAGCAGGGTGAGGGTGGCCCGTGGGGAATGGGGGTGTGTGCATTAGAAGGGGAAGGAGATAAGAAGATAAGAAGGAGATAAGGAGGAGAAGGGGTGGAGGCAGACACGCACAGAGACACGCAGCAGTGGTGTTCTGGTCCCAGATGGCCGGGCTGCCTGCGAGGTCTGCTACGACCTTCTCTTCTTCATTCTGAAAATGAGCCCACGGCTTTCCCGGCTGTGACTCTCAGTCTCTGGGGCACAGATACCGCGGTGGAGGAGGTGGGGCTCAAAGGAGGCCTGGTCTGGTCCTTTGTTAGTAAAGGCACAGGACAGACTCCTTCCTGCCTGCTCTGTCCAAAGGAGGGCCCTTCCCTCCCCCGCTCCTTTCTCTCCCTCCTTTCTCATCTCATCCGTTTGGCACTCACCCTGCTAAGTTCTACTCCCGGTTCTGGGCAGACTGGAGAGGCTGCTGTACATTTTGGCAGATGGAGACTGAGTATTACCAATCAAGCAGATAAATATGGTGCTTTGAGATGCCTGTAACTGACGTGGAAACACCGAATTGCGTGCAAAGACAGGGAGTGGGACGGTGTTGGCTGGTGGGAGGGGCAGGTGCTTGTGATGAGGTGACACTGGGGCTAAGGTCTCCTGATTAGAAGGAAGGGGCTGTGAGAATGTGTAGGGGGAGCGCTCTAGGCAGAGGGGACTCCAGTGATGTGGGAGGGAGCTTGGCTTTTGAGGGAGAGTGAAATAGTGAGGTCGGAAAGGTGGGGAGACCAGAGCAGGCAGGAAGCCAGCTGGAATGTCACGTGACCTTGGTTGAATGGATTCCCCTCTCTGGATTTTGGTCACTGTCATTTGCAAGCTGGGAGAATGAGATCTTTAAGGTCCACTTGGTCCTAAAGTTCCATGGACATTTGAGCAGAGTCAGTGAGGGGCCCCTGGGAGCCCATGGACCCCTGTTAACCCCTGGTTGTAGCTTGCAGGACAGCACCCAACTGCATAAGCTTATATCTTGACTGCGCCATTTAATTGTTAATATGTAACTATGAGCAAGTGGCCTAACTTCCCTGAGCTTTGAAGATCTTCATTTGTAAAGTGAGAATAATATTCGTACTTGTCTCACGGGGCTATTGCAGGAGAGGAAGTGAGATCGTTATGTAAAGGATTTAACTCAGCTCCTGATGCACTACTGGTTATGATCATTGGTGCCAAGAACTCTCAAAACTTTATTTCGAGGTTAGACCCAGCTTCTGACCATGGGCTCAGATGTCTTTGAAACTGATGTCACGTTGGCACATCCAAATAAACAGATCTAAATGGAATTCACCATCTCCCTCACTCCGCGTTCTCTCCCCCACCCTGTTTCTCTTTCCCGTCCCTTATCTCGGTTCAAGGCACCATGATTCTCCCAGACCATCATGCTCAATCTCAGAGTTATCTTGGACTGTTTTTCCCACATCCAATCAATCGCCAAATCCTATCTGTAAGCCTCATGGTGCCTCATCCATCCCCTCATTGTCATTCCTAATGCCTTCCTTCAGGTTGTCCTTACCCCTCACCTGGACCACAGGAGAATCTCTGAACCGGCTTCCTGCTTGGTTTCTTCCTGCCTGGCTCCCTCTCTGCCATCCGTCACCACCTCTTTTCAAACACGGTTGCCAGAGTGACCTTAGTGCACATCTCCAAGCAAGTCACTTTCTGCTTAGGAGTCCTCGTATCTCCCCATCCACTCTAGGCCACAGGATAAAATCCAGGGGTCCAGCCTGCCTTCTGAGTCTCTAATAATTTGACTCTAACCTACTTTTCCAGGCTCTTCCACAGCTCTCCCCTAACACACACTAAACCTTCCTGACACTTGTCTGCTCATCCTTCCTTGAGCGTGCCTTATGTCTAGAGAGCCTCACTTCAGGTTTCTCCTCTCCCCCCAGAATCTACCCACACTCCAGGGATGCGCGTTCGAGTCCATCCATCTTAGAATCTGAATTCACAGCCCCCGTATTCTATGGAGATTTTTTAGATGTTTATGCCCCGCCTGCCTGTTGGTTCTTCTCTCTTTCCTTCCCACACTTTCATACTATCTTTTTAAAAAAGTACTTATAGTTTTTCTTGAATCCTTACGTACCTACTTCTCTCCCCGACTAGACTGAATTCCTGGATTATGGGAACTCTGTCTTGGCATCTTTATATTGTTGACTAGACTTAATAGTTTAAGAAGTCTGATAAGATTCTCAACTCTAACATAGCTGAAACGGGATCTGATTCCACGCCCCGCCCCCCACCTCTATCTTTGCCCTGAGCAGTTCTGCCCCTCCCTCAGTCTTCCTCTTTTTGGTAGGCAGCACCATCATCCCCCAGTTGCTCAAGCCCCAGACCTAGGAGTCTCATCCTTGATTCTCCGCTTTCTTTTCCCCTATCCTAAATCCAATCCATCACCCAATTAGCTCTACCTCCAAAATCTAGCCCCAAATTGTCCACTTCTCTCCACCTGACCTGCCAACGCCCTTCTTTAAGGACTGCCACCCCTCTTCCTTGGACTGTGGCTGTGACTCCCATGCTAGCTCCTTGCCTTTGTTCTTGCTGCCTTGTGCTCTAATCTCCTCTCTGAAGTGAGAGTGTTCTTTGAAAATGTACATCACATTCCATCCCTAACTGACTGCAAACCCTCCAACTGTCTCCTATCACATTAGGATAATATGTAGATGTCTTACTCTGGTTTATAAAGTCTTACATCCTTTCTCTCTAATCACATATCATACTGCTCTCCCTGGTGCCCACACCACATCTCCAGCCACAGTGACCTTTTCTCCTACATAACAAGCTTGTTCCTGCCCCCAGGGCCTTTGCACTGTTACCTCTACCACCACTACCATTCTCCCTGATCGTCATGTGCTTGTCTCTTCTTGTAATTTAGATATTATCTTAAATAGTCCTTCCTCAGTCTGAATTACACATCCAGTCATCCCACCAAATTGCTCTCCTTTAAGTCTCTGCATTGTGCTTATCACTGTCCGATTACTATTATTACTACTTTTATTCTGGTTGTTTCCAATTCCACTAGAAACAAATGCTATGAGATTGGGGACATTGTCTTGGTTTTCACTGTATCCTAATGCCTCGGATAGATTCCTTCTGTTTCTTCATAGTTCAGTGGTCAGCCAACGTTTGCTCCCCTGTTGTGCTCAACTGGTTTTCTGCTGTGGCTAAAATCACAGGGTCGACAAGCCCGCCTTCCCTTCTGGAGACCTTAGGGAAGAAGAATCCATTTCCTGTCTTTTCCAGGTTCTGGAGGGCAACAGCATTCCCTGGCTCATGGCTTACTTCCTCCAGCTTCACAGCCAGCATGGAGGGTCAGGTCCTAACCTCATATCATCTCTCTGACCCAGCTGGAAACCATTCTCTGCTCTGAAAGAGTCATGAATTAGATTGAACCCCCCCAGATAATCCAAAATAATCCCTTCAACTCAAAGTCTTTAACCTTAATCACATTGGCAAAGTCCCTTTTGCCACGTAAGGTAACATTTACAGGTTCTGGGATTAAGACATGAATATCTTTGTAGGATCAGGGTCTACTGAGCCCCTCAAAGCCAGTAAGGCTTCCACATTCTTCTATCGTACCTGTGTGGGTTGGGGAGCATCTCAAAGTTCGGGCGGTTTTCAAGTCTACCCTGGCTTTTACTCTCAAATAAGCCATCCTGTGTTTTTTCTGTGCGCCCAGTCTCCAGGTCTGCTGGGGATATATGGATGGTTTATCAAGCCTTTTTTGGAGCTGTCTTATTTCCCGGATCATCCTGTTAAACTTCTGGTTAGTCCTCTGGTCTGTTGCTTTCCTCAGCCAGGACTAAAATTTCAGGGTAGTAGAACCACTGGGCTTCTCCATTCACTTGCCACCAAGATAGGTGGTTTTACTGACAATGCTGGTGGGTGTGGGTTTTTGACCTTCCGCTCCCAAACCAAAGCTGCTGGTCCTTACAGCCAGCCCCACTTTGCTAGAACTACCTTGCTGACCAAGCTGAGTTGTGGGGGAGGATGAAAGCATTTCCAAGCAGGAACACCACAAACTCCCACCATTCATGCTTAAGGCTTAGAAGTTTATCATGAACAGGTTGCATGGTTTTGGTTGATTTCCAGTGCCCAGAAATAGTTGTTTTGGCAATTTTGTTTTTAGTATTATAGTTGCTTTTGTGGGGAAAAGGCATCTGCCACAGTAGAAGTCCCACCTCCTGCTCTAATTGGAGGGTTTAATCCATTTACATTTAGAGTGATGAATGACATGGATGGCTTTAAACCTCCCTTCTTGGTATTTGTTTTCTATTTTTCTCATCAGTGCATTTTCCCTCTCTTCCTCCTTTCCTGCCTTCTTTGGGTTAATCATCTATTTTTTAGCAGTCCATTTTAATTTCTCTATTGGCTTTTTGAATACAACTCCTTGCATTTTTTTTGCCTTCCTGTAGACAATACAAGTATCCTAAATCTATCAAGTCTACCTTGAGTTAATATTGCGTTAGTTCATGTGAAATATAAGAACCTTACAAAAGTAAAATACCACTTACCCCAACCGATCTCCTGTGCGATTGTTGACATATACATTAAATACACATACGTAATTTACCACACAGTGAAATGTTACTATTTTTTCCTTGTAGACCCAGATTTCCATCTGGTGTCATTTTTCTTTAAACTAAACAACTCCTTTAGCATTTCTTATAGTGCAAGTCTACTGTCAATGAATTCTCTCACATTATGCTCACCTAAAAATAACTTTCTTTCACTCTCATTTTTGAAAGATATTTTTACTGAATGTACAATTTGGGAAGACTTATTTTTCTTTCTGTATTTTAAAGTTATTGTTCCCCTGTCTTCTTGGCTCTCTTGTTTACTATGAGCGGTCAACTGATGTTTGTATTGTTGTTTCTTATTTTTTCTTTGATTGTGTTTAAGATTTCCTTTTTATCTTTCATTTTCTCCAGTTTGATGGTGATATATCTAGGAATCATCCTTTTTGTATTGCTCCTGTTTAGGGATTGCTGAATTATTTGGATCTATAAGTTAATTAAAAAATCGAATTTGGTTGGTGCAGCCACTATGGAGAACAGAATGGAAATTCCTTAAAAAACTAAAAACAGAGTTAATCAGTTCTCAACTGATCTACCCCTTTATCTTAAGGCTTCTCTAGATTAGAAGACCAAAGTTCAGTCAGCAGGAACATCCCCGGCCGCTCCTCTGATTGAATTTAACCTCCTTTATCGTACCTGCATTCAGTAGGTTCTGTGAGCAGGGCTCACATTCAAGGTGCTCTACAAAAATGTTAAGGTAGTGCTTCTGCCCATTTATACACATGACGGCCGCATAAGGTAGATGGTGACAGGTGGCAGAGAGTGGCAGAGAATTCTGGGAAGCCCTGGAGAGAATGAGAGAGAGAGAGAGAGAACAAAAGGTGACTTCTGGCTTGGGGTGGTGGTGGTCAGGGAAAGCTTCATGGCACTGGTGACGTTAGAATTAGATCAGAAATGGAGGAGGGGGTCTTCTGAAAAAGGCTGCTCCAGCTGAACAGAACAGCATGGACACAGGCACAGACAAAGATCTTCCCTGGATGGTGAAGCGAAGTTGACCCGAGCATCCTGCAAGGAGAGGGAAATGGGGAAAGAAGACTGGGAAAGCAGGTTAGGACCAGGGGGCAGCACTCTTAAGTGCCCGTCCCAGGAAATGAGCAGGGATGGAGAACTCTTATAAGTAAGATTTCTGCTTGTTAAGCATTTGATGAAAGATTCAGAGGCCTGGATTAGATTAGGGGCACTTGCTAGAGGAAAATCTCTTACATTAAGAGCAAATTTCAGCAAATTTGTCTTCGAAACTCCCCTCCTTTTCCTCCCACTTTTGTTATCTGGGTTCACTTCCCTCCTTTGTCCCCAGTTCCCTGTTCCGTGGTGTCTGGGCTGGGACGGACGGTGAGCACACACTGCCTCCCTGTGCTGGGTTTGTGCATAGCACTCCGCACAACCGCTCCCCCAAGGCTGAAGCGGGTGGACCGCTCAGGGTGTCAGTCACGTCCCATGATGCTCTTATTCACTCAGTCTTCGGTTGGGAGACTGATTTCATTTGCAGTGACATCAGGACAAGCATTTGTGTTCCTCTCCACTCACGGAGTCACACTGAGGTGACTGGACAGGTCTACCTGGAGGACCTGCTTCTGCCAGCCTCCTGGGCTCCAGGCAAGGGGCAGTGACCTCTGCCCGCTCCTGTTGACATCCTGACCCAGTGGCAGGTGCACCTTTAGATCTGCTGACCTTTTGGACCATGGGGAGTGATATTTTTCTCACTTTAATGGTTTGATTCTTTTCTAATTATAATGAGAATTTCTGGATTCATTTCTGGGTTCTTGGGAGGACTTCCAGTGAGAGAACAGGGCAACAAAGATAGTTTCAAAACCCTCCCGAGCACAGAGGGGTAGCTGTCCCTAACAGTCATAGCTCCCTCACTGCCTGAGAGGTAACGTTCAGCATCTTCAGCTGGACTTCCAGGAGCATCAAGGTCTGGCTGCACCTTCCTTTCTGGCCTCAGCTCTTGATGCTTCCCCTCTAAGCATCACACGTTCAATCAGAAAGCATTCCTCATCTCTGCACACGTTCCCTCTGCCTGGGATACTCTTTGCCCAGTCCTCACTCTGGCCCAAGTCATCCTTCTAGAGAGCCCCGATAGACCCACCAGACGCAGACTGAATACACCACCTCTGTGAATCTTCCTGAGTCTGAAGCCAGTTACCTTCCCTGGAGCTCAAAGATTTGTACGTATCTCATCCCACTCGCCTTAATGTCTAATAACAATGGCCTGGCGCACTGTAGGCACCCAGTGAGTACTTCTGGGTGAGTGCATGAATGTCCCCAGGCCTGTGATTTGGGTGGTGGCTAGGATGGTGGATGGAAAGTGACTTGAAGAGGCAGAATGTTAGAGAGAAGGAAGCAGAATAAAAGCAGAAACACGAAGGACAGAAATCCTGAATGTGCCCCCGTCAACCTCAAGGAGAACAGTGGACGCTCCTTTCCCTCTGGTTGTCACGGTGGGTTTCCTTCCTAGCTCCGGGGCCTCCTTGGCAATTTCCCCATGAATTCACTCCTATGTTTTCACTAACTCTGCCTACTTCCCACCCCCAACTTGGGACTGATTTTGTTGAGAGCCAAGTGCCCTGGATCTTACTGAGCCCCTGAGTAATTCTCCCCGAAGGCTTTCAAAGGCCAGGTTCAAATCCAGGATCCACAGTTTATTTATTGATGTGGGGTTTTGGGTAAACTTCTTCACCTCTTGGAACTTCAATGTCCTCGATAGTAAAATCAATACGGTGACACTGAGTTTTTCCTTCTGTGCTTCAGAAGGCTGGTGGGAAAAATCATACTTGATAATAGATTTGAAATTCCCTCCTGGAAATACTGTAGGTAATTATTCTTATAATGGTAATTGATAAAAATAAGTGCATGGAATATGCTATTCCCTGCATTCATTCCTGAAAGCTGGGGCCAAAAGAATGGGAGAATCTAGGGACGGACAGATATCACACTGGCCAACATGTTGAATCGATCTGAAGAAATGAAGCAAACCTTTAAAGCTTTTAATCCTCTCTTAACAGGAAACAGAGTGGACTAGACTGAAGCCGTGGGGCTCCTGTATCTCACGCCATCCCAGAGGAAGTGTTGCCTAAAGGTTAAGAGTATAGGGTTCGGGGTCAAACGACCTGGGTTCAAATCCCATTTCTGCCAACTGGGTAGAGTTATTGAAGCAATAGCTCCGTCTCCTTGTGCCTCAGTCTTTTTAGTAAAAGAGAGTGATTTTAACTGATGATCAGTGGTACTGATGATCTGCTCGGTTTGTTGCGACTAGATGCCATGACCGCTGTAAAGCACTGTGCGTGGTGGCCGGTGCACAGTAAATGTCAGCTTTGGTCATTTCCTGTGCTGGTTTCCTGCTCAGGGGGTGATGGTTTTGCTTTTGCTCTCACCTTGAATCAAGTAACAAGGCTCGATAATGACCAGGCAGAGGGCAAGGAGAAAACATCTAATGAAGGATTAGCTAGCAACTGAGGATAGAAAGGATCTTAGCAACTCTCTCGTCCAATTTCCTCATTTTAAAAATGGTAAAACTGAAGCCCAGGGAGGAAATATTTCCCCCAAGATTACATAAGAAATTTAGTTCAATATATTGGCTCTTTTCTTATGCTTATTACACTCCAAGCATTATCTGCATTTCTGAGCATAAGTGGATCAATGAGAAATAGTTTTCATCTTTGCACGGCATTTCCCAAAGTGTACAACATGCAAAATATAGTTGTCATGCTCAGGATTTAACCCAGGAAATGCTGGATTAAATAAAATAAAACAGTTCTTTTTTTGTTTTTTGTTTTGATTTTTATTGATTTTTGTGTTGTGTTTTGCTCATCTCCAAGGGGCAGTTTTCCATGAGTCACATATAACAGAAATTTTAATTTTTTCCCCTTTGAGTCCATCTTGTGGGATTTGTGTTCTCTGGCACACCTGTAGAAGATGAGACTTTAGCTATTGGTTCACAGAGTGCTGCGTGGGGACGTATGAAAATAGATTTAGGAGAAGTTTGCTGCTGATGAGGCGGAGATGAAATGCAGACACGTACTCAGAGGGACCTACTTTGAAGGTATAGAATCCATTTCCTGTTGCCTGGTGCTTCCATGTAGATGAAATCTCCTTCCAAGGAACACTTAAGAGCCGTCTCAATCAGTGCCCGAGAGCATACACTTTAGGAATAGCACTCTTGCAACCCAGACGTTGAAGGAAGAAGAAACAAGAAGAAGACAACCAGACTGAGGCCATGGCAAGGGCAGGAGAAGGATGCTAGCTACCACCGACATGGTACCCAGCCACCTTTAGTTCTTAACATTACCTGCGTTAACATATTCAATTCTCGTATCAACTCTTTGAGGTAGGTACTATTAATACCCCATTTTCCAGATGAGGAAACAGGCAGAGGTGGGTCAGTGATGTGCCCAAGGTCATTTAGCAAAGGAGTGGAGGACCTGAAGTTTGAATCTAAGCAATTGGCTCCAGTCTGGGCTTGGAATCTAGGTAGGGGTAGGGATTGCTTTGGCTGCCACATGCATTTCTCCTTGCTCGCATCCTATAAACAAGTGTAGGACTCGTTATCCAGGAAGATGATCCTGTTTATTGCCTGGATCTGCCGAATGGTCGCAAGTTTGGGGCGGAGGGATTTCACTTGGCATGGGCGTCCTTCCTTCCTGTGTCTGCCTTTCCTCCTTCCAGAGATTTGCTCAGATGCTACCCTCTCCATGTTTACTGACTTCCCTATGCTCAGTGCTTTGTGAACGCTTGCCTGTGGCACTTCCTGTGTGTATCTTGTGTCCAAGTTACTGACACAGGTCTACGGATGCCCCCTGCACAATCACAGCTGCTTGAAGGCAGAGACCAGTTCTTACCCCTATGCTCAGACTGCCCACCTCCGAGCTTTGCTCAGTCATTACTGTTAAATGAATTCACAACCATTGAAGAGAACTTAGAAACCTCCCTGGAAAGTGGAAACAGCACACGTGGAAGTCATTTAGTGCTGTTCCCCAAATACTTCCATCTTCCCACCTTCCAGGCACGTGATAAAATGGCATTCCCGCACTGTCTTTGAAATTATATGTGGTTATACAATCTGTTTTGGGAAATGAAATGTGAGTTGAAAGGAATGAGTGCTACCTCTGGGGAAGAGATGTCAAAGTCAGCGTAAAGTTCATCATATTCTTTCTCCGTCACGATGATGACAATGTTTCAGATGGTGGCCACTCCACCAGCCTCAGGGCGGGAGTAGCTTGGGGCAGAGGCCCCAGACGACCTCATGGACTTGTAGCATAGGTGAGCGGGGAACTTTCGTGATTTTAAGCTATGGGGATTTTAATGCTGGTTGTTGTTACAGCATAACCTAGCTCACCCTGCCTGATGTACCATAGAAGAGCTTCTGGGAGATGATTTTGAAAATGAACATCACTCTTGCCAAGCATGAGGAGAGAACAGAGGGGAAATGGAACTTGAATTAGAGGCAAATCTCTGCTATTATCAGTTCGGAATCCAGTCTTATGAATAACAGAGGGGCAGAAGTGGAGCCATACGTGTTGACAGCCATGGATATGACAACTGGAACTAGAAGGGCCATTTGGTCTGTAAGGCAGAGCCAGGGTGGTGGTGAGGAGCAAGGCTTGTGGCTGACGTGTGAAGGCGTGGGGGGATGGTGGGGTGCAGAGGTCACAACAGTGATGCACCTTCTATTCTGCTCATATAGTATTTTTCAAATTTTGAATTAATTGCCGTTATTTAAAAGTCCAGATTTTTGACTTCTCTGAAAAAAATCAGAAAATCTGGGTGATGCAGCACGAAACTTCCTTAAGACGCAGTGTACGCACTGCAGGTCCTTCCCGTCTGCGGCCAGGCCCGCTCTCTCCATTGATTTACTTGCCTGATTCCTGCAGCTGTTGGAATTGGACACCCCTGTGTGATTTGGACTGGGGACACCCAATCTCAACCTGCGTCACATCCGTTAAACATTATTACAGGCAAAACAGTGCACTTCCCTCTCCGGATTTTGATGGTAGCATCTCTTTCCGGCACTAAGGCAGGATTAGGCTCAGTTTCAGGGCTTAAAAGAACAAAGATTTGCAAAACCTTGACATATCTTGCCAGGCAGAAGACAAAAGGATTCCAGGTTGAGATTCAAGTTAGGGACATGGGAACCAGGAGCTTTTAAAAGTGAAAATGGCTTTGGGCAGATGAGATTGGGAGGGCGTCGGTTCTGGCTCGGTTTGCAAACTAGCCGTGTCCACTTTCCCTTTCTGTAAGTGGGGGGAAGGTCAAGGTGAAGGCTGGGCAAGAGAAAGTGGAGAGTGGGCAGAGAGAGGAGCGTGGAGGGGTCCGAGTGTGGAGGAGGAAGTTATATTAAGGCCTCAGAGAAACTCTTTGGTGAGATTGTTTCTGCTCAGTGGATGAAAGAAGATGTGGAACAAACACAGGGAGAACAAAGGCAGTGGAGGAAACCCAGGCGGGCTCAGGAGATAAGTCAGGGGGAGAAGACAAAGGGAGCTAAATTTAAACGGGGGAGAAAGGATGCCTCAGCAGGGCCAGGAGCGTCTATAAATACCTGGAAGGCAACAAGCTCCAGAAAGAAAGGAAGAATTATTCACTGTCTCCCCAGATGTAGGGCAGAGACAGAGGCCAGGAGGAAGCTGAGCCGGCGTCAGGCTGCTGGGCGCAGAGGAATAAAGCGGTGTTTGTGCCGTGGGAGGGACTGGGCAGTGAGCGGGGACTCAGGCTCCCGAGTGGCTGCTCAAAGTGGGACCTGCTCCAGGCCTCGCAAGGCTGCCTGGCCTGGGGCCCTTCGGGGACCACCGGCCTCTGGCACAGCTGCATCTCCGCTGACCCGGAGGAGTCCTACTGGGGTGAAGGAGTGCCCTTGGCTCCGGGCGCCGAGAATGACTGGTGGCCTTCCAAGTCACTTCCCTTCTCTCCCTCCTGTTTCCCTCTTTGTAAAATGGGGAGAAGTGCTGGTAACCAAACAAGGATGATCTGAGGATCAAATGAAGCTTTGTCTGTGAAGGGCTTTGGAAGCCTGAAGCCTGTGACAGATGGAAGACTTTGCTCTGCTTTATCACCACTGGCCTTCTTTTTCCCAGGCCCCATGGATAAACCGGTCAGGGACGTTGTTAAAGGACCTTCCCTGCTTCTCTCCCTCTCTTGCTTGCCTTATCACTTATGTTCCTCCTTCAAACATTCCTTGATGCACCGGCACCACCTGGGGCCCTGGAGATATGCCTCAGAGCAAGGCAGAGACCCTGTCTTTAAGGAGTTAATGGCTCAATAGGAAGAGATGGACATGAACCCAAATAACTTCCTTCAGGTGCAATAATGCCACAGAAAGGGCAAGGGCTTAGCTGCAGGTGACCAAGGAGGAGAGGTGTGGGCCAGGTGGGTGGAACAGTGCGCATCCAGCTACAGAGAAGGGAACAGCACACTGCGTGTTAGGAAACAGCAAAGCGTTCAGCGAGGGTTTTAGTAACTTGGGCTGTGTCTCCTGCCGAGTGGTTTGAGATGAGGCTGGAGGGGGACCCAGGGCTGTGCTGTGCAGCGTCTTGCAGGCTGGGCCAAGGACGCGTACCCTGTCCGTAGAGGTGATCTAGTGAAGGGTTTGGAGCAGGGAGTGCCAAGATGACCTTTCCATTTTAGAACACTCTCTCTGTAGTCAGTGTGGGTGGTGGACTTAGGCGAGTGGTCTGAGCAGAGCACTGCCCCACTCCTGATATGCATTTGCCAAAAGGCATCTGAGAAACCTGAGTCACAGAACCCACGGCGAGAGGGAAAGGGTTAATCCTGGGGCTGAGCTGAGACCGGTGGGTGAAAGTGCTGATTAGCTGAGGGCAGGTGTCCAGGAAACTCCTGCGACCCTGCTTCCCTGCTTAGGCTGGAGATGAGATACCACTCCCATCCCATGTGTCTCCTTGGAGGAAACACCGCCCTGGGGCCCAGTTTCCGGGACCAAAGAGCAGGGCCAAGTGTCCCCTCTCATCCCCTTCTCCTGCCTGTTTGCTCTTCTGTTTGAGAAATGAAGGGAGAGGGCTGGGCAGAGTAATGCCATCACTAAAACTCCCCAAAGAGAGAATTTCTTGGTGGAAGACGGCTCTAAAGATCACGTGTTAGACATCTTTTGGAGGCCACACCCAGCTCTCACAGTCTAACCTGAGAACAGCCCTCTGTCTTGCCACCTCCATCCCACACATACAGGAATGGACTCTGGTAGCAACGTTTTTATTACATATTCTCGCTTCTCCAATCACAGCTGATCCGGCAAGAGGTGGACACCTGGCTCAGGAAAACCAACCCAGAGGCTGGGCTGTTCATTCAGACCATCTCTGGACAATCTGGAATTAAGTTACGGAGAGAACTGTTTCCCTTGCTGTATGTGGGTCTTGCTTTTCTCGGGCAATGCAGACTTGAGGTCTGAGAGGGTCATGCTGGATCTTGTGTGAGCACAACAGAGAAAGTTTATTTGCAGAGAGAATGGATTAGAAACAAATTGAGTGACGATGTAGTGAAAGAAAGTGAAAAAGAGATGGAGAGAAAGAGAAGCAAGGGAGAGGAAGAAAGAGAGGGAGAGAGAAGGCTGGAGAGCTTGGCCCCTGAATGGCTTTCTGTCTGGCATTCCTGCCCTTAGCTTCTGTAAGATCATTCCATACCCTTCCAATAAACTCCTGCACGGTGCCCCGACTTTTCCATTCTCTCTACTCCCTCCACTTTGCCCTCTGCTACAATCCTCAATTTGTTCTCTTCTCTTTCTCTTTTTTCCACATTTTGTGTCTCTATCTCTTTTTTTTTCCTGCTTAACTCCCAGATAGACAGACAGACAGACGCATATACACACGTGCACACGAGTAATAAAGGGTGATGTACGTGGATTAGATAGAGCCCACTGATGACGGGAACAGGTACACCGGCTTTGGGCACCTAGAAACATCAGGTCCCAGTTAGGATGACATCACACACACACGCATGCACGCACGCACCCCTTTTGAATGAAAGAGAAAAAGCAGCTGAAAAAGAGGACTGTGAGCTGGCAGAGAGCTGCCGGGGTCCCAGGGCCCGTCTGCTCCAGCAGTGGCGCGGTGACCCTCCGGCTGCCGTCCCACACCGGCAGCGCCTGCGCCCACTCGCAGCCCCACAGCTGGGACCCGAGGTGACGGGGTCCATCTTCTGCTCGTCCCACTCTCCTCTGACACCACAGCTCCACTGTCTCCACTTTCCTTCTGGCAAACTTGCACTCTAGTTTTACCAGGGCTGGGACGGTGCTCCAATTTCTCAATCATCTCTTCTCTCTTCCCAAAGGAACTGGAGTTCTGCCACCTGCTATTATGGACTCAAATTGATATGCTGAAGCCCTAACCCTCAGTGTGACTGCGTTTGGAGACAGGGCCTTTAAAGAGGTAATCAAGGTCAAGTGAGGTCATAAGGATGGGGCCCTAATCCAAGGGGACTGGTGTCCTTTTAAGAAGAGAGAGTCCAGGGATGTGTTCACGTGAGGGCACGGTGAGAGGGTGGTGGTCTGCAAGCCAGGGAGAGAGGCTCCAGGAGAAACTGAACCTTGACTCTTGGTACCTTGACCTTGGGCTTCTCACCTCCAGAATAATAAGAAATAAATTTCTAGAGCGTAGGCCACCTAGGCTGCGGCATTATGTTGCGGCAGCCCTAGCCAGGTGAGACGCCTGCCGCCACCTGCCGCCGCGTCCCCTGACACTGCCTTCCAAAGTGGATCCTTGTGCACTGGTGTCTCCAAGGCAGATAATTTAGCTTAGAAGGGAGATGGCAGTGAAGTCCTTCCTGTGTTTGAACCTTGGTCTTGCCAAGCAAGACCTCGAGCAAACTCGGGAACCTCGCTAATCTTCACTTCATTGTCAGTGGAAGGGGAAAGTAGTATCTTTTTCAGAGGTTCAAATAAGACACATGCAGAGTGCTTAGTGCCAGGCCTGGCACATGCTAGTGTTAATAATACTGAAAGAAAGTTGCTCAAAATTCTGGCTTGATAAGTTGATAGAGCAATACCTCAGATAAGCAAGATAAATAGAGACAAATTGGACGACTTACAGTGTACATGTTGTGTTCCGTGTGAAGTTGGGGCGTAATAATTGTTAGGTTCGTTTCCTACAAATCCCCCATGTCTCACCAATTTGCATGCGTTCTCTGCCTGGAGCTGAGCTAGCTGCCTGGGGAGCCCACATTCTAGCTGCTAGACTGGCTGCCTTCCCGCCCTTGTCATCATAGCTGTCTTATTTGCTTAATTTTCCCCCTTTAATATTAATTACTGGCTTCCCTACTGTATCTATCTATCTATTTATTTATTTTCACATATTTATTTTATTTATTGTTTTTCTCCCCCCCAGAACTGTGAGCATCGTGAAAGTCTGGCACACTGTAGGCACTTAGTCTGAACTGTTGAATGAGTGAATGAATAGTGGGGGCAAAAGCCAGATTCCCGTGGGTCCAGGGGGAAGAAACGATCATGGTGGCTAAACGTTCAAGACCTGGAGCCAGAGGAACAGGATTCTAATCCTGGCCCTCTCACTTCCCAGCTGTGTGATTTTGACTCAGTTGCCTGGATGTGAGGGTCAGATGAGCAAACACAGGTAAGTGCAGAGAATGGTGCCTGGAAGAGCTGGAGAAACGTTAGTCAGTGCTCCTGAGAAGTTAGAGAAATTGGTGAGTACCCGTGATGTTTCTCTCAACATTTAAATGAGAAGGAGAGGAGAGCAGCTGGATGGAAATTAGCCAAATAGGCTCAAGACTACAAAAGTAGGTTGTCCTTTCTGGGCGAGTTAATTTTCTTCTGGATCATCATGGTTCAATCTGTACCACACTCAGGTGCAGAGCAGAGATGTGGGACCAGGCATTTCTACCTCGAATAGATGCACAGGAACAATGAAGTCCAGTTAGCGGTGCTTCAGACTGGTGTGGAGGTGGCTCTTCTTCTCATTCTACCTGTTTTATGAGGACACTGAGGTTCTCAGCAGGTTGTACCTGGGATCTCAGAGCTGCCAGTGCAAGGGCCAGATCGCAGACCGAACCCCTCTGAGTGGGATGCTAGCAAGCAGTCTCTCAGTCCCGATGAAGTGCGGATGAAGTAGAAACTTTGGTACCATCTCCCCTCCAGCAATGAAACCCAGTCTTGTGTCTTCATATAAGTGGTATTTGGACCCTCCTGTGAAAAGAAATTGGTTTTCTCCTTTTGCAGCCTTTGGGTTTCTGTCATGTAAGATTGTAAGAGTGATCATAGCCTGTGTGGGAGCTGAACTTAGTACCATTTGGTCGATCAATTCTAAAGCAATTGGAGAGGTGGGAGCTGAGTGTCTCTTACTGGGAAAAGGCAATTGTCTTTTATTGACTTTTTTGACTCTCAAGAAATCTTCCTACAGTAGATGACTGTGGAGTTGCCTGAGTGCTGGTTGTTGAATCACAGGAGGGTCTCTCCAAAGGTGGGGCTGAGTTGTGCAGAAAGAAGCAGCTCAGACTAGAGTGATGTAGTGATGGCAGAATGGGGCTTAGAGGTTATGCCTAGCACAGGACTGTTTTGTTTGGAATACACTGAAAACACTTTTTGAGGGCCAGTACTTAAAAAAAAAAATCAAACTATTTCATATAAAGTTCTGGATTTCCCATTAAAAAAAAAAAAAGCTCTGTCTACACGAGACCCTGTCCTACGGCAACAATTAACTGGATCCAAATAGTGATGCTCCCTTCGAATGAGGTGCGTGTCCTTCAGTTTATCACAGATGCCTCCATCACATGTGGTCTGATACCCCTCCCGTTTCACTATTACCCTAGTGGACATTTTAGTTTGTAATCCATGAAATAGTGACAGTAGCATGTCATTGGCAGTAGAAGACCTGAACACTAGCTCTGAAGCCACGATGCGAGAGCAGTAACGGGCAAATCCCTTCAACTCACTAGACCTTCCTTAATTCACACACGAGAGGGAATGTCGTCCTACCACGTGGAGGTGTTTGGAACAGCTGATTCATCCATCAGTCTACAAATTCAGGTCTATTGAATGTATACGTTATCTACTCAATAATGGGGAAGCAGTGTGACCAAGGCAGATGCTGTGAGTCTTATTATTCAATGGAGGAAACAGGTTAGTTACATAAAGAAGAGAAATACAGGGTGCCCCAAGGACACATTGCAAGAATATTTTCCTAGTCCAGGGTTCAAGAAAGGCCTTTAGGAAGAAGCAAGATTTAAATCGAGACTTGAAGGATGAGCAGCAGTGGGTAAGGGAAAGAGAAGAGTGTCCTAGGCAGGGGGAACGGCATGCACGAAGGCTGGAAGCAAGAGAAAGTAAGGCGTGTTTGAGAAACTTAAAGGAATGGGATACAGCCAGAAAAGGGTGGAACGTGGGCTAAAAAAGAGCTGGAGTTGCAGAGACAAACCAAGGCCAGATTATGAAGGATTTGAGGCCAAGAAGTGCTCTGGCCAGTTTCAGTTTAGGAGTTTTAGTCTGGAGATTTGTCTGCTTCTCAAGCTATTCAAGGAGGACAAACAGCAAGTGGACTGGTGGACAGATCCTAAGCATCAGCATGAGAAATAGAAAGCCTCTCCCTCAGTAAACAAAGAAAACAATGATTAGCTAGTTAGTGATGGATCACCGTTGTCTGATGTGACTGACTCATCGCTGAAATGCATTTATAGCTAGAAGATAGGGCATGAGGTGGAAAGATACTTGTAATAAATCATATTTTAATAGGGAGCAAGGACGGCCTGGCTCAGTGCTTTTGTCTTGTAGCTTGATAACTGCACGATCTGTTGCCAATTAATGGAACTGCTGGCAAAAGACATCTGAAAAACTAATCAGCTTCCAAATGGGTTCCCCAGAAAACCCTTTTTTATCAGATTTGTAATGGTAGCTGCAGAAATGCCGCCCGGGTGACACTGAAACATAAAGACAGTAACAGAAGGGAGTCATCACCTAGGGCTCTTTCAAAACTTGATCTCTCTACGTTTCTGAAAATCTAGGCTTTATTGAGGTAGAATACAATAATTATTTAAATAACTGGTTGATATTTCTAGGTAACTGAGGAAAAAAAGTCCTCTGAATCCACAGTACATACTTTAGGGGTGAAGAATTAGAACCAGTCTCATCATTGTAATTGCCAGTGGGGATGGGAATAGAAAAATCTCTCCTTCTGGGTGGTTATCAATGTAAAGAATCCCCACCGCTCCCTCTGCCCATTGCTACGGGGAAGAGGAGTGAGCTCGCTTCCTCCGCCACCCATGTCAGTGTCCTTGGCGCCACTCCAACTGCAATGCTTGTTTTAAATTGGAGAAGAGGATGAGGCAGTCCCTCCCACATAGTCTAAAAATTCCTCTTTAAAAGGATTATCTATATTCTGGCACAGCAGCATGAATAAAAAGAGCAACCATCTCTTTTTTTTCCTCCCTGACTATTTCCCTTCAAGATCTCGGCCATCCAGATTAATTATAAATGGTCATGAGCCACAGACAGGGCTTGGCTGGGTGAATTGTCTACATGAAGCGACTGGCGAGATCCATGAAAATCCCCTGACAACTCTCTCAGTAGCTCTTTCTGAGGTTAGATATCCCACCATTGGAGTAATGAAGTTATTTTTAGAGGAGTAGTACATTAGGATCAAATTAATCCGCTCAGTAAACACGTATTGAACCTTTACAATGTGCTCTATTATATGATAGGGGTAAGGAATGAATAACAATGATGGTGAGAATCACTATTTATTGAGCACTTAGTAAGGGACAGGTATCGTGCTAGGTGCTGTCTGTACAGTGTTTTATTTAACTCTTTCAATCTCCTTGAGAGGTAAGTATTATTGCCTTTACTATGTTGATGAGAGCACTGAGGTTTAGACAGGTAATTATCTTGCCCAAAGTCAAAATCACCCAAGTGGAGTGTGTTGGAGGTGGATCTGAACCCAGTTGTCTGACTCTAAAGCTAAATCCCTCAACCAACACGACGCACAGGGAGAGGAAGACATGTGGACCAGCAATGACAGCAGGAGGGATTCGTGCCTGCAAACAGCGACATGAACGGTGGCCAGGAGGGCACAAAGAGGGAGCTGAACTAGACTTTAGAGTGGAGGTGATATTTGAGCAGGGCTTACTGAGAACTCAACAGAAGGTAACAAAAATACTCCAGGTGGAGGAAGTTAGAGTGTGTGCAAAGGATGAGAACGTGGTGGGCCCAGGAACAGCCAGGAGCCCCCCGAGGCTGGAGCAGGTGAGATGGGAGAAGGTTGGCATGGAGACCGGAAAGATACATTGGAGTAAAACTGTGAAGGATTTCAAATGCTATCCCAGGGAATCTAGATTTCATTTTACAGAATGGTGATCACAGCTTTATCATACCAAGTGACCCTTTTAATAACAATTTATAATTAAGTACAACTCTTTAACTGTCCTGAAATAAAATGGCACAACCTACCTACATGTATCCTTTTAAAGCAAAAGTCAATATAACATTCTAACTCTAAAGGAAAGAAAACAATGAAAGGAAAGTAACTTAAAAAAATGTGCTTAACATTTAAATGCTTACAGCCGTTGCAGAAGACCATAAAACAGATGCCGCTCTATTCAGTCTTTCCTAGCTCACCTCTTGTTACTCCATCCCTCCAATTATCAAACTAAAATCCTTGAGTCATCCTTGACTCCATCCTCTTTCCCACACTCCATTTCCAGTCTGTTAGGAAATTCTCATGGCTCTACCATCAACAACGTATATCCCGAGAAGGGTCCAACTACTCACCACATCTACTGTTACCACCGTGATCCTAGCCACCATCATTGTTGACCTGGATTATTTAAGTCTCCGAAAAGGAATTCTTATAGCCACCCTTGCTCCTCTACAATCTGTTTTTAACAGGGAAGTAGGAATCATCCTTTTGACGTATAAGTTAATTCATGTCACTCTTATGCTCAAAACCTTGCAATGGCTTTCTAGTCCACTCAGGACAAAAGCTGAGGTTATGATACGAAGGCTTATGGCTCTCCGTGATCTACGCTCTCTGCCTCCATCCTTCTGACCACATTTTCTGCTGCTTTTCTCTTTGCTCGTTCTGTTACAGCTATACCGGCCTCCTTGTCATTTCTTGAACACACCAGGTGGACTTTGGCCTTAGAAAGCCCTGAGGAAGTCCTCCTGCTGGACCTCCTTCTCCCACACTCTTAGTTGGCTCATGCCTTTACCTCTTTCAAGCGTTTGTCAAATGTCAACTCCTCCATGTATCCTGCCCTGATTGCTCTATTTTATACAGTCTCCTTCCTTTTCCACCCGCTCTCCTTCTTTTTAAAGGGTACTTCTTGCCTTCTAATGCATTATATAATTTACCTGTTTATGCTTACTTGTTTATTTATATGTCTCCTTCATTAGAAGTTAGGGTCCTTAAGGGCAAGAGTCTTTGCTGTTCTGTTCGCTGATGTAGCCCAAGCACCTAGGTCCACGCCTCTCACATTATAGGTGCTCAGTAAATGTCTGCTGATTATTGGATAAACGGCTTGCTCTGGGTCCCACCGTTGATGAATGATTGACCTGGATTCTGAGCCTAGTTCTTCCATTATCAAAGCCCATAAAAAGCCCATAAAATGTCTCCTTTACCAATGCTGTAAGACAAACACAATATATAGTCTTCTAAAAAACAGAACTCTGTGTTATTCTCCATTTGCTTTAATAATGCATTTTAACACATTCAATTAAGAAATTAAAAGGGGTATTAATGTGAAAAAGTATTATAAACTATAAAGGTGCCTATGATAGCTAGCTGTCAGTAATCTCCCTTGAGTTAATCCGTTACTTACATAAATTTTGTTTTTACGGAAAACTATATTAGCCTGTTAACTGGGAAGCAGAGTCATTCAACATAAATTGCAGGTACATTAAATATACATTAAAACAATCCGTAGCTATTAAATTAAAGATAGCTTATGCCCTGTTTAAAACATCTCTTCTGTTCCTGGTGTTCCTGCCACCGTTTGGGAAGTACTAAGATGCTTGAACACACTCTAAACCATGACGGACGGAGCACGTAGTGTTCAGTATGTGAAATGATGGTGATTGTATGATTATCACTACTGTACTTTTTGTGGTTAACAAAGAAGCCAGGTGTTCAACCCTCATTCTCTCCAGCTGGTAAAGGTGGTTGTTTCAAACACATCCTAAATTTTGTCTCCAAGAAACACACATTCATATAAATGGAGAAAAATCTTAAGATCAAGGGTTAAGTGTATCCATTTTACATAATGAGAGTCCTTGAGAATACAGATTTCTTAAATGAAGTAAGTGATTATACGGGATGAAGTCAACTAATCACCAGTCAAGCCCTTCTGAACTGGAGTGGGTCCCCAGAGATGATCTAGTTGAACTCACTAAAGGAGGATGTTGAACTGCTGTAACCAAGAGACCCCAAATGCGATGGCTCATTTTCCTTTGAGGTAAGTGGTTGGCCTCTGTCCAGGCTAGCAGTTGTCCAGACTGGACAACTCTGGCATCTTCCTGGGTATCTCCACTGCCTGCCTGTTAGAAGCTGGGTAGGTGTTATGCTCAGTTACAGCTGGTAGGAAAGAAGAAAAGAGACTATGTAGGAAGCGCATCTATTGTCTTAAGGGCTCCATCCCTTCCACTCATGTTCCATTGGCAGGAACTTAGCTACATGCCCAACTGCTGGGCAGTCACGTGCTCAGCTAGCTCTTCTACCATGGAAGAACACGTTTTGATGGACAGCCCACAATCCCAGCCACACTGGCCTCAACCCCTCTTTCTAAAGAGGAAGAAACCAAAGCCCATAGAGGGAAAATGACTCACCTCCATCACTCATCCAGCTGGGAAATTTCAATTACTCAATTATTCATTCAACCAGCCCAGCACAAATTTATTGAGTATCTACTAAGTGCCAGGCATGGTTCTGGTCCCTGGAGATAATAAGATAGACAAGGTCCTTGCACTTAAAGATTTTACATTATAATTGGAGGGGGAGGACCATTCACAAGTACAAAGAGGAAAGATAAGATTAGAAAGAAGGCCAGTGAGATAGTGGGAGGGAGGGACCAGGCATGGTTGGTACCATTAATGTAGGTTGCAAAAACAATGTCTAGGTCATTACTGAGGCCTCTTTCCCCTCTCCAGGACTTCTGTTTAGCTGCTCATACATAGTGGATATTAATGGAAAGGATCACCAATCCTTAAATGCTAGATCACTAGTTCAAGGTACAGGTGAAGTCCCATTAGCCCTTTGTCCTATGAGTTTTCTACCCTTAGCTACCAATTAAGATATTTGAATTGACTGTTAATGGAAACTGGCAGCTTTCTTTCAGGATCGGAATTTTGAATTCATCCCAAATGAACAGTGCTAGCAAACAACTAGTGATTATTAGGTGCCTGATGTGACAAGATTTTGATGCCTTAATTTAGTTCCCAGTGGGAGGATCCATGTCACACAAGCTGCCTAGTACCACAAAGGGAAAAGTGAGCTGTATATAGAGGCTATAGATGAGAGTCTGGGGATGGGGGACAGCCCTGGCAGAAGAGAAAGACTCTGCCTAATATTTTGGACATCAAAGAAAAGAGTTAAAGCAAAAGCAAATGTTTATAAACTTAGAAAGGATTGATCCCTTATTGCAGAGAATAAGCTCAAACTCTATGATTGGTTTAGAGAAGTAATATTTATAAAGGATTGCCTGAAAGCTGTCACCCACTCAAGTTAAAAAATAGAGTTTAGACATCAATTTTTAGATTTCTCTAGACTATAAAAAATTCAAACCATATTTTCCTGGTCTGTGTGAATTGTTTTCACTCCATTGTGCCCTTGGGTTTTCTCTCAGGAACACTGTCAAAAAAACAGCTTCAAGGCTAACATTATTCTATTTGCTGCAGGGGTTTTGTTAAGGACACTCATCATAACATTAATTAGTGCTCTCACAAGAACAGTTCCCTTCAGGGCTTAGGGGAATTTTTGGGGAAGGGGCTGCCAGGGGAAGTTTTGCTTGTGCCAGAGATCTGATATGTTTTCTTTTTGGGAACACTGAGAATCATGTGACTGATTTCCTCTTTTCGCTTTGGCAACCTGGAAGCTCAATGCCAAATCCATGGCTCACTTAGTAACTGCATAGAATCTTAAGTGACTTGCAGTCTAATATAGTTCCTCACTCTTTGCTCTCAGAATTGACCTTTTCTAATTTATATTTTCCTTGGTCTAGATTATTATCTACACACATACACTTCTTATATGGTATGAAGAAGGGAGTATGAATAAATGAAGAAAGAACTTAATGTACATTAAACTGTCAATTGCTCACATCTTTCCATATTTGCTTCTGATTTTAGCCTTGCACACACTTGTTTTCACATACTTAAATTCAAAGTCTCACAGATGAAAGATTAAAATAGAGAAAAAGATTAGAAGGGATCTTTTCAAGGGCACATTTACTCATTACCATTTCTACTACATTTCTACTACTTTCCACCAGGTGATTCTCCAGGTTATGCGTAAACACCTCTACTGATGGTGAACTTGCTATCTGCCAATGTGATTCATTTCTAGAAAGTTCTGACCATTGGGATATCTCACTTCACCTTCTGCCATTTGGCCCTACCCTGACGGTCCACACAGTAAATGCTCATTCTTTGTCCACAGCAAGTAGCAGTTGAAGCAGGCTATTACATCTCCCAGAAACATTGTTTTGGTGGGGGGGACCAGATCTTTCAAAAATTCTGAAGATAATAAGGTTGAGAGTCCTCTCATTGGTCACTCTTTTCCAAGCAAAACCGTATTCTACTTTTTTCCTTCTTAAGGTAAGTTGTGCAGACCTAAGCTCAGAACTCTCAGTGCGTAATTGTCCCTCATTTTAAATATCATAATGCTATACATTCACCCTGAGGTCATACTAAGTTTTTGTGGAGTCAAATTATACTATTGACTCACAGCAGACTTCCTGTTAGCCAAATTCCCGAAAGCCATTCCAGACATGCCAGAGTACGTTATTTCTTCTTCAATCTGTGTTTGGGCAATTAGTCTTTCTGAATATAAGCGGAAAGTCTTTTAATCCTCTCATTAACTTTCATCTTGGTATGCTTAAACGATACCTTAGAATTTAGCAAAATTATTTCAGATTTTTGTTTAATGATCCAAGATATTTGCTTCCTTTCTTGGCTTTTCCCACTCACAAATTTGATGTTCTGAGCTTCTATAACACTGCTTGATGCAGAGACAAAAGTTTTATGGTGAGCAAAGCTTGGTGCTTGTTATCAGAGGCCTTCCTCCAGGAATACACTGTTCTGCTTTTAAGATTGCATTCTGTCTGCACCATTATTCACTGTCATGAATCCTCTTACTCACATCCAGAATAAAATTTGGTACATCTACTGAGAACAAATTATGTGTCAGGCATCACATTAAGACCTTTTACATACATTGGAATTTATTCTTCGTTGAACCTTTGAAACAGAAACGTTTCATAGGCCAGGCCAAGACTCTCACAGCTGACACGCAGTTTGCTAAATTTGTGTGGAAACTGGAAAAGATCTAAGTTCTAATGTTGGTGAAGAATGAACTTACAATTTCACATTCAACGCACATTGAGACTAAAATAAAACTTATTCGGAATGTCAAAATTAGTGTACTCTCTTTGGGCTTAAGCCTTCAGACTTCAGGTTCAATCGGAAAGAAAAGAATAAAATTAAAGATTGCATACATTGCCAAAAGTAAATCCGAAAAGATGGTCTCAAGGAGGCAAAATGTATTAGAGATTTTCCTTTTTTTTCATCTTAGAAGAATCCTCTTTATGACATGTAAGTTAATTTCCCAACTCTAGCTTTTAAAAAGTTTTGAAGACATAAGTGCATTATCTCCATAAATAGGGGACTGCCTTTAACCAATGTGTGCTACTCTGCTAGCTACTGGTGGAGCCAAAATTTGACATCAGCTCTTTTCTCTAACAAGGAAGCCCTCACTGTTCCATCTTGTCTAAGAAGCTAATGTAACAGGCCTCTCAAAATGCTTTACCGAAGTCCCAAGGCTCTACTTTGTATTTCTTTTTTTTTTTCTTAGTTAACATGAGGTCATACAGACATTTCCAGAATCAGCTCAGTCTGAGAGTTCACCATTGTCTCTCTTTATGAAGTATTCCATCCAGTTAATCGACCACTGTTTGTTTAGCCAGTCCCCTATTGTTGGCCATTTGGGTTCTTTCCAATCGCTAATTATTATAAATGGGCTTTGAGAACTGGTAAGGGCTAGACACATGCAAGGCTCCATCATTATTCTTTTGTTATCACACTCCCAGGATGCAGGCGTTTTCTGTCTTCCTGACCTTCTTCTTCCTAATGACATTCTTATAAAAGCACCAAAGATCTGAAAACATATGCCTTATTAAATCATGCAGGGCTGTACTATTAATTTCTTTTTCTCTTTACGGTTGATAGAATAGTCCAAAAATTTGAGGTCTGCATCTGTAATCCTTTACATAAGTAGCTCGTCAAACAGCACATTTTTTCCCTTCTTATCTTTGCTTTGGTTCCCTTTCAAGTAAATTCGTGGCAGTGCTCGCAACCCATCTGTAATTTTCTTTTGAAAGTAAGAAGCCAGGAAAAATATAAATTAAGTGCATTAATGTTCTAAATTAAATGTCTAGGAAACTAAGATATAAAAATATACATGTTAAACAGGAGGTTTACTTTCAAAGATGTCTTATTATATAGAATACATATTATTATGCAAAAGTTGGAAAATACTAAAAGTAAATGAAAGGGGAAAAAAAAATCTCACTTCATTTTCTCAGTCTCCACTACTGTAAACATCTTGGTGTTTTGCATTTTAGTTTTCTCTTTCTCTGCAGAATTTTTTCCTTTACATAGCTATTTTGAAAGCTTTAAAAAGCTGAATTCATTTGAAAATATTTTTAGGCTGCGTAGAAAGTGGAAAGAGCACTGGCTGGAGTCTGGACTCCTCAGGTGGAATCATGTCTTAGGGCTAATACTGTCTTAATCTCATTTTATCTGGTGACTTTGGGCAAGGCACATAAATCTATAGTCTCCTTGGATAATGGTTCTCTGCAGCAGAATCTTTTGGGAAAATTTAAAAGAGTTAAAAATTTATGTTCTTGCATCCCACATCAGACTAAGGAACCAGAAACCGAAATGGGAACTGCCACCATGACTTCTTTGGGAGCTCTCTTTCTAAATCAGTGTGAATGGACTGGGGTTCGGCCTGGATTCTTCTGGGTAGGAGTCCTTACCCGGAGAGCTCCCTGGATGGGGAGGGGGAATTCAGGGACTCAAGAATCTGGGAACTTTTTTGCTAAGTTTTTGTCATTTCACATGTTGGATTTTTGTGGTTGAGAGTGTCTGTAGCTTTAAACTTTTACAGATTTATCAAAGAGACCCTTAGCCAGTAAGATGTCTGAGTCGTCACTGATCTAAGATCTGTTCCAGAAACCGCTCCGTAACGGTCACTGATGGCTGTGGGAAGTATCATGCTGTTCCCTGCTTGTCCACCTTTGTCCACCTTGGCCAGCAGAGGTGTGAGACTCTCCACTTTTTTATTTGTTGCATGGCCTCAGGCAAATTTCACAGCTCCCTTAGCTTAATTTACCTCTTGAAAAGCTTAACAGCAGCAATAATTTTTTATTTAACACCTACTATTTGTTGGGCACTGCTCTCAGCCCTTTTATCTGATTATCTTACTTCAATCCACTTGATGACCCTATGAAAGGGGCACCATTATTGTCTCTCTTCTATGAATGGGCCGCCAGGCACAGAGAAGTCAAGTCACTTGCCCATGATCACACAGCTAGTAACTAATACAGTTGGGATGCAAGACCACATTGGCTGCCTCTAAAGCTTATGCTAATAATACTAAGAGTACTATTAGTAACGATATTATTTCTAAGAATAATTCTATCAGTAATTAATAATTCTAATTAATACTAACAGCACTAGCAGTATTATTACTAATAGTACTACCTGAAGCAGAGGGTAAAGGAATTGAAAGAGTGCATTAGCTGGGTGACCCTAACCAAGGAAATTACTTCACCGCTGGGAGCCTCTATTTCTTCATTTGTCAACAGGGGATAATAAATTGCATCTGCTTCCTAGGGCTGCTGAGAAGATTAAGTGGACTGATGGCTGGAGAGCACTAGCCTGCCACAGAGTATTACCTGGCAGATTTTTTTGGGGGGAGAGGAGGTGAGGAGGTAATTAGGTTTACTTATTTATTTATAATGGAGGTACTGGGGACTGAGCCCAGGACCTCGTGCGTGCTAAGCACGTACTCCACCACTGAGCTACACCCTCCCCGCTATGGATCTTTTTTTATTGTGATAAATATAGCATCAAAATCCCCATTTTAATCACTTTTAAATGTCCGGTTCAGTGGCATTAAGTACATTCACATCATTGTACATTTACTGAACAGATTTTAAGTTCGTTTTTGTTTCCCAGACTGTGTAGAGTACCCAGCACAAAATCCGGCACATTGCAAGGCGTAATAACGTTCAGCAGTTGCCCTCCCCTCATTCATGGCCCTCTGCTATCTCGGTCTTCGAAAACTCCAAGATGCTGAGAGATGCTCTCAGTCAGTCCTCTTTTGTGCAGTGTGAGGGGCAGGATGGTAGGGCATCGTAAGTGACCTTGTGTGCATGACATAACCTCTCTCTGCCTCAGTTTCTTCATCTGTAAAAGGGGACTGGAGCAGCTTCTACTTCCAAAAGGGTTGTTGTAGAGGATGTCACTGGCATGAAGCCCTCAGAATAGCTCTAGGCCTGTTAAATGCACGATAAATGCTAGACACACGTTTTTGCTCTTTTCTTGTGGCTGTTCCTGGGATGAGCCCGCTCGCACGGGTGCAGGGGAACTGGAGGCTGGCTCTGGCCCTAGGTCCCTCCCTGCCACCCTGGCTGTGGGCACTTGGCAGAAACAGAACAATGGCCTGAGGAGGAGGAGCGAGGCCTTCAGGAGCCCATGGAGCTTTTTGTTCCCTAAAAAGCTTCGACTAGACTGCCCCAGTGGCCCGGGTATTCTGGTATCCCTTCAGCGTCTATTTTGAGTGCAGGGTTGGCGTGGGAAAATTTTCCTTATTTCCAGCCTTCAGTAGTTGTTGGGTAACAGCTGTTTTCAAAGCTAATCTTTGAGGCACTGAGATGCTGCTGAAAAAGCAAATTCCTTGAATTCAAGAAAAGTCTTATGTTATTCGCCTGATCTTATTTCCCTCCATGCCTTTACTCAGGCTGTCGTGTCTCCTAGGATGCTCCTCTCTCCCTGACTCCTGCTTTTCCCCTCCGGTCAAAATCATCCTTGCTGGCTTGCTGTTACTCCTCTCATGAAGCTCTCTCTGGCCCCCCCCCCAAGCCAAAGTAAATCTCATTCTACCGGCTTGGTGTTGCACTCCGAGTGTTGGTTAGTTTTAAAGACGTGTCTTCCCACCTTGATCACAAGTTCTGGAAGATTCTAAAACCTTGTTTGATTCATGGTTGTGTCCACACTGTCCATAAGTAGAAAGCAACAGAGCATCTTTGTCTTTGCCAGCTCAGTGTCCAAATACTCTCCTTGCCTGGGGTGGAGGGATTCTAGACAGGGAGGTGGAAGAGTCCCGCCTCTTGCCACAGAAGCTGGACGAGGGCTGAGGAAATCCACTCTCCTGTCCTTTGACTGGCAGAACACAGGGAAGACTTTGGACAGGGTTAGCATTGCTCATTCATGCCCAAGCCTGATTCTCCAGCCTTCCTTTCAGCTTTGAAAACAACCAGAGATTCTCCAGAAAATTCTTTTTCTGTTTAAGTTGATGAATCCTGGTTGCTGTTATTTGCAACCAATAATTCTTACTAGGATAGTATCTTGAATGTAACGAGAACTTCAGAGGTGTTCATGAACTTCAGTTTGCTGAAATGCTACACAATGATGGTCTGTTGTTCATGCCCCCTAAGCACCCCTGGTACCTATTCTGGTGCCAGCAGACTGACTGGTTTTCCTTTTCCAAACCACCCATCTCCAGTCTCAGTTCATGTGGTTCACGTGGAGTGGAGGCCAGTCATGCTGCAGGGTGGGCAAGTCTGGCCAAAGCACTGCATTCTCTCTGGCTACAGCGATTGGTTCAGGGGTGAACATGTGACCTCATCCCAACCAATGAGATTCAGTCCCAGGACTTTGGCTGGAACCCTTGAGAAAGAGATGTGTCTTTTTGCTGGGGCTGCCAAGCTGGTAGCATATAAAGCTGGATCTCCCTGGGGCCACTGACCTGAGAGCTTTGAGGGTGAGCCCATAAGGAGGAAAGCAAAGCTGAGCAATGAAGAGAAAGAAATTCCTGAACACGTTGCTTGGGGATCTGGATTGAACTGTGCCTGAGTTGTAATAATAACATGTATTAAATTCTGCATGCCAGGCACTGGTGTAAGCATTTCACATGTCGTCTTAGTTTCTAGGGCTGCTGTGACAAAGTACTATAATCTGGGTGGTTTAATTAGGTCCCATTTGTTTATTCTTGCTTTTATTTCTATTGCTTGGGTAGACTGCCCTAGGAGAACATTTTTGGGACGTATGTCAGATAATGTTTTGCCTATTTCTTCTAGGAGGTTTATTGTATCTTGTCTTATGTTTACGTCTTTGATCCATTTTGAGTTTATTTTTGTGTATGGTGTAAGGGAGTGTTCTAGCTTCACTGATTTACATGCTGCTGTCCAGTGTTTCCCAACACCATTTGCCGAAGAGGCTGTCTTTATTCCATTGTATATTCTTGTCTCCTTTGTCGAAGATTAGTTGACCAAAAGTTTGTGGGTTCTATAATCTGGGAAGTTTAAAACTACAGAAATTTATTGTCTCATACTTCTGGAGGCTGGAAGCTCAGATTCAAGGTGTTGGCAGGGCTGGGCTCCCCATTATGAACTGAACTGTGTCCCCCCACAACACCTTCTAAAATTGATATGTTGAAACTCTAACCCCCAATGTGACTTTATTTGGAGATAGGGCCTATAAAGAAGTAACTGAGGTTAAAAACAGTCATAAGGTTGGGCCCTGATTTGATAGGATTCGTGATAGGATTTGGATCTCTTCTAAGAAGAAGACACCAGAGGGCTCTTATGTCTCTCTGCACCACGTGAAGCAGCAGTGAGCCTGGGCCATCTACAAGCCAGGAAAAGAGCTCTGACCAGTGACTGTGCCTGCTGAATCTTGAGCTGGAACTTCCAACCTCCAGAACTGTGAGAAAATTAATTTTTAATGTTTAGCCACCCAGTCCATAGTATTTTGTTTTGGTAGCCCAGGCAAACTGCTGCAGTCCCCCTGAAGCCCATGAGGGAGAATCCTCCTCTGCCTCTTATGGCTTCTGGTCGCCCCAGGCGTTCTCTGGCTTACAGCTACCACACTCAGTCTCTGCCTCCACTGTCACCTGGCATTCTCCCCTTTTGCCCGTGTCTCTCTGTCTCTTCTCCCCTGATGAGGACGGCCATTATATTGGATTAAGGGCCCACTCTGCTCCGGTATGACCTCATCTTAACTCAACTAATTACATTTGCAAAGATCTCATTTCAAAAAAGGTCGCATTCTGAGGTACTGAGGGTTGGGACTTCAACGTATATTCTGGGGGGACATTATTTAGCCCATAACCCATGTACTGACAATTCCCATAGAGTATCTATGAAGTAGGTATGATTTTTATCATCACACCCTTATCCTGATGAGGGAAGTACGGCCCGGGGAAGCTAAGTAACATGCTCAAGTCCTACCGTGAGAGAGGATTTGGGCGTGGATCTGAGCTCAGATGGTGTTGTGACAGAGTCTGCAAGTTTAGTCCCTGCACAAACCTGCCTGGATTTCCTTCAGGGGCAGGATCTAATCAATTCTTTAATTTGCTTAGCTGGTTTGAGTTGGGTTTCTGTCTGTTTTAACGGTTCCCTCCTTCTACCGTTGGCTTCATTCTTTCCTGTGTCTAAGCACTTACTGACTGACAGCTCAGCCTCAGGACTTCATTCAGACCTGCCCCTTGAGATCTGTCTACCCCATGTTCCAGAATTACTTCTTCCTCTTCCTTTCCTCTCCTTCCTTCCCATCAATACTCTTTGTGCATCACATGCTCGCTCTCAGCTGAATTAGGAGGAAGCCGAGGGAGTAAATCAATACAGAGTGAGGTGTGATTTATAGATTGTAATTTTCCTACAGGCTTTTAGCTTTTAGAAGTAAGTTGTTAACCCGTTGAGTGTCTCTCAGAAGCATAGGTGTTAAGGTAAGGAGATGGAATTCTTCAGGTCAAAAGGAGGAGGACTGTTGGGGCAGACCCTCTCTTCATTCCTGTAACAACTCCAAAAAGATGACATAAGTGCGAGTTGAATGTCTGAGTCCTCCTTTTGGGGTTTATTTATTGATTTCTCCTGCAGAATGAGGCTGTTAATGTAGCTTCAGAGTCTTGTACTTACTACAATTGCTGCTTTAGTTGATTTAAGATCTTTTTTCAAATAAAAATCTCTTCCCCCTGGAATTCCCTTTGCCTCAAATCAACCTTTTAAGCCTTACCTATAATTTAAACATGATTTGAATGCCTTATACAAGAGGATTCTTAGCTACCGCTTTTCAGAATAAATTTCTCCCTACCAGCATCTGTCATTACAGTGATCAGCATATTTTTTTTTTAAACCGGAGTTAAGATATTTTTTCCATTTTTCCTCTGAAAATCTCAGCTCCTGGAGACAAGGAGTGAGTCTGAATCTTACCCCTTCTTAAATTTAATCTTAACTGAAGGTGGTCTGACACATTGGTTCAGGGCCTTAGCTTTAGAGTCAGAGGCACTTGGATCATAATTTCCATGATGTTATTTATTCATCCCACTGCCTTAGGAAGATGGACTAAACTGGCATTTTCAGTCATAACGTGGACATTATACTTTGTTGCAGAGCTGATGTAAGGGTTAAATGATATCCTGATTGCAAAGCTCTTAATTCAAGTTTAACATGTCATAAAGTTCAACAAATGGTATTTTTTTTTATTTTTATCTTTTCACTCATCTCTCAACAGAGGGGAATGCCCTGCATGCGGTTTAGTGCTCAGCAAATGTGTAAATTTTATTAGTTTGAGTATGAAATTTCCAGGCCAATCAGAACACTGAGCTTCTAGGTAATTGTGCCCCGAAGGAGAAGGTTGTATCAAGTTCAATTTCCATAAATGGGCCTTTATTTCCCAGCAGCCCTGGGAGTTGAGATAAGGCATAGTCTTCTTAGTGGGCTTAATACTTGTAGCAGGGCCAATAATGGCCATTTGGGTTTATCTAAAAGCCCTTTGCTCTCTGGAATTGCTAACTGCAGTGTGAAATTTAGGAAGCTGTTTACTTGCTTCTCTACTCATAGGGTAGCAAACCCTCCTCTGTCCTGTTTGCTTGGATTCATCAAATTAGAGATGAGTGGGAAGTCCCAGCAAGGGCACTGGGAAAGCTTATTTCGTGGAATTATGAATATTTTATAGGAAGTCAGGAAGAATGAAAACCTAGGGTGGACTGCTCCCCAGGGAGGGAGCGTACTTTGAGCCTGGCTTGGGTGGGTCTCCATCTTGAAAGCACAGGGGTCCTGAAATGAGACTTCAGTTCTGGTTTTGACATGTAGTAGCTGCCAATTTCATAACTGGGGAGAAATCACTAAGCCTTCTGGAAACTCAGGTTCCTCGTCCATTCATTTATTCATTCACTTATTCATTCAAACTTCATTGTGCACCAGACACCGTTCTAGCCTCCAGAGAGATGATAATAAAGGAAACAGATAAGAACTCCCTGCTTTCATCAAGCTCACGGTTTAATACAACTGAAATACACAGCAAGTGGTAGCAATTCTCAAGGAGGAAAATGAGAAGAAAGCACAGGAGCTAGCAAATGTGTGTGGGTGAGGGTGAATTTTAGAGAAGGTGTTCAGGGCAAGCCTCAGTGAGAAGTCAACATTTGGCGAAGATCTGGAGGAAGTGAAGGAGTGAGGATAGCCAGAATACGGGAGAAGATAATTCCAGGCAGAGGGAATACAGCCAGGGCAAGGCTCCAGAAGCAGAAGCAAGTCTGTCGTGTCAGAGCAACGGCAAGGAGGCCAGCATGGCTGAAGCAGACTGTGGGAAAGGGAGAGTAGTGGGTGCTGGGGTCAGAGGGGAGATGGGTCAGCCCTGCAGAGCTCTGGAGCACATTATGGCTTAGGACCCACTGAAGGGTTTTAAGCAGAGGAAGACAACATCTGATTTATGTTTTAACACAATCCTCTGGATCTGGTGTGAGGAATAGCTTGTCGGACACACACAGAAATAGGGAGCCCAGTTAGGGGGCTATTGCAATGATACAGGGGAGTGATGGTAGAAGGTTGGCTTAGATCAGGGTCACAGCAGTGGAAATGGTGAGAAGCAATAAAACTCTGGATGTATCTTGAAGATATAGACAAAAGAAGAGGTTGTATCTGAGAGGATTTGCTGACACATTGGATGTGAGAAGAGGTAGGAATTAAGGATGACTCCAGTGTGTTTGACCTGAACAATTGAAAGGATGGATTCACCCTTAAATGGTATTGGACACACTGTGGGATGAGCAGGTTTTAGGGGGGATATCTGGGGAATTGTAATAGATATGTTAAATCTGAGAAATTTAATAGGCATTCAAGTAGAGACACAGAGTGGGCTATTGGGTACAGGAATCTAGACTAAAGGGGAGGAGTCCTGGCTAGATGTATGAATTAGGAAGTTATAGGCATCTAAATGCTATTAAAGCCCTAGTGTATATGGATAAAAACAGAAGTTCAAGGACAGAGCCCTAGAACTCTCCTTCATTTAGAGCTCTGGGACGTACGGAGGAACCAGCAGAGCAGGCTGAGAAACAGCCTTAGAGAGGTCCGAGGAAAGCCAGGCAAGTGTGAAGTCCTAGAGGCCAAGCAAAGAAAGTGTTTGAGAGAGAAAATTGTCATCATCTCTGTTAAGTGCTAATGAAAAGTGAAGTAAGGCCAGGACTGAGGATTGACCAGTGGAATTAGCTATGTGGAGGTTATGGGTGACCTTGAGAAAAACAGTTTTGACAAAAGCCTCATTGGAGTGGGTTTAAGAGAGAATGGGAGGAAAACATTTAGACACAGTGAGTTTAGACAACTCTTTCAATGAGTTTTGCTTTAAAGAGAAGAAAAGGAATGGAAAGAAGAAGGATTTTTTTTGGGGTGGTTGTTATGCTAATATTGGGAGAAAGGAAAACATTTGTATGCTGATGGGAATGAGCTGATAGTAAAGGGGAAGCTGAAGCTGCAAGAAAGAGAAGGGAAAATTGGAAGAGCAATGCCCTTGACTAGGCACAGGAGAGGGGTATGGAATACAAATGGGGGGTTGGTCTTCAATAGGAGCAGGAGTGTGAGAGGGAGGGTAGAAGCAGGGGGGCACAAGATCGGGCAGGTGGGTAGATGTGGTGAAGAAAAGTTGTGGAAATTCTTGTTAGTTTTCTAGTTGAAATCATTAAATTCATTAGCGAAGAAGAGTAAGGAGGGAGCAGCAGTGTTAGGGGTTTAAGGAGAGAAGAGACAGGGTGAAACAGTTGTCCAAGAGAGTAGATGGACTAAGGGAACTTAGTCTGGTTGCCAAGCAGCAACTGGAGCTTTGAGAATAATGAGAGGGTAGAGCGAGATCAGCCAGCTTGGAAGCATGTCCTTTTAGTAGCTGAATGGATACCACTGTAGAGAAGCCAGAGAGTTGGACTGAATTAGAACCTTGATTTAGCCAAGTAACTATGACAAAGTAGGGGGGAGACAAGGAATTGAGGATGTTTCAAGGGGCTGATGATGACGATGACTGATCACGGAAGATAGGGAGAGAAAGAGACACAAGCGACAGTGAAAAAGTGGTAAGATAAATAGATTGAAGTAGATTGAAGGTTCAGGTGCAGTCAAAGAACCGTTGAGGCTGGGGCTCAGAAGGCAGTAGAGAGTGGAATGGTTGAATTACTGGTTGGGCAAGGGTTGCAAATATTGCTAATGAGAGGCCTAGAGTAGGACTAGAAGAAGACAGGATTGATGGTGGAGAGGAGGTCAAAATTCCAAGATGCTGGAATATGGGAAGGATTTTCTTTGGGGAGACTGACCTATAAGACCTATGACAGGAGTTGTGTTGGGGAGAATGACAGTGACCAAGAGCTAACATCTTCAAGAACTGAGGAGTAGTGACTTGAGATTGGAGGGGAGAGAAAGTAACCACAACCTAAAGGGGTAGTGTAGGCAGTTTCATGATGCGAGAGTCAAAGCTCGGTTTTTTTTTTTTTTTTTTTTTTTTTTGATGAGGAAGGAGGAAGAATGATCTGGAAGCATCAATGAAGCAGTAAAGAGGGTATTTTCCCCAACCGTAGCTCCAGTGTTACCAGAAGTAGGAGAGAAAGTAACCGTCATTTGAGATGGCTGCAGTGTTCTCAGGGACAGAAACCTCAACCAGGTTTCACTTACAGCAAGAAGTTGAAAGGGAATATTATCAGAAGAGAGTGAGGAGACAGGGAAGTTTATTGATGAGAGACATTGAGTTCCAGAGTCACGGTGAATGATTTCAGAAGGAGAAGGGTGGAGGATGAGTTCAGAAAATGTGACAGACGATACAGACATTCGAGTTAGTGTACAGGGGTGAGCTGGGAGTCTGGACTTCTTGGGGTGGCTGATATGAAAAGGATAAAATCATAGTAATACGGTCCTAATGGCCCTAAGGCAGAGGGTGAGAGAGAAGCTGAGTGTTGAAAGGAGAGGAAAACTGATAAAAAATGGTTCTTTCACTCTTGACATCCGGTCATTTCTTGGGATCTAGCAGGTTGGGATGGGAATGAATCTGAGTAATAGCAACTATGCTGAACTAGCATTGTGGCTTCTTCCTGGTAAATACTACTTTGTTTCTGAGTTGTTTTTTGGGCTGGGATCTTTCTTGTCTTTTAAAGGTTTCTCTATGGATTCTTGACAGCTGCTGTGACAAAAGACTGTGGTCGGGAGGTCTACCAGTTTCCCAGATGCACTTGACTCCAGTCTACGTTCAAAATGAAATCACAGCTACATAACCGAGTTAAATCCTAACACACACCACAATCTCCTTATAACTTTTATCATGTCTCTTTGGCCATTCTCTTCTCTACTTACTTACGTAGAGACAACAAATAATTTTCTTCTATCTAGATGTGCAGTCATTGGGAGGAGAGGAGGCAAATGTTGCTGCCAAGTTCTAAGTGCCAGATTCTTCTAGTTTTGCAAATCACAGTGCCGTGGTGAGTAATCCTTATGTCTAATCCCCAGGGAAGTCAGTAGGGCCCAAGAGAACCTTCATAGAATGGGCCATGGTGCAAGATTTGGATTTGAAACCCTGCTCACCACCTTCTGGCTGCAAAAACTTCGGCGAATAATTTTTGAGCCTTTGATTTTTTTTTAATCTTGATTAAAAGAGTGCCATTTTACACTGTTGGATAACAAATAGACCTGTGATTTATGACACTCAATTTACATAATTCTCAGCAGCACTGAATAATGTTGACTCCTTCAAACTCTCTCTTCCCTAGGCTCTATTACAGAACATTTCTTTGGTTTTCTTCTTACCTTAGAATACTCCTTTTTTACATTCCTTTGCTGACTTATCTTCCACTATCCAGTCATTATGTTGGGATTCCTTAGGGTTTAGTCCAAAGCCACTTTTTTTTTTTTAAACATATTCTATATCCTCACCCTCCATGATCTCATTCACTCCTTTCATATGCCAATGACAATTAAATACATATCCACAAACTAGACATCTCTCTGAGTTCTAGAAACATACAGCTGTATAGTATCTCTACCTGGATATCCCAAAGGCATTTTAGCCTCAACTCAGCCATAAAGAAATTCATGTACTATCTTTCTGTCAAATTGGAACTTCTTCTAGTGTTCCTGATATTAGCCACTGGCTCTTCCAAAAACTTGCAAGGAATTCTTGGTTCTTCCTTTTTTCCTTACCCTCCATACCCAGTCCATCTTTTAGTCCCGTCAATTCAATTTACTAAATAAATCTCAGGATCCTTCATTTTGTGCAATTTCCTCTATTGCCATCCCAAGCCATCATCATCTCTAGCTTGGACCACTATTACTGCAAAACAATTTCCCAGTATCCATTCTATCTTTTCTTTCTCATCTAGTCTCCACATAAATTGCAAGAGCCATGTCATCAAAGCCTCTGGTGAACACATTATCACAGTCTTCCTCATGTTCCTGACAAGCCAACTCCAATAAAGAGAAAATCTTTGGTGGCTTCTCAATGATTCCCATCACGGTCCACAAGGTGCGGCCCCTGCCTACTCAGCCCTCTTCATCCCAGCTTCATCTTACACTCCTCTTTCTCTCTATCTCACTACTTCAGCCACACTCATCTTTTATTTCCTGGAGATTGCGTCATGCCCTCTTCCACTGCAGGCACTGATTCTTCTCTGTAGAGTACTTTCCTACACACGTTTGTTAGTGCCTATCCACTCTTCATGGCTCAACTCAAATTTTGCTTTGCTTTCTGACCCCTTCTAGATTAGATACCCCTGGACCAGTAAGTCTCAGATTCTTTCACTCTGTGCTGCTTTGAGTTTTACAATCCTTTGTCATTGTGTGAGTTTATAGCACTTAGAATAATTCACAACTTGTATTTTTGGTGATTATTTCATTATTTCCTATTACCCCACTAGGCTGTGTACTTCATGAGCACAAATGCCACGTCTTTTTTTGTTGAACATTGTACCTCTGGGCTTGGATTGGTGACTGTCTCAAAATAAACACTCAGTAATACTTCTCGAATACGTGAATGAGTAACAACTTCTACTTAGTGAACACTTACTATGTGATAGGCATTCCATTAAGCACTTTATAAATATTTACCCCTCTTGGCAATCCTATAATGTATTATTATTATATTCAATTTTGCAAGTAAGAAAATAAGGTTATAATAGTGAATGGACTTGTTCAAGTCTCCTCTAGTTGGTAAAATACAGATCCATTTGTCTGCAAACTCTATGACCTAATACGCATGTTATATTGCCTGTCATGTCCTTCTACAGTTAAAAATGCTTTGTCCTCTGGTAAGGAGTCTGCCATGGCCTCCCTACCTTAAGACTTGAACCCTCCCACCCCTTGCCTGTGTGATGCCCCCCAGCTTCTTTCTCCTCCAGCATTACTAACGATTTTAGTTCCAACTACAGGATTGTTGTGAAGAGCCTGTGAACTCATAGACGTAAAAGCTCTTGACTGTACCTTTAACATGGTTGTCAGATATAAAGTTCCTTTTCAAATTTTGAATTTCTTTTTTTTTTTTTCAAGTAAATAAACCGCTTTGATTATGATTTGTTCTTTAGCACTTCAGGTTGCTTGTTACTATTAATTCATCCAATCCTCCATTACTCTTTTCTCCCTTTGCCGCATGTTAATATCCACCCATTCTTCACAGGTTAGAACTTCTCCGTGGGATCCCACACCAGAGAAAGAAAGGAAGTATTGGGGTCTAACTGTCTTGGCCAGAAGGAAAATAATTTGAGGTTAAAGAGTCATGTGCTGACCTGGACATTCCTAAAGCAGCACTGTAGACGTTCCATTTGAACAAAATGGAATGTTATCTTGTTTTGTAAGAGACAGCCTTTCCCAAGCCCAGGGGATGCTCTAATGCTGGAGGCTGAAGTTGGCAACCTTCCTGCTCAGCACTCTTGAATTTGCCAATAGGGGGAACTTTCACTATCTACACCTTCTGTGCCTTTGCCTCCTCATTTTGTGTGTAGTTTAGGGCTGTTCTGTCTTTTTTTTTCTGGAGGCTTGATGAAAGGCAGTAACTTCCTTTCAGGGTTGTGTAGGTGAATCCTGCACACGGGTGCCCTGATGAGGGTATGAGTGGTGCTAAAATCCAGCTTGTGCCTGTCTGTGTTTGTCCCAAGGAAGAGGCTCCTATTTTCAATTGCATAAAAGGGCCAGGTTGGCTAGCGCAGGCTCCTCTGCACATGTAAACTTGTGAGTGTGCGTTTGTGTGCACGTGCATGTGAACACTGCCTGTAATACTACTTTTGAGAATTCAGATCAAATAACCCGAGACCTTATTCTACCAGCAGTGATAGGATTCTTCTAGAATTTCAGCTGCAATATACTACTGGCAAATCCCCACGTACTCTGTGTTTGGTCTCTTTGCTTCCCTTGACCCCACTCTCCCTGCCCCCCTCTCTGGTTTTTAGTTGATGGTACGTTATCACCATTGAGTGTTCATGACCTTGCCTTATCTGCCTTTAAAAATTTTATTTACGATTTTATGTCCCAATTCTCCAATCCCATGCAGTATGTTTCATGAGCATTTTGTGTGTGTGTGTGTGTGTGTGTGTTTGCAAAATGTCGGTTGTTGTTTTGTGTCCCAGTCTTTATATTACAGAAACTGTTCAGTGTTATAAATCTCATTTGTATTTTTTCACTCTCCCCACTGTTTCTCAGATATAGCTGTTTTTAATTTTGCTAGTGCTTTATCTACCTCCCCGATTCTCTTTGGCCTTCTTGTTTACCAGGCTCATTAAGGTGAGGTGTGGTTGAAATATTCCCTTCTCTGGGAAGTTTTCCCTCATTCTTCCAATGTCAGGCTCCCTCTTCTGGGCTCCAGAGGCATTTTCATTTTTCTCTTACTGTAATAATGATCTCACTTTGCAATTAAAAAAAATCCATCTGTTTGTGTTGAGCTCTCCATGGGAGAGACTAACGTACATACATTTTTGCAGTTCTGGCACCAAACATAGCTCCTGGAACATTTATTCTCAACAAATGTGTGTTGAATGTATAAGTAATAATGATAATAGTTAACATATATTGAATTCAAACTATGTCAGACCCTGTTCTAAATGTTCCATATTTATTGAATCATTTGTCACGACAACCCTATGAATGAGAGACGATTAGTCTCCTTGTTATTTTACAGAAAGAGAAACTAAGACATGGCACATCCAGGTAACTTTAGAGTTCACGTAACTTGTAAAATTCAAAGACCTCACCCAGTTAGTAAATGGCGGAGCTGGGGTTCTAATGGAGGTGGTCTGGGTCCAGGGTCTTAAGTGCCCACTTCTACAGCCTGTAGACTGCCTAGGACTCCCGGTTCAGTGGGCTTTCCATGCCACAGTGAAGGCTCAAGGCTCAGTCTCTATGCATTCTTTTCATTACTAGGTATGTGTTAGGTGTTGCCATGAGAGCTGTTCTCTCACTCAGTCACACACTGAAGTAGGTGGGTAATCCTGGCTTTTAATGACCAGGAGACTGATGATCCAAAGAATACGGTAAATTTTCTGTGATCTCAGAGTTTGTGGCAAAGCTAGGATTTGCACTCATGTCTGACTGACTTTAACTTCCATGCTCCTTCCATCATATCATATGGTTACCAGAGAGGGCATGCAGAGTCTGAGGTCCTCACCACTCTGAGTCATTAAATCTACTGGGAACTGATGGGCATTTGGTGGAAAGGTAGGGGTTCTTCTGGCTTTGATGTGCCCTAGGGGAGTTCTTCCATGATCTGTGACTTTCTCTATGATCTTGACTCTGGAGGCTTGGAGTCTCTTTTCCCAAACCTGAGTTTTTATCTCCCCTCCCCTCCCTCTCCCAGCCAAGAAGTCTACATGCACAGCAAAACCAAATACATGCAGTGTGTAGACATATGTCACCAGGAGGGAAGGCAGGTTTTCAGGATGGTTTTTTTAGGAGGAGTGAAGATAACAGTTAAGGAGGCTCGTGAAGAACGTGCCTTCTGCTTTTTAGATTGCTGCATCTTTTGATTTTTCTTTTATTACATTGAACATTTATTTCATGTAACATTACAGGTTGATAACATTTAGTAAAATAGAAGGATAAGTATCATCCAATTTTAGAATTTTAGAGGACTTTAGGGATCACCTTTTATCCAGAGATCAAATATGTGGTGAACTTAGAGCCACTCCTTATTCCTGCTGGATGTTGATTATTTTCTGTTTTTCTGAGAGCAGCACCCTGATTTCCTGCTCAAGAATCCCCTCTCCCACAGTCCCAGGTGCATTGGTTGGAGCAGACTTTGTTTTTCCCCTCAGGGAGGGGTATTTGACCCCATTTCTTGGTTAGTTTGGCCTGTTGTATAATAAAATTCCATAGACTGGGTGGCTTAAGCAACAGATATTTATTTCTCATGCTTCTGAAGGCTGGAAAGTCCAAGATCAAAATGCCAGTAGATTTTACTCCTGGTGAGGAACCTCTTCCTGGCTTGCAGATGACTGCCTTCTAGCTGGGTCCTCACGTGGCTGAGAGAGAGTGAGATCTCTGGTCTGCTTCCCTCTTCTTATAAGGACACTAATTCCATTATGGGCACCCAGCTCTCAAGGCTTCTATCTGAATCTAATCATCACCCAAAGGATCGCCTCCATATACCATTACATTGAGTGTTAGGACTTCAACATATGAATTTGGTGGGGATGAGGGGGACACAGATATGTGGTCCATAACATCCAGCTTGACCCTGTAGGACACCACTCTTTCCAGGGCACAGTGATTGGCTTAGGGATGGATGTGTCACCCAAGCCTTTTCAATCAGGACCAATAAAGAGGGAATCCTGGGCTATCTGCCTGAGTAGCCAGATTAAGAATAATCTTTTCCCATTTGATGTGTAGCAGAGAGAATGTCAGCCTGGAGCCTAAAGCAGCTCTAACATGGACATTATACATTGAACTCCAGAATCTGCCTGAAGCTAACTCTACCCCTGGACTCTTCATTTTAATAAGTGACTACATTGTGAGTTCTGTGAGGGCAAGGACTTCACTTCTTTGGAAACCTCAGTGCTTAGAACCATGTTCGCCACCACACAGTAGTGTTCACTAAGAATTTCCTGAATAAATACCAGTTCTAACAATTCTTTTTCTCTCCTTAAGCCACTTTGTGGGGTGTTTCCTGTTGCTTACAACCAGAGGAGTCCTAACTGATGGATACCCATGGTGGATGTTACTAATCAGTTATGGTGCTTTTGGTGGCTGAGCTTAGATGCAGATTTTGAATCCTCTTCCAAATGGTGCTGCAGGCAGACATTTTCAATCACTGCAGTTAGCAGGCAAGATGGAACTCAAAAATCTATGTTGGTTTTCCATTACTGTGTAACAAATTACCACAAATTTGGTGGCTTGTAACAACATATTTGTTATCTCACAGTTTCCATGGCTTGGCTGGAAACTCTGGGTCTCACAGAGCTGCAATCAAGGCTTTGGCTGGACTGTGTTCCTTCCTGGGGCTCAGGTCCTCCTTGTCGGCCAAATTGATTTCTTTGCAGTTGTGGGACTGAGATTTTTTTTTTTCTGGCTGTCAGCTGGGGCCACTCTCAGCTCTAGAGGGTGTACACAGTCCTGGTCACATGGTCGACTCACAGGCTCCCGCAATACACAGCGGCTCCATGCTTCTGGGCCTGCAGGAAAAATCTCTCCTTTCAGCAAGGGCCTGGTACCTCTTTTAAGGACGTTCATCTGATTAAGACAGATGATCTCCTTTCTGATTAATTAAAAAACCAATTAACTTGGGACCTTAATTATTTCTTTAAAAAAAAATCCCTTCATTTCTTCCTTGCACTATAACTTAATCACAAGAGTGAGGTCCCAGCACATACACAGATCTCACCCACACTGTTGAGGGGATTACACGAGGCATGTGCATCAGGGGATGGCAAACTTGGGAAGCCTTCCTAGCATTCTGCCTAGTATAGCAGCCTTGGTCTAGTCCAAGTTTTTGTTGTGCAGATGAAAAAAACAAGGCTGGCACAGCTGGAATTCTTGCTCTGGTCTTCAGCTCCCTACTTCAGTGCTATTTGAGGTCATTGATTGTAAAGCTATTGTTGAATCTTTGTACAGACTCTAAACTTGTCAGAACAACCTCTTGTTTTAGTCATCTTTGCACTTTTCTTTTCTCCCCAACTCCCACTGCACCCAGCAGACACAAGAAATGTTTTTAGAGTTGATTCGACTAAAAATCCATGGATTAATTTTTAAGAATTGGAAGGCTGAAGTGAACTCATCTAATACCAAACCAGTGAGGGATTCAGACACAGAAGGAAGCCTCAAGGACTTTGATAAAATATTAATAGATTCCTTTTCAGTGAGAATAGTATCTCTTCTCCCAGCAGCGGCTGTGACCTTTAAGAGTTAAGAACCACCACGGGGACTCTTCCTATGGGGCTAGGCCCCCTGCTTTTCAGCTACTGAAGCCACCCACCAGTGATGGTCATGCTGGGGCTTGTGCAGGGACATGATGAATAGGTGAAAAGGACGTTAAAAATGTCAGCTGATGACCCCAGAGTGATTCACTTGGGAGTCTGCTGGCTTCATAAGAAGGTTTCATTGCCCAGCTGTTTCAAGACATTTGAGTGGATTTTGTTCTTCTCATAGTCCAGGCTTATTAGTACAAAATATGTGTTTATCTGAACTGATGTAATCATGTGGGAAATATATATGCATAAAATAATTTATCATAACATCTCAGGGACGACATTTTTAGCAGGAAAGGATTGTTCGAAGTTTTGGATACCTATACCATCTCTTGGAAAAGAGCCAATTTCATGGGAATCATCAAATTCCGAGCTTAATTCCCTAGATCAGCATACTGCCTGGAAAATAATAGACTTTTCGAAGAATAATAAATGCCAAAGAGTGGAGTGAGGGATGGATATAGGGCAACAAAGACATTTTTTTCCAAAAAAAAGGAGGATTCTGAAAAGTATGTCTGATTAGTCACTGTATGAGTTATCTGTTGCTGTATAACAAATTACCCCAAAATGAAATGACTTAAAATAAGGAACATTTGTTATCTGACAATTGCTCTGGGTCTCAAGGATAGCTGAGTGCTTCTGGCTCAGGGCCTCTTCCCAGCTGCTATCTAGGTGTTAGCCAGATCTGTGGCCTTATCTTAGGGACCTACTGGGGGAAGATCCTCTTCCAAGCTCACTCACATGGCTGTTGGCCAGAGACATCAGTTTTTTGCCACATAGATGTTTGCATAGGGAAATGCAAAACATGGCAGCTGACTGCCCTTATTGGGAGAGTGGAAGAAAGACAGAGAGAGACTGAGAGACTGAGAATGGAAGCCAGAGTTGTATCCTAATTCTAATCTTTCTCATCTTGGAAGCAGCATCTCATCACTCTTACAATATTCTATTCACTATATGGGAGTCTCTATGTCCTACTTATGCTCAAGGAGTCAAGGAGAGGAAATTAACAGGGGGCATGCATACCAGGAAGAAGGGCTCACTGGAGACGGTCAGAGGTTGCCTACCACATGTACAGAAAGAGATTGAAAAGTCCTTGTTGATACTGGACATTATCGTAGTGTTCTGTCACTTACGCAGGCATGAACCAGGCCCAGTTCTCAGCAAGGTCCAGAATGAGGCTGACTGTCATGGAGGGATCAGGGTTTGAGCAGAGATCTCTTTCAGCGGAATACTTTCTCATCACTGACGTAGCAGAGGTAGGGTGCTGTGGGAATTCAGAGGTGCTTGTCTCATTCCCAGCGGAGAGATTAGGAAAGACTTCCGATGGAAGACAGCATTTAAAATGGAATTTGAAAGGAGGAGAGGGTAATGTAGAGAGCGGAACAGGGATGGGATGGAAGGGCATTCCAAGAGGAAGGGAGTACGAACAGAGGCCCAGAGGTGGGGAAGAGGAGGCCATGTCTGTCGGTCAAGGCTGAAAGTCTTACATTAGTCTTTTTGCTTGGGAATGACTGGCTCCATCTCCAGAGTCAGGGGCATGAGCTGATCATGCCTCCCCTCAGCCACTGTGTCAGAGAGGGGCACACAATCCGAGCAGAGCCAGTGAGCTCCGAGGAGGTATTTTCTGTGGAGGGGGGAGGTGCCTGGAAAAAAAGGCTTTGTCTCCACCACTGGATTTGGTCCTGTGAGGCTTGGAGCTGTTACAGCCATTTACCATCAGAAAGGAGACCAGCTCGGGGCTGAGGACCACTCATGAAGGAGGCAGAATTGAGAGATGCAAAGAAACTAAGTCTGGACGCTATTATTTGAGCCTCTGGATCAAACTGCAATGGAAGCCAGTTCAGTCCTTGGAGTGTTTGTCTTTTTGAGCCAATAATCTAAAGTGATTCCACTCAGGTCTTCCTCTCAAAAACAAACAATGAATGAATGCTCACCTAACATCAGCAAAACTAAATGTGCTAATTAAAAAGCTTCTTCCAGAAACAACAGACTCTTGCAAAGGCAAATTTTATTCTTCAAACCAGATGGCAGAAACGTCCTTATTACTCTAAAATGGTCCTTCTTTGAGCTTAGGAAACGTCTTAAGACAGGGCCTTTAGGAGGGATATATAAGAAGAGTTTTCATAGTGCAATGGACTACGTTTTCTCAAAGAATTCTCCAGCAATCATTTCTGACAGGTTATTACATCCCCATGTTACAGACGAGAGCATGACCACCCTGTGAGATTTAAAGATACAGGCCTGTTGACAAGGGTTCCAGACACCAGTAGCCTGGGGCCTATTCCCCAGTGTAGACAGTGCTTTAGCTGCATTAGTCAGACAGACTCTGGTTCTCATCATTGTTATGAATAAGTTGTTATAAAAACATAGACTCCAGACCTCCTCTGTCTGATTCAGTTTGAGAATTTCACATGTTAAAAAGGGAAGATAAGAATGTTCTCCTAATGAACTCATCTCCACACACTTGCTTAACTCTTGCAATCAGAAGGCTAGGTATCCTCTTTAAAGATGGTTCCCTTTAGTCTCTTGAATCATTTCTCCTAGTACCCAAATTCTTCCTGGTGAACACTTTCAGGAATTAAACTCTGACTTCCTTTTACTTTCCTTGTAAAAGGCCCTTTATCCCTGGTCTTGAGTATGGTCGAACCATAGCTTCTTTGATACAGTGATTTTGACATCTTCAGCTAAGTTCTGGACTGGTTGTGACACTAACGCTAGACTGAGAACTTCATGAAGGGAGAAGTCATGTCTGTCTTGCTCATTTTTATGCCCCTACTCAGCCCAGAATCTGACATGGAGCATCCATCCCAAAAACATTTGCTGAAGAAATGAATTTCTAAAAATTGATTAGGTAATGTCAAGTAAGATTGAAAACTGAGCTTGGATGGTTAAAGTAAGACTTCTGTAAGGTAATCATTGACATTAGAGTTGAAGAGGAGTGTTGAGAATCAGAGATGCAATAGGTTATAGTGGAGAGAAAGTAGAATTGTACCAAAAATCCTCTAAATGCCCATCTTTGCTTGAGATTCCCTGGCTGAGGGGTTTGGAAAGCCATCTGGTTCCCCTAAGTATCATTTTTTTTCAGTGACACAAAGTGGATTCATAGAGTTGCTGTGAAGGTCAGATAAGATGGTGTACTTTGTAAAAGTGCTCTGTGTAGTTTTGGACACTGTACATATCTCTGGTGCAGAAATTGAGAAAAGGAAATGGTAATTCTAAAGTGAGTTGAAGAAGAGCATTTGATGTAGAAACTAGCCAAGTAGAGGGCCCTTCCTCAATCAGCTGACTCATTTATTGGGAGATCTTAAGGTCTTATCTGGTACATTCACCAGCTGAGGTCACAGTAAAGAGCATGCATCTTCAAAAGTGTCCCATGTTGTGCTGCGCTGGGACATAGTGTCTCCTGTACTGATGATGAGAGTTTTAGGGGGGCCTTGGGGATGGGGGGGAAAGGCCACATTATATGCTGGCCTTTCTGACTGAAGAGGCTCTGCTGAGACAGCTCTCTTAACCTGAAGAAACTCCTACAAACTAACTTTGAAGACTCCAGGATCATGCTGACTTTGGGTTCAAGAGCTCGGGTAACTGAGCTATGGGGCAAGCACAGAGCTGGGGTCTGTAGTCCCCAGGACTGCTAGATGCTGGGAAAGAGGAAAGCAATGCAGTTGAAATAGTGACTTCGGTTTCTCTGTGTCAGGGGATGGTCTCCTTCACCAGCCACCTAGCTCTTGGGAAGCAGGAGCCATAGACCACCTGAGTGCGTGAAAGATAGCTGGGACCCTTCCTGGTGCTTACAGTGAGTTTCTGGAACTACCTAGGTGTCTGCGTGGAGAAGGAGAAAGGGACCCTGGAAAAAGACGAAGCTCACAAACCCCATTTCTGAAGTCCTAGTTTAATCTTAAAACAGTAATTCTCAAGCTCTGGGGACTAAATAGGGGCAGCTGTAAAAGTCTTCAGTGACTCAGAGAGGACAGAGGACATGATGGTTCCAGAGTTTTATATAATCTTGAACTTTTGGGATAGAGATAGAAATGGGCTACAGCATAGTTTAGTGTATAAGATCTCAGGCTTTGGAGTCTAACATACCTAGATTCAAATACAAGCAACATCTCTCACTATCAGTGTAATCCTAGGTGTCTCTGAAGCTCAGTTTTTTCATCTGTAAAATGGGCAAGTACATTAACTTTTGGTTATTAAACACATACCTTGTGTCAGAGTTTGTGGAAGGCTCTTTACTTACATATCAAATTGAATCAACCTCATCCAGTGGTAGTGAAGATTAAGTAAAATCATGCACACTAAAGAACCTATTCCAGGCACATAGTAACTGCTTGATAAATGGCTGTTATGATTATCATTATTATTTGTTATTATTGTGGAATTTTAGATTTCAGGTTTGGTGCCATTGAAGGTAGTGATTAAACTGGAAATTGAGCTTTTTATAATAATAATCTCTTACCTTCTTACTATCTTCCTTATGCTTGTCATACCCCTGAGAACACATCAGGGCTCAGTTCTCTCTTAGTATCCAGTTTTGGTCTTTTTAACCAGAGCTCACTTTCTTCCGAAGGGTGTGAGAGGCATCCTGGCGACGAGAAAATGCAATTCCTATAATTCCTGAATGCCATGACAGGTCCAGCTGCCAGGCAGAGACTCGTCTATCAAGAAAGGAAGAGAAAATATAGGCTTGATCTGGGTTTGCTTTAGATCCAGATGATGTTTGTAAGGTTCTTATACTGCTCAGCCACAGAAAAGAATGAAATTTTCCTCTATGCAGCAGCATGGATGGACTCGGAGGGCATTATGATTAACGAAGTCAATCAGACAGAGAGAGACCAATGCTGTACGATATCATTTATATGTAGAATCTAAAATATGCAACAAACGAGTGAATACTACTAAAAAGAAGCAGACGCACAGATACAGGAAACAAACCAGTGGTTACTAGTTGGGCGGAGGGTCAGTGAGGGGTTGGGGAGTGGGAGGCACACACTATTGGGTATAAGATAGACTCAAGGATGTATTCTACACCATGGGGAATAGAGACAAAATTTTAAAATAAATGCAAATGTAAAGTAACCTTTAAAAATTGTATGAAAAAAAGATTTTTGGTGTCCTGAAGAGTTGAGTGCCCTTTACTATTTTAGACAGTGTTACAGGTTAAAGTGTGTTCCCCTCAATAGTCATGTGTTCAAGTCCTAACCCCCTGTACCTGAGAATGTGACCTTATTTGGAGATACAGTCTTTACAGAGAGATTAATCAAATTAAAATGTCACTAGTGTGGGGCCTAATCCAATATGATTGGTGTCCTTATAAAAAGGGGAAATTTGGTGGCAGACACATGTGCAGAGAGAACACTACGTGAAGATGAAGACAGCCATCTGCCAGCCAAGGAGGGCTGCCCGGAACAGCCCCTTCTCTTGCAACTCTCGGAATGAACCAGTCCTGCCAATCCCTTGATTTCGGACTTCCAGCCTACAGAATTGTGAGACAATAAGTTTCTGTTGTTTAAGCCACCCAGTTTGTGATACACTGTCACAGTGGCTCTGACAAAGGAATACAGATAGGAACACACTGGCTCTGTCAAGGCCACTGGCGGTACCCTGATGGGACGGAATGGTCAGGGCGAGGTGATGCGTAGGCATGACCAAGCCTTCCTGAAACTTAAGTAGATCACAGCTGGATTTCACTTCCACTCTTTGGGTAAACATGAGTTGGGATTCCAGAAAGTGTTTACAAGGTTCACTTCCCTTAGGCGAGGGAGAAAGCTGACTCATATTAAAGCTAGTAAATAATGACAGTAATACGTGTTTTCAAGGACTAAGAATTCACCAAAATAAGTAGATTGTATGAAATGGCCAGCCTGAATCACTGGATACTTTTCAAAGAAATAAAGACATTTAATATCCATCCACAAAAACTAGAACAGGGTAAATGACGTGCTTCCCAGTAAAAATCATTAAAGCACTTGGGTTAATGACTGAATAGAAAATTGATTATTGATATACAATGTGGTATTCTATTTAGAGCTGACGATACTCTTTAAATGATGTTTTCTAGTATTTTAATAATCTGCTCACTCTAGTTACTTTTATAAAACACTTAGCCAGCTTTTTTTTTTTAAACAGGTATTTTCAAACTATACTATATAGGGAACATGGGTTCTAAGCTGTTAAAATGCATTTCCTATCTTATCTTAGACAGATTGAACAATTCACCATCAATTTTATAGCTTCATTGCTCTGTTAAATGTACACATGATTTTAAAATAATCCTAACATCAGAAATATTAAACCATGAAAGAAATGTGCATTTAAGAATTAAAACAGTGGAGCCCATAGTCAGATTAAAATGTTCCAGTTAATTATTTTTCCTTCAGTTAAAAAAAATGTGTATTGTGTTGGTCAAGAGTACAGGTTGTAAAATTTAATTAAAACCTTGGTTCCACCACTTAGATATGTGGATTGATAGATTATTTAACTGCCCTGAGTCATATAATGTGAAAATTGGGATTACAAATTTTTAATAATTTAAAAATGGGGACTATTTTGTCAAGGTTCACTGAGATAATGCACTTTCTATATGCTGGCACCTAGAAAGCCTATACTAATGTTAGGTAATAATAATTTTAATTCCTTCTCCAGGCCTATGATAAACTTTCTTGCATGAAGGAAGACCATACATGGCATTTGTTCGTAGAATGATGCTAGGGTGATTCAAGGGTTCTTCCATCAAATGATTTTGCAGGAGACCCTTCCAATGTTTGATTCACTCCAACTTCTCCCTTTACAATCCTTAGGGCAAAGGTCCCATTTTTTTCCTGCCAATTTTCCTTCTTCCTTTTATGCTCACTATTTGCCTAAAACCCACAAGGATCAAGGAGGTGCTGTCCTCACATTTCATTCTTATATAAGTCACTGGATTATGGTGCCAGTACGTACTGCTGCCTCAATTTATGATCATCTATGATGAAGTTTTGCAGAATAATTTGCCCCAACTAGGAAGTTTATGTTCACTTATTAAATGGGTCTTTCAACATGAAAATTACTTTCACATATTATTTTTATGATGATTTAAATCCTCATGCACTGTTGTAGGAACTGTTAAGCTTTTGAATGTGACCACACTCATAGCTTCTCCTGTCTGGCTCTGACCAGCCTTAGGGATAGCTTTAGGGTTTCTGTGGGCAGCTTAAGAGGTTGCCTGTAGATAAGAAAACAATACAACGATTTGGTATATCATTAGAAGTCTTGTCTTCATTAACATCAAAAACCTTGTAACTGATGCTTTATCATTAAGGTAAAGTCAGAATGTGACTATGGTAAATGGGGCATAATGCAAACTAAGTCGTCTGGTCTTAGCATCTCTGTTTCTTTCAAATCCTTTGATAAATAGAGACTCACAGCCAAGTAACTTTTTAGCAAGAAAATGAGCGACAATTTCACTCTAAGTCAATCTTTATGCAAGATGTGTCCTTGAGGAGAGTCTGTAATGTAAATGAGTAAGATTTGGTCTCTTCCTTCAAGCAGTTTTGAATCTAGTGGGAAGCAGAGCAAGACGATATACCAGCATGACTGGATTTGTTTAAACCGTCTTATACTGTCTTTAACAATTCTGAAATTAAGTCACTTGAACAACTTAAATAAAAGGTGAAAAGTGATTTAACATTGGATGGGCACTTTTCAAGTTCACTGCAAAGTCAGAAGGATTCACGTGTATGTGTGTGTGTGAAGGAAAGGATGGATATGAGATTCTTTAGCTTATTATAAAAGCATTTTTTTTTTAAGCACTTTAAGATGGTGGTCCACTGTGGTTTCACTTGCATTGTTTTCGAGAGGAAATCTTTTTTTATCCTTATTTTTGTTCTGCTAGTCATCATGTGTCTTTTTTCCCCCCTTTGGATATGTTTAAGATTTCCCCTTTATTACTGGTTTTGTGAAATTTGATTATGATATGGCTTGGTGTAGTTTTACATGTTTGCTTTGTCTGGGATTTCTTGTGATTCTTGAATATGTGGGTTTACAGTTTCGCCAAATTTGCAAAATTTTCAGCATTATTTTTTTAAAAAAAATTTTTACATCAACACTGTTTCTCCTGTCCTTTAAATTAGGCATCTAGAAACTTCTTGATATTGTTCCACAGCTCACTGATGTGTTGTTCATTTATCTTTTTGATTCCCTTTTCTTTTATTTTGGATAGTTTCTATTGTTATGTCTTCAAGATTACTAATCACTTTTCTTGGAATGTCTAATCTGTAGTTAATCCCATCCGTTTTTTTTTTAAACCATCAGATACCATAGTCTTTAGCTTGTCTTTCCCATCTCTGTTTATCTTTTTGAAGATATGGAGCATAGCTATAATAATTGTTTTAATGTCCTTCAGTGCTAATTCTGCTTTTTGTTGACAGTTTTCGTCTGTTTTGACCATTGGTTTTTTTTTTTTTCTTTTTTTTTCTCATTATCATGCTTTCCTGCTTTTTGCATGTGTTGTTATTTCAGATCAGATGCCGGGCATTGTGAATTTTACTGTATTTGCTGCTAGGTATTTTCGTTAACTTATAAATATTCTTGAGCTTTGTTCTGGTGAACAATTAAGTTACTTGGAAATTGTCTGATCCCTTTGAGTCTTGCTTTGTAGATTTGCTAGTTGTAACTGGAGCAGAGCTTAGCATAGGCTGATCATTTCCACCAGAGGCAAGTCCTTCCTGTGCACTCTACTCAATGCATCATGAATCTTGGTTTCTAGTTTTCTAGTCAGGCTGGTTAGAACAGGAACCATTCCCAGCCTCGTGTGAGTATCAAGTACTGTTTATAGTTTCTTCAGTATTTCCTTCTCTCCCTCAAATTGGTTCCTCGTGTGGGTGCTGCTCAGAGCCAAATAACTGAGGAGGATCCTCTGCAGATCTTGGGGTTCTTTCTTTGCAAAACTCCCTGTCTTCAGTATTCTGTCCTGCAAACTTTAGTTGCCTTGCTCTTTCCAAATTTTCATCTCCATTTCCTCTAGGAGGTCCACGAACCATTTCCTGAGTACTCACTCTTTGCATTGTTGTGGTCTAGAAGCTTTCTTAAGACAGAAAGGCTGGGGCAATTTTAGTCCTCGTTTGTTTCTTGCCTCTCAGGAGCCACTGTCTTTATTGCCTAATGTACATCTTGCAAACTAGTATTTCATATATTTTGTCCAGTTTTTCTTTTTTTAGGTAGGAGGGTAAATCCAATCTCTAGTTCTCTATCTTGGGCAAAAGTGGAAGTTCTGGAAATGACTTCTAGTTTCATGAATAATACCTGTGTTTTTAAGTTGCCCAAATTGTATTGTATCCAATTATACTGTATTCAAATCCACTTTGAAACTTTATTTTATATTATCTGCAATGAAAAGCAGATAGGCTTTGAACTTGGAAAGATCTCGATTTGACTCTTGTACCTGCCATTTAATAGGTAATCTGATTTTGGGCAAGAGATGTAAGTTCCCTCAACCTCAGTTTAATCCTTGATAAAATGAGGTGGAAAAAATTAACTTTAAACACAAGGGGTTCTATGCCATATTGGTTTTTTGTTTGTTTTTTGTTTTTTTGAGCAAAATGTGGGCAATAGGTAGGGCAACACTAAAACAAATCAGAGTTAATCTATAGTTTGTACTTCCATGAAGCACCTAATAATGAGAGAAATCTATATGTAGTTTTAGGAAAAATGTTAATTACATACTGTTAAGTGAGTGAGGCATTTTGCAGAAAAACAAGTGGGGTGTGAACTGATTTTTAATTAAGAAAATCTGTGTGTGTGTGTGTGTAGTTACATGAAGAAAACACCAGCTAGAAGGAATATATGAACACTAACTTAATGAGCAGGACTGAGGAAAACAGAGAATCTCTTTTTTAACCTTAAAAACAACTGTATTCAAAAAATAATGGACACATATTAATTTTTTTTGCAATAAAAAATGAATAACAAAAGAAGCAAAGTTCAAGCGAGATAATAGATGTCCCTGGCACCGTTCATTCCACAGTGCCCAACAGCCAACAAGCACCAGGAGCACATATATACGTAGTCAAGCAAAGTCAGGCTTATTTCATAATAAGGAAGAGCACACACCAGCAGAGCAGAATGTTGGACAAGAAGAGATTGGAAAGGCCAATAAGAAAGATTTAGGCGAAGGTAAGTTTTGTTTTGAGTGTTTTCAGGAATTCAATGATTGAATATTTTGGTAATTTACACCCAAGAGGTGAGAAAATTGAAGTAGGTAGAGAAGGAGAATTTACTCATTTTAGCTGGAAGAGGAGAAGGCGTAGCTCTTTTTCTTTTTGGTTGCTAAGAGTCCTGGTTCCTGTCTTATTTCAGACAACTCACAGAGTGGCCTTTTTTCTATCTTGTCCCATCTCAGTCATGGAGTGGCCTTGTCGAATTATTGCTCGTATTCTGTAAGAGTTATTTATATTCAGTTGGGAACATTATAGCTAATATATCAGGTCTGTCAGATATCAGATATGTCATCTCCAGGGCCATTTATAACTTCTCCCCACCATCAATAATTTCCTCTCTCCATTTATAGCTCTGTTTTGCTGATGATAAGATGACTCTATCCAACCTTGAAGTTAATGATGCTGGCATATCGGCTCTAATTTTAAAGCTTTTACTGTGGTCCTTATATGCCAGAATAATGCACAGCTGAATGGAAAAAAAAAACGCAGTTTGTTTTAGTTACAGGAGATTTGTGTTTAAGCTTTTCTTCCCAGGCTAGTGCAGGCTGATTGCCCATCAAATGCCCTCTCCATGGAGGGAGTGCACAGCCGAGTTCTGTGGGATTACTACCTGCTCCCTTGAGGATCTGTGACTCTAGGTGCTGATACTGGATCAAAGAAAACAAGTTTTATTAGTTTCTGTTGAACGAGAGAGGAGCTTCCCAGAAGGGAAAGTTTTCATGTTGCGAATCTTAAGAGACTGACTGACTGTGTGTATATGTGTGTGTGTGTGTGTGTGAGTGATGAGGTTCTCGAAATACCTGTCACATCCATGTTGAAATAATCCTTATTACTACTACTAATTAACATTTATCTAGAGTTTATTAGTGCCAAGCACTATGATATTCTTGCATTATCTTACCTGTTTCTAACAAACGAGCAAACAAACACGTTAAAAAATCTCATGAGATATGTATTATTATGAAAAATAAGGTTTTAAAGTGCAATTAACTTCCAAAAAGATACCGCTGGGGAGTGGCAGGGTTAGGGCATACACCACATTCTAAAAGATTCTAAATCCTGTGTTTTTAAAAAGTATTTTCCAGTGGAGCATGCAATCAAAGCAGCATTCTTCATACGTAGATACTTAAAGATATTGAGCTGCATTTAACATTACTGAATCAGTATCTCCAGGGCTAGACTATAGTTATTTGCACGTTAAAAAATTTTCCATGGTCATTTGAATGCTGCTGTCTGGAGACTGGTATTTAGAGACCACAAGTGTAGCTATGTAGTCCCATGACTTCCAGTTAGAAAGCTGCCCATATTATTGTTTTTTTCTTTTTAAATAACCATCCATCTATCCATTCATTCAATATTTATAGCCTACCTACTGTGTCCAAGGCTCTATACCAGATGTTATAAGGTCATAGAAAGAAAATGTATTTCAACAGCTTTATAGATGATAGTGAAGGTCTTACATGTAAATAAATTATTTAGATAGGAAGTTATAAGTAGTAAATAATATTTACTGATGCAAGTGAAGGGTGATGGGTATTCAGTGGAAGAAGAAATTACTTCCAGGGGCAGGAAGTTGTCAGGAAACAAATACTGAGCTAGGAAAATTTCAGGGAGAGACTGACTCTTGAATTGGTTGTAGGATTTGCGCACGTGAAGGTATGTTGTTCCGCGTGGTGTATATACTGAATAACCAAGTGTGGGTTTCTGGCTTAGAATGAGTAAGCTGCCATGCTATGACAGGGATTGTGGAGAGGACCTTGTGGCAAAGAATTGTGAATTAGCCTCTAAGAGCTCTGACAGCCAGCAAGAAGACAGGAATCTCTGGCTTAAACAATGGCAAGGAGATGAATTCTGTCAATAAACGAGGAAGCTTGGAAGCAAATCTATCCCCAGTTATTCTCCAGATGAGTTCTCAATCCTGGTTGATACCTTGAGTATAGCATCTCAGAGGATCCAGTCAAGGGGCATCCAGATTCTTGGCCCATAAACCTCTTAAGATAATAATTGTGTGTTTTTAAGGCTCCTACACTTGTGGAAATTTGTTATACAGCAACAGACACAATTTAGAATGGCAACAATACAGATTTATCTCCCCATGAGCAATATTTACTTTCTTGATCTTACTTTTCTAAACAATGCTACAATAAACATCCTTATATATATATAATCTCCTTATTGATTAAAACTTTTATTTCCATAGATTAATCTGCAAGGCTGAAATTCTGGAGTGAAGATTTTTTTCTTTTTAAAAAGGTATTGCCAGATTCCTTCTAAAGTGAAGTAACACTTCAATTTCCTATTCCTCACAATCTGTGAGAGGATAATTTTCCTTACATCACAGATATGAATAGGCATCATCACTCTTTTCTAATTTTCACCAGTCATATTAGTGCAACGTGGTATCTCGCAACTTTAATTTGCAGCTCCGTATTAGTAAATTGAGCAACTTTTCCTAAGTTATTTGGCTATTTGTTTTGATTTCCTAAAAGCTGGCACTTTCAGTCTGGTTATGTACAAGTGTAGAGAATTAGAAATCAAGGATCAAGTTTGAAGCACTTCTTCCCAACCCCTTTCAGGGCTTCTCTCACGTCTTGGTTTCTCAGGCTGTAGATGAGGGGGTTTAACATGGGGATCATAACACCATAAAACACAGAAGCCATTTTTTTCTTGCTCTGAGACTCTATGGTACTATGGTGCAGATACATGTAAGAGAGCGTCCCATAGAAAATGGTGACCACTGTCAGATGGGAGGCACACGTGGAGAAGGCTTTTTTCTTCCCTGCAGCAGAAGAGATCTTCAGGATGGCAGCCAGGATAAATATGTAGGAAAAGATGACGACCCCCACAGTGAACATCAAGTTAAATCCCACAAAGGTTGCTAGTAAAATGGCATTGAAATAAACACTGGAGCAGGAGAGGGCAAGAATTGGGGGTATATCACAGAAGAAGTGGTTAATTTTATTGGCCTTGCAAAAGTTCAGTGATGAAGTGAAACTTACATTTACACAAGCATTTAGGAAACCCATGAAGTATGAGCCAACTAAGAGTTGAATGCAGACTCTCTGGGACATGACTGTTGCATAGTGGAGGGGGTTACAGATGGCCACGTAACGGTCCACTGCCATAGAAGCAAGGATGTAGCTGTCACTTGTTATAAAAATACCATAGACTAGTAATTGCACCATACATCCGATGAACGAGATGGATTGTTTTGTGCTCACAAAATTCTGCAACATTTTGGGAGTGATAGCAGATGCATAACAGAGATCTACGAAAGCCAAATGTTGGAGGAAAAAATACATGGGGGTGTGAAGGGAAGACTCAATCTTGATGAGTAGGATCATGCCAATGTTACCCACTAGGATGACCACATAGATCACTAGAAATACTACAAAGAGGACATGCCAAGACTTGTGTTGACCAGCAAATCCCAGGAGAATGAATTCAGTGACTTTGGTGCCATTGTTTTGTTGCATGGTCAGCAAAGATGAAATAGCTGAAAAGAATCAAAGAATAAAGAACAGAGAGAGCTAAGACCGTCGTGTTTTTTTTAACTAATTTTGGAATTGGAAGCAGCATAATATCTGGTTTCATGGCAGGATCAAAGAACATTTTCTATGACATAATTGACTCAAATTTTAAAGGCAAACATGCAAGCGGCTGAACCTTGTCACTCAACGTAGAGAATATGATGAAGACCTCATCACTTGTAGTAAGTGTTAACTGATGGGTCCTGGCATGTAAATTTAAAGAATATCTTCCCTACTTTAGCCAAACCCCTAAGGAAAAACCACACTCACCCATGCAATTTCATTGAGCCATGAGAGAATTAGATCTTCCACTCAACCCTCTCCCTTTCCTCACCCCACTGATGCAGGTGTTGTACTACAATTTCCCTGCCAGTTGATATCAGTAGATCACATGGGTATCTGTTCTATGTTCCACCTGGTATAACCATATGGAGGTCTGATTTCCCGTCCAGGATAGTGTGTTTTGGGGAGGGGATAGTGGGAGTACAGGGCCGGGAGCTGATCTTCCACCTCCCACCTGGTAGTAGCCAGAGTCCTTTGATTCCCTCACCAATGTAAAGTTAGTCGGGTGCAGAGGTGAGCTCATCTCCCATCTGCCCCATTCAGCCTCAACAAGACTGAAGAAGGCAGGGCCAGTGGGGTCTAGTAAGCACTCCTCTTTTCCCTGCCCGGATGTCAGCAAGGCCAAGTGGGCAGCTGAGCTCACAGATTGGAGAAGCTGTGTGAACCCCAAATAGGCTAAATCCACAGACATTCATGCCAAGCCACTTCATAATTAAACTTCTGAAAAATAAAGACCAAGAAAAAATCTTGAAAGCAGCCAGAAAAGAACTCTTACCTATAGGGTCATACAATTAGAATGAGAGCAAATTTAGCATCTGAAACCACAGAGTCCAGGAAAAAGTTGCACAACATTTTTCAAGAGCTGAAAGAAAAGTACTGTCAATTACATTTTCTATATCTGGCAAAAAATATCCCTTTGGAATGCAAGGGATATCACAACATTCTCAGATGAAGGAAAACTCTAAGACAACTTGTTTAAAGAATAGGTAAAGAAAGGTTTCTAAAAAGTGGATCCAGCTTCCTGTTCAATTTGGATAATTCTATGTATCCTTATATTATATTGTTTCATATCATATTTCACTATTCATTGTCTTTCAATCAATATTATATAACTTCCAGGGCATGGAAACTCTGTCTTAAACTTTGTTGTATCCTAAAAGAGCTGAGCACTGCTCTTTTATGGTAGTCTTTAGAGCTATTTGCCAAAGTTCTCTTGCTCTCCATCTTCTGGGCACAATATGTTACTGCTTTTACTGCCTCTTTTATAGCTAGGTTTGAACATGTATTATAGCTACGGCTGTGAAACAAGCTGCCTCAAATTATTGGCTTAAGCCAATATTTACTTAGTTCATGATTACATGAATTGACAATTTAGTCTGGACCCAGCTGGGTGATTTTTTTTTTTTTTTTCTCAAAAGTGCTCCCTTGTGTCTCTGTGGTCAGCTCCGTGGTTGGCTTTGCTGTTTTTCAACTGGTTCATTCATACGCCTGAGATTTTTGGCTAGGGAAATTGGACTGACTCATCTTTGGTTCATATGGTTTCTTATCTTTCATCAGACTACCCAGGACTTGTTCATGTAATGATTTCAGGCTTAAAATATTTAATTGTTGATGCAAACACTCCAGTTTTCTCTTTTTTCTCTGCCATGAAGACTTATACATTTTGAGATAATGGCTATTCTTTTTTTCTCTTTCTTTTAACTGATATTAAAAGGAGGATTCTTGGAATATTAAGAAGAGAGAGCATGGAAAGAGCAAAAATATGGATAAATACAATAGACTTGACTTCTCTTAAGTTTTCTAAACCATATTTGACACTTGAAGCAAAAATTTTGACCCTGTCTAATGTGGCTCTCAGTATAGTGTGGAGGAAATATTTAAGACCAGTATATTACAAATGGGAAGAGTAAAGGATGCAAACGGTAAAAAGGTCTCTACATTTACTCAAACTGATGAAATATATCTGACAAAGGACTCATTGCTAGAGTATATAAAAAGCTTTCAACCTCAACTTTAAAAAAAACAAAGTAGGAAATGAGTAATGACGTGGACAGTTCACCAAAGAGGGCTACATAGGTGGTAAGTAAGCACATGAAAAGATGTCCAACATCATTAGGCATTAGGAAAATGCAAATTAAGAATACAATGAGGTATCACTACACATCCAACAGAATGGCTAAAATAAAAAAGTGACAATACCAAAAAATTATTTCATAACATCTTCACTAGTAATAGCTCCAAACTAAACAACCAAAATGTCCTCCAACAGGTGGTGGGTTAAAGAAACTCTGGGACACCCATACCATGGAATACTGCTCAGCAGTAAAGAGGATCCGACTATTGGTACTCTCAACAACTTGGACGGATCTGAAGAGCGTTATGCTAAGTGAAAAAGAGACAATGTTAAAAGATCACTTAGTGTCACGTGTTTCCTTTTATCTAACATTCTCAAAATGACAAATAGAGATGGAGAAAGGATTGCCAGGGGTCAGGGTAGTAGGGAGGGAAGTGGTGTGACACTAAGGGGTAGCATGAGCGAGATCTATGCGATAGCTGGCATCCGTGATAGAATAGGTCTTTAGATTGTAGTGGTGGTGACACAGATCTACACATGTGATAAAATGACATACACACACAGTCATACACACCAATAAAAAATATCTTGCTTGAATGCCATAAATAACATAATTTTATAAGATATAATCATTGAAGGAAAACTGGGTGAAGGATACATGGGAGCTCTCTGTACTATCTTTGCAACTTTCTGTGAATGCATGTTCATTTCAAAATAAAACTTAAAAAAAATGAAGGAAAAGTAAAGCCTGTTTTGCAGTTATGTGAGGGTCAAGTGAGCAAATTTATGCAAACTTTCCAGCTAAGGGCTAGATAGTGAATTAGTGCTCATCAAATAACCATAATAATACATACACACAATACATTAAGGGCATTTAATATTGTTTGGTTGACCTACTGACTGAGCCATTCAGTTATGTGCTCATTTATGTCCTTATCTGGGCAACTTTCAGCCCAACAGACTTCTCTTACTCCATTCCCTTTACATTACCAGTGATGAAGTGATTCCTTCTGGTCCCTGGGCAGCTGGAATTTTGGCTCTGGCCCTTCCACTCTGCCACTTCCTGGACACACAGCGAAGTTATACAGCTGATGTTGAGAAATGGGAGTTACTTTGCTTTGCTTACATGGGAGTTGACCCCAGATTCTTTTTCTGCAGCTGATGGAGGCTGATTGTCTACCAAGGGCTCTTTGTGTGGTTCCTTCCTATCGGGAAGTTTATAGCTGGGACCTAAGGGATCAATACTGGATCCCTTGGGAGCCTGAGGTTCTGGGGTTGAGATGGAATTGGAAAAAACATCATTTAGTAGTTATTTTCTGCTGAAGGAAATTCAGATTTCCGGAGGGGACACATTTATTTTTGTGTTACTGTCATTAGGGACTTCTTGCTTTCAGTTTTGACAGTTGTCCTGCTTCTGACAAATTGCTTTTTATCCTGCTTCCCTTCCTATCATTCCTGCTTGACTTCTTCCTCCTCTCTTCCTTTTCCCCCTTCTCCCTTCCTTCCTTCTTTCTTCCCTCCCTTCCCTTTTCATTCCTTTCTTCTTGCCTCTCCCCCTTCCTGTCTCCTTGCTTTCTTTTTTTTGGGGGGGAGGGGGTGTATAACAAACCAGTCATATAGTTAAAAATTCAGATGTGCAAAAATTTATGGAGTAAAACCCGTCTCCTTATATCCCCTGATTCCCAATCTCTAGTTTCCCTCCCTGAAGATCACCACTGTTATCATCTGTTATTTTTCCAGATATAAACTGTGCATTGCATTGTAAATATGCTAACATTTCTGTCCTTTCTTCTCCTACCCACAAATGACGGCATACTATGCACATGGTTCCTCAGTGTACATTCACTTAATATTTCTGGGTGATCAGTATGGAAAAGGGAATCTCACCCTTTTTCTTGGTTGTATTATATTTTATTGAATAGCAGCATTCCTTACATTGTTTAATCAGGGCCCCACCCCAGTACTGTTTGACAATTATGGTATCCAATCTTTACTAATCAATACAATGTTATAGTAAATATATTAGTGTGCATAATTGTGAATATATATTTTTGATTAGAAGATATTTAGGAGAGGAATCTGAGTTAAAGGGGATGGCATGGTATATTTGGATAGATGTAGCCTAACTGCCTTTCAGACAGAGGCTCTATCAATTTAAATCACTTCTAGCAAATGCTCCAGAAGGAGTATTTCTCCGAATCTTCAACACAATGCTGAGAAACTTTTATTAGACTTTGTCATCATGATAAGTAAAAACATATTAGGAAAAAAACCATTTTTTTCTTTCTTTTTTTTAATTGAAGTGTAATTAATACATTTTAGTTTCTTTTGCCTTTTTCTTCCATGAGTGAGGTTGAACATCCTTCCATATTTCCACAAAAAAAAAATCAGTATATATCTGTTGATATATGTTGCCCTCTTAAAAAGGATTTTTGTATGCTTTTATATTGGTATTTTCTTATAAGTATTGCAAACATCTATTTCTCAATATTAATTGTCTTACTTTGCTAATGGTGTATTTTGCTCTGCAGAAAACTTTGACTTTCATGAAGCAAATTTATTTTTTGTTTTGTGTCATATTTTTATAGGCTTTCTTCACTGTAAAGTTTAAAAAAATCTAGTGTTTTCTTTTACTGTCTTTAAAGTTTAATTTTTAAACTAAAGTCATTGAACCATTTTAAATTCATTTTTATGCAGTTTGTGAGGTAAGTTTCCAGTTTTACCTCACCTCAAATAGTCAATATTTCATTATTTCAATGATTACATTGTCCATTTATGCCCCATGACTGCAATATTACTATTATCACATAATAAGTCATCTTACGGATTTCGACCTATTCTTGGACTTTCATATCTGTTGTATTAATCTTCCTGTTTCCTATGTACCACACAATTTTTCTATAGCTTTATAATGTGTTAGTAGCTGGCAGGGTTATTTTCACCATATTATTCCTTTTTATCCCTGAAATTTTTCTGACCACAACTGCTTGTCATTTTTTTTTGTATGAAAGTATAGAACCAATTTATAATATATTATCACCCACCCAACAAAATATTCTATTAACTTATTTATTGAGTTCATATCAAATGTATATATTGACATATGAGGCCTTGTCAAAGAATGGAAGAGTATTCTGATTATCTGAAGTCTGCTTTTTATAGATTTCCTGATGAAATCTTGCACATTTCTTGCTAAGTGTATTTTTAGGTCTTTCCAAGGAGAAATTTATTTACATTCTAACATAATTTGTTGTTTTCAACATTATTATTAATTTATGTGCTGTAATTTTAATCTAGTCACCTTGCTGAATTTTCCTATTATTTGTAACAGTTGATTCTCTGGGTGTTCTAGAAAAGAATCATGCCATTTTAAAATAAAGATATTTAAAGAATCATCTTTGTTGAGGTATAATTTACATACAATAAAACATACTCATTTGAAGTGTATTTTTTTGAGTTGTGAAAAGTGTTTATATTCATGTAGTCATTACTAAAATGAAAATATAAAATATTTTCATCATCCAAAAAAAAATCTTGGGCTTTTTCCCAGTCATTAACTCTTTCAGGTAACCACTGATCTGATTTCAGATTTAGTCATATTGTTGTATATACTATATGTAGCCATATGTTGTATGTACATTCCATTTTTAATTGCTGTATTGTATTCCATTGAATGAATATTCTACAGTTTGTTTTTATATTTAAGTCACCAGCTGATGAACATTTTGATTGTTTCCATGTTTAGCTATAATGAATAAAAATGCTATGAACATTTTTATACAAGTCTTTGTGTGAACATATATTTTCACTTCTTATTTTTTCTCTTTTTTATTGAAATATAGTTGATTTACAATGTTGTGTTAGTTTCTGGTATACAGCATAGTTATTCAGTTATACATTATATATATATTCTTCTTCACTGTAAGTTATTTCAAGCTGTTGAATATAGTTTCCTGTGCTATACAGTAGGACTTTGCTGTTTACCTATTTTGTATATTGTAGTTTGATTCTGTTAATCCCAAACTCCTAATTTATCCCCCGCCATTCTTATTTCTAGTGGATAAATAAGTAGGAGTGGAATTGATGGATCAAATGACAAGTGTTTATTATTTCCTTCTTTTCTTTTGCCTCTGAGCACTGATTTCACTGCATTCCATAAGTTTTGTAATATTGTGTTTTTGCTTTCATTCATCAAAGTATTTTCTAATTTCCTCTGATTTCTTCTTTTGGCCATTGATTAAGACTGTGTTGCTGTATTTCCACAAGTTAACTGATTCTTTCTTCTATCTGTTCAAATCTGCTGGTAAGCCTCTCTAGTGAAATTTTCATTTCAGTTCTTCTACTTTTTAACTCCAGAATTTCCATTTTTATTGATATTCTCTTTTTGGTGGAATATATTCTCACAGTTTCCTTTAGTACTTCAGGATTTTAAAAAGGTTTTAAAAACATATTCAAAATGCTGATTTAAAGCCTTATCTAGTAATTCTCACATCTGTGCTATTCAGACTGTTTCATTGACTATCTTTTTCTTCGTGTGTGGTTCATATTTCTTCCTTTGCATGTCAAAATATATTTTTGTTGTTGTGGAAAACTGAACATTTTAAATAATATAATGTGGCATTTCAGGAAATCAGATTATCCTTTTCCCTGGCATTCATTATTGTGGGCATATATTTGGAGGAAAATATAATTAGAAAAGACACATGCACCCCATTGTTCATAGCAGAACTATTTACAATAGCCAAGACATGGAAACATCCCAAATGACTGGATAAAGAAGCTATGGTATATTTATACAATGGAATATTACTCAGCCATAAAAAAGAGTAATATGGTGCTATTTGCAGCAACATGGATGGACCTGGAGATTGTCATTCTAAGTGAAGTAAGTCAGAAAGAGAAAGAAAAATATCATATGATATTGCTTATATGTGGAATCTAAAAAAAAAAAAAAAGGACCCAAATGAACTTATTTACAAAAGAGAAACAGACTCACAGACACAGAGAACAAACTTATGGTTACCAGGGGGGAAAGGGGGTTGGAAGGAGTAAATTGGGAATTTGAAACTTGCACCTCTTGGGGAGTGATGGAAATGTTAGCTATCTTGATTTTGGTGGTGGTTTCATTGGTGTATACAGCTATCAAAATTCATAAAATTGTACATCTGAATCATCTTTTTCTTTCTTTTCCTTTTTAATGTTGAGTATTTGAAGAGGGCTTCTCAAAATGTACAAAAAAAATCAAAGATCTTCTTTTTAGATGTTTTCTTTTTAAGAAACACATGAATTACAAGAATTAAAAGATTGTTTATCTAATCATTTGAGACATTTTCCAATACTTTTCAGGTGCTACTGATGTAACTAAGGAATGACTTTGTATGTTACAACACTTGCCACATCTCTTGCTGTTGAGAAATAAGATAGAACTGTTGGTTTGCTTGTTGAACCATGCTGAGTTAGAAGTTGATGTTCAATCTAGAAGCACTTCTTTCCAGCCCCTTTCAGGGCTTCTCTCACGTCTTGGTTTCTCAGGCTGTAGATGAGGGGGTTTAACATGGGGATCACAACACCATAAAACACAGAAGCCATTTCTTCTTGCTCTTGAGAATCTATGGTGCGATGGTGAAGATACATGTAAGAAAGCGTCCCATAGAAAATGGTGACTGCTGTCAGATGGGAGGCACACGTGGAGAAGGCTTTTTTCTTCCCTGCAGCAGAAGACATCTTCAGAATGGCAGCCAGGATAAATATGTAGGAAAAGATGACGACCCCCACAGTGAACATCAAGTTAAACCCCACAAAGACTGTTAGTAGCATGACGCTGAAGTAAATATTGGAGCAGGAGAGGGCAAGAATTGGGGGTGCATCACAGAAAAAGTGGTTAATTTTATTGGACTTGCAAAAGTTCAGTGAGAAAATAAAACTTACATTTACAGAAGCATTTAGGAAACCTATGAAATATGAACCAACTAAGAGTTGAATGCAGACTCTCTGGGACATGACTGTTGGATAGCGGAGTGGGTTACAGATGGCCACATAACGGTCCACCGCCATAGCAGCCAGGATGTAGCAGTCACTTGTTACAAAAGCACCATAGACAAGTAATTGCACTATACATCCTACGAATGAGATGGACTGTCCTGTTCCTACAAAATTTTGCAGCATCTTGGGAGTGATAGCAGAGGTGTAGCAGAGATCAACAAAAGCCAAGTTTTGGAGGAAAAAGTACATGGGGGTGTGAAGGGAAGACTCAATCTTGATGAGTAGGATCATGCCAATGTTACCCACTAGGGTGACCACATAGATCACTAGAAATACTCCGAAGAGGACACGCCAAGACTTGTGTTGACCAGCAAATCCCAGGAGAATGAATTCAGTGACTTTGGTGCCATTGTTTTGTTCCATGGGTAGCAAAGATGAAATAGCAGCTGAAAAGTTGCAAAGAAAGAGAATGGAGAAATCAAAGACTATTGTGATCCTTTATCTAATTGTGGAACTAGAAATGGCATAATATTTAATTTCATAGGTAAGTCCGAGAATATTTTCTGTGATATAATTGACTTAGATTTTAAAGGCTGAGCCTTGACACCCAACTTAGATATTTTCATCTATAATTTGGGGAAGCTGTCATGGATCAGTATCTGTATTCTCAGGGTCCAGAGTGATTGGTATATCATAAATCTATCAATTCAGGAAGCAATGGGATATACTTAAAAATATACTTTGTAATTATGCTTTCTTTTTTGCTGTATATAATTTAATTATAGATCCTAATTTGCCTAAATACTAAACACTATATTTGAATTTTTGACATACCCAGTAAGTTCTATGTGATCTTGCTCCCATTTATCTCCATATTCTCATTTTATCCTTTTTCCTTCCTTAGTAACACTTCTCTGCCATGGTGGACTCATGGATATGTAGACTTGTTTATGCAAGTATTTATCAAAGTATATATTATAAGGGATAATTTTCCTTGTAAAATTTCCAATCTGTTGTGACCCAGTATGTTTGTAATAAGCAATAAAAAGATCTCTAAATTGTCAAAATTTTGTGATAGTTTAAATGCTCAATCTCACTTTCAGTAGTTATACCATCATAGGATGGAAGCAGAGTCCAAGGACTGGAGCTGGTCCATGGACCACACATTTAGTAGCACTGCTCTAGGGTGTCGGTCCATCATAATTTACCTATGTGCTTTCTTAGTGGTGGATAGCAAATGGCCTACAATTTGTCTCTACTACAAAGAACTCAGTGTGAACTTTTTCTACAGCATATTCCTAGGGAGAAAATTTTTGAGTCTGGAGGTGTGCACACATTTAACTTAACCAAGTTCTTTCAGAACACTTTCCATAATGGATGTACCATGTATACTACTACTAATTATGCATGGGGTTTCCAAGTCCTCACTTCCTAGTGAATATTGGTATTTTCAAATTATTTTTTTAGCTGGAAAAATAGGTATGAAGTGTTATCTTATTTTTGTTTTTCCCCCTTTAACCAAAAGTAAATTTGATCACTGTCTAAAGTTCTTAGAATTTTGGGGGTCTATTGTTTTGCAAATTCCTTGTTAGCATTTTTGGGTAAAAGTTTGTATTGAGTTGATTGCAGATGCTCTTTGTTTATCCAAAATTTGAGTTTCTTGTAATTTTTTGACTTAACAAATCTTTCTTATGTTTTATCATTTATTAATTTTGTCTATGATAGCCTTCATAGAATAGAAATCCTTAAATTTTGTATTGTAATTCAATTTTTTGGCCTTCTAGTTTGTTATTTTGAAAAAAATAATTGAATAACATTTATTTATTTCCTGAGTTTATTTCTCCATATAGTAAAAAGCAGTAATAAAACTCTTTTTTCCATTTTATACTGAATTGCTGGCGTGTGGTATCTGTGGCACTATCACATTTTATATTATACATATAATTTGATAAATGTTGTTTGTGTTTTCTCCATATTTATGTTTTAATAAAGAAAGCACACTGACAAGATTTAGAGTATAGTAGTCAGTGGGTATTTGGTCAAAATATTAAATATTTTTAAACCATTAAGTGATTTGACTTGTTATTTAAAAATTTACACATAGACACTTGACTCAATTATGTAATAGGAAAGTTCTATCACTTATGGAACAAATAATTCTAACATTATACAACCTTTTCCTATAAGTCTCAAAAGAAAACATTCTCCAACTCATTTCATGAGGCTAGTGCAACCTTGACACCTGATTAAGTAAAGTTTGAGACAAAATTAGAACCAATTTCACTTGTGGAAACAGATGCAAACAGTTTTAAGAAAATACACATTCAGTAATCAAGTCCATCCATCCAATAAACAAGCAATGCTAGGGTTTCAAAGGACGCTTCAGTGAATAGGTATTTTCTTCCTTTCCCAGGATTTGAACAAGTTGAGAAATAAAAGATGGCGTGTATATATGGAGACCATTATATCACCTTCAGACACCTGGGGGAAAACTTCAAGCTTATTAATCAAGTTGCTTGCTCCCAATGAACACCATAAACAGACAGGCTTATCCACCCAGTCTTGGTGGCAGTGATGGGGCAGCCCTCTTGCACATTGTGGGGAAGCACCTCTGAAATGCAGGGGCCCGTGGGCTTCAACAGCCTTTCTGCTCCTGAGGGTGAGGGCAGAGCAGGGCGTGCCAGGTTGTTCTCAGATTTAACAATCAGATAAGCCCCTCCACCTTTCTAGGAACCAAGTGAATAAAATGGGGACAGGGTGGCCGTGATTACACAGACTGAGCTCTGCTTACAGGAAAGAAACAGCAGGAGCAGGGAAAAAGTATTCTCCAGCAGCAGTCACGACCAAGTTGTACCAACATGGTATCTCCCCTCATATTAATTTACAATGTAATTTCAATGAAATGCTTGGGACAATTTCACGTACACCTTCACAAACTTGTAAAACTTATATGGAAGAGAAAAGAGCTAAACATAGCTAAGAGAATTTCAATGGATACAAGTGGGGGGATTTGCCCTATCAGAAATCAGAACTTATTATAAAGCAACAGTAATAGAGACAGTGTGGCACTGGTGTGAGGAGAGACAAGCAGGTCAATGGAACTGTGAGAAAGACCAGAAACAGGCCCACAAGTCTCTGGACTGTTGATGTATAACAGCAGTAGCATGAACATCCATGAAAAATGGCCCCATAAACTGTGGTGCTAAAAATGCTCATACATATGAAAAAACTATATTGTATTTTACAATTCCAAGTGGATCACAGTATGAAATTGTAAAGCTGGGAGAGTAAAACATAGCAGAGTATCTATAATCTAGTTATGCAGAAACAAATTTAAATAAGACGTGAGTACATAAAACAGAAAACACTGAAAATTCTACTGTATCTGAAGTAAAAAATCAACATTATAAAAAAGAGAAAGAACAGATACTGACTGGAAATTTACTCGGGTAAATTTGTTTAAAACACATAAATGTGAAAGAATTAGTGGCCAGTACATTTAAGTAATTTCTATAAATGGCCCAAAGGGAAAAATTCACAACAGATACAATCAGAATAATTATAAAAGGAAAAACTTAAATGGTTATAGAAATATGGAGATACACACAACTCATTAGTAATCACATAACTGTATATTAATACTGCATTGAAATGTAGTTTTATACTCCTCAGTCTCAAATGTAAATTTTAAGTGAGAATGTCAACTCACATATTTCTGGTGGAATGGTAACTAGGCAGTCATGTTGGAGACAAATTTGGAAATATTAATAAAATTAAATATGTGCCTCACTATGGTCCCAAATTTCCATTATAGGTACACATTCTAGATAAATCTATGACCACATGAACAAGGATACACAGACACACATACACATCCATACACCTGTATTTTTATGAATATGTGTACATGTAAATATATACATATAAGGTTCACAGCAGCATTCTTGAACAGAGAAAAAGTATAAGCTATTAAATAAATCAGTGAGAATTCAGTACACTGGTGCTAGAACATCTGTGGGACAAATATCTCAGAGGATGTTGAGTAATAAAAAGCAAGTTGTAGAAGTTAGATGATGGCTACGCGAATGTTTAATACATTACTTTAAATACATTTTTATGCACCTTAAATGCTTTGTCACAAAGAAAAATACCACGCTCCTACGCATCAGTAGACATCTCCTTACTCTGATGTCAGTAACTCCCGGCAGAGCTGTAGCTCCATGGACGGGAGGGTCAGTTTGGGATAAGAAGGTGCCTTTAGTGGTGGGGAGTACGGTAAACACACCTGTGGGGATGTGGGCAATCTGGTTCTTTCAAACATCTTGAGAAATAAACAGAGTGGGTTAACTCTGTGGTGCCAGAACAAGAAACAACTCTCTTCTTTCAACATTTAGTGATGGCCACGGGCCAACAAGTATAAGTTGCCTCCTCAAGTAAATTCGCTGTAAACAGAGCAAATGCAATCCTTTCAAGGAGGCTTCCACTCAGTGGGTAAAAACACTTGTCAGGGGAAGCTAGCATTGGTCGTGAGTCCACTTAAACTAGAATCTTGATGAGGTAATTTACCATCCTTTCGAATTAAAATAAAACGTATGACATCATGGGGCATTTTTAAAGAAAACCAGTACAAGGCACATAACACATCCACACACACACACACACACACAAACACATGCACTCAAGCCAAGTACCCAGCATTTTGAACGTGCTTATCCTGTACTGAACCCTGTGCTTCTGGGGCTTCATTTATATTCAGCACTGTGCAGCAGAAGGGAAACAGACTGCCCTGGGTTTGGATTCTGGTTGCACCACCTCATATAGACAGAGCATGTAACTCCCTTTGGTCTCAGTTCCATGCTCTACAAAATGGGGGTCACAGAACTATGAGAAGGTAACAATGCTCATTGTAACACTGTGTACAATAGTTAAAGTTTGGAAATAGAGTTAAATAAGTCAGAGTGGATTTATATTATGGATGAATACGTAGTCCAAAAACTACAAGATAAATAATATGCTCTTATGGAAAGGAGCTCATATCATATTGTCAAAAGAACAAAGCAAGTTGGAGAATAATATGTAGACCTGGACCCATTTAAAATAAAATTTTCTTTTACTTCCGTGTTCTCTTTTCCTCATTTTCTTTAATTATCCATGAAAAAGCTCTGAAACGATTCATGCCAAACTTCTAATGGTTATCCTTGGGCAAAGGGGTAGGGAGAGAAATTCTTTAAACTTGTAAACTTTGTCACCTTTCATTTTAAAATAGCTTTAATTGTTTTAAGAAGGAAGAGGAAGGGAGACAAGTAAAGTCTGCTTCTTAATGCCGTGAGGTGATTTATGTAAATGCCCCAGCATGGGGCCAGGCACTGAATGGGAACTCAAAGTTGGTCAGAACACTTACAAATAACACACAAAAGCCATAGAATACTCATTCATTCATTCGTTCATTCATCCATTCATTTCTATTGTCACCAGGGAGAAGTGATTACCCCTGGTCTTGGCTGAAACTTACTAGAACTTTGTCTCTGACCCCTTTGCTCCACCGTTTCCAGCACACACTGGGAGGGCACACGGCCCATTTTGAAAAATGGGCTGTGTTTTGTTTTACTTACACTGGGGCTGCATCCAGATTTTCTTTCTGCAACTGGTACAGGCTGATGGCCACCAGGCTCTCTGTGTGCTTCCTTCTAACTGGGGAGCTTAAAGCTGGAGCCTGAGGGATCAATACTTGCTCCCTTGAGAACCTGGGCTTCCAGGGGCTGTAATGGAATTGGAATAAACAATGTTCAGTAGTTATTTTCAGCTGAAGAACATTTAAGTTTTCTCTAGAGAAATACATTTAATCATGTTACTGTCATCAGGGACTTCTTGTTGTCTGTGTGGCCTTGTTATAGAATAACTCCTTTAAAACTTTTTCTTGTTATGAATCAGGTTGAGCAATTTTTATTATGTCTAAAAATTTGTGTTCAGGTCTAGAAAATCTACCTTGTCACCATAATCAGCAACAAATAGGGCTATCTGGAAAAAAGAAATCCAAAGCTAATCTAAATTTAAGTTCCTATGTTCCTAATGTAAGTCACTACTATTTAAATATATTTTTTATTATCATTTTGACCATTGTTTATTTATTTGAAGAAAAAATTTACTTTTGATCCCTTCTTCACTTTTTGTAAAAATGTGTATCTTAAAAAAACCGTCCCTGGATAAAGACACCTTTTCTTCTGGTTAGAGTTTACAGCTTCAGAATATTTTGGTCATTTGTGGAGAAAGAGATCTTGAGTATTGTTTGGCTATAATGCTGCGAGGATTAAACCTTCAATCAGTGAAAGGAGAAAGCAGTTTAACCAAGTCTGTAACTTTTTGATTAACAAGTATACCTGTGAAGGAGAGCTATTGTTAAAAGTCTGGTGAGTTGACACTCACTATTCCTTCCTGCATGACCAGCGTCTTAGTTAGGAATATGTTCGACTGCAATAAAGAAAAACCCAACTTAACTTTGGCTGTTATTTTTATAAAAACAAGGACTTATTTTTCCTTCATAGCCACAGCCTGGAAGTCAGGACTCGCACTTCTGTGATGTGCTTGGTCTCTCCCACATGCTGGTTGCCTCACAGTCTATCATGTCTGCTACGGTGCCAGACATCACACACTCTTTCAAAGCAGGTGAGAGGAGTTCGGGAGGTAAAGATCCAGGAGGACAGGGTGACAACCACATGCACACTCTTGATCAGGAAGACAAAAGCTTTGCCCACATCTAGTGGACTTCTACTTCCATTGCGTTGGCGTGAACTGTGTTACACGGAGCAGCAGAAATCTCTGTCCCGCACCACAGACCCTCAGCTACTGGGTTTCAGTGCATCCGTGTGTGCGGCCGTGTCTGTGCTGCCAGGGGCAGGCTTCCTGTGGCACCTCTGCTCCCTGCTCCTCAGGAGTATCTCAGAAGCTGTGGAAGATGCTGGGTGACCACCAAGCAATGGGGGAGGGGAAGCAAATTACTGTCTTCAGCCGTTGTCCTTCAGAGGGACAGCTGTGGGGACATTCTACGTAGTTTACCAAAGTCTCCTGTGGGATTGAGGTCCAGGTCCCAGGGTGTAAGGCAGCTAGTTATTCACTCTTTCCTTGCTTTTGTCCTTCTGTACCTCACTCTTCCTGCTCCTCTCTGTGCTGCTTGGGATAAACCCTTTCAAAGAGTCTGGCAAACTGCATAGTCTGAGAGAACATTTTCCACAGGGCTGATGTCAGTTCAGATATTAGACAAAAATTCTACAGACTTACGGTCAATTAATCTTCAACAAAGGAGGCAAGAATACGCAATGGAGAGAAGACAGTGTCTTCAGCAAGTGGTGCTGGGAAAACTGGACGGCCACATATACATCAGTGAAGTTAGAACACTGCCTCACACAATACGCAAAAATAAACTCAGAATGGCTTAAAGAATTAAATATAAGACAAGGCACTATAAACCTCCTACAAGAAAACGTATGCAAACATTTTCTGACATAAATCTTAGCAATGTTCTCCGAGGGCAGTCTACCAGGCAATGGAAATAAAAGCAAAAATAAACAAATGGGACCCAGTTTAACTTATAAGTGTTTGCACAGCAAAGGAAACCATAAACAAAGTAAAAAGACAACCTATGGAATGGGAGAAAACATTTGCAAACAATGTGACTGACAAAGGTTTAATTTCCAGAATATATAAATAGCTCATACAACATCATGTATCTTATATATAATGAAAAAGAATATGAAAACAATATATGTATTATGCTGTACACCAGAAATTGCTCTCATTTTTACCTGTCTACAATTAGGGGTCTCTACAGTCACCCTCAGGTTGATAATTCACTATAATAAATCAATGTTATGGACTGAATGTTTGTGTCCCTCCCAAATTCATCTGTTGAAATGCTAACCCACAAGTGTGATGGTATTGGGAGGTGGGGCATCTGGGAAGTAGTTAAGTCATGGAATGCAGATGTCATAAATTGGACAAGTGTCCTTATAAAAGAGCCTCCAGAGAGCTCTCCAGCTCTTCTCAAACACGTGAGGACATAATGAGAGGCTGGCAGTCTTGTCACCCAGAACGAGGCTCTTACCAGACCTGAACCATGCTGGCACCCTGATCTCAAACGTCTAACATCCAGAACTGTGAGACATAAATTTCTGTTGTTTAGAAGCCACTTAATCTATGTAATTTGTAACTGAGCCTGAAGTTACTAACAAAGTCTGGAATGTACTACACATACCACTACAGTAATTATAGCTACTGGATACAAATTATCACCACCTAAATAAAGATACTTAGAGGGTAAGGTCTGTGAGGTTCCAAACTTGAAGCTTCCATCATCCCCAGGGATGCATTTCCCACCTGGGTGTCAACATATGGTAATACGCATGGAGTGGGCCACCTCAGGAAGCTCACTTCAGCCTTCAGTGTCCACAGTTCCTTTTGGGGCTCTATGTCATTGCTTATGTCTCTGATCTTTAGTTCTCACTCCCTCCTGGAGGTTCAGGGTTATACCTTTAGTCCCTCGTCCCTCTGGAGGTTGGAACCGATACCCAAAGCTCCATTATAAGTCACATTGTTAGACTGTCCAGTGGCCAAAGCCTTCAGGCAAACAGAGATACTTTTTTTTTTTTAAATTGAAGTAAAGTTGATTTATGATATTTTTAAAATTACAGGTGCATAGCAAAGTGATTCAGAAATATATACATACACACAGAGATTATTTTCCATTATGGGTTATTACAAGATATTGAATATAGTTCCCTGTGATACAGAGTAAATTCTGGTTGCTTATCTATTTTATGTATAGTAGTTTGTATCTGTTACTATAGTTTGTGGTAGTAGTTTGTATCTGTATCTGTTAATCCCATACTCTTAATTTATGCCTCTCCTCCTTTCCCCTTTGGTAATCATAAATTTGTCTTCTATGTCTGTGAGTCTGTTTCTGTTTTTTACATAGATTCATTTGTGTTATTTTTTTAGATTTCCCACATATAAGTGATACTATATAATATTTTTATCTCTCCCTTGACTTACTTCACTTAGTAAGATATTCTCTAGGTCCATACAAGTTGCTGCAAATGGCAATATTTCATTCTTTTTTATGGCTAAGTAATATTACATTGTTTGTGTATACCACATCTTCTTAAACTATTATCTGTTGATGGCACTTGGGTTGTTTCCATGTCTTGGCTACTGTAAATAGTGCTGATATGAACACTAGGGTGCACAAATCTTCTTGAATCAGAGTTTTCAACGGTGCACAAATCTTCTTGAATCAGAGTTTTCACTTTTTCTAGATATATAACCAGGAGGGGGGTTGCTGGATTATATGGTAGCTCTATTTTTAGTTTTTTGAGGAAGTCCTATTCTGTTTACCTTAGTAACTGCAACAAATTACATTCTCACCAACAGTGTTTTCCTTTTCTCCACACTCTCTCCAGCATTTATTTGTAGACTTTTTGATGACAGCCATTCTGACTGGTGTGAGGTGACACCTCATTGTCATTTTGAATCACATTTCTCTAATAATTAGTAATACTGATCACCTTTCTATATGTATTTTGGCCACGTGTATGTCTTCTTTGGAGAGATATCTGTTTAGGTTTTCTGCTCATTTTTTTGCTTGAGTTGTTTGTTTTTTTTGATACTGAGTTGTATGAATTGCATATTTTGGAAATTAAACTCTTGTTGGTCACATCATTTGCAAATATTTTGCCCCATTCTATAGATTGTCTTTTCATTTTCTTTATGGTTTCCATTGCTGTGAAAAAGATTATAAGTTTAATTAAATCCCACTTGTTTATTTTTGCTTTTATTCCTATTGCCTGGGTAGACTGCCCTAGGAAAACATTGCTATGATTTATGTCAGAGAATGTTTTGCCTATGTTCTTTTTTGGAGGCTTACGGTGTCTTGTCTTATGTTTAAGTCTTTAAGCCATTTTGAGTTTATTTTTGTGTATGGTATGAGGGTTTGTTCTAATTTCATTGATTTATATGTGGCTGTCCAGTTTTCCCAACACCACTTGCTGAATAGACTGTTTTTTCTCCATTGTATATTTTTGATTCTTTGGTCAAAGACTAAATGACCTAGGTCTGTGGGTTTATTTTGAGGCTCTCTATTCTATTCCATTGATCCATATGCTTTTGTGCCAATACTTCACTGTTTTGATTACTGCAGCTTTGTAGTATTGTCTGAAGTCTTGGAGAATAATGCTTCCAGCTTCATTTTTTTTTTCTGTATTGCTTTAGCAATTCTAGGTCTTTTGTAATTTCATATAAATTTAGAATTCTTCTATTTCTGTGAAAAAAATCCCGGGTAATTTGATAGGGTCACAGTAAATCTGTAGATTGCTTTGGGTAGTATGGCCATTTTAACAATATTAATTCTTCCAATCCAAGAGCATGAGACATCTTTCCATTTCTTTAAATCATGTTTAATTTCCTATTTAATGCATGTATTTTGCATGTATAAGTCCTTCACCTCCTTGGTCAGGTTTATTCCTAAGTATTTCATTTTTTGATGTGATTTTAAAAGGGGTGGTTTTTAAAATTTCCTTTTCTGATATTTCATTGTTACTGTAAAGAAATGCAACAGATTTCTGTATGTTAATCTTGTATCCTGCTACCTTGCCAAATTCTTTTATCAGCTCTAGTAGTTTTTGTGTGGATTCTTTAGGGTTTTCTATATATAATATCATTTCATCTGCATATAGTGACAATTTTTCCTCTTCTCTTCCAATGTGGGTCCCTTTTATTTCTTTTTCTTGTCTGATTGCTATGGCTAGGAATTCCAATACTATGTTGAATAGAAGTGATGATTGGGCATCCTTGTCTTGTTCCAGATTTTAGTGGGAAAGCTTTCAATTTTTCACCATTGAGTTTATGCTGGCTGTGGGTTTGTCATAAATAGCCCTTACTATGTTGATGTATGTTCCCTCTATACCCACTTTGGTAAGAATTTTTATTATAAAAAGGATGTTGAGTTTTATCAAATGCTTTTTCTGCATCTATTGAGATGATTTTTATCCTTTCTTTTGTAGATGTGGTGTATCACACTGATTGATCTGTATATGTTGAACCATCCTTATGTCCCTGGAACATAGTTTGTTTCTATGTCTGTGAGTCTATTTCTGGTTTATAAATTAGTTCACTTGTATCATTTTGTTTTTAACAAATGCCCTCAGGAAAAAAGTCTCTTTGCATTGAATGAGCTTTGAGTTAGGTCAAATAATGACAGCCTTGCAAGTATGGTCTTCCAGGGAATCACCATATGGGTCAAATAGTATTTTCTATCTGTGGTTGATTGAATTCATGAATTCGAAAATTGCAGAAAGGATCAACTGTACAGTTATTTTTTTCCAATATCATCATGGAATTGGCTTAGTACTTTTGTTGAAAATTAACTTGCCATGCATTTGTTGATATATTTTTTTCACTCTATATTTTCCCATTGGCCAATATACCTTCCTTGTGATTTACAAGACTGGTTTATGTACTACATCTTTTAGTTAATCTTGAAATCAGGTAGCAAAGATCATTCAACTTTGCTCTTTATTTAAAACATGTTTTTGACTATTCCAGGTTTTTTTCTTTTCCAATTAAGTTTTAGAATTAGCTTATCAATCTCTGTAGAAAACCTGCTTGCATTTTGGGTGGAATTTCACGAAAGTATTGATCAATCCTGTGAGAACTGGCATTTTAACAATATTGGGTTTTCCAATTCTTTTAACATGATATATCTTTCTGCTTATACAGGATTTCTTGATGTTCTCAGAAACGTTTGAGGTATCACCACATAGATGCTCCACATATTTTGTCAAATTTAACACTATGTATTTCATGCTTTTGGATGTTATTGTGAGTGGTATTAAAAATTCATTTCCACATTTGCTGTTGTATAGGAATAAGACTGATGTTTTCATTTATTATAGTTTATTGTTTTTCTAATTAATTTAATGATTTATGTACAATAATTTTGTCTAGCCACATGATTGACTTATGTTGTTTATAATAATTAATTCTCTGTAATATCCAGAAAAAAATCCTCATCTTCAAATAATAATTTTCACTCCTTTTTGATTTATTGATTTTTATTGATTTCTATAATCCAAGTGCTTTGATCAGTAGCTCCAGAACAATTTTGAGGATAATTTTGAGCAAGACCATATTTTGTTTGTTTTTGACTTTAAGTGGAATGTTCTCAGTGTTTACCTATAAATGTAATCAAGTCTTTGGGTTGAGGTATTTTAACTTTTACTTAAACACTGAGATTAAGAATAATGTTTTTCTTAGCAAATATTTTTCAGTATCTTTGAACATATTTCATGCTTTATCTTTTAAAAATTAATTAATACATTATTATATGAACTAATATTAAATTATTTTGTGCTCCTATAATACAACTAAACTTGGTTATGGCTTATTTTTTTAATATGCTGCTGAAATTTTTTCTTTGTGTGTGCTGACATTTTTATTATAAATTTTTATATTAATATTTGAGACTGGCACTGGGCTATAGTTTTTGAGCTGTCTTTGTTTGCTTAGTTTATAAAAATTATTTTGAAACATTCCTTCTTTTCCCATGTTCTCCAACAGTTCAAGCATCATTCTCTTGTAAGAAATATTGTCTATTTCTTAATATTTGTATAGAACTCCAGGGCTTGGTGTTTTTTTGGGGAGAGAGTTGCACTTTCACTACTTTATTCCTTACAAATTAATTCCTCTTGAATCTCTTCAATGGTAATTGTTTTTTGCAATTAGTGATCCTTTAGAAAAATTCCATCAGATTCTGTAATACATTTGTATATTGTTATGTATTCTCTCATTTAAAAAACTTCTTTGTTCTCCAGTATTACTCTGCTTGATAAATTAGCAAATGATTTATATATTTTATTGTTAATTTAAGCTTCAGAGAATAAGTTCTTGGATTTATTATTTCTGTAATTTAAGAGATTTTAAATGTTAATGTAAAAATAATTATTACTCTCTTCTCCTTTCCTTACATTATTTTCTCGTCTTAAAATGTATGCTTAATTAATTTATTATTATTTCCTATTTATTAAAAGTAGTATTTATAGAGTTATAAAATTTTATTTGAAAACCTCTTGTAGTTTATAGATATTTATGTAATGGTTCTGAATTATTGTTTTATAGATATTTGGCAATATTATTTTTATTTCATCTTCACTTAAGTTTTGTTTAAATCAGACTTTTCAGTTATAAGGTGTAGAATTTTAGGTGTTTTCACTTGCAAGCTTTATTATTAAACTCTAGTTCTAGGTCTTTGAAGCAGAGGAAATTTTATACACTCTTTCTGACTTTTGCAATTTATTGTATTTCTATAATTATTCCATGGGCACACAATAAAAAGAAAATACGTAAGGAAGGAGGAAAGGAGGAAGAGAGGAAGGAAGAAAAGGAAAGAATGGAAGAAAGAAAGAAAAAGAAGAGAAGGAAAAAAGATGTTTTTCTGATTTCAAGTTATTATGAAGATGAAAATCAGTTCTGCCAATATATCAGACTGTGGTACGTCTAACACGATGTTAATGGTCACAAAAAGCCAATGAGAAAATGTTTCTAACCGGACCTCCCTTGTCCACAAGGCAACGATAAAAAGACTAACAACTCCTTCTTCTAAGTGACTGAGACTCCTTCTTGCCAATGACATAATTTTTTCTACTTTATTCCTTCCACCTCTTGAGCAATGCTTACTGAGATACCAAGTTGCTGATCTATCCCAGCTCTTTGACAGTATCCAAAAGAGAGAGTACCTGCATTTGTAATCCATACTTGGAAACATTCAGCAAAGCCCACACCCTATAAAAAGCTCCTTCCTATACCCTCTTGCTAAGTTGTCCACAGCCCCTATGGAGTGTGTGTTGCGGAAGCAAAATTGTGTCTCCTAAACTTCGACTCCAGGCATGTTTGATTGGTGGGCTTTAATAATATAGAATTTCTGTATGTGGGTTTGTTCTCACTAATTATCTCAAATAGATCTTCTGTAACTTTTTAAAAACTTTTTTTCTCAATTTGATCTGTCATGGACTGGAAGAAGTAAATTTACTATTATTATTGCATTTTTCTTCATCCATGTATTTCCTACTTTTCACTTTATGAATATTATTGAAAGCATATATTTTTTTCCATTCATATTTATGCACAGTCCAATTCCTCTTCAAGGCATTTATAGACAGTGCATTTTAGAATGATTCTATAAGGAGTCACAAGAGGATAGCGAAAGTTAGAACTGTCCCCATCTCCAGGGATGGTTCAGGGTAGTAAGGATGAAGACCTCTCCTCCACTCGCAGGAAAGGATTTGCTTACATTCCAGAATGAAAACGGAGTCTCTTTCTGCAGAGGGAAATATGGGCAGGTCACTGGCAACCCTAAGAAAAATCAGTTACCAAATTTTGGGAGTCCTCTCTGGTACTGCACCCTGCTGCATGGACTTGGTTTCTATTGGTATTGTTTGGGTTATGACTGGCTCTAAATCACAGTGATATGGCATCAGCCCATCTATTTGGAGCTTCTGGAAATGTTGAGAAAGGCAGAGAACTCCCATCCTGCCAATCCTCTCACTCACAACTTCCTACAGTTTAATTGATTAGTGAGGTGGAGAGAAGAAATATATGTGACCTCAATCTTTTTGTTAACACTGCCTTTCCATATGATGGGTGTGTGCTTGATTCTATCTTCTCCCAAGTCAACAGAACACTCATGTCCAAGCCCAGGTATGACTTCTCATATTTAACTTGGATTCTTTCATCCCTCCCCACTCTTGGAGATTGAGGGAAATAAAGCATCAATTCTAGATATATGAGTTTATTCTGTAGCACCAAACTCTGCATTAGATTTGTACTTTTGCAAGAGGGTTATATTTAAAATAAAATTTTACTGATAATGAATTGATATGATCCATATTTGCCTACTTACTGTGCCAGTTTTCTAGCTGGTTAGAGACCATGCATAGAAAGGAGGGATATTGCTCCCTAATGTGCAAATATGTATTGAAGCGGGAAGCCCTATAAAAACGACAGGCAGGACCCCCAAGCAGGGCCACTACTCTCCTGCCAGCACCATCCAGTTCCCTGGCCCAGAGGCTTTATCTCTTTTTGCCTTTGAAACGGCTTACTTACTCCTAAAATTCTGTTGGTTCCCTGAGCTCATTTCTGATTGGTTATTTCCTTCACTCTTGATTGGTTATTACTCTCACTTCTGATTGGTCCACTTCCCTAACTTCTGATTGGTCCATTTGTAGTACTTTATTTGCATGGAGCTCACTCCTGATTGGTTATTTCTCTCACTCCTGATTGGTCTATTTCTACAAAGCTTGTTCCTGGTTGGTCAACTTCTGTTATACTTTATTTGCATATGATGTTGCAAAGTGTAAAACTGGCAGCCTATAAAGGCCCGTGTAAACCTACAAGCAGGGTCCAGAGCTTGGAGTGTTAACTCCTCTGGGCCCGCTGGTGTAATAAACCTGAGTTCTCCAATTCTCCGAATGCTGCTTGGTCTCTCGCCTGGATCCAGGTTGCTGTCACAACTGAGCTGTAACACGGAGCTGTAACACATTTTTCCGTAACATTTTGAGAATCCATCAAACTGTTCTTATTTTCCACTTTCTTTTCTGTACATTCTCTCCAAAGAAATGGGGAATTTCTTTAAATAATTCCTTGCAATACTAAAATGGCTTAGAGAGTAATAGCAAGAGTAACAGTACCTCTTAAGGGAAATCAGAAAAGTTTTTGCTCTGTTGCGTATTTACACTACAGCTGTTGGGGGTATTTTATAACATTGATTGCACACATTCCTTTATTTTTCTTTTCTATTTTAAAGGCAGGTATTTGAAAAGAGAGCTCCTCAAAGGATACAAAAGCAATATAAAAGACCTTTTCATATGCTTTCTCTGTAAGAAATACATGAATTAGAAACTTATTTACTCATTTAAGATGTTTTCATTACATTTCAGATCTACTGATAAAATCAAGGAATGCCTTTGTAACCCACAGATATTTGCCATCTCTTCTGTGGTGGAGAAATGAGAGAGAACTATTGGTTTGCTTGTTGAACCACGTTGAGTTAGTAACTGATGTTCAATCTAGAAGAACTTCTTTCTAACCCATTTCAGGGCTTCTCTCATGTCTTGGTTTCTCAGGCTGTAGATGAGGGGGTTTAACATGGGGATCATAACACCATAAAACACAGAAGCCATTTTTTCTTGCTCTGAGACTCTATGGTACTATGGTGCAGATACATGTAAGAAAGCGTCCCATAGAAAATGGTGACCACTGTCAGATGGGAGGCACACGTAGAGAAGGCTTTTTTCTTCCCTGCAGCCGAAGAGATCTTCAGGATGGCAGCCAGGATAAATATGTAGGAAAAGATGACGACGCCTACAGTGAACATCAAGTTAAACCCCACAAAGGCTGCTAGTAGCGTGACGCTGAAGTAAATATTGGAGCAGGAGAGGGCAACAATTGGGGGTTCATCACAGAAGAAGTGGTTAATTTTATTGGATGTGCAAAAATTCAGTGAGAAAATAAAACTTGTGTTTACAGAAGCATTTAGGAAACCCATGAAGTATGAGCCGACTACAAGTTGAATGCAGACTCTCTGGGACATGACTGTTGGATAGCGGAGTGGGTTACAGATGGCCACGTAACGGTCCACTGCCATAGCAGCCAGGATGAAGCAGTCACTTGTTGCAAAAGCACCATAGACAAGTAATTGCACTATACATCCTACAAATGAGATGGACTGTTCTGTCACTACAAAATTTTGCAGCATCTTGGGAGTGATAGCAGAGGTGTAGCAGAGATCAACAAAAGCCAAGTTTTGGAGGAAAAAGTACATAGGAGTGTGAAGGGAAGACTCAATCTTGGTAAGTAGGATCATGCCAATGTTATCCACTAGGGTGACCACATAGATCACTAGAAATACTATGAAGAGGACATGCCAAGACTTGTGTTGACCAGCAAATCCCAGGAGAATGAATTCAGTGACTTTGGTGCCATTGTTTTGTTCCATGGGTAGCAAAGATGAAATATTAGCTGAAAAGGTGCAAAGAAAGAAGAGCAGAGAATGTAAGACCATTCTGAATATTTATCTAATCATGGAATTGGAAATGGTATATTTAATTTTACAGGTAAGTCAGAGAATATTTTCCATGACATAACTGACCTCGAGTTGAAAGGCTGAACCTTGAACCTGACTTAGATATTTTCATCTATAGTTTGGGGAAGTTGCCATGGACCATTAGCTATGTTCTCAGTGTGCAAACTGACGGTATTTAATAAATATATCAATTAGGGAACATGTTAGAACATATTTTATTTACCTGTGCTTTCTTTTATACTCTCTATGTTTCAGTTAGAAACCCTAATTTGCCAAAATACTAATCATTATATTTAAAATCTTGGCATACACATGAAGTTCTATATTATCTTATTCTTAATTATCTTTATATTTTCATTTATCCTTTTTCATTTATTCTTTTCCCTTGCTTAGTAACTCTTCTGTGCCATGATGGACTCATGGGCACATAGAGTCTTTCACAGAAGTGTTTATCAAAGTATTAATGGTAAATGATAATGTTCTCTGTAAGATTTATGATCTGTTGTGCCCCATACTTTTGCAAAAACAGTGAAAATGTATCAAAATTGTCAAAATTTTGTGATAGTTTGAATGCTCAATCTCACTTTCAGTAGTGTCTCATCATACAGTGAAAGCAGAGAGTCCAAGGACTGGTATTGGTACATGGACCACACATTGAGTAGCACTGCTCTATGGTGTCCATCCATCATAATTTATCTATGTGCTTTCGTAGTGAAGGATAGCAGATGGCCAGCAATTTGTCTTCACTACAAATAACTCAGTGTGAAAAATTTTCTGGGAGATTTTCCTACAGACAAATTTTTTGAGTCTGATCATATGCACATATTTGATTTAACCAAGTTTTTTCAAATCACTTTTCATAATGGCTACACCAGTGCACACTCCTATTATTTGAGTATGGGGATTCCACACCCTCACTTCCTAGTGAATACTGGTATTTTCCTAATTTTTTTTAGCCAGGAAAATAGATGTAATAGGTGATATCTGATTTTATTTTTTTTTCCCTTTAATTACAAGTAAATTTGATCATTATTTAATGTTCCTAGAATTTTGGGATTCTATTGTTTTGTAAATTGCTTGTTAATTTTTTTTGGTAAAATTTTCTTTTGAGTTGATTGCAGATGGTCTATGTTTATCCAAGATTTGAATCACTTGTCAGTTTTTGACTTAAATCTTTCTCACATTCTACCATCTACTAATTTTGTCTATGATATCCTCTTTGTAATGAAATACTTAAATTTAAAATAACTATCATTTTTTCCCTTACAGTTTCTTTTAAAAAAATAATTGAATAAAGGTCATTTCTTTCCTTAGCTTATTTTTCCAGGAGAGTAAAAAGCAATAAGAAAACTTTTTTTTCCTGTTTTATACTGCGTTGCTGGCATATGTTATTTGTGGCATTATGACTTTTCATATCATACAAATAATTTGATAAATGTTTGTGTTCTCTCAATATTTATTTTTTTACAAAAGAAATAAGACTAAGAAGATACTTACTGTATTCTATGTGAGTCTCTGTATGTGTGTGCAAAATACTTAAATATTTTAAACAATTATATAATTTGACTTGTTATTTAAAAATTTACACACAGACCCTAGACCCAACTATTTTACAGAAACTACTACGAAACATTTATGGAGCAGATAAGTCTAGCATTATATAATCTTTTCCTGTAAGTCTCAAAGAAAATATTACCCAACTAATTTCATGAGGCAAGTGCAACCTTGAAACCCAATTAAGTAAATTCTGAGAAAAAAACTAGAACCAATTTCACTTGTGAATATAGATGGAAACTGCTTTAAAAATATACGTTCAATAATCAAATTCATTAATACATTAAACAACTGATTGCTAGGGTTTCAAAGAAGGGTCCAAGTGAAAAGCTATTTTCTTCCTTTCCCAGGATTTGAACAAGTTGAGAAATAAAAGATGGCGTGTATATATGGAGACCATTATATCACCTTCAGACACCTGGGGGAAAACTTCAAGCTTATTAGTCAAGTTGCTTGCTCCCAATGAACACTGTAAGCAGACAGGCTTATCCACCCAGTCTTGGTGGCAGTGACGCGGGCAGCCCTCTTGCACACTGTGGGGAAGCACCTCTGAAATGCAGGGGCCCGTGGGCTTCAACAGCCTGCCTGCTCCTGAGGGTTAGGGCAGAGCAGGGCGCGCCAGGTTGTTCTCAGATTTAACAATCAGATAAGCCCCTCCACCTTTCTAGGAACGCAGTGAATAAAATGGGGACAGGGTGGCCGTGATTACACAGATTCAGTTCTTTTTGCAGGAGAGAAACATCAGGAGTAGGGACGAAGTATTCTCCAGCAGCAGTCATGACCAAGTTGTACCAATGTGGTATTTCCCCTCATATTAATTCATAAGTTCAATGCAATTTCAGCAAAATGCTTGAGAGAATTTCAAGTACACCTTCAAAACTTATAAAATGTATTATGGAAGAGAAAAGAGCTAAGCATAGCTAAGAGAATTTCAATGGATAAAAGGGAGGGATTTGCCCTATCAGAAATCAGAACTTAATATAAAGCTACAATAATAGAGACAGTGTGGCACTGGTGTGAGGAGAGACAAGCAGGTCAATGGAACTGTGAGAAAGCCCAGAAACAGGCCCACAAGGCACTGAAGCTTCAAGTATGAGAACAGTGGCACGTGCAACAATGAAAAATGGCCCATTAAACTACGGTGCTGTAAATGCTTGTATGTATGAAATGTTATGTTATATTTCTACTTCTCATTTTATCAATTCTAAATGAATTAGATTTAAATTGTAAAGTTGTAAGATTAAAGCATAACAGAATATCTATGACTTAGCTACGAAGTAAAAAATTTAAATAAGACTTAAGTGCACAAAATGTAAAACATTGAAAATTTAACTTTAAAAACACCAACATTTTAAAAAAGGAAAGATTAGATACTGACTGGAAATTTACTCAGGTGAGTTTGTTTGCAACACATATACATGACAAACAATTAGTATCCAGTACGTTTAAGTGATTTCTACGAATTTCCCCAAGGTAAAAATTCCCAAAAGACATAATCAGAATATTTATAGAAGGAAAATCTTAAATAGTCAATAGAAATATGGATATACATGGATATATATACACACAGCTCACTGGTAAGGCAATGTATTAATATTGCATGGAAATATAATTTTATAGTCCTCAGCCTCTAAAATGCAAACTTTAGGGGAGAATGTGGACTCGCTTTTTTTTTTTTGTAGAAGTAAATTTGCATATTCATGTTGGAGACAAATTTGGAAATACTAGTAAAATTAAACATTTATGTCCCTGGGTCCAGAATGTTTACTGTAGGGATATAATCTAGATTAATTTTTGACCACGTAAACAAGGATATGTACACACATTTACATACACATGTAAATATATGTATGAATATGTGTACGTGTAAATATACTTATATACATATAAGAAAATCCATAGCAGCATCTTTGAATATAGTAAAATATAAACTATTAAATAAATCAGTAATAAAAAGTAAGGTGCAGAAGTTAGATGGTGGCTACATGAATGGTTGAATTCTTTTACGTAAAATTTTGTACATCTTAAATATTGTGCAAGGACAGAAGGACAGAAGTTTCTCACAAAGACAAAACCCCACCCCCAAACCTCAGTAGAGGGCTCCTCACTCTGATGTGGGTAACTCCGGGCAGGGCTGTAGCTCCATGGACGGGAGGGTCAGTTTGGGATAAGAAGGTGCCTTTAGAGGTGGGGAGTACAGCAAACCCACCTGTGGCGATGTGGGCAATCTGGTTCTCTCAAACATCTTGAGAAATAAACAGAGTGGGGTAACTCTGTGGTGCTGGAACAAGAAACAATTCTTCTCTTTCAACATTTAGTGATGGTCACGGGCCAATAAGTATGTGTGAGCTGCCTCCTCAGGTTAAATTTATTGTAAAACAGATTAACTGCAACCCTTTCGAGGAGGCTTCCATGCAGTGTGTGGAAGCATTTGCCAGAGGAAGCTAGCACTGGTCGTGTGTCCACTTAAACTAGAATCTTTATGAGATAATGACATTTACCATATTATTTTATTCCTTTTGAATTAAAATAAAATGTATGACATATGGAGACAATTTTCAAGAGCTCTGGAAAACCAGTACAAGGGACACACACACTGTCAAGCCAAGTACCTGAGCATTTTGAACCTCTTATCCTGTACTGAACCCTGGAGGTTCTCAAGCTTCATTTATACCCAGCACTGTGCAGTAGAAGGGAGACAGGCATGGCTGGGTTCAAATTCTGGTTGCACCATCTCTTAGAGGAAAAGGATTTAGATTCCTTTCTTCTCAATTCCACCCTCTACAAAATGTGGATCACAGAATTACTGAGAAGTTGATAATGTTCATCGTAACAATGTGTACAATAGCAGAAGTTTGGATAGGGTTAAACAAGTCAGAGCAGATTTGTATTATGGATCAATACAGAGTCCAAAAAGTATGAGGAATATATATACTTTCATACATGTTTTATGAACGGTGCTCATGTTGTGTTTTCAAATGAGCAGAACAAGCTGCAGAATAATATACAGAGTGTGGACCCTTTCAAAATAAAAATTCCTTTCACTCCCAACTCTGTTTTTCTCATTTTCCTTACCCACGAAAAAGCTCAGAAAGAATTCACACCAAACATACAAGTGGTTATCCTTGGGAATGGGAGTGGGGAGAGAAAGTCTTTAAATTTATAAACTTCATCAACTTTCCTTTTAAAAATAGCCTTAAGTATTTTGAAACAGAAAAGGAAGGGTAAGAGTGAAGTCTGGTTTGCAGTGATGTGACTTAAGGCAAGGAGATTTGTGTAAAATTCCCAGCACAGGGCCAGGCGCTGAATGGGAGCTCAAAACTGATCATAACACAGTCAAATAATACACTGAAGGTATATAGTATCATTCATTCATTCATCCATTCATTCATTCAATCTTTCAATCTTTCAATCATTTGTTCATCCACATCCTTCTCAGGCAACACTCAGCCCAGTTCAGGTCCCTCACTCCATTTCCATTGTGTCACCAGGGATGAAGTGATTACTCCCGGTCTTGGCTGAAACTTACTAGAACTTTGTCTCTGACCCCTTGGCTCTGCTGTTTCCAGAACACATTGGGAGGGCATGTGGCTGGTTTTGAAGAACAGGGTTTGCCTTTTTTTTACTTACACCGGGGCTGCATCCAGATTTTCCTTCTGCAGCTGGCACAGGCTGATGGCCACCAATGTCTCTGTATGTTTCTTTCTAACTGGAGAGTTTAAAGCTGGAGACTAAGGGACTGATACTTGCTCCCTTGAGAAACTGAGCTTCCAGGGGCTGTAATGGAATTGGAATAAACAATGTTTAGTAGTTATTTTCAGCTGAAGAACATTTAAGTTTCCTCTAGAGAAATAAAATTAATCATGTTACGGTCATCAGGGACTTTGTGTGTGTGTTGCCTTGTTATAGAGCAAGGCTTTAAAATTTTTTCTTGTTGTGAGTCGGGTTGAGCAATTCTTGCTATGTCTATAAAGTTGTATTCAGGTCTAGAAAATTGATCTTGTCCCCCAAATCAGCAAAAGACATGGCAATCTGGAAAAAAGAAATCCAAAGCTAATCTGAATTTAAGATTATAATTTTTTTGGATCTATTTCCTAGCAAAGGAAGCAAAAGGGAAAATAAACAAATGGAACCTGATTGAACATAAAAGCTTTCGCATAGCAAAGGATGCCGAAAAGACAATCTACTGAATGGGTAAGGTATTTGCAAATGACACGACCAATAAGGGGTGAATAGCTAGCATATATAAACAGCTCATACAACTCAACATCAAAAAAAAAAAAATGCCCAAACAATCTGATTAAAAAATGGGTAGAAAAATTGAACACACGTTTTTACAAAGAGGAAATTCAGATGGCCAAGAATTTCTGTACCTTAGAGGCCACTCAGTCTATGTAATTTATAATAGAGCCTGAATGAACACAACTGGAAACCACTACACATACATTCCAATTTTATTACAGCAAATAGACACAAATTATAACCACCTCGATAAACATATATAGATGGTAAATTCTGTGAGGTTCCAAACTTGAAGCTTTCATTGTCCTCGGGGACACAGTACCTGCTGGAGTGTCAACATGTGGCTGTACGCATGGACTGTGGCCAAGTCAGGAAGCTCACCTGAACCTTCAGTGTCCACAGTTCCTTTTGGGGCTCTCTGTCACTGCTCATGTGGCTGATCTTTAGTTCTCAATCACGTTCATGGTTATACCTTTAGTCCCCATTTCCTCTGGAGTTTGGAGCTGATAGGGCACATCCCAAAGCCCTGATCATAAATCACACTGTTGGACTGTCCAGTGGCCAAAGCCTCCAGGCAAACAAAGCCACTCCTCTTAAGGATGGCATTTCAGGGTCTTTGAGGTCACTTCCCAGTGGGTGGAGACAAAGTTGGGACCTTTCTTCAGATAAGGTTAATTCTTCACTACACACCCCTACATACATTACCTTTACCCAAGGCCACATCTCAGGGACGTAAACTATGACACGTACCACTCTAGCTCCAGTGGAAGCTAGGAATAAGTACCTGTTTATCTGGCTGCATCACCTGCCACATAACACTGGGTTTTTAAGTGTGGAATGAGAGGAGAATGGAGAGTGGGCAGAAAAACCAGTATATTTTGCCATGACTAGTGGTGGTGAAGAGATTCTTTGTCTTCCAGCTTTTTAAAGTTTTCTCTTCTCCATGTCATTCTTGTTCAAAACTTTTACATGTGATACCATCTTTTCTTCCATTTTGGTCTAGACTAACAAAGTTAGCCATCTTTGCTATTCCTTGATCTCAAATTTTGGTTGAAGAACTGAGCCTTTATCATAATGTCTTAGAGACAGTTGGTGGACACAGCAACCTGGGATGCAACGTGAGATGTTATAAGAACAGTTAGCTGTACTGGGCTGTAGCTAGTATTTTTTTCTCATTGTGGGGCCATAGTCAAATTTTTGTGTGTATTCTTTGCTCATTCTTTTAGTAAGCACTTAATGAGCACATAATGTATTCCTTAATTAATGGATGCTGGGGACATAATAATGAGCAAAAGACAAATTATCATTATGTTTACAGAGATTAAATTTGAGTCTTTGTCATGCACACACCTATGGCAGTATAAATCATATCCTGATCAGGGTGTCGGCTAAAAAATATTTATTCCAGGCAGGAACATGTTCTGGTAGGTTATAAATCAGGTCACAAATTATTTCCTTCAAGGCAGGCACATCATTTCAATGTGATGTTGCAGGTCCTTCCATTAAGTGGTAGTCAGTGACTCCAATTCTTTGAATCTGGGTTGGCTATGTGACTTGCTATGGCCAATGTGACATCAGCTAATGCAGAAGAACACCCTGCTTGGATTCCTCTGGCACTCGGTGTCAGATTTATGCCCAAGCAAGAAGGACTTAATCCTTATTGATTTTAGAGCTTCTTTTACTTCCTCATTTCATAGTCAGTAGATGAGGAGATTTAACATGGAATCGTAATGCCACACAATAAGGATGTTTTCCCTACTCTTGAGAGTTGGTAGATATAGACTGTAAGTACATGCAAGAGGGAGCCCTAAAGAAAAGATAAGAGCTGTCAGGAGCAAGACATCTGTGACAGAAGTCCTTTACTTCCCCTATTCCCGAGGGCAAGCTCAGGATGGTAGATGATGTGTGTGTGTGTATGAGAAAATAATGAGCAACACAGTTCAAAAAGAAGTTAATCACAGGATAGATTAAAAATATTTTCATGAAATATTTTACAATTGAATTATTGAGATGATTATAGATTTATGTGCAGTTGTAAGAAATAACAGATGGAGATCCATTGTACAGTTTGCCCAGATTCCTCCTGTGATAGGCAGAGTAACAGTTCCCAAAGAATCTTCATCTACGAACACCTGGAATCTGTAAACCCATTAGACTGCGTGGCAAAGAGCAACTAAGGTTGCAGATAGAATGAAGGGTGCGAATTAGCTGACCTTGAGATCAAGAGACTACTCGGAGTTTTCTAAGAATCCCTAAAATTGGAAGAGGAGGGTAGAAGAGTGAGAGTCAGAGGGAGATCTGAAGATGCTATGATGTTGGCTTTGAAGATGGAGAAAATAAGCTATAAGTCAGGGAATACAGGTGGCTTCTAAAAGCTGAAAAGAAATCAGGAAAATGGATTCTCCTCTAGTTTACACACAAAGAAATAGAGCCCTGCTAACACTTGATCTAGAGACCCATTTGGAACTTCTGACTTCCAGAACTCTAAGATAATAAATCTGTGTTGTTTTAAGCCATTAAACTTTATGGTAATTTGTTACAGCAGCAATAGAAAACTAATATACCACTAATAGTAACATTTTGCAGAACTATAGTATAATATCACAACCAGGATATTGGCATTGATGCATTGCACTGATTTTATTCAGATTTCTCCAGTTTCCTCCAAACTCATTTGTGTGTGTGTGTGTTTGTAATAAGTTCTATAAATTTTTCTTTTCTTTCTTTATTTTTTAATGGAGGTACTGGGGATTGAACCTAAGACCTTGTGCATGGATTTCACTGAGCTATATCCCTCCCCTGCTAAAAATTTTTATGATCCATGCTGATTTCTATAGTCATCACCCCGGTCGAGATACTGAACAGTTGCAAACAAGGATCCCATGTATTGTTCTTTTAGAACACACCCTACACCTCACCCAGCCCTTACTTCACTCCATCTCTAACCCTGGTACCCATTCATTTGTCCTCAACTTCTATAATTTTGTCATTTCAAATATGTTCTATAACTAGAACTATACAGTGTACAACTTTGGGGTTTGGCTTTTTTTTTTTAAACTGAGCTTAATTCCCTGGAAATTCATCCAAGTTGTTGTGTGTATCAAAATTTTTTTCATTTTACTCTTTATTAATTTCACTTTTTAGGAGGGTGTCCTCTTAACGGTTGAGCTTTGGGCTTCTGCTTCGTGGATATTTGCTTAGCGTTCATCCTGTCTCAGCCTCCAGCTACTCTTCCAGTTGGTTCTCCCTGGCTCCCGGGCTGCTGTTCTAGGCTGGGAACGAGCCCTACTTCTATCCTTGTGATTCCTTGGAATTAGGTCAACAAGTTATTATTATTATTTCTTTAGTGATTTAGGTGCTTCCTAAATCTCTTGCTAGTACCTGATTCAATTGTGGGTGCCCTGTGATTCTACACTACCCTCAGTAAATGTTTGAAATTGCAACAAAACAAAACAAAACAAAACAAAACAAAACAAAACAAAAAAACCAAACCAAACAAACAAACAAACAAAAAACCTGAATGGATGCACAGAATACTGGTTCACTCAAGATGGGGGTTTGTATTTCCTGCTCCCCTCAGTCTTGACCGGCCCCAAACAGCTTAAAGGCAGCTGATGATTTATGAAACATATGTGATTATGTAACATCAGACCACTGCTACTCTACACAATGCCAGAAGGGATGTCTCTCTCTTGGACAAGTGCTAACAATTGCTAATTGTTCCTGTGTCAGAACCCACATCAACTGTTTCGTCCTTACATAAGCCTCTGGGATTTTTGCTACTTTTGTCCATTTACCATTCAGTTTATTTCCTTTTGGGGTTTCTTTCACTTAGGTATTCAATGCCTAGTACTACACAACTCTCCATTTTGTGCCCTATTTCCAATTTGGCCACTTAGACTTAACAATGTGCACTAAGTTCTTCTTTGCTTGATCACCTCCCTCCCAAATTTACTTGAGGTATAACTGATAACATTTGTATATACTTAAGGTATATACTTGGTATTTTGATATAGATATACATAGTAAAATGATCATAACAATTAAGTTCAAAATATCCATCACCTCACATATTTAAACTTTTCTTTCTTTCCTTTCCTTCCTTCCTCTTCCTTCCACCCTCCTCCCTCCCTATCCTTCTTTCCTCCCTTTCCCCCTCCTCCCTTCCTATCCTTCCTTCCTTCCTTCTCTCCTTCCTGCGGTGACAATGCTTAAAATCTACTCTCTAAGCAAATTTCAAGTATATAGCACTGCGTTTTAACTACAGTCACCATGCTGTACATTAGTCTCCAGTTTTCCCCTCCAGGGTCTCAGGAAATCCTCTGTACTTTCCATGAATCTCCAGCTATTGTCCCTGGTCCTGATCTTTGAAGACACATGGATCTGCCCTGGATACAAGATCTCTTTCTTTCTAAAGGTAGAGTTTTGCTGGGCAGATTCTGGTCATGCTGCATTGACTTCAGGTTAATTTTAACTCATCTCTTAGAATTTATGTAGGATAATGTACTTGAAAAAAATATATTCTTTTCTTGCCCAATTCTCCCTGTGTTGTTACTTACAGTACATTCTCTGGCCAGTTCATTAGATTGGCTGCCATTACTTTAATATGAAACTTCCTCTTTCATCTAGCTAGCATGGCAGCTTTAGATTTATGTGAGGATTTCCATCACTTACCCACAATCCATGTGCTAAAGTTTTTTCTGTTAACAGTTTGTCTTCCTGATTCAAAGCACTCTTGGACTCTTGAACTTCTCGCTTCATTTCTAAGTTTAAAGTTTTCTGTCTGGTCTAAAATGATTGGTATACCTTTCATAAATGAATGACCACTGCCATTTTAGATCCACTTACATTCTAGGTTTTCTATCTCTCCAATAGAGAAGTTTCTTTATTTCTAGAAGTTTCCTTAACTTCCTCAAGAAAAGGAAGGATTCAAAATAAAGAGGGTAACTAATGAAAAAACAAGTCACAATGTCACATAAAAAGTAAGTGTTTTCAAGTGCTGTAAGTAGGAAGTACAATGGCCTGAGCCATAAGGTGCTTTTCAAAGCACTATGTTTATTTTGCATTCTGGTTTACACAACAATTGGAACAGAACATATGAAGAGCCTCTTCATAGATAATTTAGGAAACTTGTTTAGATGGATAGGGAACAGTGAACTTCAATTTTAATATTGATTATATGCAAAATACAGTCTTTAAGAACATATCTACAATATATTTGTAATAACTCTATACTTTGTAAAGTCTACACATATTCCTTAATATTTTAAATAAGCTTAAAACAGTTCTTCATGGGTAGTATGTGATGTTTCTCAAAATATATAACTGAAAAATTAGTCCCATGAGATGTCACTATATTTATTACATTCTAAGAAATTATCCACTGAAGGAGGTAGCATTGGTTTAAGAGGTGAACAGGTTCCCTATTTCAGAAACATTAAATATGGTCAAACATCTCTACTGCATACTTTGGTGTGCTGAATTCTAACCCTTGGGATCCAATCTAGAAGAATTTCTTCCCCATCACTTTTAGAGCTTCTTTTACCTCCTTATTTCTCAGACTATAGATCAGGGGGTTCAACATGGGAATCACAATGCTGTAAAATACAGAGGCTACTTTCATGTTCGCCTGGGAATTTTTAGAATGAGGCTGTAAGTACATGTAAGAGAGGGTCCCATAGAAAATGGTGACTGCTGTCATGTGGGAGGAACACGTGGAGAAGGCATTTTCCCTCCCTGCAGTAGAAGACATCTTGAGGATGGCAGCCAGGATACATGTGTAGGAACAGATGACGACTGACACGGTGAACATCAAGTTAAATCCCACAAAGACTACAAGTAGCATGATGTTGATGTCAATGTTGGAGCATGAGAGGGCAAGGATTGGAGGAACATCGCAGAAGAAGTGATTGATGGTGTTGCCCTTGCAGAAGAACACTGAAAATGTAAACCCTGTGTGCACAGAAGCATTTATTGTGCCCATGACATATGAACCAGCTACCAATTGGATGCAGACTCTTCGGGACATGACCATGGGATAGCGAAGTGGGTTACAGATGGCCACGTAACGGTCCACTGCCATAGCTGCCAGGAGGTAACAGTCACTCGTTGCAAATGTTGCATAAACCAATAATTGCATGACACAGCCCTTGAATGATATTGATTTGTTTTCAGCTATGAAGTTTTGCATTATCTTGGGAGTGATAGCAGAACTGTAACAGATATCAACAAAAGCCAAATGTCGTAGGAAAAAGTACATGGGTGTCTGAAGTCTGGAATCTGTCTTGACGAGTAGGATCATTCCACTATTACCCACCATGGTGGTCACATAGATGACCAAAAATACAGTGAAGAGGACATACTGAAACTTGTGTTGGGCACCAAATCCCTGAAGAAAGAATTCAGTCACTTCGGTGCTATTTCCTTGTGTCATGACTATCAAAAGTCTAGAAAGGACCAAGAGGAGGACCAAGAAAGGAAAGGAAATCTTTGTGAGCTATTGAGTAGAAGGGCTCTTATTTTACGTCACTTTTTAAAAATTAGATTTTCATGGTGAGCACTCACAACAGCGTTTATTTCTTTCCAATTTTTTTTCTATTTTCTTGATAAGAACCCACCATAGAAACAGTGATGTGTGAGCCATGGATACATTTTCAAAATAAAGAAGTTTTCACAGAAGTAGTAGGCTCATGTCTAATATCTGCGATTCTAATATAGAACAACATATATTTCCACTATATTAAACAGGTATTTATAGTTTCATAGAGTAATATTCAAACATAATCATGTCCTTTTTTAGTAACCTATAGTTTTTCTCAGCCATTTATCATTTTAATCCTAGTTCAAGGTGCTGAAATTAGTAGCTTTTCAATTAGAGAAATTTTTGAGATTTATTTTATGTCTGAAGGCTTCAGAAAGTTTGTACTGCTGTTTACCATGCACCTCCCTTTAGATGATGTTCTTTGCAAACCAAGGAGTCCTCTCATTGTATATATATATATATACATATATATATATATATATCAGGGTAAAGGAAACTCATTTAATAAACTCACTTTGAGTTTATTAAATGAGTTTCCTTTACCCTGATGTCAGTAACTGTAAGCCGAGCTGTGTATCTGCATATATAAGATGCTAAAAATGTGTCTTTAGTGGTAGAAATGCAGCAAACTAAGCCTGTTGTTGATATGGGCTTCTCTGGTTCTTTAAAATATTTTGGAGTAAGCACAGGTGGATAACTTTGTTGTCAGAGAACAAGAAGCCATTCTCTTTAGTTCAACATTTAGTGAGGGCTGAGGAGAAACAAGTTGGTGCAAGTCCCTTCCTCAGGTTAATCTGCTGTAAAATAGCTGAAATGCAGCCCTTTCAAGGAGGCGTCCATCCTTTGGGTGTAAGCACTTATAGGATGAAGCTAGAATAGATCAGGGGTCCACTTAATGGAGAATCTTGATAGGGTAATTATTACTACATTTACCATATCAACTTGAGTTTGATCAGCCTCTTCTCAAGAGCTAATGAAACTAGTAGAAGCCCCACAACCCATATATGGCACACAATGTGTACGTTAAAGGTGGGCTGTCTCAGTGTGAAGTTCTTTCTTCCATTGAATTTCTCTCTCTCTCTCTTTTTTTTTTTTTTTGGAAGGGAAAGTAATTTGGTTTACCTATTTATTTTTAGAGGCAGCACTGGGGATTGAACCCAGGACCCTGTGCAAGCTAAGCATGCACTCTACCACTGAGCTATACCCTCACTTTCTTTGTTCCATTTAAGGTGAAGGTATTTGCTAATCAAATGAATGATATGTAGAAAATGGCCAACTACTGAGCAGTTTGAATGTGCTTAACATAGGCTGAGTCTCAGTCTTTCTGAGGCTCCATTTATATTCAGCATTGGGCAGTGGAAAGGAAACCAGCAGACCTGGGGTGAATTCTTGTCCTACCAGTTAATAGAGACAAAGGGTGTAACCTCTTTCAGCCTCAGTTCCTTCCTCTGTAACATTGAGATCCCAGAACTGCTTAGAATTTAATGATATTCATCAAAACACCGTTTATAATCAAAAGTTTGGAAATAGGGTTAAATAGATACAGCACATTCTTATTATGGATCAATACACAGTCCCAAAATGTGAGATAAATATATACTTTTACCAAAAAAGTGCCTATGTATTATTATCAAATGATAAAAGTTGTAGAATAATAGGTACAGCGTGGACCCTTCTAAAAACCAAATTTTCTCTCACTCCCATTCTCTCTTTTGATTTCATTTTTTATTTATTTATGAATGAAGGTCAGGAAAAAAACACACCAAACTCTTAAGTAAGAACTCTTACTTAAGTAACCAAACTCTTTTTTTAAAAATTGAAGTATAGTCTATTTACAATATTCTATTAGTTTCTGAGGTACAGCATAATGATTCATATATATATATATATACATGAATTCATATATATACACACACACACATACATACATGTACTTTTTCATATTCTTTTTCATTATAGGCTATTACAAAGTACTGAATATAGTTCCCAGTGTTATACAGTAGGACCTTGTTTATCTGTTTTATACATAGTAGTTAGTATCTACAAATCCCAGACTCCCAATTTATCCCTCTTCCCCTTCCCTTTTGGTAACCATAAGATTGTTTTCTATGTCTGTTGAGCCTGTTTCTGCTTCGTAAATAAGTTAATTGTGCTATTCCTTTAGCTTCCACACATAAGTGATATCATACGATATTTGTCTTTCTATGTCTGACTCACTTCACTTCATATGATAATCTCTAGGTCCATCCATGTTGCTGCAAATTACACTATATTACTCTTTTTATGGCTAGTAATACTCCATTGTGTATGTGCGTGTGTGTGTGTGTGTGTGTGTATCTCACAACTTATCCAATCATCTGTTGATGGACATTTAGGTTGCCTCCATGTCTTGGCTATTGTAAATAGTGCTGCTATGAACATTGGTGTGCAAGTACCTTTTCAAATTAGAATTTTCTCCAGATATATATGCCCAGGAGTGGGATTGCTGGATCAGATAGTAAGTGCATTTTTACTTTTTTGAGGAATCTCAACAGTTTTCCATAGTGGCTGTACCATATTACAATCCTAACAGCATTGTAGGAGGGTTCCTTTCTCTCCACAGCCTCTCCAGTATTTATCATTTGTGGATATTTTAATGATGGCCATTGTGACCAGTGTGAGGTGATACCTCATTGTAGTTTTGATTTGCATTTCTCTGATAATTAGTGCTATTGAGCATCTTTTTATGTGTCTATTGGCCATCTCAATGTCTTCTTTGGAGAAATGTCTGTTTAGGCCCTCTGCCCATTTTTTGATTGTGTTGTTTGTTTTCTTGTTATTGAGCTGTATGAGCTGTTTGTATATCCTGGAAGTTAAGCCCTTGTCAGTTGCATCATTTGCAAACAATTTTTTTCCATTCTGTAGGTGGTCTTTTTGTTTTCTTTTATTTCTATTGCCGGGGTAGACTGCCCTAGGAGATCATTGCTAAAATTTATGTCAGAGAATGTTTTGCCTATGTTTTCTTCTAGGAGGTTTACAGTATCTTGCATTATGCTTAAGTCTTTGAGCCATTTTGAGTATATTTTTGCGTATGGTGTGAGGGAGTGTTCTAACTATTGATTTACAGGTGGCCGTCCAGCTTTTCCAACACCACTTGCTGAAGAGACTGTCTTTTTTCCATTGTTTATTTTGCCCCCTTCATCAAAGATATATTGACTGTAGGTGTGTGGGTTTATTTCTGGGCTCTCCATTCTGTTCCATTGATCCATATGTCTGTTTTTTGTGCTAATACCATGGTGTTCTGATTACTGTAGTTTTGTAGTATTGTCTGAAGTTTGGGAGAGTTATTCCTCCAGCTTCATTCTTTTTCTTCAGTATTGCTTTGGCAATTTTGAGTCTTTTGGGACTCCACATAAATTTTAGCATTATTTATTCTATTTCTGTGAAAAATGTCCTGGGTAGTTTGATAGGGTCACAGTAATTCTGTAGATTGCTTTGGGTAGTATGGCCATGTTAACAATACTTATTTTTCCAACACAAGAGCATGGGATACCTTTCCATTTCTTTAAATCATCTTTAATTTCCTTTATGACTGTTTTATAGTTCTCAGCGTGTAAGTCTTTCACCTCATTGGTCAAGTTTATTCCAAAGTATTTAACTTTTTTGATGTGGCTTTAAAAGGGATTTTTTTTTTTTTTACTTTCCTTTTCTGATATTTCATTGTTAGTGCAAAGAAATGCAACAGTTTCTGTATGTTAATCTTCTATCCTGCTACTTTGTTGAATTTGCTCGTCAGCTCTACTGGTTTTTGTGTGGAGTCTTTAGGGATTAAGTACTCAAATTCTTAAATTATTCATAGGTGTGGGATTGGATGAGAGAAAACTTCAATTTTTAAATTTATAAACTTCTGCACTTTTGCTTTCTTTTAAAAGTGGTAATTGATAATGTTTCTTGTTTTAAAAATAAAGATGACCATTTACATTTTATGGATTCATTGATTTGCTAAGTCTTAAGTGTATCATATATTTTGTTTTCTTTTTTGTTTCAGGTTTAATTTGTTTGCATTTGTGTGGGTCACTTGATCATTTTTAAGAATTTCATTTTGATTTATCTATAGTGGTTTTACTGCAAATCTATATAGTTTTTTTATAAAATAGTTGCCACTCAAAGTTTACATTATATGTACATAGCTGGTGTTACATTTAACAGTTTGAGTGAAATGTGGAATACACTGTGAATCATATTCATCAAGGTTAAAGTTTTTGCCTTATTGTCAAACATAATTTAGAAACTTGAAGAGAAAGAAGGTCTGCTGTTTTTACTCATATTTTTATTCTTTCTTTGCTCTCTCTTCTTTCTTTATGTTCCAAGATTCACTTTTTAAATACCAATTAAAAGGAAGAATTTGACCAGGTGGAAAGAACAAAGCAGGTTTCTGTACACAGCAATTAAATGCTTTTGAATTGCTGTGTACCGGAAAGCTACTTCAAATGTAGTGATACATATATGTTTCGAGGAAGAGAAAAATATATACTTGTGCAAACATTAATCAAAAATGAAAGAGTGGCTACATTAATATCAGAGAAAGTAGACTTCACAGCATAGAAAACTACCAAGGACAAGTGAGAGACAACATGTAATGATAAAAGGGTTAACCTACCGAGAAGAAATAGGAATCTTAGGGTGTGGGCACCAAAGACTAGAACTGCTATTTAAATATGATGCAAAAACTGACAAAACTGAAGGGAGAAATACATAATTATAATCAGATACTTCAATACTCCTCTCTCAACACTTGATAGAGAAACTAGACTGAAAATTACAAGGATATAGAAAACCCAACATCATCATCAACCAACAGGATCTAATAGACATTTATTGAACACTCCACCTAAAAGAGAATATACACTTTTTTTCCCAGTGCTAGAAGTATATATACCAAAGTAGATCATATCCTAAGCCATAAAAAATCCTTCATAAATTTAGAAGAATTGAAATCATAGTGTACCTTCCCTGATCATGATGATATCAAATATGGGAGCTCCATGTACTAGCTTTGCAACTTCTCATGAATGTATATTTATTTCAAAATAAGAAGCTAAAAAATGAAGGAGAGGAAAATGTAAAATCTGCTTTGCAATGTTGTAAGGTGCAAGTGAGCAAACTTAGGTAAACTTGCCTGCAGAAGGCTAGATATTGTATTACGTGCTCAAAGAATGGCCATAGTAACACATGCAAATGTTTATTTAAGGGCATACAATATTGATTGACTGATCAATTAATTCACTCAACTATTTGCTCGATTATGTCCTTTGCTAGGCAATGCTCAGCCCAACTGAGTGACCTCACTGCATTTCCATTACATCACCAGTGATGAAGTGATTGCTCCTGGTCTTGGGGCAAGGCATGGTGGAACACTGACCCTCACCCTTTCACTCTGCTGCTCCCTGCACACACTGCAGTGATACACGTCTCATGTTGAAAAATAGGATTTACTTTGTTTTACTTACACCAAAGCTGTCTCCAGATTCTCTTTCTGCAAATGATGGAGGCTGATTGCTCACCAAGTCTCTCTGCATGGTTCCTTCCAGTTGGGAGTTTATAGCTGGGACCTAAGGGCTCAATATTGGATCCCTTGAGAACCCGAGCTTCCAGGGCCTGCAATGGAATCGGAAAAAACAACATTCATTAGTTATTCTCTGCTGTATAAGAGTTCAGACTGCCAGAGGGGACAAAATATATTTTTGTGTTATTGCCTTTAGGGACTTCCTGGTTTCGTTGTTAAGAGTTGCCCTACTATTGACAAATTACCTTCCTTCTCTCCCTTCCTTTCTCCCTCTGTGTTTTCCTTTCTCCTTGTCTTCCTTCTTTCTTACCTCTCCCCTTCCTTCCTTCCTCCCTTTCTCCCTTCCTCTTTTCTGGCTTCTTGCCTTCCTTTTTGTGGGGAGGTGTATAGCCAATCATCCACATGGTTAAAAATCCAGATGTACCAAAGTGCACAGAGTGAAAAACAAGCTGCCTATCCCTTGATTCTCAATCTCTAGTTTCCCTCCCTGGATATCGTCATTGTTACAATTTCTGTATTCTTCTATATTAGCCTTGCATTGCTTTTGAAAACATACTAACATTATATTCTTTCTTCCTCATCAATAAAAATGACAGTGTATCACCCACATAGTTCTGCAACTTGCATTTCACTTAATATTCTTAGGTGATCTACATGGAAAAAGAAATCTCACTCTTTATTGGCTGTATAGTATTTTATTGAACAGCTGCATTGCTTAATATGTTTAATTAAACTCTCTTCTCTATTGGTACATATTTAGATGGCTTCCAATTTTTACTAAAAAAAGTTATAATAAATATATTAACGAGCATAAGTGTGGGATTAAAGGATATTTAGAAGGATAAACTCCAGGTCAAAGAGTGTAAAACACTGTACGTTTTGATAGATATTGCCCAACTGTCCTTCAGAAGTAGGCTCTGTCAATTTAAATCATTTCTAGCAAGTCTAGAGTGACTATTTCTGCAAATATTCTCTAATACAATGCTGATAACAGTCTCATACATAAAAACAGTATATTTTAGTCTTATTTGCTGTTTTCTCCTGTAAACCAGATTGAATATCTTTTTCCATGTCTGAGAACCATTAGTATTTCATTTTCTGTGAATTATGTTTATATATGTTGCCCTCTTAAAAATATTTTGCTTTTATACTGATGTTTTGAGTCAAGAACCCTTACTTCCTTATAAAATTTGCAAACATGTATTTCTTAATATTAATCATTTTACATTGCTAATTTTATATTTTACATGCAAAAAACTTTGATTTTTATGCAGCAAAGTTATTTTCAATTTTTTTGTTATATTTATTAAGGCCTTATTCACTTTAAAGTTTTTAAAATACACTTTAAAACTGCCCTTAAGGTTAAGTATTGATTGATTGATTGACTAATTGATTTACAATCTAAAGTTATATTATTTTACTCATTAACCTTAAATATGTAACATGTGTATTTCTAACCAAGTCTGAACTATTCATATCTTTAGCCCTGAAAAAGATATAATTTCTAATAGGTATTTTTACCTACATCTGAAAAGCTCAATCTTAAATTCCAAGGTATTTTGACTAGAATTTTCATTATAATTACATTGAATATATATAAAGTTACTGTTATTATCTTAACACAATCATATAATTTGTGTTAGCCAAAATGTCCTATTGATGGTTTTAATTAATTATAAGTGACATATAACTTTATATTAGTTTCAGGTGTACAGCACAATGATTTGTTTACAAGGCAAAATGATCACCATAATAAATCTAGTTAACATCATTACCATACATAGTTACAGATTTTTTTTCTTGTGATGAGTAAAGATTTACTCTTGTAACAACTTTTGACTATGCAATACAGTATTAACTATAGTCGTGGTGCTATAAATTATATTCCCATTATTTATTTATTTTATAACTGTAAGTTTGTACTTTTTGTCCCCCTTCACCCATTTCATTCACCCTCCACCCCCTGCCTCTGGCAACCACCAATCTGTTCTGTTCTCTGTACCTAAGAGCTTGGTGTTTTTTTGGTTGTTTTTTGTTTTGTTTTTGTTTCAGATCCACATATAAGTGAGAACATACTATATTTGTCTTTTCTGTCTGGCTTATATATTCAGCATCATACCCTTCTGAAGGTCCATCCATATGCCTCCATGCTTTCTGAAGAGAAATTAGCTAGTAATCTTACTGAGAATCCTTTTATATGATCAATCAGTTCTCACTGCTTTCAAGATTCTATCTTTGAATTTTGACAGAATGACTATCATCTGGGTATGTATCTCTTTTCTCTTATTCTACTTGGAGTCCATTGAGCTTCTTGGCTGTGTAGATGAATATTTTCCATATTTGGGAAGTTTTCAGCCAATAAATCTTAAAGTAGATTTTATGTCTCTTTCTTACCTCTCCTTCTGGGACTTCCGTTACCGTATATTGGTATTCTCGATGGTGTTCTACAGATGTTTCAGAATCTGCTTATTTTTCTTCATTCTTTTTCATTTCCATTTTCAGACTGGATAATCTCAATTAACCTAGCTTCAGGTAAACTGATTATTTCCTCTGCCTGTTCAGATCTGCTGGTGAGCCACTCCAGTAAATTTTTCACTTCAATAATTTTACTTGTTAACTCCAGAATAGTTATTTAAAAATTTTATATATTTTAATGATATTCTTTTTCATGAAACATTATTCTCATATTTCTCTTTAGTTCTTTATAAGTGTTTTTTTTTAGTTCTTTGAACATATTTAAAATAGCTGATTTAAAATCTTTGTCTAGTAAATCTAAAATATGAGGTTTCTCTGGGACAGTTTCCATTCATTGGCCATTTTGCCATGTGAGAGTCTTATTTTCTTCATTCTTCTCTTTTCTCACTATTTGTATTGAAAAATAAGTATTTTATAATGATAAACAATGTAGAAATTCTGGAAATCAGATTATCTTTCTCCCCAGCATTTATTTTTGTTGCTTATTTTTCTTGTTAATGTTTGTGTTTAGTGACTTGTCTGAATGAATCCCGTAAAGATTGTATTCCTTTTCATGTGTGGTCATTGAAGTGTCTGCTTAATTACTTTGTGGTCAGCTAGTGATTGGAAGGAGATTTATTTAAATGCCTGAAACCCATAAATCTCCCAGTCTTTGCCAATGAGCTCTGAGTATATGTTGGGTTATGCATTTAATCCTCAGTAAAGGTAGTTTATAATGCCACATTTGCCTTCACTTGCTGCTTGAGTGTCAGCCTCAGGGTTAGCCAGACTGAGTGTTTAAGATCTTCTTAGGTCTTTTCATGAACATGAACATAGCCCGGCGCAAGCTCACAGTACTACAGATGGTCATAGTCTTGTAGTTCTTAGGAATATATTGGAAGTTTTCAATATCCTTGTGAAAGTTTCATTCTCCAGCTTTTATTTTTAAGCTTCTGGTTTGCCTATTGTTTGGCTCAACACTTATCTATATCTTTAGGCAGCTGCAATGTTACAGCATGACCTCATATATATATATATTTAAACAAGTTTGCTTGGGAAAAAATCTCTTTGCATTACATGAGAGTTTTGAGTTAGGTCAAATAATGACAGGGGGGTCTTCCAGGGAGCCACCATATGGGTGCAATATTTTTGATCCATGGTTGGTTGAATCGACTAATTCAGAAACTGCAGAAGTGGTAGGAAGAACATAGAGTTATTTTCAAGACCATTGTTTTTGAAAAGACAGTAATTTCGTAATGGAATTGGTTAGTACTTTTTTTGACAATCAGCTTATCATATGTTTGTTGAGCTTTTTTTTAAAACTCTGTTCCATTGTTCAATGTGTCTTTCTTATGTTACTATAATGCTGGTCTATATACCACATCTTTAAGCTAGACCTGAAAAGAGGCCGCATAGGCCCTCCAGCTGTGGTCTTCATTTAAACAATGTTTGACCGTTCTAGGCTTTTTGTTCCTCCAAAAGGGCTTGGTGCTTTTTTTGGGGAGAAGGCTGCCCTTTCATTACTTATTCTTTCCATGTTAACTGTTCTTTGATCTCTTCTGTAATAACTTTTTGCCATCAGTATTCTCTTAGTAAAAAGACATCCTTTCCATCAGGTTCTCTAATACATTTAGATATTGCTCAGCTAAGTATTCTTCTCTTATTTTTAAAGGTTTTCTTTGTTTCTTAGTATTATTTTTTGATAAATTAGCATATCATTTATCCATTTTATTGTTACTTTTAACTTCAGAAAATGAATCCTTAGATTTATTATTTCTAACACTTATGTGGTTTTTAATATCAATTAAAATAATTATTACTTTTCTTCTTTCCTTAATCTTATTTTCTTATGCCTTGAAATGTATACTCATTTAATTTATTATTATTTCCTATTTATTAACACAATTACTTACGGAGTTATAAAATTTTATTTGGACACCCCTGTAGTTTATAGAATTTTACGTGATAGTTGATAAAATATTATATTATATGTATTTGTCAATTTTGTTTTTATTTCATCTTCAACCAAAGGGTTGTTTAAATGAGAGTTTCAGTTTAAAGTGGTAGAATTTTAGTTGTTTTTCACCTTGAAGTTTTACTGTTAAATTCTAGTTCTAAGTCATTGGATCACAGAATATTTTCCATGTATTTCTGATTTTTGGAGTTTATTGTATTGCTGCAATTCTTCTATGGGCACATAAAAAGGAAAGAAGGAAGGAAAAAAGGAACGAAGGGATGGAAGGAGGAAGGAAGGAAAGAAAGAAAAAGAAAGAGAGTAGAAGGAACAAATAAGGATGGTTTCCTGGTTTCAAGCTACTATGAAGATGAAAATCAGTTCTGCCAGTAATCAGACAGTGATGTGTCTAACACAGTGCCAGGAGTCACAGAAAGCCGACCAGAAGCTGCGGGTCTAACTGGACCTCCCAAGTCCACAAGGCAACTGTAAAAAGACTAACAACTCCCACTTCTAAGTGACTGCTACCTTCTCACCAGTGACATACTGTTACTACTTTCCTCCTTCTGCTTCTTGAGCAGTGCTTACCGAGATACCCAGTTGTTGTTCTTCTCCTGCTTTTTGATAGTTTCCAAATCTAGAGAGAGTATCCACTTCCCTAATCCATACTCGGAAACATCAGCAAAGCCCATACACTGCAAAAAGCCCTCTCCCCTTCCTCTTACTGATGTATCCACAGCTTCTGGGGAGTGAGTTGCAGAAGCAAAATAAGTCTAAATTTTGACTCCAAGTGAGTTTCATTGGTAGGCTTCACCAATATAGAGTTTCTGTATATGGTATTTACTCTCATTAATTATGTCAAATAACTCTTCTGTCATTTTATTAAAATTATTTTTCTCAGTTTGATCTACCATGAACTGCAAGAGGTAAATTGACATTTACTATTACAGTAACATGTCTCTTTCATCAGTGTATTTCCTGTTTTTTACTTAATGAATATTAAGACAATATTATTTAATTTACAGATTTTTCCAAGAATATGTCTGCACAGTCCAGTTCCTCTATACAAAGCATTTACAGCCAATACGTTTAAGGATGTTTGTAAAAGGAGACACATCAGAAGGGAAAAAGTTAGAGTTGTCTCTGTCTCCAGAGACGGTTTTGGGTAGTGAAGATAAAGACCTTTCCTTCCTTCTCTGAAGAGGATCTGCTTACATTCCAAGTGAAAGTACAGTTTCTCTCTGCAAAGGAAGATCTGGGCAGGTCCCAGGCAACCTGGAGTAGGATCAGAGCTTCCGAATGTTGCGAGTCTCTTCCAGAGTGCAGAAAAGTGCACTCTGCTACATGGGCTGGTACCGTCTGGTTTCTTTTGATATTGTTCGCGTTATGATTGGATCCATTTCACAGCACTTCTGTGCTCATAATTCCACCCACAATTTGGAACTTCTGGAAATGCTGAAAAAGGCAGTAAACTCTCATCTTCTCAATCCTCTCAGTAGCAACATACTGTGGTTTTACCAGATTAATGAGATTGAGAGAACTACAACATGTGATATCTTTTTGTTCAGACGCCTGGCAATAGGATGGGTGTGCGCTTGATTCTGTCTTTTCCCGAGTGGATGGAACACTCATGCCCAAGCCTAAGTATGACTTCTCAAGTTTCACCTGGATTCCTCCATCTCTCCACATCCTTGGAGACTGAGGGAAATAAGATGCCAATTCTGGGTAAATGAGTCTGTTCTGTAGCACCAAACCCTGCATTACGTCTGGCTGGAGATTCAACTTTCATGTAAAATAAAATTTTACCAAAGTAAGTTGCTATGATCCATATTTGCCTAATTCCTGTGTCAATTTCCTAGTTGGTTACAGACCATGTATAGAAAAGAGGGATATTGCTCCATAATGTCTATGTAGCAATTCGCTCTAGTGTTTTTTCCCTCTTTCCGCATATTTGCTCCAAAAACTGGCTCTTTGACTTATTCTTTATAAAATTAAAATAATGTAGCTATAGAGTCACAGTAAGAGTAACAGCATCTGTCAAGGGAAATCAGAAAAGGTTTTTGTCCTGGTGAGCATTCATGTTATACTTGTTATGGGTACTTTACAACAGTTTTTATACACTTCTCTGTATTTTTCTTTTCTTGTTTAAGGGCAGGTATTTGAAGAAAAAGGCTCCTCAAAATGTACAAAAGCAATATCAAAGACCTTTTCATATGCTTTCTCCTTAAGAAACACATGAATTAGAAACTTATTTACTCATTTAAGATGTTTTCATTACATTTCAGATCTACTGATATAATTAAGGAATGCCTTTGTAACCCACAGATACTTGCCATCCCTTCTGCTGTTGGGAAATAAGAGAAAACTGTTGGTTTGCTTGTTGAACTGCACTGACTTAGTAACTGATGTTCAAACTAGAAGCACTTCTTTCCAACCCCTTTCAGGGCTTCTCTCACGTCTTGGTTTCTCAGGCTGTAGATGAGGGGGTTTAACATGGGGATCATAACACCATAAAACACAGAAGCCATTTTTTCTTGCTCTGAGACTCTATGGTACTATGGTGCAGATACATGTAAGAGAGCGTCCCATAGAAAATGGTGACCACTGTCAGATGGGAGGCACACGTGGAGAAGGCTTTTTTCTTCCCTGCAGCAGAAGAGATCTTCAGGATGGCAGCCAGGATAAATATGTAGGAAAAGATGATGACCAGAGAGTGAATGTCAAGTTAAATCCCACAAAGGCTGCTAGTAAAATGGCATTGAAGGAAACATTGGAGCAGGAGAGGGCAAGAATTGGGGGTGCATCACAGAAAAAGTGGTTAATTTTATTGGATTTGCAAAAGTTCAGTGAGAAAGTAAAACTTGTTTACAGAAGCATTTAGGAAACCCATGAAGTATGAGACAACTAAGAGCTGAACGCAGACTCTCTGGGACTTGACTGTTGCATAGTGGAGGGGGTTACAGATGGCCACGTAATGGTCCACCGCCATAGCAGCCAGGATGAAGCAGTCACTTGTTACAAAAGTACCATAGACAAGGAGTTGCACTATACATCCTACGAATGAGATGGAATCTATTTTGCTCATCAAATTCTGCAACATCTTGGGAGTGATAGCAGATGCATAACAGAGATCAACAAAAGCCAAGTTTTGGAGGAAAAAGTACATGGGGGTGTGAAGGGAAGACTCAATCTTGATGAGTAGGAGCGTGCCAATGTTACCCACTAGGGTGAGCACATAGATCACTAGAAATACTATGAAGAGGACATGCCAAGACTTGTGTTGACCAGCAAATCCCAGGAGAATGAATTCAGTCACTTTGGTGCCATTGTTTTGTTCCATGGCTGGCAAAGATGAAATATTAGCTGAAAAGGCACAAAGAAAGAAGAGCAGAGAAAGCTAAGACCATCATGATCATCTACCTAATTCTGGAATTGAAAATGGTATAACATCTAATCTCATAGTGGGGTCAGAGAATATTTTCTGTGACATAATTAACTCAGATTTTAAAGACTGAACCTTGACACCTGACTCAGATATTTTCATTTCCAGTTGAGGGAAGTTGTCATGGTTTGGTATCTATGTTTTTCAGGGTGCAGAGTGATTGGTATTTCATAAATCTATCAATTCAGCAACAAATGAAATATACATAGACATTTAAGTATGCTTTCTTTTATGCTCACTATATTTTAATTAGAAACCCAACTTGCTTAAATACTAAGCATTATATTTGAAATCTTCACATATCCATAGATTTCTAAATGATCTTGCTCACAATTATCTCCATATTTTCATTTTATCCTTTCGCCTTCCTTAGTAACTCTTCTCTGCCACGATGGTCTCATGGAGTTGTAGAATCCTTTATGGAAGTGTTTATCAAGGTATTACGGTAAAGGATAATTTTCTTTGTAAAATTTCCAATCTGTTGAGGCCCTGTATTTTTATAAAATGCAATAAAAAGGTCTCAGCATTGTCAAAATTCTGTGATAGTTTAAATGACTGATCTCACTTTCAGTGGTTATCTCATCATAGAGCAGAAGCAGAATCTAAGCACAGGTGCTGGTCCATGGACCACACACTGAGTAGCGCTGCTCTACGTGTCCATCCAACATAAGCACCTATGAGCTTCCCTAGTGATGGGTAGCAGATTGCCTACAACTTTTTCCCACTACAAAGAACTCAGTGTGAAATTTTTCTAGGGTATATTCCTGGGAGAACATTTTTGAGTCTGGGGGTGTGCACACATTTAACTTGACCACGTTTTTTCCAGATCACTCTTCATAATGCATACACCATCTACATCCCTACAATTTGTGCGTGGGGGTTTCCATGTTGTCACTTTCCAGTGAACACTGGTATTTTCCTAATCTTTTTTCGCCAGGAAAAACAAGTGTAATGTGTTATATACTTTCTATTTGTTTTCTTTCCATTTAATGACAAGTAAATTGGATCACTGTCTAATGTTCTTAGAATTTTGGGATTCTAATTTTTTTTTTGGTAAACTGCCAGTTTATATTTTTTGTAGACGTTTGTATTGACTTGATTTTAGACATTCTTTGTTTATCCAAGATTTGAATTCCTTGTCAGTTTTTGACTTAACAGATTTCCCTCACATTTTATCACCTTTTAATTTTGCCTACACCATCCTTCATAGAACAGTAATCCTTAAATTAAAATAATAACTATCATTTTTTTTGATGTATGTTTTGTTCTTTTGAGAAGTAAATTTCATTCCCTAGTTCATTTCCCCAAGATAGTAAAAAGCAATAGTAAAAGGTTTTTTTTTTTTTTCCATTTTAGGTTACTGGCACATGGTATCTGTGGCATCATGGCATTTATATCATATGTATAATTTAATAAATTTTACTTGCACTTTCTTAATATTTATTTAAAAAAGCAGGCAACAGGAGAGTGATAGTAGTCACTGTGTGTGTCTCTGTGTGTATATGTGCAAAATATTTAAAGATTTTTAAACCATTAACTGACTTGACTTTATTTAAAAATTTACACACACACTCTAGACACAATTATGGTATAGGAACTTTTTACCAAACGTTTTTGGAACAAATAATTCTAATATCAAACAATCTTTTCCTGTAAGTCACAAAAGAAAACACTCCACATTTCATGAACCTAATGTAACCTTGATACCTAATTAAAGTTTGAGAAAAGAATATTAGAACCTTTTCACTTGTAAAAATAGATGCAAACAGTGTTTAATAAATACATATTCAACAATCAAATCCATCCATTCATAAACAAACAATTGCTAGGATCTCAAAGAGGCTCTGAGTGAATGGCTATTTTTTTCTTTTTCGAGGGTTTGAACAAGTTGAGAAATAAAAGATAGTGTATATATATGGAGACCATTATATCACCTTCAGACACCTGGGGGAAGACTTCAATTTTATTAGTCAAGTTGCTTGCTCCCAATGAACACCGTAAGCAGACAGGCTTATCCACCCAGTCTTGGTGGCAGTGACGCGGGCAGCCCTCTTGCACACTGTGGGGAAGCACCTCTGAAATGCAGGGGCCCGTGGGCTTCAGAAGCCTGGCTGCTCCTGAGGGTGAGGGCAGAGCAGGGCGCGCCAGGTTGTTCTCAGATTTAACAATCAGATAAGCCCCTCCACCTTTCTAGGAACGCAGTGAATAAAATGGGGACAGGGTGGCCATGATTACACAGATTGAGCTCCTTTTGCAGGAGAGAAACATCAGGAACAGGGACAAAGTATTCTCCAGCAGCAGTCATGACCAAGTTGTACCAACGTGATGTTTCCCCTCATATTAGTTTACAAATTCAGTGCAATTTCAGCGAAATGCTTGAGAGAATTTCATGTTCACCTTCACAAGCTTATAAAACTTATATGGAAGAGAAAAGAGCTAAACATAGCTAAGAGAATTTCAATGGATAAAAGGGAGGGATTTGCCCTATCAGAAATCAGAACTTAATATAAAGCTACAATAATAGAGACAGTGTGGCACTGGTGTGAGGAGAGACAAGCAGGTCAATGGAACTGTGAGAAAGCCCAGAAACAGGCCCACAAGGCACTGAAGCTTGAAGCATGAGAACAGCGGCACGGGCAACAATGCAAATGGCCCCATAAACCGTGGCGCTTAAGTGTTTATACACATGAATGACTTACACTGTGTTTCTACTTCTCGTTGTATCAATTCCAAATGGATTAAAGACTTAAGTTGTGAAGCTGTGAGAGTGAAACACAGCAGACTACCTTCCTCCTAACTACGCAGTAAAAAATCTAAATAAGACTTGAGTGCATAAAACATAAAACACAGAAAATTCAACGATATCTAACTTAAAAACACCAATATTATGAAAGAGAAGAGACCTGGTAATGACTAAAATTTTACTCAGGTAAATTTATTTGAAACACATATAAAGGTCAAAGAATTAGTATCCAGTACATTTAAGTAATTTCTGTAAACTGCCCCACGTGAAAAATTCACAAAACGTATAATCAGGATCATTATAGGAGAGACTTAAATGGCCAATAGAAATATGGATATACGCACAGCTCATCAGTTATCAGATAATTATTATTAATTATATTAATATCACATTGAAATACTATTCTATAGTCCTCAGTCTAAAATGCAAAGTTTAGGTTAGAATGTACACTCACGTATTTCTGGCCAGAAGGTAAATTAGAATGGTCATGTTGGAGACATACTTGGAAATATTAATAAAATTAAATATACACCTTCTTTTGATCCAGAATTTCAACTATAGGTACATATTCTAGATAAATTTACAGGCTACACAGACACACACACGTAAGGGTATCTATGAATACAGGTACATATAAATATATACACAGAAGAATACTCCTAGCAGTGTGCTCGAATATAGAAAAAAATAAGAACTATTAATAAATCAGTGAGAATTCAGTGAACTGGTGCCACAACATCCATGTGGACACATTTCTTACACGGAATGCTGGGTACTGAAAAGGAAGTTGGGGAACTTACATGTTGGTACATCAATGGTTGCTACCTTATTTTAAATATATTTTTATGCATCTTAAATATTTTGTCACAAAGACAAACCCCACCCCCACACCTCAGTAGAGGGCTCCTCACTCCGATGTGGGTAACTCTGGGCAGGGCTGTAGCTCAATGGACGGGAGTGTGAGTTTGGGGTAAGAAGGTGCCTTTAGAGGTGGGGAGTATAGCAAACCCACCTGTGGGGATGTGGGCAATCTGGTTCTCTCAAACATCTTGAGAAATAAACAGAGTGGGGTAACTCTGCGGTGCCAGAACAAGAAACAATTCTCCTCTTTTGACATTTAGTGACAGCTAAAGGCCAGTAAGTGTGTGTGAGCTGCCTCTTGAGGTAAATTTATTGTAAAACAGCTTAACTGCAACCCTTTCAAGGAGGCTCCCATCCAGTGTGTGGAAGCACTTGTCAGAGGAAGCTAGCATTGGTCGTGTGTCCACTTAAACTAGAATCTTGATGAGATAATGACATTTACCATATTAATTTAATCCTTTTGAATTAGAGTAAAATGTATGACATGACATTTTTCAAGAGTTATGCAAAAACCAGTACAAAGGACACAACACAACACACATGCACGCACACACACACACAAGACAAGAACACAAGTATTTTGAACAGGCTTAATCTGTACTGAATCCTGGAGACTCCAAAGCTTCACTTACATTCAGCATTGTGCAGCAGAAAGCTCCTGGGTTTGAATTCTGATCCCACTACTTCATAGAGACAAATGACGTCACCCCCTCAGCCTCAGTTCTACACAGAATCACTTAGAAGATAATAGTGCTCATTGCGACACTGATTACAATGGCAAAAGTTTGGAAATATAGTTAAATAAGTCAGAGTAGATTCGTATTATCAATCAATACACATGAGGAATAAACACTCTTAGGGAAAGGTGCTCATACCGTATTGCCAGATAACAGAGCAAGTTGCAGAATTATATGCAGTGTGGGCCCTCTTAAAATAAACTTGAAAAAAAAATCTCCATTCTCTCTTTTTCTCATTTTCTTTATTTATAAATGAAAAAGCTCTAGAAGGATTCACACCAAACTTTTAATGGCTATCCTTTGTCACAGGAATGGAGAGAGGGTCTTTAAACTTGTAAACTTCATCAGCTTTTCATTTTGAAATAGCTTTATTGTTTTAAGAAGGAAGAAAAAGGGAAAGAAGTAAAATCTGCTTCTTAATGATGTGACCTCAAGTCACTGATGTGATTTATGTAAATTTCCCAGCTGACGGTCATGCTTCGAATGGGACTCAAAACTGGTCATAACATATGCAAATAACACACTAAAGCCATATACTGTTCATTCATTCATTTGTTTGTCTAATCTTTCAATCATTTGTTCATTCACATCCACTCAACCCAATTCAGGTCCCTCACTCCATTTCCATTGTGTCACCAGGGAGAAGTGATTACCCCTGGTCTTGGCTGAAACTTACTAGAACTTTGTCTCTGACCCCTTGGCTCCACCGTTTCCAGCACACAGTGGGAGGACACATGGCTCATTTTGAAAAATAGGCTGTGCTTTGTTTTACTTACACTGGGGCTGCATCCAGATTTTCCTTCTGCAACTGGCACAGGCTGATGGCCACCAGGCTCTCTGTGTGCTTCCTTCTAACTGGGGAGCTTAAAGCTGGAGCCTGAGGGATCAATACTTGCTCCCTTGAGAACCTGGGCTTCCAGGGGCTGTAATAGAATTGGAATAAACAATGTTCAGTAGTTATTTTCAGCTGAAGAACATTTAAGTTTTCTCTAGAGAAATACATTTAATCATGTTACTGTCATCAGGGACTTTTTGTGTGTTGCTTTGTTGATAGAACAACTCCTTTAAAATTTTTTTCTTGCCATGAATCAAGTTGAGCAATTTTTACGATGTTTAAAAATTGTCTTCAAGTCTAGAAAACTGACCTTGTCATGATGTTCAGCAACAAACATAGCTATCTGGAAAAAAGAAATCCAAAGCTAATCTAAATTTAAGTCCCTATGTCCCTAATGTAACAAATTGAGTTACTACTACTTAAATAATTATTTATATTACTACTTTGATCATTTTTTAAATTTGAAGTAAAATTTTACTCTTGATTCCTTTTTTTTGGTCTAGTAATGTTTATATTAAAAAAAAAATCAGCGCTGGCTAAAGACACCCATTCATCCTGTGACACTTCATAACTTCAGAATATTTCAGATAACAATCTATGGAATACAAGAGTTTGAGGAGTGTTTGGCTATATTGCTGCTAGAGTTAGAGCTTTATTCAATGAAAGGTGAAAGCTAGATTCAATGAGCCTGTAGCTTCTTGTCTCTAGGAGACTTACTGCCAAAGTCTGGTGAACTGACATTCAGTATTCCTTATTGCAGGACTAGCGTCTCAGTTAAGAATGTGTTCCACTGTGAGTAGATAAAAATCCAACTTACTTTGACTGCTACTTTTATAAAAACAAGGACTTATAGCAACAGCCTGGAAGTCAGGACTCACACTTCTGTGATGTGCTTGGTCTCTCCCACATGCTGGTTGCCTCACTGTCTATCATGTCTGCTATGGTGCCAGACATCACACACCCTTTCAAAGCAGGTGAGAGGAGTCCTGGAGGTAAAGATCCAGGACAGAGTGACAACCACATGCACACTCTTGACCAGGAAGAGAAAAGCTTTGCCCACATCTAGTGGACTTCTACTTCCATTGCGTTGGCGTGAACTGTGTTACACGGAGCAGCAGAAATCTCTGTCCCGCACCACAGACCCTCAGCTACTGGGTATCAGTGCATCCGTGTGTGCGGCTGTGTCTGTGCTGCCCGGGGCAGGCTTCCTGTGGCACCTCTGCTCCCTGCTTCTCAGGAGTATCTCAGAAGCTGTGGAAGATGCTGGGTGACCACCAAGCAATGGGGGAGGGGAAGCAAATTACTGTCTTCAGCTGTTGTCCTTCAGAGGGACAGCTGTGGGGACATTCTACGTAGTTTACCAAAGTCCCCTGTGGGATTGAGGTCCAGGTCCCAGGGTGTAAGGCAGCTAGTTATTCACCCTTTCCTTGCTTTTGTCCTTCTGTACCTCACTCTTCCTGCTCCTCTCTGAGCCACTTAGAATAGCCCCCTTCAGAGAGATTAACAAACGGTACAGTCTGTGGGAACAGTTCCCATAGGGCTGATGTCAGTTCAGACACTAGTCAGAAGTCAAGGGTCATCAGAGCTGCTCGCATTTGTACCTGGCTGCAAATAAGGGGTCTCCACAATCACCCTCAGGTTTGATAATTTACTGGAATCCACTCAATATTATTGACAATGTTTGCATCTCCCCCCCACCAAATTCATCTATTGAAATCCTAACTCCCTGTGTGGTGGTATTAGGAGGTGGGGTTTGGAAAGTATTTAAATCATGATGGTTCAGGCCTCAAGAATGGACTAATGCCCTGAAAAGAGTCCCCAGAGAGTTCTCCAGCTCTTCTCCACCATGTGAGGACATAATGAGAGGCTGGCAGTCTGCTACCCAGAATGGGGCTCTCACCAGACCTCAACCGTGCTGACACCCTGATCTCCAGAAATGTGAGAAATAAATTCCTGTTGTTCAGAAGCCACTCAATCTATGTAATTTGTAATAGAACCTGAACTAACACATCTGGAAGGCACTACACATACAATTACAATTTTATTACAGCAAATAGACACAAATCATAACCATCTAAACAAAGATACACAGAGGGAAATGTCTGTGAGGTTCCAAACTTGAAGCCCCCACCCCCCTCAGGGATGCATCGCCCGCTGGGGTGTCTGTGATGCGCACGGAGTGGGGCCACCTCAGGAGGCTCACCTGAGCCTTTGGTTTGTTCCTTTTGGGGCTCTCTGTCATTGTTCATGTGGATGATCTTTAGTTCTCAACCCCTCCTGGAGGTTCAGGGCAATGCCCTTAGTCCCCAGTTCCTCTGGAGGTTTGAACAGACAGGGCATATCCCATAAATCACACTGTTGAACTTTCCAGTGGCCAAAGCCTCCAGGCAAACAAACACACTCCTATTAGGGACGACATTCCAGGGGCTTTGAGGTCACCTCCCAGTAGCTGAAGGCACAGAGCGACCTTTCTTCAGGTAAGATTAATTCTTCACTACACACCCCCCACATACATTCCCTTTACTCAAGGCCATGTCTTAGAAACATAAATTAAGACATGTACCACTCTAGCTACAGTGAACGCTGAGAAGTATCTATTTACCTGGCTGCATCTCCTTCCACATAACACTGGGTCCTTTTTAGGAAGAAATAAGGAGAGAATGGAAATGGACAGAAAAACAAGCATATTTTGCCACAGCTAGTGAGTACACACGGGGATAGGTGAATAGATTGTTCATCTTTCAGCTTTTGTAAGTATTCTCTTCCCCAGGTCATTCTTGTTCAAAACTTTTATGGTGATACTATATACATTTTTTTCCATCGTGGTATAGACTAATATTTTTCTATAGTGTTAGCCATCTTTGCTAGTCCTTGATCTCAAATTTTGGTTGAAGAATTGAGCCTCTATCATAATGGCTTATAGACAGCTGGTGCACCCCCAAAGCTCTCATAATATGGGATGTTACAAAACAGTTAGCTGTACTATGCTGTACTGGCATTATTCCTCATTGTAGTGGATATGGTCGGTTTTTTGGGTGCATTCACTGTTCACTGTCTCAGTAAGCATTTCATGAGTACTTATTATATTCCAGAACTAATAGACACTGGGGTTACAATAGTGAGCAAAATACAAATTACACTGTGTTTACAGAGATTAAATTTGAATTGTTTCTGATCTATACACCTATGGCAATATAAATCATATCCTAATCAAGGTGTCAGCTAAAAAAAAACATTTTTTTTCCAGGCAGGCACAGGGTGTGGTAGATTATAAAAATGGCCACAAGTCCTTTCTTTCAGTAGAGCCACAGCATTTCAATGTGATGTTTCAGGTCCTTCCATTAAGTGGTAGATCAGTTACTCCAAGTCTTTGAATCTGGGTTGTCCATGTGACTTACTATGGCCAATGTAGTACCAGCAAATATCAGAGAAACACTCTCCACTTGAATGCTATACTTCCTGTATTCTACTAAGCTATCTACTGAAGAAGGTATCACTGGTTTAAGAGGTGAACGCATTCCTTATTTCATAAACATTAAATATGGTCAAACATCTCTACTGCATACTTTGGTGTGCTGAATTTTAACCCTTGGGATCCAATCTAGAAGAATTTCTTCCCCATCACTTTTAGAGCTTCTTTTACCTCCTTATTTCTCAGACTATAGATCAGGGGGTTCAACATGGGAATCACAATGCTGTAAAATACAGAGGCTACTTTCATGTTCGCCTGGGAATTTTTAGAATGAGGCTGTAAGTACATGTAAGAGAGGGTCCCATAGAAAATGGTGACTGCTGTCATGTGGGAGGAACACGTGGAGAAGGCATTTTCCCTCCCTGCAGTAGAAGACATCTTGAGGATGGCAGCCAGGATATATGTGTAGGAACAGATGACGACTGACACGGTGAACATCAAGTTAAATCCCACAAAGACTACAAGTAGCATGATGTTGATGTCAATGTTGGAGCATGAGAGGGCAAGGATTGGAGGAACATCGCAGAAGAAGTGATTGATGGTGTTGCCCTTGCAGAAGAACACTGAAAATGTAAACCCTGTGTGCACAGAAGCATTTATTGTGCCCATGACATATGAACCAGCTACCAATTGGATGCAGACTCTTCGGGACATGACCATGGGATAGCGAAGGGGGTTACAGATGGCCACATAACGGTCCACTGCCATAGCTGCCAGGAGGTAACAGTCACTTGTTGCAAATGTTGCATAAACCAATAATTGCATGACACAGCCCTTGAATGATATTGATTTGTTTTCTACTACGAAGTTTTGCATCATCTTGGGAGTGATAGCAGAACTGTAACAGATATCAACAAAAGCCAAATGTTGTAGGAAAAAGTACATGGGTGTCTGAAGTCTGGAATCTGTCTTGACGAGTAGGATCATTCCACTATTACCCGCCATGGTGGTCACATAGATGACCAAAAATCCAGTGAAGAGGACATACCGAAACTTGTGTTGGGCACCAAATCCCCGAAGAAAGAATTCAGTCACTTCGGTGCTATTTCCTTGTGTCATGACTATCAAAAGTCTAGAAAGGACCAAGAGGAGGACCAGGAGAAGAATGAAATCTCTGTGGCTTCTTAAACAGAAAGGGTTATATTCCAGTCACCTTTTTTTGACTCAGATTTTCATGGCAAACACTCACAACAGGGTTTATTTCTTTCCAATTTTTTTTTCTATTTTCTTGATAAGAACCCACCACAAAAACAGGGATATGTGAGCCATGGATTCATTTCCAAAATAAGTAAGATTTCATAGAAGAAGACTGTTTTCTAATGTGTGTTAATCTAGGAAACATAGGTTAACACATGTTTCCATTATATTAAACATGTATTCATATTTGCTTAAACCAATATTCAAATATGATTTTGTATCTTTCAACAACTTATAGCTTTTCTCAGCCCTGTACCATTTGAACCCTGGTCAAGTTCCTGAAGTTAGCAGCATTCACTAGGGTAATTTTCTGAGATTTGTTTATGATCCACATATGAATGGAAGACTTCAGAGAATCTTTATAGTAGTATCCTTAGCATGCAACTCTATGTGTATATATATCTATACATATATTTATACACACACACACACAACACACACACACACACACACACACACACACACACATACTCAGTGTGGAGTAATATGTCATGGGCCTTTGCTGAGGCAGAAATGGCCTCATCAGTAGATCTGCCTTCTCTTCTAGGCACACAGTTAGACATCACTTCCAACCAAACTTTCTTAAGCTTGACCAGGACACCCTGTTTGGCCAATGGAACTTGGAAAAAAGGAAAGAATGCTGCTTCTAGGCCTGAACTAGCTCTTCCCTGCTCCCCTCCAACTGAAACCATATGACTTTCTACTCCCTTTATCCCTCATCTTTTGACTGGATAGTGACATTCAGGGAAACTTTCGAAGCCACGTGTTAAGATAAAATACAGGACACTCAGTTAAATCAGAGCTGCAGATAAACCACATAATTTGTTAGTATAAGTATAATTTAAATATTGCATGGAAAATCTATGAAAAATTACTGTTCATTTGAAATTCACAGTTAACTGAGATTTGCATTTTTATTTGCTAAGTCTGGCAACCCCACCTATGTCACTATTGCAGCCTCGTTCAGTCTCTGATCTTGAATGACTATGTGGAGCAGAGACCCTCTGCCAGCAACCTGTTTCCTCGACTGGACTGTATGTGATTGAGAACTTCGGTTGTGAGAAGTCACTGAGATTTTGAGATCTGTTTATTCTCACAGCTTGTGTTATTTTAATCAGCTCTCACTGCAGTCATGCTTCTGATTATTCATGAGTGACCTTTAATCGTCTGGTGCACAGTAGTTTGGAGTACTGCTACGGTAAGACTGAGTCTTGTGAGTTGTGAGGGTCTGTATGGTTTAGAATGTGTCATTTTCCAAAAAAGAAAGCATAATTGATACATTTCAATGTCAATTTTTTTTTGTTCTCTGTACTTTGTCTTTTGGGGCATTAAAAGAAATTAAGTGTTCAAAATTCTCTAAACCTAACCATCATGAATATCAAATGACAACTGCATGTGGGAGTGTGGCTGCAAAAATCACAGGACTAATTTATATGCAGTAACCCAGCAAAATATTAAGATTAACATTTTACCAAAATCTCACATTTCAATGACTATTGTCATATTCAATGTGCTTCAGACACTGAATATTTAATACCAGTGATAATGCCTTTAACAAAATAGTTTTTGAAAATTCTCCTCTGATAATTGCTTTCAGAATCTGAAATCCATCTTCCTGAATATAAATCAATAGTGGAAATGTTTGTTCCTTGAGGGGTGATTCAAAACAAGTGAGAAGGTGGGGAGAATTATTTTTGAAAATCCCATTCATCCTTCTGCTCCAAGCCACGTAATATAAAAGATAGTGAGAAAATCAGATTGTACCCAACACCTGAAAATGCTGGACAGCACATAACAAAGATCGCTGTAAAGTCATACTGAGCTCAGAAGCAGGTAAGAAGAGTGCCCAGCCCTGAAGATCTAGAAGGAACCTGCAAACCAGATGAGATGATGCGCAGGCTGCCACAAGGATTTCTGTTGTTATATGAAACAGTGCAATTTGGTCTAGAGATGTAAGTTGGGGATGGGAAATTATGTCTCAGATTTGCAGAGTGTAGATGGAGCCAAATACACAATTTCGGTAAATAATGGCTTAGAATAAAATCACCTTGACAGAAAAAGAGCTTCTGCTTTGGCAAAAAAAGAAGTAGGAGAAGGAGAAGTCCCACCTGAATATTTATAACTATCACCTTGAATTCACATGGGTTTGGGGTTTAACTTTGCAATACTAGGTAAGAAATTAACAGAAAACTGTGCTGGGCTGTGAATACCTTAGCTACCTGGCAGAAACAAAGTAAAATCCTGAAGGGGAATATACCAATAATCCAGATTACCTTAAGATTCCTGCAGGTAAAATCAGTAACAGTGATATTATAACTCAAAAAACTTAAAAAATACAAAGAAAAAAGCCATCGTGAAGAAAACTTTGCAGAAACAACAAATAGCAGGATTGAATAACACAGGATTTAGGATATTCCAGTTACCAAGTATAAAATACAGAGTAATAGACCTTTATTATTTAAAGAAATTAAAAATGAAAATAAAAGCAAGGAAAAAAAAGATTACCAAAACGATTTATAAAAGAGTATTAGATTTCCTTAAAAAATCCCTGAAATGACTCAGTTGGTGAGTTAAATCTGCAAAGAGAATTGGTGAGCAGGAAGACATATATGAAGAAATTTCCTAGAAATGGTACACAGTGACAAGGAGATGGAAACTGTGAAAGACAGGTTAAGAAATGTGGAAGTTAGAATGGAATGCACAAAATTAGCATTTCAGAAGGAAAGAGAATGTTTTAGGAAATGATGGCTGAGAACTGCCAAAAGTTAACAAAATTTGGAGAGTATGAAGCCTTTCAAGCTGAACAAATAAAAACTGTCCACACCTAGAAATAACACTGTGAAAAAAGGTTGAACAACGAAAGGAAACAGAAGATCATAAAAGTAGTCTAAGAAAAGGGAATGACAGAGTCTGAAAAAAAGACTTCCCAATATGACAATAAGCCAGAAGACAGCAGAGTAAGATCCTCAGAGCGCGGAGAGAAAACAATCACAGCCTAGAACTGTACACCCACATCTCAATTACGCAAAGTGGGTGCGGTGGGAGGGTCAAAAGCAGCACCTCCCGTTGTTTTAATGCCAGAAATGTTTATCCTGAATCTAATTAAGACGAAGCTACCTGAAAAAATCCAGCTGATGGGAAATTCTACACATCAACTGGCTTGGACACCTAAATAAATGTCAATTTCATAAAAGACAGAGAAACAAAAAACAAAACTGAGAACTGTTTAAGATTTGAAAAGACTAGAGAGGGGAGGGTATAGCTCAGTGGTAGAGCACGTGCTTAGCCTGCACGAGGTCCTGGGTTCAATCCCCAGTACCTTCATTAAAAAAAAACCTAATTACTTCACCCCACAAAAAAATATTAGAAAGAAAACACTAGAAAGACATTACAACTAAATTTAAAGCACAGTCCTTGATTGGATCCTGAATCTGAAAACAAAATATCTATAAAGAATATTGTTGGGACAAGTAGAATTTAAATAAATAATAGAAAATGTTATTTTATCAATGTTAAATTCCTTTGGAGTGAAAGCTTGGTTATAACAGACTTCCTTTGTAGGAGATAGATGTTAAGTATTTCTTACCTATTTGTCTATGTACAGACGAAACTAGATGGAAAGAAAAAGAACCAGTTAATCTAAGTGAAATGTGTGTCAGTGTTTCTTGTACTATCATTTTAAATGTCAGTCTATTATTTATCTTGTTATAATGGTCTTACATTTAAAAATAAGAAGCTAATGAAAAATATGGATAAAATAAAACACTTTCATGCAGGATCAAATGGAGAGAGTTTGCCATCAACAGTTGTGCACTGAAGATGCTACTGAAGACTGTTGTCTGAAGAATGTGATCTCTGAAAAAAGTCTCAGAAGCAAGAAGAAATGCTAAGCTTAGAAACTGGTAAACATGTGGGAAAGAACATACTGGAATAAAAAGAGGCAGTATTAAATATTAATGATATTGTCTACAGGGAGGTGATAAATTAAAAATATCAGTTTACATTAATAGATTGGAGAATTCATTACATTTGGGTTACTCTAAAATTCTTGTGCTTTAGAATTTTACTTAGATGTATATATTTTCAATAATTACAAAACACAAAAAGGAAGTTTTTTTTTTGAAGTTTAGGGGAACAAATGGAATTTTAAAATCAATCAATCTAAATAAAGATAACAAAGGAGACAAAAAGGATAATAGGAAAAATCAAGATAAACAAATCATCTGAGGAGGCAATAAATAAATTCAAATGAATTAGTAAGGAAAATAAATATAAGTGGACTAAACTCAGCATTAAAATTCAAAGATTATCAAATTGGATTTTCAAAATATAAATCAAGCCATGTGATATAGTAGACAAAAAATGAAAAACAAACTAAATAACTAATAATTAAGTAAACATGGTATAAAGAATAGAATATTATGCAATAGTGTGATATTATGCAATATTCAATACGCAATAGAGAAACAAGGGAATTACCATGTTAAAAGTTAAAAGAGGTGAATTCAATCCAAAGGAAAAACAGAGCAGCTCAGTTGCTGAAAACAATGTTCTGAGACTTAGGGTCAAAAATGGTGAATCAGTCACGTCCACAGTCCTCAAGTTCAACTGTCACAGTGATTCTCTCTGACAAAAGTCAGAGATAACAGTGCCCAAGAGGAGATACAAACCACATGCTATTTGACCTTAGTTCAGGGAATGGTGTCCTCTTGTCACAGGATCTAGAAGACTATTCTGAGATAAGCAGCTTTAAAAGTGTACTAGAAATATGTTTGGGATTATTTCAGGTGGAGATTTGTGCAACCAGGAAGGAAACTCCAAACAGAGGAAGTTCTTTGACCAAAGCGCAGTGATGCTGCCTCACAAGCTAAGGGCAAAAGTGGCAACAGGGACTCACAGTGGACACAATTCCAGGAATGCTGCTCTGATTAGCATCAGTTTCTACATTAAATCACAACAGACTTTTCTTGTATCTCTTTCAGTGACATTCTTTCCCACCCCTGCTAGCTTTATTGAGGTAAAATGGAAATATAATGTTGTGTAAGTTTAAGGTGCGTAATGTCATGATTTGATACACATATTGCTAAATGTTACTGCAGTGAGGTTAGTTAGCACATCCTTCATGTCACATAACTACCATGTTGTTGATGTTGTTATGGGGAGAACGTTTAAAATCTACTCCTACAGCAACTTTCAAGTATACAATACAGAACTGTTAACTGTAGTCACCATGCTGTACATTAGGTCCCCCAAACTCATTCTTCTTATAACCAGAAGTTTATGCTCTTGGACCAACATTTCATTTCCCCTACCTTCCGGCCCCCGGGCAACCACTGTTCAACTCAAAGAAATTCTTAAGTAAAGTTAATTTTGAGTCTAGACCTGACTTCTCCCCTTCCCAAAGTGTGAACTGGTAACTAGGATGAATCAATTCAGTCCCCAAACTTTTACTGAGCATTGACAATATTTGAGGCATTTTAAAAAAATACTCAATGTCCGAAGTGCTCCCAACTCACCCCATCAGTAGATTCTCTGCTCTGTCTCTACTGCGGATTTTCTGGAGGAAGATTTTCTGGAGCCTGCAAAGAACCAGAGATAAAATTCCTGGTGTATTTCTCTAACTTCTAGGCTTAGATTTTCCTTCCAGACACTATAGCAAGTGTCTGCTTGGAAAAGTACAAGAGTTACTTTTTTATGAACTCCCATTTATTTTAGGCTATCCCTTTCTGTACTTGCTGACAAGGTGATATTTTGCTTTTGCTACAAATGAGGAGTTTATTTTTGAGGGCTGTGGGATTAAGAACTAGCCCCGTGAGAATCTCAGACACTGGGGCTGAGCTCAGTGCACCGTATTGAGTTTCCCAGTTGAGACAATTACAAAAATTTTTTTTTCAAGTTTCTGTCCTGTAGGGACTTGGCCTCTTGTTTATTTTCATGAGTTTGGGGATCATCTGTTTCAACCTGAAGCTGATTTTAGATCTTGAAAACCTGATTTTGTATCCTAAATTTTCTACCTAAAATTTTCTAAATCTCAGTTTCTCCTTTAGTGAAAAAAAAAAGCTTAATGACACCAGACATGGCTGCCTTCATGGTGCTGGAACAACACGTGGGGAATGCACGTGCCTACACCTCCCGATCCTGTATGCCTGTGAAGGGCACTGCCACGGAAGGGGTCATCAGGATTATTACTGTCAGAAGGCGTCTCCAAATCTGAGTGGCTCTCTTTCTTCTTTCACTGCTGCAGCTGTCCTCACTGTCATATACCTAACGGGCTCTTGGGGCCTTACACAGCCAGCATCCTCCACTGAAGCTCTGTCTGGCATCAGCAAAGGCATTCACATGTCTCACTTTATCAACACGATGAACTCCATGCCTCACTTGTTAACTTGGGGTGATCAGTATAAGAAAGTTCCCAGGTTATTTCCCTATAGGTCTAGACCATCATTTTAGAGAGCTCTTTATGCATCCTCCCTGAGTTGAATCGCTGAGTGATTCTACAGAATTCAAATCCCTTCTCCTCTAGGCGGTAAATGCCCTGGTAGGGACTCTGGCTGGACAACAGAACGCTGTTAAAATTCATGTTTTTATTGCCTCCTCTTCATATATATGGTGACCTCCCAGTGGTAATCATGAAGTATTGAGTGGCTGTCTCCTTGATCTTTTTCCTAGGAGGATGGGCAAGGTGGCAGGCTGCATGGCACAGGGGTTTTTAAAGCACAAACTCTCAGAGTCATCCTGCCTGTGTCCAAAGCCTGGCTCTATTACCCATTAGCCTAGTGAATACGGGCAAGTTACTGGGCCTCTTGGAGACTTCAGACTTTAGGTTCCATGGGTTTAAGAATTGTATCATACAATTAATTACTTAATCCATGTTTACTGGAGCACTCAATGGATTTTAATCTGTTGCCTGAATATTGACCAAGTAAAGTGGAGGCATTTTAAGAGACTTTGTCCAACTGAAAATGATGAAAAGCTGCTAACAGGGGTCCAGAAGGGTCCAAGGAGACAAAGACTTTCCTTGGCCCCTTTACAGAATTTCTTAGTAGCTGGGTTGCAGAGGAAGCCATCCTGTGGAGCCCTCCTCAGCAGCTCGGGGCAGGTGGGGAGCCAGGCAGCTTACTGCAAAGGCAAATAGAAACCAAACAACCAGAGCTCCCATTGCAGCCAGCCCCTTAGCTGCTCAGACTTTCGGAGGGCAGGTCAGCTGAGCCCTCGCCAGTCTCCCATAGACAGGAACAGGTACTGCACAACGAGTCCAACAGCTTTGCAAGAGCAGGAGTAGGTGGTCTCCGAGTCCCTCCCTTTCTGACAGTCTATCGTCTGTTATAAGGCGTATTGATCCTTTTCACCTGACTGGTACCCCTCCATCCTCCACACAGAGAATCTACCTGGACACCTGGCTCTGGTGCATTTTGGTCACCCTCTTTGGGCTTTGGCTCTAAATTCCTAAGATATCTTTCGAGGGGGGCATTTCCTAAGCTAATAATATCACCAAGACAATTTAAGAAGGTCTATGAATAGGGAAAGGTGAAATTTACAGTGATACCATTTTACTGGATTTTTTTTTTTATTGTCTAAATGACTGATGCCTCACAATTTCTACAAGGTCAAGGAATTTTGTTATTGAAGATGGAAGAGGCTCAATCATCCAATCATTTAACCGATACCCACTGAGGACCTGCTATGAACCTGTCACGATTCTAGGCACTAAGAATCTGGCAGTGAATGACAGGTAAGTTCTCAACTGTCAAGAAGTTTACATTCTGGTAGGAGAGATAGATGAAATATTATTGAAATTACTAATAAAAATTTTGACAGCATGTTAAACGGTACCCAGACCTATAGTTACAAGATAACCCATCTAGCTATAAAAACTGCTAGAATATCAGAGGTAGATGAAAACTTAACTATCATCTTGTTTAACTCCCTTGTCTATTTAGGATATGAGAAATCCAAGGCCCAGACGCCAAAGCCCAGAAGGCATTGTTGCCAATGTTTTTTTATTCTGGAAGACCACATTGACTCTTTCATACAGTCTTAATTGTTGCTACGAGTATTTTTTTTTAATTTGAATGCTGATGGATTTATTGTCAATTTCAGATGTAAAATTGGTATTTTGCTATGTTTTTAAAAAGAACCTTTATATTTTACATACAGATTGAAGTATTTGTGGATGAAATGATATAACATCTAGGAATTGACTGCAAATAATCAGGTGAGGGGAATGGAAGAGGTTACTGAAAACAAGACTGGTTATGAGTTAAGAATTATGGAAGCTGAGTGATGGCTACATGGAGGTTCATTATAGTAGCCTCTTAGTTTTGCATTAGGTAAATTTTCCATAATAACAATTTAAAAAATAGAGCATGAGAATTCCTTGTGTGCAGGTTCCTTGGGTTCTATTCCAGCTCCTGGGGTCCCTCCCAGGAGCCATTAGCCTGTATGCCTCTGAGCCTGCCAGCAGAAGGCTTTGCGGACCTCCCTGAAAAAAAGGCCATGCCTCCTCTGGTGGGTTCACGTCCAGAGGCATAAAAACAAATAAATAAACAAACCCTCAGAGGTAAAACATAAAAAGGACCAGTGGATGAAGAAGGAATCCCAAAGATGATGTTTGTGTAGGGTGGGCAGTGAGAATGACTTCTTCCTGCCAGTGTCTCAGCAGTACTTGGCTATGGAGACGGAAATCCTGGTTCCAGTGGTGCCTCCATTACCTACCAGCTGTGTGACCTTGGGCAAGTGACTTAACTTCTCTGTGCCTCAGTGCTCTCACTTATACAATAGGGATAAGATTACCAACTTTTTGGCGGGAATTATGTGTTCATGTCTGGCACAGAATAATGCTAAATAAATGTTGGCTGGTGGTATTATTATTATCGCCTAAGTTTCCCAATCTGTGACAAAGTGCACATTGGGGTAAAAAGCAGCACTGAGGTACTGCAGAGGGGGTTTCTATCCTGCAAAGCCCCAGGCTGTAAGGGCTCACTCCACTGTCCTGACCACCTGCAGCACAGCTACCGGCACAAAGGCTCCAACTGCTGCTGCTGTGGCACGGGCTGACGTCTCGGGGGTGGGGGTGCTGTGCTGAGGGTTTGTCCCCACTGCGGGCCCACCAGGACCTCCCCGGGAGATGGGACTCGCTGGATGTGTGGCCACCGGCAGCCCTCGGCGGGCAGTGGACTTCCTAGGATGGGGCAGGTGGACCTGCCCACAGGCCGCGCACCAACCTGGGCTGGACGTGGGTTCCGAGGGCTGAAGACGGCGACGGAGGAGCAGCGGGGACGCCTTGCAAGACGACTCCGTCCCTTGTAGGTGGGCCACGGACAGCGGCAAGTTCTGGGCCAGTGGGTGGGGCCGGCGGGGATGCCTCCTCAGCCAGGAAGCCGGCCGGGTCCACGCACTCTAGGTGGAAAGACTCGCCGTCATCCAGAAGGCTCGTCCCAGACGGGCGGCCCGAGGGAGGCCGAGACGGCCAAGGTGCTGGCTGCCGTGGCCTGGCCTTCCTCCCGCTTTCCCTTCGCCCTTTCCTTATCCGGGCGCACCGCGCGCAGCGGGCCGGGGTGTGGCTCTCCATGGGCCTCTCCGGGACCAGCGGGAAGCAGCCCGGCAGGTCTCTTCCTGTGGCGCTGCTTTCCCGCGCGCGGGAAGCCCGCAGCTACTGCGCAGGTGCGCAGCGGCCCGCCCGCCCCACGCCGGGGTCTTTCGGAGACAGCCCCGGCCGTCTTATCTTTCTTTAAAATATTTATTTGTCATGTCTTCTAATTTTGTCATCTCCTTGAGGGCGGACCTGTGGCGTGTCCACAGTCCACGTGCCGGCAGAGCATCTTAGCCGCAATACAAGGATCTCTGAAGCCGGGCATCGGCCGCCCTCCCAGTCTTCCGCCGCTGGGCTGTGCTGCTGGCTTTGCCCTCAGAAGTCCCGGCCAGGCCTGCACCGTGCACCCTCTGCAGGACCACTCTGGGATGTTTGCTGGATTGAAGGGGAAAAAAACAATCCTCGGAAAGCAGGTATTCACTGAACACGCACTCTGGGCGGCTTTGGTGCTGGAGAAATCATAAACAAACCAGCCCCAAACCTCTGCTCTAATCGAGCTGACGTAATGTGCCCATTCTCCTTACGCTTTATAAATGACAAGTGTGTAATAACGTTCATTCATTCATTTGCCAAGCATGCTTCCGCATTTCTGTGTTAAAACTTATATTCTGGTGAGGTGAGGTTAGACAACCATAAACATGATAATTTTGAACGGTGTTAAAAAATTGTGAAGAAAGTAAAACAGGTTAATGCTTAGGGAATGACAGGCAATCGTGGTGGGGAGGAGAGGGCATAGGTTTCTGTGCCTACATTGGACGGGTTGTAAGGTGACTAGCATAATAAATAGGTACCGCTCATTGCAAGTGTCTGGGAGAGTCCAGGTAGCTAGGACATTGAGTTCAAAGTTGCTGATGAGGGATGAAGAGGAGAAGTAATGAGAACAGTTTAGGAAGCTAATGCAGTGCTCACGACAGCAGACCAGTGCCAGACAAGGTGGTGACACTAACATACGTTGCATGTTTAAAACCCCCAATAATTCCTTGTATTTCATTCATTATCTATGAACAAAGGAGGTAATTTCTAAAAGGAAAGAGCAAGCTCATAATCAGAGAGTTAGGAGTAGATGTGTAACTATTAAGACAACCCAAGTTTAGGGCTCTGGGCACTGCACCCCCATGGCTGGAAACTCCCCATTGTGGTTTAGGGCAGCCTCGCTGTCTCATCTCTTCAGCTCTGCCTAGTCCTTCTCCAATAAATCTTGTGTCGGAATGCACATTCTTTTGGTGTGGGTTAATGTTTGGGTTTGTCCCAATGAGAGGGAGACCCAAGTCACTCTTGCGTAACCTTTTCCAATGGACTGAGCAACGGGCTCCTACTTATGGGCTTTAACAGTTCCATCCACTTAGATGAGTTTTATTTGATTATGTTTTTTATCTCCATCCATATGGAACAGAGAGCGTCAGCTGGATTCTAGGCAGCAATTACCAGGAATTTTTGGAATACTTGTCATGAGAAGAAAGAGTAACTAGTTAATCTAGTTAATTATTTATTAAAACATTTATTGAACACCCAGGCAATGCCAAACAGTGGACTGGGGCTGGTGACAAAGTGGTGAGTAGGAGCACGCAGGGTCACTACCCTCATGGCGTTGTCAGTTAAGTGGGTGTAAAGGCAGAAATAAGTTGTACACAAGGGCACAAGAGCTTGTAAAGGGGGGATTAATCTGGTCTGTTAAATCTGGGAAGATTTCCCAGGGAAAACTGTGCTTGTGCTAGACTGCTCTAGGAGAACATTGCTGAGATGTATGTGAGATAATGTTTTGCCTATGTTTTCTTCTAGGAGATTTATTGTGGCTTGTCTTATGTTTAAGTCTTTAAGCCATTTTGAGTTTATTTTTGTGCATGGTGTGAGGGAGTGTTCTAATTTTATTGATTTATATGCGTCTGTCCAGCTTTTCCAACATCATTTGCCGAAGAGGGTGTCTTTTCTCCATTGCATATCCTTGCCTGCTTTGTTGAAGATTAATTGATGGTAGCTGTGTGAGTTTATTTCTGGGCTCTCTATTCTGTTCCATTCAATGAATATTTTAAAGAGTTGTGGATCTGAAGTAATCTCCTAGGGGGAGCTTTGCTCAGATGATTGCATGTTCAAGTTTCAATGCTCTCATTAAAGATAAATGAGAATAAAGATATTTTAGTTGATGCCAAGCTCATATCATCTCTGATTAGGTTGTTTGGGATTTTTTCCTCCCTCAGTAAAAATCTGAAGGTTTTGGTAGAGCAAAGGATTTGAAAGCACATCAACCTAGTTTCATGTACTAGATGTATAAATGTTGCTGTGTAGTTTGGGCAAATTACTGAATCTCTTTGAGGCTCAATTCCATCTTCAGTAAATATAATATAATGACATTGACATTTGTGGATTGTTCAAGGGGACATGAAATGCTGTACGTAGAATGTTGAGATATTTATTTTTTCTCCCCTTCCTTGTTACATTAATCATTTATAGAAGAGTAAGTAGTTTTGCATATTTGACGTCTCTCAGTAATGGGTCTGTACGTGTTTTAGGTCTGCGCTGTCCAATACAGTAGCCTTTAGCCACATGTGAGTATTGAGCACTTGAAATGTGACAGTCATATTAAGATGTGTAAGTGTATAATACATACTGGATTTGAAGCTTCAGAATAAAAAAAGGGCTGTAAAACATCATATTAATAATTTTTATGTTTATTACATGTTGAAATGATAGTATTTTGAATATAGAGGTTGATAATAAAGTGGCTTTTTAAAATGTGGCTATTAGAAAATTTAAAATGATTCAGGTCATTTTAACATGGCTTGTATTTTATTTTGGTTGGACTACGTTGGTCGAGATACTGTACACTCTGGTAGAGGGGGATGAGTATGTTTGCAAATCTGTGGATGTTAGCAGTGCCTCTCCATAGTCTTTGTTGCAGCGTCCTCTCTTAGCAAACCCCTCTGACCCCATCCATCATAACGATATTCTTACCTCTACTACTCCTTAACACCCTTGCAGTGGAATTGCTCTCTCCACCCCAGATCTCTCTCGACTCTCACGCTTGAAAGGGCAGCCTCAGGTTCCTCGTGTACTCACCACCACGTTCTGGGGCTGCACTGCTCTCTCCATACGTCTCTCATCAAATCGCATACCACCCACTCATGCTTCTAATCGGTTATTCGCTCATTTATTCACCTATTCATTATTTATTTTAAAGTATGTCCCACGTGTCAGATACTGAGCTAGGCATTTGGAATAGAAAGATAGATATGATAAAATGGGATTCCCTCCCACACTGATGAAACATACAGTCTAATGGGGGCAGTAGACATTTACACAGGGACACTGCGATCAGCAATGATACTCTTTTTCGGTTAAGTCTTCCAAGAGTGAACATTCTGGCCTCTCCCACTAGCTAACTGTACGCTTTTCATCAACGAATCTCTGTGGAAATTTGTCATAGGAGAGACAGGTTTTGATTCATGATAAATCAGGGAGCAGAGCTTGACAGTGCAAGGTCCTGGGGCTTAGAACAGTGGTCAGGGTCATGATGGGTGTGATCTAAAGCCACTGGCTCCATGCCGGCCACTCTGTCTGGAAGTCACAGTTACTGAAGACGAGAGAGAGGGTGATCGAGGGGGAAGTGAGGATTATCAGCTGCCTTCAAAATAGGCTTCCACTGAACCATGTTTCATACAGGTACCATCCTAAAGCATTTCTCATGTCCAGGCTACGTCTTTTCTTGGTGCAGTATAAAGAAACCATCCTGAATTTAAATTCCTGCTACTAGGTATGTGGCCTTGGACACTTTCTTCATCTGTGAAATGGACAAGGTCGCTGAAAGGATTGTGGGAAATAACATGCTTGACACTTCTCTCTCTGAAAAATATTTTAGGATGTAGTCATGGAAACAGTATAGGACCAGGTTTTCAAGGAAGGTCTTAACATCAAATATTCTGCTTCTTTATCCCTATAATAATAACTTACTCATAGTTTTCAAAGAGTGCATACTGGGGGAGGGTTGAAAAATATGCTAACAGGGAGTTGGTTTTGATTTCAGCATTGCACAAAAATCCAAAATGTATGCTGACATTTCGTGGTTTATTTTCAGAAAGCCTCTTTTATTCTGCAAACACTGCAAAGACCAGAACATATATATTTTTGCACAGCTAGTGAATGAAAATTCCAAAGAATCTCATATCTGTGTGTTTTCCAGGGGGAGGGTACGTTGATGTAAAGTCAAGTTTTGAAATTTGAAACTGTGATACGTGTAGAAAGCAAGGATGTTGTTGTTTATGTTATGATTTTCTTTGTTACCTCCCTCCTGCCCACAGGTAATTTTCTCTCCTGCGCAAAGTTGAAGCCTGTATTCATTTTTGGCTCATAAATCACTGGGTTTGCTTGCAAAAAGGCAGGGTACGCTTGATTTGCTTTTAGAGCCATTTCCCATTGACTGACTCTGTTTGTGAGTCATCAAGGTTATATTCATCTCAACTAGTGCACATTTGTGGAGACACGGTTTATAGAGCGCTGTGTACACATTTGAACCAGTAGGAAAGCAGTGACTTTTTTTTAAAAAAAGCACACCAGGAAAGGTGGAGCTGATTGGAAACACTGCATCCACTGGCATCAGATGAGCTGCTAGTTCCGTCCAGGGGAGAGAAGTCTCACCTCCCTCTGGTCCCTCGGAGCAGGGGAGGGAGGCCAGGAGAGTCCACTGCCTGAATCTCACGACGTGAGAAACCATCTCTGCTTTTCTTCTGTGGTAAAGATTTCCACGTGAACCCAGAAACGCTGGTGGGTAGAGGGCGGAACGGTGTGTCTACAAGAATTTTCCGGTTAAATGAAACACGTCACATAAAATGGCAAAATCTTATCCATTTTAACCATTTTGAGTAAAACACATAACTCTAATATGAATCCAGACCCAATTCTGTTTTTTTTGTTTTAATCTACTTAAGCCTCAGTTTTGTTTTTTTTTTTTTCCAGCTGGAAAGAGGGTAGATGAGAAGACTTGGTGATTCCAAGTATCTTCCAGTTTAATGATGCAGTGACTCATGGCCTCCTTCCCCAGCTTCTTAATAACATTACAGTTAAACATTTTTCTTAATGATTCTGGGTCCTCATTTTGATTATGGAAATACTGTTCCTAATATTAGTAACAGGTAATGATCACTGAGCATTTTCCTTACGGCAGGCACTGTGTTGAGCGTTAAGTATTACCTGTAATGCTAAGTACAGGTCGAAGCCATCATCAGTCTCCATTTTACAGCTGGAGAAACTGAGGTTCATAGACAGTAACTTCTTCAAAGTGACTCAGCTGACGAGTGGCTGAGCTCGCTCAGAAGGAAGGGCTGTCGTTAGGGTGGCTGTTGTTAATCCCGGCTCCAGGTTAGAATCGCCTGGGGGGGCTTTCAAAACCATACTGACGTCCAGACCCCCGCCATAAATGACCTAAATCAGAAAAGTCTGAGTGGGCAGTGTTTTCTAAAAGCCCTCAGATGACTCTAAATGACAGTCACAATGGAGCCCGCACCATTTAATACTGTGCTGTGATTTCTCTCACTTACCGGCTTCTGGACATTGGTTTAAAGAGTTAATTAACCCCTTGGAACAGCCGTCTTGGCTGGAAAATAGGGGTTCTGTCATCCCCACTGTGTGAGAATTACATGAGACAGTTGCTTAACGGGGTCACTCCTGAGCCTGGCACTCACAGGCTCTCATCTAGTGAGCGTTCCTGTCTGCCTCCTTCATCCTCTGCTGCCCGGGGTTTCTGCTCACTGCTCTCTGCGGGCCTGGCCGCAGCATTCCCCTCACTCTTATTTTTTGGCCACTTCCAAGTCACTGTAGGCTGGGGGACCAGATAACCAGGTCCGATAAAAAATGATAAAAAAATATCGTTTTTTTTTTTCTGGTTAAATGACCCATGTCACGTAAAATGTCAGTGTGTTATTCATTCTAACTATGAATCCAGATCCAATTCTGTATGACTTAATCTATTTAAACCTCATTTGCTCAACTGGAAATAGGGTAGATAAGCCAGTGATTTAAGTATCTTCCAATTCAATATAAAGCCACTTAGTTAAGGGAAAGCGGCTCTGAGTCAGGGCTTATGAGTTTTTCTAAAATGACCTGGCTTGAATGCAGGGATTTGGCTTAGTGCAAGGCTCAGAGGCATTTTCCCCGCTTCCGGGCCAGGGTACATAGTCACCCAAGCCTAGCCTGTCATAGAAGAGCAGAGATCTGGTCTGACTCCTAATATTAGAGATGAGAACACTGAGAGCCGGAGATGGAATGTGACCTACTCAAGGTCACCCAGTGAGCATCACCAGAGCTCGGGCTAAAAGCTACTCTCAGCAGTCCTGCACTGTTACCTGGGTGTGTTTGTTGGTTCATCCATTCATTCATTCACTCATTCATCCATTCATCCATTTATTCAACAAATGCTTACTGAAGGTCTGCTGTGTGCTGGGCTCTCTGTGAGGCATCGCACTGCAGTGTGCCCAGGACAGTGTCCCTGCCCTCCTGGAGCACACCTCGCGGGGATGAGACCAGCTGGCGTCATCGCCATCTGCTTTTTGCAGCAGTCTGGGTTTTGCAACCCTCAACTCTCTTTTTTTCCTCCTTTTTACACACTTTTAGTTAATGAATATTTGACTCAGTAATCACGTAAAAACCACAAGAGTAATTTACGCTGAAAGATGGAAACATTGATGATAGACCAGTTTTAAGGAAATATAATTTTATTTGCATAGATACACGTACACATAAATACAAAACCCATATAAAGGGTGAAAAATAAGTATTTATCACATAATCTCCGAATCAAAGTTGAAAAATGTTCAACTGGCAAACAAAGATGACATTAAGACTCCAAAATTTCTAAGCCATCAATCAATAGCCAACATGAGAAACTCTTCAAATGGTTCTAAAGCTTTGTAGCAGAACTCTTGATGAGACACAACATTGTACAGCTCTTCCCTGACTTATGATGGGGTTACATCCTGATCAAACCATCTTTAATTGAAAATATCAGTTAAGTAGAAAATACATTTAATCCACCTGGCTTACTTAGCCTAGCCTGCTTTATTTTTAATTTTAACTTTAATTTCTTTTTACTATTTTTTATTGAAGTATAGTTGATTTACATGTGTTAATTTCTAGTGTACAGCAGAGTGATTCAGTTATATATTCATTTTCATATTCTTTATCATTACAGGCTGTTACAAGGTATTGAATATAGTTCCCTTGCTATACAGTAAGACCTTATTGTTTATTTATTTTATATGTAGTAGTTAGTATCTGCAAATCCCAAACTCCCAATTTATCCCCCCCACCCCCGGTAACCATAGCTTGTTTTCTATGTCTATGAGTCTGTTTCTGTTATAAGTTCATTTGTATCCCTTCTTTTTTTTTTTTTTTTTTTTTTGAGATTCCACATATAAGTGATATCATATGGTATTTTTCTTTTTCTTTCTGGCTTACTTCACTTGGTATGATGATCTCTAGGTCCATCCATGTTGCTGCAAATGGCATTATTTCATTTCTTTTTATGGCTGAGTAGTATTCCTGTATGTGTGTGTGTGTGTGTGTGTGTGTGTGTGTGTGTGTGTGTGTGTGTGTATCTCACAACTTCTTTATCCAATCTTCTGATGATGGACACTGAGGTTGCTTCTATGTGTTGGCTATTGTAAACAATACACCTATGAACATTGGAGTGCATGTATCTTTTTTTCCTCCAGATATATACATGGGAGTTGGATTGCTGGATCATAGGATAAATCTATTTTCAATTTTTTAAGGAACTTCCATACTGTTTTGTATGATGGCTGTACCAAACTACTTTCCCACCAACAGTGTAGGAACTCTCAACTCTTGAACAGAGCCATTTGACCGTCCTTCCTCACTCTTTCTATTCCTCTTTACTTTTATCTATTCTTCTGCCTCCTTTCCTTTATTTCATCATAGCCCCACTCTTTTAGGACTAATCAGGCCTGCTGGATTCCCCTAGCTTCCCAGCAATAAATGTCCAGAGCCCTTCTAAGAATATTCCTACTCACGATTTTACAGGGTACATCTCCTGAGACGTGGTTCCTTAACAGGGTATCAGGGATTGCCCTAAATAGTTTATTGGGTAAGAAAAAAACATTAGAGCTTCTTAAATAAAAATAAACCTTTTCCTCTTAAAAATTTAAAATTCTAATTTTAGCATGTATATAATATAATGTTATATTACATATTAGTGTGTATATAACTAGTATCTGTATTGTTAGTATATTTACATTTGTTTGTGGGGTGTCAACAAACATTATTTTACACAATCAGACACACTTGGAAACCACTGCTTAATGACATGACTTTCCAGAATCCCATCATACCCCCTGTTACATTCTGTACCTTGAGATGATATATCACAAATCTGTGCAGCAGGCAGTTCCACTTGGACTTCTTGAATGTGGAAAGGTGTCCCATGTCATGCTGCAGAAGTGAACTCTGAGCCTGGAAGAGACAGAGTTGTTGTTAGAAAAGTTGGCAAGTCAAGAAGAAATTAATCTTTCCAAATCTCAAGCTCCCAAATGTTAACCACTATATATAAAAATAGATAAAAAAACAAATTTCTTCAGTATAGCACAGGGAACTATATTCAATATCTTGTAATAATATTTAATGAAAAAGAATATGAAAATGAATATGTGTGTGTGTGTGTATATACACATGAGTGGGGCATTGTGCTGTACACCAGAAATTGACACATTGTAACTGACTATACTTCAGTTTAAAAAAATGACCAAAAAAAATGAAGAAGAAATTAATAAATGAACCTGCAGGTAGATTCAGGAGCCCATTTGAGGGAACAGTGGGTGACCTCATCTGACCTCAAAGCCAGTTGATGTTCCATTTCCCACACATGCCGAGTTCTTTACCACTTCAGTGCCTTTGGGATGGTGCTTCTCTCAGTTTAGGATGCTCTTCTTGTCACTGTCAACATCTTCCAGTGTGGAGTGGAGAGAGGATGACTTTGGAGTCAGGCAGATTTGGGTTCTAAAACGTCCTTCACCACTTAAGAGTTGCATGACTCTTGGCAAGTTACTCAATAGCTCTGAACCCCAGTTTTTCATCTGATAAAGATTATAATACCTCGCTCACTGGGCTGTTGTACAACTGAAATACATGTGAAATTCCTGCTTATGCTAAGCAACCAAACAAATACTTGTCTCCTTTCTTGTTTCCAACAGTCAATTTTCAAGGAATAGAGCAAGTTGGCTTTTCACAAAAAAAAAAAATGAACGTATAAAATCTTGGAATTAACATTGATGTTAATTCTCGATAAAACCTTCCCCAGTTGTTAGAGTTAAATGCCTCTTTCTGCTCCAACTGCACATGCTTGTTTCTTTCCTTTCTATCTGTAGTATGTTCAGATATTTGAATGACCATCTCCCTCACAAGATGACCTATCTCCCAAGGGCAGGGACTAGGTGCATTTCCCTTCATGTCCACAACACAGTGTTATGTTCATAGAAGGCCACCTTCGGAGATCTGTGCTTCATTCAACAAGGATTTATCAAGGGCCCAGCTGCCTGCCAGTTGCTAGTTGTCATTTCTGGCAGAATCCATATGTTCTTATTCTCATGTAATAAGGTGTGGTCTCTGCTCTTCATCATCTAGTACAGTGGTAAGTGTCAGTCGGTAGAATTTTTTGGAATATTTTAAAGATAGGTATTAACTCTTCTTTAAATGTTTGGTAGAATTTATCTGTGAAGTCATCTGGTCCTGTACTTTTGTTTTTGGGGAGTTTTTTGATTACTAACTCAATTTAATTACTGGTAATCGGTCTGTTCAGATTTTCTGTTTCTTCCTGATTCACTCTTGGAAGATTGTATGTTTCTAGGAACTTATCAGTTTCTTCTAGGTCATCCATTTATCATTGTAAAATTGTTTGTAGTAATCTCTTCTGATCCTTTGTATTTCTGTGGTGTCAGTTGTAACTTTTCCTCTTTCCTTTCTGATTTTATTTATTTGGCTCCTCTCTCTCTCTTTTTTTTTCTTTCCTTGATGAGTCTTGCTAAAGGTTTGTCAATTTTGCTTATTTTTCAAATATCCAGCTATTAGTTTCCTTGATCTTTTCTACTTTTTAAATGTCTGTTTCATTTATTCCCCCTCTGATCTTTATTATTTCCTTCCTTCTACTGATTTTGGTTTTGTTTGGTCTTTAGGTGTAAGGTTAGGTTGTTCATTTAAGATTTTTCCTGTTCCCTTAGGTAGGCTTGTATTGCTATAAACTTTCCTTTTGGAACTGCCTTTGCTGCAGCCATAGATTTTGGAACTTTTTGTTTTCATTTTTATTTGTCTCAAGGTATTTTTTGAGCTCTTCTTTGATTTCTTTAGTAATTGGTTGTTTAGTAGCATATTGTTTAGCCTCCATGTGTTTGTGTTTTTTTGCAGTTTTTTTTCCCTTGTAGTTGATTTCTAGTCTTATAGGATTGTGGTCAGAAAAGATGCTTGATATGATTTCAGTTTTCTTAAATTCATTGAACCTTATTTTGTGGCCTAACATGTGATCTATCCTGGAGAATGTTTCATACGTGCTTGAAAAGTACGTGTATTATGCTGTTTTTGGATGTAATGGTCTTTATATATATAGCTATATCTTTATATATCTATATATTCCATTTGATCTAATGTGTCATTTAAGGCCAGTGATTTTTTTAAATTGATTTCCTGTCTGCATGATCTGTTCATTGATGTAAGTGGGGTGTTAAAATCCCCTATTATCACTGTATTACAGTCAATTTCTCCCTTTATGTCTGTTAATGTTTGCTTTATGTGATTAGTTGCTCCAATTTTGGGTGCATACATATTTACAAGTGTTACATTTTTTGTTGGATTGATCCCCTTTTCATTATGTAATGCTCTTTATTATCTCCTGCTACAGGCTTTATTTTAAAGGTACTTGTCTGGTGTAAGTAGTGCTACCCTGGATTTCATTTGCATTTGCGTGTAATGTCTTTTCCCACCCCCTCACTTTCAGTCTATGTGTGTCTTTAGACCTAAAATGAGTCCCTTGGAGGTAGCATATATGTGGGTCTCGTTTTTTATCCATTCAGCTCCACTGTGTCTTTTGGTTGGCGCTATAGGCACACTGGTGTGTGTGTGTGGCTGGCTCGCTGTGTGGCTGATTGCAAGGCCTGGCAGTAACTCTTGACTGGTTTTGTGTGTGTGACCAGCCCCCAGTGCTAGTGCCACTTTAGGGGTGCACTGGTGCCAGCCAAGGGTGCCTGCCAGCTCTGGTGGGGCTCAGGAGCCTGCTTTAGAGGGGTTCCAGTGCTGGCTAAGGGCATCCACCAGGACTGGTGGGACAGAAAGGGCTGCTTTGGGGGGCTCCAGTGTCAGCCAAGGGTGCCCACCAAGCTTTGTGGGGTGGGAGGGCTGCTTTGTATGAGTGCCATCTGGGTTGGGTCCTTAGGTGAACCCAGGGTGGGGCAAGCATGCTAGTAAGTTAGATGGGAAGAGTGAGAAATGGTGCTGCCAGCATGAGGCCTGTTAGGTAGAGGGTGAGCTAAAACGAACAACCAAAACCCAAACTTGTGCCTGGCAGTTACTCTGTACACAGAAGAAGTTCCAACAGATCTCTGCTCTTCAGGCACATGCCCTAAAATTAGTTTTTTTACATATGACCCAGTTGCTTTTCAAAGTGCTGCCTCTATCACTGGGACTTGAAGTGAGTGAGTTTTTGCGTGCACCCTTTGAAAGCAGATTCTCGGTTCCCTTCAGTCCTCCATTTTCCCCAGATGTAAGCCCCACTGGTTTTCAAAGCCAGACATCATGAAGGCTTATCTTCCTAGTGCAGGTTTCCCAGGCTGGAGTGCCTGGTGTGGGGTTTGGCACCCTTGCTCCCCACAGAGGAACTCTGAGGCTCTGACATCCCTCCTGCCTGTGGGTCATAGCCCCAGGACTGTGGGTCCCAGCCAGACTGCATCTCCACCCCTCCTACCCATCTCGGTGTGGCCTTTTCTTTTTACCTTTAGCTGTGGAAAACCTTTTCTGCTAGTCTTCAAGTCATTCTCAGGATAGTTTCTCTATGTGTAGTTGTACTTTGGTGTGTCCGTGGGAGAAGGTGAGGCCAGGATCTTCCTACTCTGCCATCTTGTTCTGCTCTCTTATATAATTTTTCATTATTCTTTAAATGAAAAATCTTCTTCTGAGGACAGAGCCACTAGATATAATAGAAAGCTTTTTAGAGGAACTGAAAATGAAGACTAATGTGCCTAGAGTCTTTGAGTGAGGGTCAGATAGTGGTCAGAGAGTCACAGAGTAAAAGAGATAACAGATACAAGATTGTGGGAGCCCATGATTGGGTTAAGAAATTGTAACAGACCCCAGCCGCTTATCTCCTTAAAGAAGATGTGCTTAGTAACACCTTGCTTGCATAGTTGAGGTTTTAGCAACGACCCAGGCCCCCGGCTATAAACGCTGGGCGTGCCTGCTGTTAGTCTTCTATCCCCAAAACAGCCTTGGACTGGAATGGAAAACAAGTTATAAAAAGCTGCAGACTCCGAGGTGAGAAGGCTGGTTAGCCAATGACGGGTAAGATCCCCTGAGAGGGGCAACCTAAGACAGGCACAGTCGCCTGAGTCCAAGTTGTCAAGCAGCTGATTCCCATACATTCCACCCTGATAAGCTAAAGGCTCAACACGAACATGATTCACCAAAAAGGGTCTTCTGACCTTGAGCCAAAAACCAACAATAAACAAAGCCTTTGTACTCATTGTGATCCCACCCTGTCCTTCCCTAAATTCCTGCATTCCTCCTTTGACTGTATTCAATAAATATGGGAGCATTTGAGAGGGTCATGGAGTTGGCTCCCGACTCCCTCTTGCTCTCTTGACTTTTTCCAAGGTCTTGAGTAATTCATTCTGTCTCAGTGGGACTTCTGCTGGCCAGAACCCACAACTGGTGATGAACCCACACAAGATCATGCTACCTTGATGGAATTTGGATTTTATTTAGGGTACAACTGGTCACCAATGAAAAGTTTTAAATAGCTGAGAAACATGATCTGATTTGAGATTTTCAGAGATCATCCATCTGGAGACCATGTAGAAAGAAATTAGAGAAGAATGAAAGAAGAGAAACCAGTTAGAAGCTCTTCTAGTAATCGAGGTAAGAGGTGATGATGGATGGTGTTACAGAAGCGGCAGTGGAAATGGAGAGATTGTGCAACTGAATTTATTCTTCAAGATTCTTCTTTGATCTATAAAAAAGTTCAATTTTAAAAAGATATGTCCTTGGTCCTTGTAACCATTTCCCTGTACTCCTACAATACCCAATGCTTAATCTCATCAGAACCCACATTAAGTTGAATCATATATAATTGCCATTTTTTGGATGTCAAGTCCGTCAAATGTCATAAGTTTCATATGGCTTAGGGTAAATAAACTTAATTCAGTTGAACACATGCTTTTTTAACATCTGTTTTGTGCCAGCCTTGTGCTGGTTCCTACTATGTTGTATTGTGTCTATTTTAATCATCTGACTGCTGTCATACAAGGACACTTACTAAAAGGCAGAGACCACAACTTGTATATCTGCATTTCCAATCACCTGTACAGTGACTGGCAGATTTTAGCAGGAAGAGATTACCTGTACAGAAGAAGCAAACCTGAAAAGGTTGGAGTCCTTGGCCAAGTCAGGAGAAAATGTGAATAAAATCAGCAAAGATAGTGACTCTGGGATGGATTTTCTGGTTCAAAATGTCACTATCCTTATGGTTGGTAAATGATTGCAGACACAGAGAGAAGTAGGAAGAATAGAGAGAATTCTATAATTCTTACCCAAACCTAAGGGGTTGCTGGTCTCGTCCCTTTAGCTAAAGTCCTTCGAATTTTTTACTTTTTACTTCTAAAGTTGAAATTTAGCTGACCTTCTGGTGTGGCGCTGTGGTCTCCAAGATTGGCTCATGCTTTGGAACCTTATTCTGAAAGAATGGGGTTGAAGTCTAGTTGAATGGCAGGGATAGCCAGTGAAAGTCTTTTATGAAACAGAGTAGGCTTGGAACCTCAGGATGGGAGTATACAGCTCTGCAGAAGCAGCATGTGGCTTTGTGGGGGGTGGGATTTCCTCTGCTGATCCTGTGAGAGCCACCATGACCTTGTCAGCGACCTAATGCATGTGATCTTTGAACCTAATCCTTCGCACCCTGGCCCAAGTCCAAATCACGACCTCTGTAGTGTGACAATAAACAAAATGGGCTCTCCTCTGACAGGTGAAATAAACACACCCAGGAGCAGCACATTTGTTTGAAGTATGAATGATAATGGTGATGATAATAATGGTAACAATAATAAAACATTTATTAATTACCCAAGATGTGCCAGCCCTCTTCCAGACACTTCGCATGCATTAGAAAAGTTAATCCTCACAACAGTCCTATGAGACAAGTACTGAGCGCTTTCCTAACTTGCCTGTATTTGCACAGCTCATAAGTAGTAGGGCTGGGAAAATCACTTACACCGTGACTAATCTTCTAGCCATAGCTACACTTCACTGCACTACCATGAAACTTCCTTCTGCGCAGATCTTAACTTTGTTTTTGTCATATGCTTTGTTTGAGAGCCTCCTCACTTTACCTAGCCTGGAAAATTCCCGGGTATGCATTAAGACCCATTTAAGGAAATATGGGATGACTTCTCTAACTTTTTTTGTGTTTTCTTGGGACTTGGTACATTTTGCTATCACACTAAGTTATTATTATGCGTCTAAATGTTTGCCTCCCATTATTAAACTGTGAGCTCCAAGAGGAACAACACTATGCTTTTTTATTCTTCTTTTCTTTGGGACCAGGACTAGGTCAATGCCTAATAAATGTTTTATGAGTGAATAATGAAAGAATGACTATAATAACTTAATTATCTGAACAGAGCCAGAATTCAAACAGTAAGCAGCCCAAATGAATGGCCCAGCACTCATGAGCTCAAGTGCATGCAGTGCCCTCAGAGAAGTGTTGTTGAAGTGTATCAAATTATCTGTCCATCATCTCTTTCTAATGGCCTCAACCTCTGATGATGTAGTCCCACTGGAGCACCCGTGTCTCTGTAACGTGATCCCTCGCCTCTAAGCCACAGTGGCTGATTCATGAGAGCTACTCAGCCCTAGCTGAGCCAGTGGACTTCTTTTGGAATTGGCTATTATCTTGAATAGAGGACATGTAAATTTAAGAGCTGTTGACAATGGTAGCTTTCCGCCATTTGGACTGGGAAGCCCAAAGGCTTGTCTGTAGCCAGTGGAAAAAGTAAGGAAATACCAGGAAAAAAAAGAGACAAGTTTATAAATTCAGGAAGATTTCCTGGATGGAACTCTTGTAGTAGTACCAGAGTGACTGAGATCAACGATTCCATGAGAAAATGGCCATTTATATTGCGTTCACTGTTATATCTTCAGGTCTAGCAGAGTGGGCTTTTAATTATTATTTGTTCAATGAATAAATAAGCAGGGTGCTGAGAAGATGGAACACCTTGAGGCAGAGAAAGGACAGCAGGTCCCAATTACCTTGATCCTGGAAGTTCTTATATCTCATGTAGTGTTGTAATTGACTGCTGTAGCTGACTCCATCATTTTAACTTAGAACCTTTTGCTTTGAAAAATATTGCAGAAGTTCATTTGGGTGGATTAGGTAATCATGAGTTATCTGGAGAGCTTTTGTAAACATTGAGTTCCGGGTATCAGCCTGTGGAAATTATGAGTCAGTTAGTCTGAGTTGGGATTCTAGATTCTGCCTTTTCCAAAAATTCCCCAGGTGATTTTGCTGAACAACCAGGTTTTTAGGAATTCATGAATTCCCATACCCTGTGGTTCACTCGTCTCCCAGTTCTAGTTAGACTTTTTATTGCATTAATTGTGTGTTTTAGGTAGCATCAATTTGCTGTTCACTGATTAAGTATCAAATGTATGTAAAGCATAGAACAACTGCTTGCTCTGCTTTTAACATTTCCTAGTAGGAAAGCAGTTACCACCTCCCTTCAGTGAACAAAAAAGTGACACTTAACTTTCAGGTCAGAAGTTTTATGATACCATCTCATCAGAATGTAAGACAAGTCCCTCCACTATGTGTGGAGTCACGAATCTGTAATATGACAAGGTCAGAGAATGTGGATTCTTAAAAAGCTATTTTTAACATCCCAAGTTGGAGTCATTTATCCTGACCCTTTTTGCTTGCTTTTCAGTCAGATAGGGCACAGACTTAGTTCGAGGTAAACAGGAAGCTGAAACTCTGACCTTAGAGGTAAACTGCATCATTGTGAATTATGAACTTGGGTCTCTGCTTAGAGATTCTGAAAGTCATGGGACCAGTGGCTGCCTATTCAGAGGGATGGTGGCTAAACTGTCATAAAGCAACCGTTGATCCAGGCATTTGGGGTTCTAGTCCCCATTTCTGACTAGCTGGATGCATTACAAAGCCATTTCCCTCTTCTGGGTAATCCTCATGTCCCACTGAGAGATGGCATCAAATTGTCCTCAAACTCGAGGCCTCTGGAATCCCAAAGAGTATAAATTAGAAGTCAGAAATTATGATTTTGCATGATCGTTTGGAGTCAAGATGTTCAAAACCACAAGTACAAAACTTGAGTACCACAATTGCGTGGTAGAACTAGACAGTAAGGTGGTCATCCTTATATATACATATAATATTTAAAACATCTGAATGTGAACAGAATTTTTCATAGCTTAGTTAAGAATCACTGCACTGGATAATATCTGAGGTTTTCATAGCTTAGTTAAGAATCACTGCATTGTATAATATCTGAGGTTCCTTCCAGCTCTTAGATAAAAAGAAGCCATGTCTGATTTCCTTGCTCTGAGAAATTTTCAGTCTTCTTCCCTGACCACAGACAAAGTGGACTTCATTCTGCTCCATCACTTATGTAGATTAAGTCTACAGGTAACATGAGGTTTCATAATAAACCTGAGCACACATGTGCCAAGCATCCTACTAGGCATTCTTAAACAAGACACAGGAAAGGGAGAGTGTGTGATTGCTGCTTATCATGGTTTACCATCTCCTCCCCTTTTGCATGTCCCACACTCCTGCACCAGACTGTTTGTGGAGTCACAGAGAGGACTCTGTGCTTTCGCTTGTACACACCACCCTGTCTTTCGAGGGGGCTCCTGTTCATTCTTCAAAACTCAGTTTTTTAAGCAGCACTTTGATTTTTTCATGCTTCACCTTGATAAAGCTGAAATTCCTTCTTCGTGTTCCCACTGTCCCTTGGGCACGGTGTGACTGTGGCTCTTGTCGCATCGTGTTTGTGCTGTTGTCACCATTGTTGTCTCTTTCCTCCACTAGACCATCAGTTGCTTGAAGGCAGGGAGCGTTCCTTTTTTCACTTAGGCAGTTTTCAACCAGGCACTGACTAGTGCTCAGTGTTTGATTACAGAGTGAACGAATGGCTCAGTGGATAACTAAGACCCCGAGATGTTCACTGTCTGCTCTGTCATAGGTTCTCTGTGACGGAGGGGCAGGGTGGGTGGGTGCAAGGCCCCCTTACGGTAACACCCCAGCTCCTGTCTCATCTTAACAGCGCCAGGCCTTGTGACTCATTTCAGCATCATCCCTGATTGTTCTTTCTCACCCTAATTAGAAATGTCCTTAGGTCTTTAATTCCAGGTGCACTTTTTTTTTGATGTGCTGTTTATATTCTTGTATCATTTGCATCATCTTTAAAGCTGATGATAATTGCAGAGTCTGCTAAAAAAAATTCTCCTTAAGGGCAAAATGTGCTTTCTGAAGGCCTAACAAGCTCTTCAGGTGACAAGAGAAAGACCCAAACCCTGGTTTTCTAAGAAGTGTTTGCTGCTGCAAGAGGCAATCTCGTGCCTGTGCGTTCAGCACGGCAGGTGATTTTCTGATTCTTGTCGCTGTTTTTACTTTTTACTGCATAACTACTAGCTTCCAGAATGTTCGTTGCAATTTCTCAAGCAGTCTTAACTTGACCTTTTGCCTCATTTTGCAGGTGAGATTCAGAATAGATAGTAACCTAAAGAACAAAACAGATGAACAAACAACTAAACAGAAACAGAGTCATGGATACAGGACACAGACAGGTCATTGCCTGAGGGGAGGAGGGTGGGGGAGGAGGGAAGTAGGTGAGGGAGACTGAGGTACAGACTTCCAGTTACAAAACAAATGAGCTGTGACATGACTTGCACAGTGTGGGAAATAGAGTCAATAATAATGTGATTCTTTGGGTGGCGACAGAAGTTATCTAGACGTACCATGGTGATCATTTCGAAATGTACAGAAGTGTCGAATCACTGTGTTGTGTACTGCTCCTCCAACTTCGAGCCAGCCCATAGAGGAGGGGTCAGAAATTGAAGAAAGATTCCTTTATAACATATCAAGCTACTTCTCTATTTGTTTTCCTTATAACTTCTTATCATTAGCTGAACTTCCTCTAATTTTTTTTTAAACTTCCTTGTTTATTTGACATTTTGTGTCCCCTTCATTATAAACACCAGGGGAAGAGGGCATTGCCTGCTTCTATCACAGCTGAATCTCAAGGACCCAGGGACATGCCTCACGTCTGAGACACAGTTTTCGAATGAATGAGTGTACCCGAGGAGAGATGCATAGAAGAGGCTCAGCTGGGTTTAGCTCTTTTTATCATAGGCTATGTATTTATCATGGGCATTATCTTCTCACGTTAATGACCCAAATACTAGTCCGGAAGCACGTATTTATTTGTTTAACCTTAACAGTGAGACTTACCTCACTGAGGTAGGATTTGGAGTAAGAATTAAATAAAATGAAAAGCCTTTAGAAAACACAAGCCACTCTTCTGCTCCCTAGGTCGACCTTTCACATTTAATTAGACTTCTGATGCCCTTCCAGCCTCGTTACAATCTCCCCCGGTTTTGCTCCACTGCAGACGGAAACCAAAGACCGAGCTCAGAGTGGAGGCCGCCCTGCAGCTGCGTGTACCTTGGTGTCAGATAATTGCTCATAATTCGTTTGCATATCTTATCAGAGATGGAGCCTAATTATCTTCTCCCGCTGCAGAGTCTCTGGAGACAAAGTTCAGTGTCTGTTTTCTTCTTCCTTTTTTTTTTTCTCCTTCGGAAAAGTAATATCTTTGAACTTGATTTCGCCTTGGGGAAACAGAAGAGGAAAAAATTATATATATTTTTATTTTCTTCATGCAAATAGTTTTTTTTAAAAAACCCTGGTTTTCTGGTTTTCTAGAGAAATATTTAGAGTGGCGTCAGGGAGTAAGGCCCTAAACACAGCATGTGTGCGGTGGTATAAATTAAGTTCTCTCCAATCCACGTACTTCTTCCTCTGGACTCCCTTTCCGCACGTCCAAGTGCAGTGGGACCTGTGAGAGGCTTACCTTCATGCTAAATTTAAAATGTCTGTTATAATGTCATCGTATATAACATTATATGCACATATATACCTGTGGGTGTATAGTTTTAGCAAACTGAGGTGGAGAGATGCGTTATTTTCCAATCACTTTGCCTGATGTCACCATCTTATCTGACTAATTCCAGGCCCTTCAGTAGCAAATTTTCGGGTGTTCATTATTTGGTAGATGACTTCAATTTCCTACTACATGTATAGTGACTGAATTAATGAGGTGCGCAAGCTGGGAGAGTCATATATAATATTACAAACATTATGCAAAGGAATCTTGAAAGATTTGCTTTGCACGTAAGAGCTTAACAGAGATGTGCATGATGTGAGTCTGGAGAGGCACACACTTTCTGTGAGATCCATTTCAGTCCCCCCGCGTGAGTGTGCGTGAGTGTCTGTTACATTTCTTGTCTACCTGGGGTGCGAGGAAATAGAGTTTTGTGCAGGTGCTGCTTCCCTGGCTCAGGGAATTGTAGATGATCAAGTGACTTATTTCAAGGTCAGAGACTGGAATCCAACCCTGTGATTTTCCTCAGTGTGAACCTTCTTTCCCAGCGTGAAGTAAACTGATGTCTGATAAGTTAGAGCAGGATCCAGAGGGTGAATCAGGCAAACCTGCGGCTTTACTGCCTTATGTTGGTAAAAGCTCAAGACAGGGAATGTGTCTTGTTCAAAACTGCACCCTCCAGTAGCATAGAGTGGGCAATCAACTGATGGTTATTTTTCAGTATCCGTAAATACCAATGCCTTCGGTTTACAGAGCACTTTGAAATGCACCAATGTCTTTTGTTTTTATTATTTCATTTAATACAAATGACAGTAGTTCAAAGTTGGGCCTATGACGCTTATTTTATAGATCGGGAACCTGTACTCAGAGAAGTTAAAAGATCGCTCCAAGTCACAGAGCAGGTATCCGCTGGCACCAGCTCTTCTGTCTCAACTGACTCTTCTTGCTCTGCCTCACCTGCCCTCGTTTTTTGTGGTGTTCAAAAGAAATACAAGTGAATGAATGAATGAATGAATGATGGCTGGGGTAATGTGCTGTGCACGGGACTGAAGAGGCTAGCCTGGCAAGAAGGCCCAGACAGAGGATTCATCAGGATACCCTTGGCAAATCCAGGCTGTGGGGTTGGATTGCCCATGACAAATGTAGCAGGGGGAAACCCACTTATATTGTGCTCAGATGTGCAGATTATCTCTATTGCAACATTTTTTTCTATAAGTCATTTCCCCTTATGGGTCCACATGCTGCTCAGTAGCGGGAGCCTTGGTGCTGAGTTCCACCTGTTGAATGATCACCTGTAAGAGTCCTGTCTTTTAGGTGCCTCTTCTCCCTGCTCATCTCCAGGTTGGCCTCTGGAGGGATGGGGGAGGAGCTTTAGAAGACTTTCTGGAGAATGAAATGGGAGGAGTCTCTCGGCTTCATGTCTGGGAAGTTGTACTGTCTTCTGGCTTCCCTGGTCTCCATGGGAACATTCCTAACCTCGCTGTTTCTCACCCTGCCACCTTCCTCAGCTGGCGATCTGGCTTTTTCTCTCTCAGCCCAGGCAGGGTGCTGTGATCTCTGTTTTCAGGGCTTAAATCTGGTCTCGTCAGTGATGATGGCCTGAGTTATGAGGAGAAATGCAGAGAGCCTGTAAAGCACTTGGTACTGACCGATTCAGTCCATAGATAGGGTCTGTATCCCTAAATGTTCAAAGCAAAATGGACCTCAGACTGTTTTTTGAGTGTCAGGCCTAAGAGCACACCCTCTACTCACCATCCCACCGTATCACGTCTCTTCCCAGACTAGCTTGCGCCGAAGGAGAAATGATGAAAATTCTTCTGCTTAGTCAGGGGATTTAGGGGGAGCAGCCAGTTTTCCTTGAAGGAGAATTCGATTAGCATCCTAAGAAGTCGTCTGAAGGAGGCCTCAGGGTCAGTGGACTCAAACTTCTGCAAAAAGGATTGTAAGACGTCTCTGCCCACCACACAGCTTCTCAGAGCGTTCCCTGTATTGGTGAGGGGGTCTCTCTGAGTCAGGCAAGCAGTGAGGGCCTTTGGCTCCTGGGTAGTGGCTGGACATTGGCTGGGAAGGAACATCTGGTTTTGACCCAGAGTTACACAAATCTCAAAGTCTCTTGACCTACCTGAGGGAAATCCTTTGCAAATTCAGAGGTAGAGTGAATGCACTATGAGAAGTTAGAGTAATTTAAATAAAAGTGAATATATATTGAGTGTCTATGATGTGCTGACACTATTCTAGGCACTGGGGAAAAATCAGTGGGGTGGGAATTGGGAGTTAGGAGAAGGAAAAAAAACCCAAAATATCCAACTTCATGGCACTTATATTCATTATGGGCGTCAGATAATAAAATAACTAAATGAAATGAAATAAGTGTGCTAACTGGAAAAAATAAAGCAGTAAAGGAGGATGTGGGGGAGTTGCGATTTAAGTTGGTTTGGTTGGAAGACATCCCACTGAGGAGATGACATTTGAGCGAAAACTTGAAGGAGGTGGAAAAGGGAGCCTCACGGACATCTGGAAGAGAATTTCAGGTAGAAGGTAGGGCTGTTTCAGGTATACGGTGGAGGGACAGGAGGAGGTCCGTGGAGCTGGAAAGTAATGAGTCAGGAGAATACAAATGGAAAATGAAGTTAGAGAGATGAAGGGTTAGGGCCGTGAGCGTGGAAAGGGCTTCTGGTTGTATGTCAGGTGAGATGGAAGCCGCTGGGATCTTGAGGAGAGTGATGTGGTTTGATTCCTTAGAGAATCACTGGGTCACTGTGCCAAGATTCTGCCCCACTGCTCTAGAGGGAGAGGTGGAAGCAGGGAAAACCAGTTAGGACTGGTCACAATAATCCCAGTGAGAGAGTTGTTAGCAGCTTGGACCAGAGTGGTGGCAAAGAAAAGAGTAAGAAATAACTGAATGTGGATATAGTATTTTGTAGAAGAACCAGTAGTGCTGATGAATGGATTTGAGGTGGGGTGGAAGAGAAGAAGGAAAATTGGGATGACTTCAAAAGTTTTGGCTTGAGTCACCAGAAAAATGGAAATACTGTTAATTAATGTGTCAAAGGCTGTAGGTGGATTGGGTTAAGAGGGGAAGATCAAGGGTCTGTTTTGGGACATGTTAATTTTGAGATGCCTATACAATATCCTAGAATGTTTGTTGAGTAGGTATTTGGAGTCTGTGTTAGGGAGGAGGTCCCCTGGACATACACATTTGGGAGTCACCCACATACAACGGTGAGATGAGATGAGAGCACCACGGGAGTGAGCGTGGACAGAAACAAAAACTCGGTAACACAGCAGAGCCCTTCCCCAGCACCCCAGACCTTTCAATCCAACTTTCTGCTGGTGTCTCCACCCGGTACCCTGCAGGCACCTCAGGCTCAATGTGTCCAAAACTCCACGCATATTCTGAGCCCTTCCAGAGCTTCCTAAGGAATCACAGTGCTAGCATTTAGTTCAGTGATTTTAAAAGGCGATGTTCTCGAGCTCTTATTATGTGTCTGGCATTTTGCTGAGCCCTTCACATGCATTATTTAATTTAATCCTCACCACATCATCTGGAGTAGCTATGCAGTTTTCTTTCTATCGCAGATAAGAAAACTGAGGGTTGAAAGTTTGAATAAAGTGCCCAAGGATACACAACAAGCAGGTGGGGACATTTGATGGAGAGCCTAGCTCTCTTCGAATCCAGAACTTATATTCATAACCATCAAGTCACACAATACCCTAATATTCAGGAAGAATGTCCAGACTTTTATGGATCTTCAAATTCATGACTTATCACAATGTCTTGGGTCCTGGGGTCCTTTGAATAATATGATACAAGCTATGAACAGTTTCCCTAGAAATATGCACATAGGCAAAGAGAGCCAACATTTTATGTTCATTTCAAGGTTTCACAGGCACCTTAAAATCCATCCAGGGACAATTACCACTTAAAGATCAAAGATCTCGACAAAAGAGTTTCTGCATTATGTCCCTCACATGTTTTCTTATAAAGTGTAATAAATGCTTACTGAAAAATTTATGTGACTCTTAGACTTTGTTTTATTTGTTTTATAGGATATATATTCATATAGGTCATAAATCAACACCATGCACCTTATTCCAGACCTCATTCCTACCTCTAGTCCTATCTACTCCTTCTTGAATCTGCTAATGCCTCATGTTTGTAACAACTTCTGTTACTTTCTTGAGTCTCTACGCAGAGTCTCTTTAATATGAAAATAACCATGAATGTATTTGCTGATCCCCGACTCATCTTTCTTATACAAAGGTAACGTAGTTTGCCATTAGATCTTCATTTCGCTTTAATTGATACATACTGGGCATCTTTCCAGATCAATACACAGAGAGCTTCTTCATTCATTTTTTATTGCAATATATTCCATTAGTCCCACACTGATGGACACTTGGGTAGTTTCTAATATTTTCTATCACAAACAGTACTTTGGCAAATAACCGACAAAAGTAATGCAGGAATATCTATCAGATAAAGTCCCAGAAGTAGAAAACCAGAATCAAAGAGTAAATGCATTTATAAATTGGGTAGATATTACAAAGTTGCACTCCCTAGATCCTCAAACATCCTGCATACTTGCCAGCAATGTAAGTCAGTACCTGCTTCTCTGCGGCGTCCCCAGCAGCTGGCATAGTGTTACACGTCTGAATTTTTGCCAGTCACATAGGTGAGAAATATTTCTGTACAGTCTTAATCTGCATTTTTCCTTTTATGAAAGGGATAAGTACCTTTCATATGTGTTAGGGCTGCGTTTATATTTCATTTTCTGAGAACAGTGGTGTTCTTCCTTTTTCATTTGGGGTTTGGTTCCTTTGGACATTATGTGACTAAAATAATCTATAAAGTTACTAAAAATATATTTCTAAAATTTATTCTACATGGCATTATCCAAGTTGCTTTTTCTTTTTTTTCTTTTTTTTTTTTGGTACAGCCAACATGCCTGTGGTAAGTTCTCATTGTTCTCTGTCAGTGCCAGGGGTTTTCTTGATGGTGGAACAAATCCAGCTTAATAATAAAGCCTGCAGCATTGTCCCCCTCCACCCCAAAAATGAGTCAGTCAGTCAGCGTTAACCTGCTAAACCCAGAAGCTCATTTTAACTTGGATATCGTTGTGTGCCAAAGCATTTTCATCTAATACAGGTATGTTTTGTGTGTTGAGCATTTATCCTGGTCCATCCTTTCTCCACAGCCTTTTCAGCTTTTCAATTTAAGGAAAAAAAAAAAAAAAAACCAGAAAAACCTCAAAACCAATGTTCTTTCTTCAAGTAAATTTACATTAAACAAGGAAAAAACAATTCTTAAAATTCTTCCACCAGCCTTTAATTGATGGTAAGCTTTGTTTGGCCAGGTTCACAGCAGCTTTACCGCTTATGATTTAAGAATGTGTATTTGCACGTTCCTGGCTTTGCCCTGAAGTACATTCCTACCAAGAGGCTTTTGTTTCCTGTGTTTATCTTCTCATGACAAGTCAGCCACCTGCTCAGCTTTCACTACTGTTGTCTCTCTCACTTGGTGAGTAATGTTTTTCACGAGTGAGAACATGTACTAAATAGTTTGGTTAAGTTCTTCTATTTCTGTGTAGGGCGTACTTGGACTCGTTCACCTTGGAGACATAAGCTATTACCAAACTTGATATTCCACTTTTACATTCAAGCAAACCTTTTGCTTTCAGTCTGAGAACTATTACTTTCTCGGAGTCTTCACTTCTATCTCCAATATTAGAAGTTGGCTTTCTTTATAGGGACATTTCAAATTCTTCATTTATCTTTTAATTTTTAAATTTTTAAAAATTGAAGTACAGTCATTTTATAATGTGTTAGTTTCTGGTGTACAGCAGAGTGGTTCAGTTCTACATATATATTCCTTTTCATATTAGTTTTCATTATAAGCTATTACAAGGTATTGAATAGAATTCCTTATGCTATACAGTAGGACCTTGTTGTTTGTCTATTTTATATATAGTAGTTTATATCTACAAATCCTGAACTCCCGATTTATCCTTCCACCCCCCACCAGGAACCATAAGTTTGTTTTCTATGTATGTGAGTCTATTTCTGTTTTGTAAATAAGTTCATTTGTGTCATCTTTTTAGATTCCACATATAAGTGATATCATGTGATATTTTTCTCTTTCTGGCTTACTCCATTTAGTATGACAATCTCCAGGTCCATCTATGATGCTGCAAATGGCATTATTTATTATTTTTTATGGCTGAGTAGTATTCCATTGTATCTATATACCACATCTTCTTTATCCAATCATTTGTCAATAGACACTTATGTTGCTTCCATGTCTTGGCTATTGTAAATAGTGCTGCTATGAACGTTGGGGTGAATACATCTTTTTAAAATAGTCTCCTCCAGATATACACCCAAGAGTGGGATGGCTGGATCATATGTTAAGTCTATTTTTAGTTTCTTTAAGGACTGTCCACACTGTTTTCCATAATGGCTGTAATAGGGACATTTAACAAAAATCACACTGACCTCCCCCCAAAATAAGGTTCATCCCTTTACATGAGTTACAGTGTTCACAATGAACACAAAACAACAAAGCTGCCAATTACGAGCAGATGGCTAGGCTCTCTCAAGAGGACCCTCATGCAGGCGGCATGATGTAAGACTGTAGCAGGTGGGCTGTGTGCGGTGAGGCTGACACGATTTCCTGAGGACCTCGACACCTCTGGTTGGGGGAGGATTTGTCTGTAGGCCACAAACCTTAAAATATGCTGTGTTCATCCTCACAAACCCCCAAATAGCAACAGGTCTTTTAGTTCTATAAATCTCCATCATTGTCGTACTGATGATGTAAAGGTGAACTTCATGTTAAGCGCTTGGGGTCTAGACTTGTACCAGGAGCATCCCTGGCAGGTCATTTTTAACTGGGACGGTGGAGGCTGCAGGTTAACCACAAATTCATGCAGCAGAAGATTTTAGTTGGAGTAATGAACCTCTTAGGGCTGGAACTGGGGCGGGTGGGGGGTGGCTCCTTTATGAGTCTCCTGCTACATTTGCCACTTTAATAGATCAATGATGCCTTTTTATTTTAATGCAGTTTTGTTTTTAACATCTTTCTCATATGTTAATAGGCATTCGTACATCTTTTGTGAACATCTTGCTTTCGAAAAAATTTTTTTCGGTTCTTCAAAGAAAGGAGCTGGCTTTTTCACATTTAGTGACAGCCTATCAAATTCAAATTCAAAGTGCATATTCTCCTCTGTCCTCTCGTTTTCTAGCACTTACAACTTCCAGGAGCCACTCAGTTTTCTGCTTCAGAAGAATTTTCCGTTTCATTTCTCCCATCCCATCACTGACCTCTTTCCCCTGTGCTCCTTCTGTCTGGTCTCTGCCTTCTTCGTGACGAGCTGCTCACAGGACATCTAAGCTCTGGGCCCAGCTCCCTGGAAAGTGGAGTTCATCCTCCACTATGTTTTTTACCCCCCAAGGTTATATTCATACCACTTCTGACTTTTATTATATATTTGCAAATAGGCTATGGCTAAATGCTTTGGGCTGTGGAGCTGAGGAGAGAAGGTTATAAACCTAGATTCTATGACACATCACATACTATTAAATCCCCCTTTCCCCGTCTAGACTGTGAAATCTGTGAAGACAGCAGTCCTTTCTTTTTCATTTGCATGAATTCCACCATCTTCTGGCAAGTCTCTTACAGAAATAGGTACTCATTAAATGCATGATCAAAGAAATCGATGAATTAAGAAATAGCTCTTTAGAAGAAAAGAGTTCTTTCATTTTGAAGAGTTACTGAGTGTTGACTGGCTGGTAACGTATCTCCCAGGTGTGTTTGCATTCCAAATCTTACAGGTGACAAAGCCTTTAGCTTACAAAGTAATGCTGTTGAAATCATGCATATCAAACATTGCCTGACTGTAGGTGAGTCAGGTGATCAGGTGTTTGTATATATATATTCCTAAGTGGGGACACCCGAGACTTTCACAGAGACTTAAAATGATGCCATGTAGATTATTGTGACCATGGATCCACTTTGGCACCTGGAAAGGTCAGTGAACGTTCATCTATTTTAAGCTGGGGTCAATTCTACCCCCAATAAAATATCAATATTATTTTTATTGAGGTCATTTAACATGACACCAGTGTCCCCTATGATCAGCCTGGAACCTTGCCAGCCAATGGTTACATGATCACGAGCCACATTGCTTGTGTGAGACCTGCATTTCCTTATTTATAAAGTAAGAAATAATCTCTGGAGTGCCCTTCAGCTAAATATTTCATGTGGCCATGGATAAATCAATTACCCAAACACACTTGACTAGAAGGGCAAGTGCTTTGTGTGAAATCAGTGAACTAATCACCTTTCACTGTCTTGACAAATGAAAGAAAAAAGGTGTGGCACGGAGGATTAACAAGTCACCTTTGAACTGGAGAAAAAGTGTGGTTTAACAGATTTTTGGTGGTCAGTTTGTTTGGCCTAAAACCATATTACACCAGATTTGCTTCTCGTTGGAATCAGCTTTACTGGTTGATATCATCCAATTGTCTGATTGCCTGTATGACTGGGAAAGAGACTGCATGGCAGGTTATTGGCCATCATTAAGTCTAGGATGAGGTCAGGTGACCATTTCTTTCCATCTCTGCAGGACAAATGTGAGTGTGTGTGTGTAAGTAAGCTGAACATTCACCAAAGCGGATTCGTTGAGTGTTTGAGTGTTGTCCATGGATGTGAAGTGTCATGAGAGGAAGCTGAGCGATTGCCCAAAGATCTTACAAAACTATTTCCTTCGGACAATTCTAGTCCAGGATCTAGTTAGGTTCTCAAGTTCAGAATCTTGATTTCAAGGGTAATTGGATTGATGGGTTCTTGAACCAACGAATGATACCTGAAAGCCTCCACAAGACTAAAGCAGAATTCTTATGATTGTAGCACTCGGTGTGTGGTTTCCACGGACAGCAGAGCTCACACGGCTTCATTCATTCAGATTCCCTGGAGAATATCTACATATGTGCGTGTGGGGTGCCATATGCCACTTTGAAACTTGCTTGGTGGGTATGGAAATGAGTAAGGGAGTTGTGGCTAAAATTTGAATATTTAGTGACATCTGGTTAAGCTGTCATAAGAATGATATTCCAGTTTCTTACCCCATATAATACATGTGGATAGGAACTTTCACCCTTAGCCTCTCTTTCTTTCTTTCTTTCTTTTTTTTTTTGGTGGTTACATTACTGGCAAATTCCTCTTCTAATGGATGTACTCTGTCTTTAGAAAGGCAATGATTTAATCTTATTTTTGTCCAATGAAACAGGATAGATCTTTCAAAGGTGACTTTGGATTTTTTTTTTTTTTGTTATTGTTCTCAATTATTTTCCACTCACAGTTTTACTCTCATAATGGACAATTCTTTTTATTAAAAAAAAAAATTTTTGGAGAGGAAGAGCTGTGGATATAAGGTAATTTTTTTTCACTTGATAAATACTAGGATTAAATTCTTAATTTAAGTACTCCATTAACTGAATATGAATTATTAAATTAGTAATAGCTAAATCTCAGATGCAGTGATGCTCCTTAATTTCTTAAAAAGTGGTTTTTGCTTTTGGCAAATCAATTAATTAATAATAAGGATTTCAGGAACAAACTGTTTTTAGAAATTCTGTTTTGAGTTGGTAGCAGAGTTCCTAACTAGGGATCTCTGAAGCTTACACAGGCACAGGAGACACTGTGGTGTGGTCAGGGTACTGATGGTCGAGTTTGGATGTTCTGTTGTGTTTTTGAACGGGGAGAGGATAAACGTTTGAAGAGACTGGAAATCAGTTCTGCTGACCTCTTTGTATGTGGATGTACTGCCACCTGTTGGTCATCTCTTGACATTGACCAGGTTTTGAAGGCTGATTCAGTGGATTCTTTCTTGTTGTTGAAGGATAATTAACCTACGATACTACATGAGTTTCAGGGAGACGACATAGTAATTTGACATTTGAAATACATTACTAGATGATGACCACACTAATTCAAGTTACCATACAAAGTTACAATATTATAGTGACTGTGTATTCCCAATGCTGTGCATTACAGCCCCATCATTTACTTATTTTATAACCAGAAGCATGTTCCTCTTAACACCCTTCACCTATTTCACCCAACCGCCCACCCTCCTCTTTTCTGGTAATCATTAGTTTGTTCTCTGTATCTGTGAGTCTGTTCCTGTTTTGGTATGTTATGGTTGTTTGTTTATTTTTAGGTTCAATATGTAAGTGAAATCTTGCAGTATTTGTCTTTCTCTGTTTGGCTTATTACATTCATATTTAAAGTAGGATTCTCTTGGGAGTCATATTGTTGATCTTGCTTTATTCACAACAACAAAAATTTTACCTTTTAATTGGGCTATTTAGAGCATTTATATATAGAGTGATAACTGGTATGCTTGGGCTTAAATCTGTTATCTTGCTTTTTGTTTTCTTTTTGTCTGTTCCTTATTAACTTTTGCCTCATTTTCCTTATTTCCTTGCATCAGTCTTTGGTTGAAATCTGCCCCTGGGGAATGTTCATTTTTGGGGCACATCTGGCTTGGTGGTGGTGGAGAAGTAGAGGAAAGACAAATCCTGAAATAAAGAATTGCAGGTGGTGGCAGTGAAATTTGGCTGGTTTGTATGGAAATGATAAGGGTGAGGCTCAAACGGAGTCTGCCGTGCTGACCAGTGGGAGCGTGGGAAGCAGGGTGTGTCCTACACTTTCTGTAGTGCCTGAAATTTATCTCAGATGCGACTTTAAAACCTTCTTGCTGGCTAAAAAGTGGAGAAGTGTTCTCAAAGTGTGGCAGGAGTGCCCAGTAAGTCGTAAAGGCCCATTTTAAATTTTGTCCCAGTTTAGGAGAAACTACAAATATGTCTTAAATAAACAGCTGGGAATATTAGGATACGGTCTAGTTTCATTTATCACGTCGGTGGCGCCAGCTTTATAACTGCTACTTGGCTGCGTACCAGGGAGTAGATACTGGACACAAAAGGGATTACATAGCAAAGAATTAAAGATGGTGATGTGACATGGGACATCAAGAATTAGAAGGTCTGCAAGCTAGGACCTCTGAGTCTACCGACACCTGCATCATACCTGTTGAAATGCATCTGCAATTTCCAGAAAAGTAAATTTCTTGCTTAGTGTCTGGTGGCTTACATGTCCCATTTATTTTTGATAAAACTATAGGAAGAAAGTAAAATTTTGAGCTTTAGAGGTGAAGACATGAGCAAGCATTAGATTTGGAAGTAATTTCTTAGTCAGATCATAGTACTATGCATGTTATTTTTTATTATGTTTTTTCAATTAATAAATATATGAATATCTATCTCTTCATCTGATTAAATATATTCCTTTCAACATAATTTTCAGTGTTTTTCTCCACTTATAAAGTATGATTGCACGTAGTACAAAATTTAAATTACATAACACCAAATGTAAATAAATGTTAAGTTTCCCATCTACTCCAAACAGATTCTTATGAAGATATTTAAAACATTTTATAAATTGAAGTACAGTTTATAATGTGTGTTCATTTCTTGTGTACAATAGTGATCCAGTTATGCATATATATATTCCTTTTCATAGTCGTTTTCATTATGGGCTGTTATAAGATGTTGTGTAGAGTTTCCTGTGCTGTACAGTAGGACCTTGTTGCTGATCTAATTTGTATATAGTGGTCTCTGCAAACCCTGAACTCCCCATTTATCTCTCCATCCTCCCCCATTTTTTCCACCCTGGGGACCATAAATTTGTTTTCTATGTCTGTGAGTCTGTCTCTGTCTTGTAAATAACTTCATTTGGTGTACTTTTAAAAAAGATTCCAAATAAAAATGGTATCATATGGTATTTTTCTTTCTCTTTCTAGCTTACTTCACTTAGTATGACGATCTCTAGTTCCATCCCTATTGGTGCAAATGCCATTATTTTTTCTTTTTTAATGACTGATACGATTCTGGTGTGTGTGTGTGTGTGTGTGTGTGTGTGTGTGTGTGTGTGTGTACATATACACACAACTTTTTATCCAGTCATCAGTTGATGGACATTTAGGTTGCCTCCATGTCTTGGCTATTGTAAATAGTGCTGCTATGAACGTTGGGGTGCATGTATCTTTTCAAATTAGAGTTCTCGGATATATATGCTTTTGCTTTTTGCTTTACATAGGATAAATCTATTTTCAGTTTTTTAAGGAATCTCCATACTGTTTCCCATAACAGCTGCATCAAACTACATTCCCACCAACAGGGTAGGAGGGTCCCCCTTTCTCCACACCCTCTCCAGCATTTCTCACTTGTGGATTTTTTAATGATGACCATTCTGACCTGTGTGAGGTGATACCTCATGGGAGTTTTGATTTGCATTTCTCTGATAATTAGTGATATTGAGCCTTTTTTTCATGTGCCTGTTGACCATTTGTATGTCTCCATTGCAGAAATGTCTATTTAGAGCTCCTGCCGAATTCTGATTGGGTTGTTTGTCTTTTGGTTATTGAGTTGTATGAGCTCTTTGTATATTCTGGAAATTAAGGCCTTGTCAGTCGCATCATTTGTAAATATTTTCTTCCATTCTGTAAGTTGTGTTTTCATTTTGTTTATGGTTTCCTTTGCTGTGCAAATCTTATAAATTTATAGTCTTGTGTCTTGTTTAGTCATTAACCCATTTTGAGTTTAGTTTTTTGTGTATGGTGTGAGAGAGTGTTCTAGTTTTATTGATTTACATGTAGCTGTTCTGCTATGTTTTCCCTTAGCAGTTTTATAGTATCTGGTCTTTCTTACATTTAGGTCTTTAATCCATTTTGAGTTTTTGAATATGGTGTTAGGGAATGTTCTAATTTTGTTCATTTACGTGTAGTTGTCCAGTTTTCCCAGCACCACTTATTGAAGAGACTGTCTTTTCTCCATCGTATATTCTTGTTTCCTTTGTTGTGGATAAGTTGACTGTAAGTGTGTAGTTTTATTGCTGGACTTCTGTTCCATCGAGCTATATTGTCTGTTTTTATGCCAGTTAGATACCATTTTGATTACTGTAGCTTTGTGGTATAGTTTGAAGTCAAGGAGTGTGATTCCTCCAGCTCTGGTCTTCTTTCTCAAGATTGTTTTGGATATTTGGGGTCTTTTGTGTTTCCATACAAATTTTAAATTTTTTTCTTCCTCTTCTGTGAAAAATGTCAATGGTAATTTTACAGGGATTGCACTGAATCTGTATATTGCCTTGGGTAGTATGGCCATTTTAACAATATTAATTCTTCCAGTCAAGAGCATGGGATATCTTCCCATTTCTTTAAATCATCTTTAATTTTCTTAATATTTTATAGTTCTCTGTGTATGTCTTTTACCTCTTTGGTCAGGTTTATTCCTAAGTATTTATTTTTCATGCAGAGTCTTTCGTGTTTTCTGTGCATAGTAACATGTCACCTGCACATAGTTTTGTTAATGGAATACTTCTTCCTGTTGTTTTCCATTTCTTTTCTTGTAGGTTTAATGATGTGCCATTTTTAAGAATCTGCTTTTGTTGTTTTCTCATTGCTTTTAAGTGGTTTTAAGACAAATAACAGGTATAAACACTTTTTTCCTGGCATCTTTAATCAAAAGTAGATAGCATCATTTTATCTGCTAAATATGAACCATTATGAATTATGTAGGTTTTATGGACTTGTTTTCCACTAATTCAACAAATATGGACACAACACCAATTATTGATGAACTTTTGAGAAAGATATTTAATAGGGGTTAAAAACGAGCTAGCAGTGAAATGTTATGGAGGTTGATAGAATGAGTTATCAGATCTTCTTGATGGGATGAACAATTAGGTTCTCGGAGAAGCCGGTGACTGAGACGGTTCACCCTCTGTCATCACACTCTGCATTTCTTCTCTCTCTTGTGACCCTTCTCTCCCAGACAACTGCCTTGACTTAGCTTCCTTGCTTCTGTTCATCTTATTAGCACTGCCTAGAATGCCTTTCCCCTTAATTTCAGTTTATCTAAATTAAACTTATCTTTTCAGACCTTTTCTTCTTTGAACATTTCCTCATATATTCAAGCTGACAATCATCTGTCATACTTCAGGTGTCCGGTGACTGTTTTTTCATTTTTGCCTCGAGATAAGAAAATGCTGCTTTGAATTGATGTTTTCTTTTTTTATCAGATACTGTCTAATTTTGGAGATTAAGAGAATGAGGCACAGAGAGATTTAAAAATTCTCTCAAAGTGACACAGCCAGTAAGTGATGAAATTAAGGTTTGTAGGCAACGTGGATCCAGAAACTAGGCAGCAGATGACATCCTCCCAGTTGGTGCTGGGTTCTCAACGCATCGCTCCCCACTCATAGAAAAGAGAGCCCTCTTTTGACGATGGAGGATCCTAAAGTGGGAAAAACCACTGTTTTCTTAGCAGTCTTCTCTTTGAGAAAAGATACAGTTGGTAAATAACACTTGGTCCAAATGCCACTGAGATCATGTTAACTTTGTCCCTCCAGGTGTAAGCTCTTGAGGTTTTAGTTCTTTGGGGACCTGGCTCTAAATCATTGAAAACTCCAAAAGAAAAAGTCCCTTATTCTGTGCAACATGTGAATCAATGTGCAGGTCAAAGAGTATCTCTTTACTCCCAAGATGTTCAAGATGAGGGATTTGCCTTCTTCGCCAATTACCTAGAAAATCTAAGAAATCTCCTTAAAAAAATTTGCCACCATGAGGGAAGCTGAAAATTCCATCCTTATGTCTAGAAAATGGTTATTTCCCTTGAAGCAGTTTATGGAGATACACAAAGGATATCCTTAGAGAAGTGAGGACATTGCATTTTGGATACTATGAAGTTTTTGAAATATGGTGGAGAAGCAGCAGGATGAGTTTGCACTCTGGGAAGGTAACATCCCCCTCCTCAGCCCAGGTTCTCTAAAGAGAGCAGACTGGCATTTTGTTAACATCCTTATGAGAGTAAGTAACTGGTCTTTTTGGTGATTTTTTTCTGAACTGATTTTCTTATTTACTTCTTTTTGACATAGAGACACTGTGATGTCCTTAAGGAATGCTGAAGTCGTAGAATGTTAGCTATGAAAGCGGCATAGAGATAATCCTGCTGAAAGGGACTTTCATTTAAATAAATTAATAGTGGCTTGACCAAAGACCGGAAGCAGGCTGTGCAGCCCCCTACCTCCACACAGCTATACTGGCATATTTGGATGGACAAAAACGAAAATATTCATGCAATGGATAAGGCTTCATATCTAAGCCTAGAATTTTCTTTGTGCTGAAAATACACTCCATGTAGCATTAAGCAAATGATCATGATAATGGTAAATATCATAAATCAAATGGATATATTCACTATTTTTACATAGATTAAGCTCCACATGTAATTACTATATAATTCAACAGTGGTATATTGCTTTAAAATTTTTTAAATTGAAGTATAGTTATTTACAGTGTTTCAGGTGTACCGCATTGTGATTCAGTTACATATATGATCTCCTTTTATAGATCCTTTCTATTATAGGTAGTTACAAGGTATTGAATATAGTGCCCTGTGCTGTACAGCAGATCCTTGTGTTTTATCTCTTTTATATACAGTAGTGTGTATCTGTTGACCCCAAATTCCTAATTTAATTCCTCCTCCCATTTCCCCCTTTGGTAACTATCAGTTTGTTTTCTGTATCTGTGAGTTTATTTCTGTTTTATAAATAAGTTAATTTGTATAATTTTTCAGACTCCAAATATAAGGGATACCATAAGACATTTGTCTTTGTCTGACTTAAGAGTAATATATTGCTTCCATTTTACTGAAAGAAGACATTCAGTGATAATAAATGTTGCTTGAAAGTATTTTTTCACAAAAAATGTCCTACATAGTGATCTTCCCTTAGGAATTTAAAACAGTTGACTTTTTTCTTCCTTGCTAGTGAGTCAGAAATAACATATTCTTGAATGTGTTCTCTGCATAAAATGTTATGCATTCGACATTTTACATATATTATTACTATAATTGATATTGCCTGACAGATTTCAGGATAAGTGCCCTGAAAGTAGTTTTTATGAAATATGGACAATCACGTAAAGTAATTCCACGTTATTTTGGTGCACAATTTTGTACACAATTTCCATGACATGTTGCTGTCCAACATTTACCAGATCACTTCATCTTACAGGCACAGCCTCCTCATTCCCTCTGTGGCATCATATCATTTTATATGAGTAACGTCTGTCATTTGTGTGTGTTATCATTTCCACATCTTTTTACAACTGGGAGTAGGGAACAGACTGAAAAACACACATGTGAATTGTGTCTTAATAATATTACAATGGTATTGGTCATTCTGTAAGATCAAGAACTCCCCTGGTTAGTCTTTCCCAGATGTCATATGTTAGGATCTGAATATCTCATTGGTTTTAAAATATTCCCAGTAAGGTCTTCCAGCTGTTTCTTTTTTTTTTTTTTTTAATCCCATCATACAGTAAGATGAAACTCGGGGAGTAGTTCATGTACAAACTTATCACTTGAAGAAGGTTTAGATAATAGAGCTGGACTCTTGATGGGAGAGAGCAAACGTCAAGGGTGAATATCCAAGTTGACACAGGATCTTTGCATCAACTGTCCTGACCTAGTATCTAGGAATATTATCTTCGAGCTTGACATTATTTCACTACTTTTCTATAACAAGCCTGTTTAAAATATTGTTATTGAATTAAAATATTATTTGTTACTCTTAGTAATATATTTTTAAATAATAAAATGTTTCTCTTTCTTATCAACAAATTACAGATGATCAATAGAAGATAAGAATCAGACAGCAGTGACTGAATTCCTTTTCTTGGGCCTCACAGATCATCTCCACCTGTAGATTGTCCTCTTTGTCATTTTTCTCTTTGTCTATCTTGTCACCCTGGGGAGTAATTTGGGGATGATCACTCTCATATGGATCGATCCCAGACTTCACACGCCTATGTACTTTTTTCTCAACCACTTGTCCTTTGTAGACACGTTTTCCTCTTCTTCCATTGCCCCCAAGATGCTGTGTGATATCTTTGTAGAAAAAAAAGGCATCTCTTTCATGGGTTGTGCTGCACAGATGTGGTTCTTTGGTCTTTTTGTGGCAACTGAGTGTTTGCTCTTGGCTTCCATGGCATATGATCGGTATGTGGCCATCTGCAAGCCCTTGCTGTACACCCTCATTATGTCCCAGAGGGTCTGTGTGCAGCTGGTTGTGGGCCCTTATGCTGTGGGTCTTCTAAGCACCATGACTCATACAGTTTTCACTTTTTGCTTACCCTTCTGTGGTCCAAATAGCATCAATCACTTTTTCTGTGATATTTCACCACTGCTTTCCCTAGCGTGTGCTGACACCTGGATCAATAAGTTGGTGCTTTTCATCTTAGCGGGAGCCATAGGAGTTCTCAGTGGCCTGATCATCATGGTCTCCTATGTTTGCATCCTGGTGGCCGTGCTGAGGATCCAGACTGCTGATGGGAGGAGGAAAGCCTTCTCCACGTGTTCTTCTCACCTGGCAGTTGTCTCCATCCTCTATGGGACTCTTTTCTTCACTTATGTCCGACCTAGCTCAAGTTCCCCCCTAGATGTGAACAAAGTGATTTCTCTGTTTTATACTGTGGTAACCCCCATGTTGAACCCCCTGATCTACAGCTTGAGGAACAAGGAGGTGAAAAATGCATTCAGTAGGAAGTTTGAAAGGAAAAGTTCTCTAATAGGTAGGTAAAGTAGAACTCTATTTGTGCAGTACTATAGTTGTTCGTGCAGAATGTATAGTAAGAAGAACACTAGGGGGGAATTAGAATCTGTATGTGAGTCCTGACTCTGCCTATCCAAGATGACTTGAAGAATAGAGTGGTTCTCAAGTATTTTTCTGCTCCAGTCTTGTTCTCTGTGACATGAGGGGGATTTCCAAGTAATTTAGAAATGAGATGATAATATAAAAGAAAACTTCACTGAATATTTGTACAATTGTGAATGAATGAATAGCATTTAATCTGGACATGAAAACTAAAAGTTTTAATGGAAAACTTAAAGTAACACAATCAGTATTAAAAGACAGTAATAAGACAAGGGAAAATGTGCCAAACAATGAGATAATATTCCTAATATTCAAAGAACAGTCTAAAATTCATAATCAAAAGGAAAACAACAGATAAACAAACAAAGAAGAGGCAATTCACAAAAGTGGGAATGCAAATTGCCAAATGGAGAAAATGTTCAACACCATGATTGGTCAGTTAAATGAAACAGTATTAAAATGCCAGTGCAGTGCCTGAATGGTTTCATTGATGGTGACGTTCTTAGTTGACTATGCACACTCATTTTTTTTTCTTGCTGATAGGAAGAATCACTCTATTTCCACAGAGCAATTTGATAGTTTCCATTTGAAATAAGTCCATGGCATTTGACCCACAAATCCCTCCATGAGAAATTAGACTACAGAAATATAAATGCCAATGCCTCAGATTCCATGTATTTCAGTTTTATGTGTAGTAGCAAAGAAAAATGGACAAAATAACTTGAATATCCATCACTGAAGAAAAGTACACTTCTTTTCAGTAAAATTTTCTGCAGCAAATGAAGACTGAATTAGGATCAACTGAGGTGGAGAGAACTATTATATCCAGTCTACTGTTAGTTGAAGAAAAAAAATCAGGTTGAAGATCAAGTTGTAGCTCTGATCGTTAAGAAAAAGATCAAAACCTATATAATGATTAAAATGTACGTGTATCTGCAAGTGTAAGTGAGCACTGGGAAAGCTGTAAATGGTATATAATGACTGCTGACGATGGTTATTTCAGTGGGAGTTGCATTGGAAGTAGGAAAAGAGAGCTTTTATTCAAACACATTTGAATTGTGGCTGGTCCTGCTTGGGCTCGATAAGTTGTACCATTTTCATCGTATGATAGCGTGCTGCTCTGCCTGTCTGACTTTATTACTGGAGGATCTGGCAAGACACAGCTTCTGATGGCTGGCTGGAAGCATCCTCCCATGATGCCCCTTGTGCAAGTGTTCCCTCTTCTTCAGGGCCCAGAAACAGACCAGGACAGGAGCACTTCCTCAAGAGCCATAACGTTCTCTGTTGTAAATGGCATAGAATTGCTCTTAAGGCCCCAGGACCTGCATTTTTCTCCCCTGGAAGCTTGTATGCAGTAATGCTCCAACCTGCTTCTTTTCCCAGTATACAGCTTTGACCACAAAGTCTGTTGGATCCTGTGGCCCACGTGGCAGGACTGCTTGTGGTGCATCTGGGTCCTGCTGCAGAGCTGTGGCTGCCCTGCATCCCATGCACCACCGGCAGCCTTCTCTGCCACTCAGTATACAGGCTGGAGAACTAGTCCTAGCTGACCCCAAAACCGCAAGAAAGCTCCCAGCACACTCTGGTTCTTTCTTAATGAATTTTACTTTGGAGGAGGTGTTAGCATGTCCTTAACTCCTGGGCCTGTAAAAACTTCCCCAATGTGTCTAGTTCCTGAATCTCAGTCGGGTTCCTCTCCCACCCTCTGGACCACATGTGTTTTATCAAGGCCTCCAATGTTGAAGCAACTGCTTGTGTAACCTGCTCTGTTAGTATGATGCTGTCAGTGTGGTGGATGCTAAGTATTGTATCCTCTGAGTGTAAGTGGATAGGGGACCAGATATCCACAGACTATGTTAAAAAGGGCAGGAGAGTTAACATAGAGTTTTGGCAAAACTGCAAATGAATATTACTTCTCTCTTCTTCATAGATACCAATTGTGTGTTAGATCTTCCCTTCTGCCTTATTAATCATTTTCTCTCTAAATATTCGGAAGTTGCAGTTTAAATTTAAGTTTTATTTTTAAAATCTTCTAATGTCTTCTGTAATTGAAAGTCGTGTCTGTACTCCTGTGTTTTGTTACATGTGACTGACAGTTTAGACGTTGTTGCCTTTCCTGGGCTCAGCCGGCTTATTTCCTATCCCCAGATGTGATTTTGCTGTTGCTTTTGTCAACCATGCTCTTTCACAGAATACATGCTTTGATTTTTAAAAATGTAATAAAGAATTATTTTCCCATAATTATTTTTGTTAATAGAATGCTTTGTTTGCCCTGTTAATTTTTATATTCCTTTTAGGTAGATTTAACAAAGTGTCATTTGTTTGTTTCAATTTGTTTATGTTGTTTTCTCTTTGCTTTTAAGTAGTTTTTAAGAAGAATAACAGGTGAAAATGCTTTTCCCCTGACATCTTTATTCAAAATGCATAGAGAATAGTTTTACCTGCTAAACATAAACCAATATTAACATCTAGTTCTATGTGTTTGTTTTCCACTGATTCAGCAAATTCATGCACAACACCAAGTATTGGACAGACTTGAGAGAGATGCTTAATAGAGGTTAAAAATGGGCTGGCCTTGAAGTGTTTTGGGGATTGATAGAATGAGTTATCAGCTCTTCTTGGTGGGATAAACAGGTTCTCATAGAAGCTGATAACTGAGATAGTTCACCCTCTGTCATCGACTCTGCATTTCTTCTTTCTCATGTGACCCTTCTCTCCCAGACAACTGCCTTCACTTAGTTTCTGCTTCCTTGCTTCTGTTCATCTCATTAGCACTGCTCGAATGCCTTTCCCTTTAACCTCAGTTTCTCTAAATTAAACTTATCTTGTCAGAAAAATTTCTTGTTGGACAATTTTCCCAAATATTCAAGATGACAGTGATCTGTCATACCTTACGAGTTTGGTGACTTTTTAAATTTTTGCCTAGAGATGAGAAAATGCTACTTTGAACTGATTCATATATATATATATATATATATATATATATATATATATATATATATATATATATACATACATATATCTAGATATTGTCTCCTCAACTGTGTTAAACAGATCTCTTATCCTAAGTGACTAATGAACACTGATTCTGCGCTGGGCACTTTTTTTTAATACTTTAAATTTATTACATCATTAATTCCTTGTAAAATCTTTGTGAGCTAGAAAGCATTTTTCTTGATTTAAGGGATTAAGAGAGTGAGGCACAGAGAATTTAAAAACTTGCTCAAAGTGACACAGCCAGTAAGTGATAAAATTTAGATTTATACCCAGACAATGTGGCTTCAGAATCTAGGCAGGAATCTACTTCATCTCAGCTGGTGCTGAGTGCTCAATGCATCACCCTCCACTTATAGAAAAGAGAGCTCTCTTCTGGCAAATAGGATTCCAATGTGGGGAAAAACCCACATTGTTTTCTTAAGAATCTTCTCTTTGAAAAAGATACAGTTTGGAAATAAGACATGGTCCAAATGCCACCGAGATCATGTAAATTTGTTAATTTTGTCCCTGTAGGTGAAAGCTCTTGAGGTTTTAGTTCCTTGGGGACCTGAATCTAAATATTGAAAACTCCAAAGAAAAAGTCCCTTACTCTGTGCAGCATGTGAATCACTGTGCAGGTCAAATAGTATCTCTTTACTCCAGGATGTTCAAGATGAGGGATTTGTCTTCTTCACCAAATACCTAGAAAACCATGCCTCTTAGAAAAGGTTGCCATCATGAGGGAAGTTGAAAGTTCCGTCTTTATTTCTAGATAATGATTATTTCCCCTGAAGCACTTCAAGGAGCTCCATGAAGGCTATCCTTAAAGAAGTGAGTACATTGCATTTTGGATACTATGAAGTTTTTGAAATATGGCGGAGAAACATTAGGATGAGTTTGAATTTTGGGAATACAAGCCATCCCCTAGTCCTGGTTCTCTAAAGAGAGCAGACTGGCATTTTGTTCACATCCTTATGAGACTAAGCAACTGCTTTTTGTGACTTTCTCTGAAATGATTTTCTTGTTTATTTCTTTTTGACATTGAGATATTGCAATGCCTGTATGGAATTCTAGAGTTACAGATGTTAGCTATGAAAGTGGCATCCTCTTTGTTTTATGGAAGACTTAAATGACTCACATTCTAATTAGTTAATTAATTAATTAATTAATACTAGTTGGATCAAAACCAGAAGCAGTCTGTTCAGCCCCCTACTTTCACGCACTTATACTGGCATATTTGGATGGACAAAAACACTCCTGCATTATAGCTCCTAATCTAAGCCTAGAATTGTCTTTGTGACTGCTGAAAAGCTACTCTACATAGCATTAAGCAAGTAATCATGATACTGATAAATAATCATAAATCAAATAGATGCAGCCACCATTTTTTTTCATTTATTGAGCTCCACATGTAATTACCAGATGATTCAAAGTAGTCATTGCTTTTGTTTTACCTAAAAAGACATTATTGTAGTGATAATAAGCATTTTTTAAATCAGATTTTTTTTTGTATGTAAATTATCTACCTAGTGATCTTCTCTTAGGAATTTGAAACAGCTTGATTTTTTTTCTTCCCTGACTGAATCAGAAAGTAACATATTTTGAATGCGTTCCCTGGGTAAAGCATTATGCATTTTACATATATGATTACTATAATTGATAATGCCTCACAGATTTCATGATAAGTGCCCTAAAACGTGGTTTATATGAAATATGGGCAATCACATAAAGTCATTCCATGTTATTTGGTGCACAGGATGCTTAGCTTTGTACACAATTTCCATGACGGGTTGCTGTCCAGCATTTGCCAGGTCACTCGATCTTACAGGCATGGCCTCCCTGTTCCCTCTGTGGCTTCACATCATTTTATATGAGTAACCCCTTTGTCATTTGTGTATATTGTCCTTTCCACAGCTTTTTACAGATGGGAGTAGGGAATGGACTGAAAAACCCACATGTGAATTGTGTCCTAATAACATTAGAAAGGTACAGATCATTCGGTATGATCAAGAACTCCCCTGGTTAGTCTTTCCCAGATGTCATATGTTAGGATCTGAATATCTCGTTGGTTTCACAGTATTCCCAGTAAGTCTTCCAGCTGTGTGTGTGTGTGTGTGTGTGGTTTTTTTAAACATACCATACAGTTAAGATGAACCTGGGGAGTAGTTCATGCACAGACTTATAACTTGAAGGAGTTTTAGGTAAAAGAGTTGGACTCTTGACGGGACAGAGCAAACGTCAAGGGTGAATATCCAGGTAACACAGGATCTTTTCACAAATTGCCCTGACCTAGTATCTAGGAATATTATCTTCCGTTTCAACACTATTGCAATAATTGTCTGTTACAGACCTGTATGAGATGCTCAGTTACTGGATTAAAATAATATTTGTAACTCTTAAAAATAGTTTTTTCAAAATAAATGTTTTTCTTAGATTACAGATGATCAATGGAAGATAAGAATCAGACAGCAGTGGCTGAATTCCTTTTCTTGGGCCTCACAGATCATCTCCACCTGCAGATTGTCCTCTTTGTCATTTTTCTCTTTGTCTATCTTGTCACCCTGGGGGGCAACTTGGGCATGATCACTCTCATATGGATCGATCCCAGACTCCACACGCCTATGTACTTTTTTCTCAACCACTTGTCCTTTGTAGACACGTTTTCCTCTTCTTCCATTGCCCCCAAGATGCTGTGTGATATCTTTGTAGAAAAAAAAGGCATCTCTTTCATGGGTTGTGCTGCACAGATGTGGTTCTTTGGTCTTTTTGTGGCAACTGAGTGTTTGCTCTTGGCTTCCATGGCATATGATCGGTATGTGGCCATCTGCAAGCCCTTGCTGTACACCCTCATTATGTCCCAGAGGGTCTGTGTGCAGCTGGTTGTGGGCCCTTATGCTGTGGGTCTTCTAAGCACCATGACTCATACAGTTTTCACTTTTTGCTTACCCTTCTGTGGTCCAAATAGCATCAATCACTTCTTCTGTGATATTTCACCACTGCTTTCCCTAGCGTGTGCAGACACCTGGATCAATAAGTTAGTGCTTTTCATCTTAGCGGGAGCCATAGGAGTTCTCAGTGGCCTGATCATCATGGTCTCCTATGTTTGCATCCTGGTGGCCGTGCTGAGGATCCAGACTGCTGATGGGAGGAGGAAAGCCTTCTCCACGTGTTCTTCTCACCTGGCAGTTGTCTCCATCCTCTATGGGACTCTTTTCTTCACTTATGTCCAACCTAGCTCAAGTTCCTCCCTAGATATGAATAAAGTGATTTCTCTGTTTTATACTGTGGTAACCCCCATGTTGAACCCCCTGATCTACAGCTTGAGGAACAAGGAGGTGAAAAATGCATTCAGTAGGAAGTTTGAAAGGAAAAAAAAATTTAAATAGATAAAATAGAATTCTAATTGTGTTGCACCACTCATGTTAATTCAGTTATGTGTGTTCAAGGGAAGAGACACATGTCTCATTCCCCTTAGTTCCTGGGTCTGCTAGTTTCAAGGTCATTCATATACTAGACATATTGTTTATATTGTTGTTCTTCAGTCTTCTCCTTGGCAAAATGATGGGGAATATAAAACACTTTACATACATGTTGAAAGTAGAAATGTAAGAGATGCCAGAAGAGGGTCCAGGAGAACATTTATCTATTCTTACATGTGAGAAGACATTTTATTCCAGCCCAGAAAGGCAAACATTGTAAGAAAAATATCAACAAAGTTCATCCATAAAGGTTTCATAAACCTTGATAAAAGCTGAACTGTGGAAAGTGAGAGAACAGCTGTAGAACAAGTGACTCACAATGAGTTAGTGTCCCAACAGGAAAGCGTTGGAACGTATGTATACATATGTATGAAACACAGTAGAGAAATAACCACCAAATGAATGGGCAATGACATAACTAATTGCAAATGGCCCAAAGCATAAATATATATAAAAAAACTACTCAACTTTTCAGTTGCTTAAGTAAATGAAATGAAAATGCAATCCTATTCTTTTTTTTCATCTATCAGATTGGGGAACATTAAACTGATTAAGTGCAATGCTGGTAAGGTCACCATTTGGGTATTCTACACTTAGCTATAGTGGGTACATTTTCAGAAAGTAATTTCATGATTTCTATTAAAATGCACTTGATCTTTGACCTAGCTGTCTTACATTCGAAATTCATGCTATAGAAATATAAATACCAGACACAAATGTTGCAGCATCATTTGCAGGGGGGATAAAAGGAAACAGTCTGATTTTGTATCATTAGGAGAAGGAAATCTTCTTCCTATGAATCATTATGCAGCTAATTATAAAAAGAATGATTTAGATAGTTGTGCTTTTGTTTGGAAGAAACTCCCTGATACTATCGTAGGTGAATGGAAAAAAAAAAATCCCAAATCAAAGTAAAATCTGCCAAAATGATTACACTTAGTAAAAATAATGTGGGGGCAGTCTATCTACTGTGTAGAATATATTGGTATGCACATTATACAAGATGATAGAGAGAAGTGTGGAAGGCTACAGACCGAACTGTGAACACCGGTTACTTCAGTGGCATGGCCCATTGGAAGCAGGAGGGTAGGGTGGTGGTCCATCCTCATCCGGGTTGTCGAACTTGTTTTATAACAAATACATTTACCTTTGTAATTAAGATTCACTTTTGAAAAGCTGCAATCTGTGTCAAAACTGAATGAATAAATTTATCAGTAGATAAATAAGTTGAGGAGGATGGGTTCAAGGCCTTCTTTGAAGGTTGCTGCTACATTCTAACATTCTCTGACTTCATGAAACACTTCTGAACATTGGTGACTGAAATACTGGTCAAAACCGAAGTGAAATGGAGAGGTTCTCAGCCACTCTGTGCTTCAGTCTCTCACTTTTTCCCTCTAAAGATCTGCATTTTCCTCCACCCCCATAGTCTATAACTTCTATACATAGTGGTATGCTTTCTCTCTTCTAAAACCTCTGAAATGATAGCAGAATGCTAAAAATGACACAATGCAAGTGTGATGAAACTTGAAAGGTATAGTAAATATTACCTTAAATGTATCCATATAATACTAACACTGCTAACTGTCAGTCTTGTAAAATTTTCTAACAACATTTTACTAAGAATTGTTAAAACCTGGGCCTACGTGTGACAAAGGGAAATGTATTTTTTTCTATTTTTATCTACAGAAGAGCAACAGTTTCTTTCCTAGTAAAATTTTGCCTTAAATTGCCTCTATTCTGGGTCTTCACTGTGTAACATGTCTCAAACCACAAGTCACCTTTTGAGATGGTCATTTCCTGGTATGATGCCCGAAGTGTTTTCTGTCTTTTTAATTGTTCCTTAAACATTTATGATTTAACATCCATTGAAAGGGGATTGGGAGAAGAACAGTAGGAAGCAAGTGGTAGTTATAAATTTCCTCAATGTCTCTGAGTTCCTTCTCTAAATATATGCAAATATGTGCAAAAATATGCAAAACCAACTGTCCTCTGAAGCTCTAGTTACTGCTGTTCTCATGCCCTAGTGTTTTTTTCTGTCTAGAATACTCTCTGTACCATGGTTACATGGATAACACTGCTTAAGTGTGGCTTCCATTCAGAGGATTAATTACCCTGTCAATACTGCAGCACCATATTCTTTTCCTTCAGACTTTATAAGTGTAACATGGTGCATATTAAGATCATGTTTTTGGTTTTGCTTTGTTTTTATTAGTGAGAAATGTTCCCAGCTGATTCTTCGTATTAGGCATGATGGAAATTCACTTGGAGGTACATTTTTTTTGTTCATCTCATAGATCTGTAAGTGGTTCTCCATATTTTGGAATGAAAGGGTAGGTCCCAATATGAGGAGCAGAGAAATTCTATGTCAATTAAGGCCTCCACACACTAAAATCCCGATTTACAGTATTGGTGCCTCAGAGGAGGGCATCAATTTTAATGAGATATGGTTTCTCGAGAGATTTTTTTTTTTTTTTTTTTTTTGCTTCTGGCTTCCTTCAGGATTTTTTCTTTATCTTTGATTTTATGTAGTTTGAAAATTTTATGCTTAGGTATAGTTGTTTGTTTGTTTTTGGCATTTATCCTCCTTGGTGTTCTCTAAGCTTCCTGGATCTATGGTTTGGTGTCTAACATTAATTTGAGGAAATCCCAATCATTATTCTCCAAAACACCTACATTCCTCATATTGTTTGTATATACACTGATTAATCTCGTCAAACTCCATTGAAGTTTTTAGTCCATAAGAAGAGACCAATTCTTAAATATGGAGTCAGTGTTGCAACCAGTGGAGTATTATCAGAAGCTGGGAAAGAAAAATAATATCTTAAGGATGAAAAGGATATACCAGGAGGTGTTTTGGAGAAGGAGTCACAGAGTAGACACTGCTGTGGACTTTGAATCCTGTTCAAAAACCAGCTTTTGTCTGAGCTTGCACTCCTTCTTAGACTTCAGAAGTTATCCTTTAGATAAAACACTATTTTTCTAGAATCTAAAGGAATTGGCAAGGAAGATACATTCTTAACACCCATCACCTAGAGTGAGAGTGAGAGCTATCAGCCTGAATTCATCAAATTCACGTAATACCTTATCTATGAAATGTGTCTTAAAATATCCTCCTTTCAAAAGCAGGGATTTTTAGAAATGTAATCTGGCACCGTTACAGGACTTGCCTTGGATAATCTCCAAAGGGAACTTCTACACCTAAAAAATCTGATTCCCTTCAAAAATTCTGTTTTGATCAAGAAGAAATTGAAAAGCCAGTGAGGTTCAGCGACTTACTCAGTATCACACAGATAGTTAGTAAGTAGTTATGATGACCACCAAGAGGTCGGAAGCAGGCGTGTCATCTGTCAGTCTACTCTACGAAATGTAAAAATATAGAAGCTGTATTCATTTTTAAAAAGAAAAAGCCCAATTAAGAATTGATTCAAAAGAAAAATCTTTCTCTTTCTCATTAAAGGTTAGATCAGAGAAATGGATAATGGAAATCAGACTTTGGTGATTGAGTTTGTTTTCGTGGGCTTAACAAATCACCTCCAGCACCAGCTTCTTCTTTTCGTGGTATTTCTCTTGGTTTATCTTACCACTCTTCTGGGAAATGTGGGGATAATGACTCTCATTTGGATGGATTCTCGACTCCTCACCCTGATGTACTTATTTCTCAGCCACTTGTCCTTTGTAGATGTCTGCTCCTCTGCTGTCATTGGTCCCAAAATGTTGACTGACATCCTTGTGGAGAAAAAATTCATCTCTTTCTTTCGTTGTGTTGCCCAGATCTGGCTTTTTGGTCCATTTGTAGTGACTGAGTGTTTCCTTCTGGCTTCCGTGGCATATGAGCGGTACATGGCTATCTGTAAGCCCTTGTTGTGCACACTCATGTGTGTCTGTGTGCAGTTGGTGGTAGGGCCTTATGCTGCCATGGGTCTTAAAAGCACCATGATCCACATAACTTTCACCTTTCACCTGCCTTGCTGTGGTCCGAATATCACCAATCACTTCTTCTGTGACCTTCCTGTTCTCTCCCTGGCATGTGCAGACACACAGGTCAGTAAATGTTTACTTTTCATCTTGACTGGAGCTCTAGGAGTACTCAACGGTGTGATCACCTTGGTCTCCTATGTTTACGTTGGCATCGCCATCCTGAGGATCCGTTCTGCTGATGGGAGGCGGAAAGCCTTTTCCACCTGTTCTTCACATCTGACACCTGTCTCCATCCTTTAGGGGACACTCTTCTTTGTCTATGTACGTTGGAGTTCTAGTTTCTCCCTGAATATTAACAAAGTGGTTTCTGTGTTCTACACAGCTGTGATTCCCGTGTTAAACCCACTTACCTACAGCCTAAGAAACAAAGAGATCAAGGATTCATTCAGAAGGACATTTGAAAGGAAGAAATTTCTTTTGAGTAAGTGAACTATGACATCGTTTGTATTATAGATTAAGAAGGTAAATAAATCAGAACATCACTTGTACTAGAGATTGAGAGCTAATATATATGTACAATGGAAAAACTGCAAATTTTCTGTTGAGATTCACTATTACTCTGTGTCATTGATAAGTCACACAATGTCTTTAGGTTACAGTTTTCTCATTTTGTTTTTCTCATTTCTTATTCAGCAGAAATGAATTTTAGAACTTTAAACTCAGATAAGTAGATTACTGAATCCCAAGACTTTAAAAAAGTGTTGTTACTCACATATGCAAAAAAATTTATGACTAGGATATGAGAGTTTCTTTGTTAAATCCTGAATAAATGTTATCATCATAACCAGCGACTTAAAAATACTTCTATTTTGCTTATAATATGTTGAGATCTCATTGTCTGTGATCTTGGCCTTGACTCATTAAATGCAAACTGTTAAAAAGTATACTATGGTCAAAAGGTAAAAACTTCCACTTACAGGATAAATATGTCTAGGGCTGTAACATACAGTGGTGACTATAGTTAACAATACTGCATTGCATATTTGCAAGTTGCTGAGAGAGTAGATCTTAATAGTTCTCATCACAAGAAATAAAATTTGTAACTCTGTTAGGGAATTGATAAATTTATTAGGGTAATCATTTTGCAATGTATAAAAATACTGAATCCTCATGTCATACACCTTGGGCTAACACAATATTGTATGTCAATTGTATATCAATAAAACTGAAAAAAAGTGAATTATTCAGGGATTATGCAGCCATAGCCCTGTCTACTACTACTTTCATGCTTGAAGTAGGTGTTTTACCAAGGCATTATACGTCCCCTGTACTGTTTGCTCATAATAATAACTTGCTGGGGTTTTGCCATGATTTGTGCATGTGAAGTGTAGAATGCATTCCAGTTCTTTAATAAAGTGTTACTTATTGTTATCATTTATTGATTTTTGTGTCATAGGCAGGATATTAATTCTATTTTTACAGACAATGAGCCAAACAGTCATGAAGAATCAATGGATTGCCCATGACCTCATAGTTTGGTCTCACATTTTAATTTTTTCTACATACAATATTCTTTCAACCATATTCTGTGTTTTATTTCCTGGAACATAGTAACACATCCAAGAAATGAGGGAGATAAAGCATGTTTTTGTACCATTGTAAGTTAAGACTCAGTGAGATCCACACTGTCATCTCTGAAGGCTTTCTTTAAAAGACATTTAATTTTAATTCAATAACTTTGAAGGCTATAATAGTCTGTAATATCACAGAGGCTCTTGGTTTTTTTTAAAAGTTATTTTTGTTTTTATTAATTTTTTTGGAGGAGGAGATAATTAGGTTTATTTATTTATTTTAATGGAGGGACTGCGGATTGAACCCGGGACCTCCTGCATGCTAATGCTAAGTGCAGTACTCTACCACTGAGCTACATCCTCCCCCGAGTTTCCTGTTTTGCTTTTTCTTCTTTCTGTTTTTGTTTGTTTGTTTGTTTGTTTAATTTTGATAGAGGTACTGGAGGTTGCACCCAGGACCTTATGCATGCTAAGCATGTGCTTCACCACTGAGCTGTACCCCTGCCCCCCATTTTGCTTATTTTTCACCATGCTTTCTTGATGTCTCTGTTGGGTGATGACTTGGGTCAAATGATATTCAGTTAAGAGGAAACGGGAATCAAAGAATGCTGCAATCAATGAGTAATGTAACCGATTTTACATATGTCTCTTATGTGCCTGACAGTTTTTTGGGTGTTATTCGTATTAAGAAGAAAAGTCCTCATGGAAATTACAGGCTGGTGGAGTAGAAAGTCAAGTAAACAAGCAAAGAGATTTAAAAAATGATTACACATCTATGTTGATTTCTATGACAAAAAATAATTGAGGAACCAAGATAGGAGTCTGGTATGCAATAGATGACAAAAAATGAACCAAGATAGAGTGTATTTTAGCCAGAGTAGTAAAGAAAAGCCTCTTTAAGAAGGCACGGATTGGGAAGGATAAAGGAATTCTGTTTATGGTATGGTTTTCCTTGGAGTTCGATGCCACTATTTGAATCATAAAAGGGGAAAGTACCCTGCAAAATATTAACGGGACCTCTGGGTGTTCTAGGATGGAGGGCAATGTTGGGAAACTGATTTATTCTTATCCTCAGAGTAATTTTCTCATTCCTTTTTATGAGGCAGGTGTTTGGGGAATGGAAATTTGAAAGTAGGAGGTTATTTTGTTATGTCCGTTGGTAGAGGGGATTTACTGTGAGCTACATGAGAGCTAATAAAAATAATTACTTTTAAGAAGAGATTAAAATACTTGTTACCTTTTTTACCAGGTGACTCTTTGCTGCATAAATTAAGATTTTGTAGGCACATTGTGCTGGATTAATTGTGGTCTATTATTTCCTAGTTATTCCAAGCTTCAAGCACCATGAGAACAAAATAAAACAAAAAGCTGGACAGTTATCTTGGTAGCCTTAAGCAGTGGATTCTGATTCAGTCTGATTCCTTTTGTCTGTTTGTTTGTAAACCACTGCTGGAACACACTGCCCTACATGGCTGGTGCACCATCTAGAGGCTTCCTCTGTGGGATTTCTTCAGTCGTATTTGGGGTCTTACCTGGCCTTTGCATCTTCTGTTTCCTCCTCCTGGAGCAGTGCTTCATTTCACATCTCACCTCACTAAGTCTCTGCTCGAATCCTCACATCACATCATCCAAGAGGCCATCTGGACCTCTTTACCTGAAATAATTCTCTCCTCCTCCCATTTCTCAACCACTTACCTTTTTAAATTTATTATACTTTGGAGTACTTAAAAACACCCAAATTTTATTTATTTACTTGCTTACTTATTGTGTGTTCCTCCCCATTGAAGATAAGAGTCATGAGAGAGAGTTGTTTCATGTTCATTACTTTGTACTTGACTCCACTGTCTGGCACATAATAGGTGCTCAATGTGTATTTGTTGATTGAACAATAAATATGTGTTCAACACTATATTATTTATTTCATGGGCATTTTAGTTTGATGGGCATAGGTTCAGTTATCAACTCTGTCTATGACTCCTTGGATGAAAGGCTTATCTGCACAAAGTGGAAAAAAAGGAACAGTACGAATAACTACACACACACACATGAATATATGTATGACTTTACATGGAGTCTGGTATGCAATAGATGACAAAAAATGATAACTTTTAAGGAGTGAATTGATTTTTTTCCTTTATGATTTTATTCCATTTATCACTATAAGGCAGTTCCAGTGATATGACTTTTTTTTTTTTTTTGGTAAAGCATCATATTTTGCACTTTTTCCCCCTGTGATATTTAGTTGTTTCTTGTTACAGAGGTCAATTTACTCTACTTACATTTACAATAGTGCCCTGATTTCCTTATGGAGATTTATTTCTCAGCTACAGATTTCAGTCTTAGAAGGACTTTAACCAAGTTCCCTTGCTTTCCTGCTGCGAGGTGCAGTCAAATTTCCTAAGCGTGAACCATTTCTTCTTGGATGTTAACTTGTAAGGAGAATGACACAGGGACAGAAAGGTGATTGGATCCCATTCATCTTAGCCAAGGGCCCTTGAATCAATCAGCCAGAACTGTCCTGGTTCTTGTTTAGGTTTTAGTCTGTTTTCTCACCTTCCCATTGGTGCTGTGAGCTGCCTAATATACTTCAGACGAATTTCCTATTTCTGTAGCTTGCAACTGAGGAACTTGGATATATTGTCCAATTTTTTTTTTTTTTTTGCTTACAAAAGTATTCAATATTCATTGTTTTTTTCTTTAATGAAACTAAGCTTAAAATGGATTATTTAGTGTACCCCAGGAGAGTGAACTAGGTTAGACTGGGATTTTACTTCTATTTAAATATTTCTATTTAGTTGGGCATCTTAGTCATTCTTAAGTGATTCTGTTTTGATAATCAGCCCAGTTCCATCTGTTGAATAATCCTGGTAATAACTGCCATTGATTGAACTTCCACGGTGTAACAGGACATAAGTTATGTGCTTTCCAGTCTCATTATCTGTAGTCTTTATACTGTTATACACATGCACACAAGTAAAATATTACTATTTCCATTTTAAAGATGAATATACTCTTGTAGTCATTTTCTACTGCTGTATTACAGATTTAACAGAAACTAGTACCTTAAAACCACACAAATCTAATAGCTTGCAGTTTCCATGGGTCAGGAGTCTGGATCCGTCATGGCCTGATTCTCTGCTCAGGATCTAACAGGGCTGAAATCAACATGTCAGTGGTTCTTGGCGCCTTCCCAGGGGCTCTGAGGAAGACCCCATTTCCAAGCTCATTTGTGTGTTTGACAACATTATGTTCCTTGTGGTTGTAAGACTGTTGTGCCTGTTCCTTGCTGGCTGCCTGCATTCGTTCGTATGTGGTCCCTCTGTCCTCAGAACAGCAGAAACACATGTGCTGCTTCCCATTCCCTGAACCTCTGTGACTCTTTGGCTCTCAGCTGGAGAAAGCTCTGGACCCACCCAGGTAATCCAGGGTAATCTCCCTCTTTTAAGGTTAACCGTGCCATACACTGTAACAGAATCACACTGAGTGCTATTTCATCAAATTCGCAGATTCCAGGGATTAAGACAAAGATCAGGCACCAGAAATTAACACAACATTGTAAACTGACTATACTTCAATTAAAAAAGAGACGAAGATTAGGGATCCTTGCAGGACCATTTTAGAAATTCTGCCAGTCACACTGATACTCGCAGAATAAGCAGCTCTCTTAAAGACAAGTAATCAGTAAGAGGAAGAGTTGACATTTGAGCTTATCCTAGCTAATGTGTGATGTGTGTGTCTGCGTGTGTGTTTTTCTTTCCTGGGCCTGTAGTTTTGATTTTTTTTTTCCTGTTTTCTTTCATGCTAATGTAATTTTTAAAGCTCTTATTAATACAGAATATTTATTCTTTGATAAAATGCTATTGTATCTTTGCTGAGGATCAACTGTACCATAGATACTGCACTAAATGTTTCATTAAAACCTTTAATATTTTAGCTCCCACCTGATATGAGTCATTAGATCCATTTTGTAGCTGGGGAGACTGAGGACTCAGGGAACTTTAGCCCCATGCCTCAGATCAGGCATCTAATAATGGAAGAAGTGGTGTGTGACCCCACTCTGAGTTCTCCAAAGCCCAGGCCTTTGATGTAGCCAGTAGAAGGCCATTCAGCAGTGACAGGATATCATTCTTTTTCTTCCCCTAGAATTTCTCTGGATTCACATATGTTTATTCTTCCAAACAAAAATGAGGACAAATGTTTTAGAAGGTTACTATTTAATAAGATTCAGATAAGATTTTGTAAAATTACGTGATTAAAAAAGAGTTTGGTGTAAAGCTGTCAGAGATAATCACTTCCGCTTTATGGTGCAGTGTACTTTGGGAAGACAGTATCTGATTTTAAAAAATGATGTTGGATCCATTGGATGTCTGCATGGAAAACAAGTGGAATTTACCCCCATCTCACAATACACACTAAGATCATCTCCAGATGATTTGGAGATCAAGATGTGAAAGGCAAGGAATTAAAGTATCCAGAAGATAATATTGGAGAATATCTCTGTTACATGTGGTTGGGAATTAAAAAAATAATAAGCTACAAAAATACTAAACAGGAAAGATAATATTGATTCTCTGAATCACATTAAAATTGAGAACTTAAGCTTACACTGAAGAGCATAAACATGTAAACCACAACAAGGGAAATGTATTTACAATGCATATAGTTGATATACCTCGAATATATGAATAACTACAAACTTTTAAAAAAGACAGACAATCCAGTCAAAAAATGTGGGCAAGACACTTGAACAGGCAGTTCATAAAAGTGGTTAGGTAAATGTCCTATAAATATTGCAGTAGGTTGCTCAGTCTCCCTAGAAATCAGGGAAATGATGGTTAAAGGCACAATGAGATACCACTCCACACTCACCGAGATGGCTAAAATGACAAATACTGACTCTCATGTGCTACTACTGGGAGTGTAAATAATGGGTTTTGGAAAACTTCTTGAATTATCAGTCAGTATGAATATATATGTGCCCTATAACAAGGAAATTTTACTATCAGGCTTCTTCCCAAGAGATATGTGTGCTCATGAACAGCAAAGATTCATTGGATGATCATTGGAGAAAAATTCCCAAAAGGTGAAAGCTGGGAGCAACTCAAATGCCCAGCCACACAGGAATGGATAAATCATTTGTGAAAAATCAACATACTAGAATACTAACAGCAATGCAGTATATGAACTAGAGATTTATTCAACCAGGGGTGAAGTTCACAGACATGATGTGGATGGTGGAGATGGTGTGTTTCTTGACGTAGGTGGTGGCTGCATGCTTGTGTTCACTTTGTAGTAAGCACTGAGCAGTACACTTAAGATTTGTACATTTTTCTCTCTGTTATTTATCAATAGAAGCTTAAAAATGTAGCATCAGGCTTGCCTTTGTCAGTGAAACCTCTTTCAATTTCTCAGGAAAAAAGCCTATATGAATAGAATAGAAATTCTTCACACATTCTGATTCTCAGTGATTTTCCTGTCCGTGTTGGGAAAACGATAAACAATTATAATGTTAAATAAGGTACCCTTGTGTTGGATCCTCTATTATAATGTGCTTTAGTTGAGCAGTTCCAGAAATTTTGTGGTACTTCTTGTGGGGAAAATGCAGACATTATTACATCATTGCACTAAAGTTTACGTTTTAAATAGTTTAAGAAGGAGGTAAGAAATAAAGCGTTTATCTAAACAAATACAGTGATCCCAGTGGATTTTTTTTAAAGTGTTTAAAGGAAGCAAGAACATTTTAATTTACATCCTTCTTAACAATGAAATCCCCAAGGTATGACATACTTTAGGGACATAAATTCTCCCAGGACAAAAAATGATGTAACTACTTCTAGAAACTTTAAACCACGAGAAGAAGATTATTTGTTTCCTAGTGGAATCATACTAGTTCCTTGGGAAGAAAACTAAGAATAAAACCAAGTGACTCCTAGAAAGTCTGACTTCTCTGTGCAGAGGCACAGGGGTGGGGCAGGGGGTGGGGCGAGGGGAGGTGGGAAGATGAAATGCATGCTGAAAAAGAATGCAATTTGTACTCCATTTTAATTTTAATTCTAAAGAAAAAAGAATTCGTTCAAATGTAAGTTTAGATTTTTTTTTATTATTATCATTTCTGCTTCTCTGTTTATCTTCAAGAAGTTCAAAATGAGTTAAATAGATTGATGGGAAAATAAAAATGTCTGACATTTAAAGTATGTTCATTTGGTACATTGACATGTATCTGGTTAGAATGTTGCACCCAGTCTAGGAAGAAGTAATGTGAAATCCTGTAAAATGCACATGAGGTTACAGTCAAGTGAAATCCCTCTTAAGGACCCAGTGACTGTGCCTGAATCGGAGAGAGGCTGGGCACAGCCGCCCCCACCCCCAAACCCCGAGGTGTGGTGCCATCTGGATGCAGTATTGCACTGGGTTATGGGCATCTCGCTCAAAGCACAGAATGGGGAGGTTAATGGAAAAACTATCAACAAGAGCACAGTTTGCAGAAGTTTGAGAGCCCCTGTGCTTGAGTAAGCTTGGACTCTATTTCTCTGAGACATCATTGCTTTCTTTGTAATCAACAGACCCTTCAGCATTAAATCTGCACTTGGACAGTGATCGATGATTCCGTATCCCACAAAGAACATGCAGAACTGGGCTGGGACATCGGGAGGTCTAAGGTTCCCTCTTGGGAGAGTGACACTGTTGAAAGGATAGACTCTGTATTCAGCCAGGGCAGTGTCTTAATCTCAGATAACTCTATGAGATCCTGGCTCTCAGACTTTAGGCTCCAGCTTCTGCACTTAAAACCTCTACTGCCTGCTCTATAAAATGGGGATAACAAAGTGTTTCTTATCCAGGTTTGGGTGGAAATCAAATGGGCTGAGGTTGGCAAAGCACTTGGGGTGGAGTCTGGTAAGACTTGAATATTCTATAAATGCTTGTTCCTTGTTGCATACTCATGCAGCCTCAATTATGTTGTGTCATGAAGCCAACCATGGGCTTTAGCACAGCACGCTGGTAAGTGATGGTGTATTGGCCACCGTCTGTGTGGTCTTGGCTCAGATATCTTGGGAACTCAGTTTTCTTATTTGTAAAGGGTGAATTTGGAGTTCTCTCAGCTTGTTAGAATTTTAGAAATCGAGAACTCCAGATGCATAACTTGCAGTTGTTTCTCACTTTCTCGCTTTCTACCTCCTAGGCTTCACACATTTCTCATCCCAAATTGATTGTAGCTGTTTTCTTTTCTTCTCTCACTCTTTAAAATTGATGGAATACCTTTGGGGCTTGTTTTAGATTACTACAGTTTTTGATTTTGTTTTAGATTATTTTAAAACATAAAGCTAATGCGTGTATGCTTTGTCCCTGTACCAAAATCTTGTATCAAATTTGCCATGTACATGAAGTCACCTTTGATTACCCATCATGTACCAGTTCACAGCCCCTCTGTTCTCAGAGATGATGATTGCAAATTTGGTGTATATCCTTACAGACTTTTTTCGTTTTATTCTACTTACATACATTTAAATGATTATAATTAACGGAAATATTAAGGTTTAAAACTTGTTCCTAAAAGCATACTGCAGAGATCATTCTGTAACTTGCTTCTCCTTCACATATCTTGGAAAAATAACCATGTTTGTATATACAGAATTACCTAATTTTAAACTTCTGCACAGTATTCCATAGAATGACTGTACCAAGATTTATTTTGCTGTTGCTCTTGTGGACAGTATTTATGCGGATTCCAGTTTTTCATCATTTTAAACAATGAGGAAGTAGACATCCTTGTTTTTCCATTCTGTGTTTCCTTGGGGTAGATATTACATAATGGAATTTGTGAGTCATTAAGTACTTGCTTTTCCAAAAAAATGTCAAAATAGTGAAAAATTACCATCCAGAGGCTCCACCCTGCAGTATGAGTGATTATTTCTTCTAACTGTCTCATCAGTATTTTATACTCTTACTTAATATTTTGTCAATTTGACAGGTGAAAATAGTGTGTCATTTTTTTCAATTTGGCTTCCACGATTATTTGTGAAATTAAGCATTTTTTTTATTCTTATTGGGACTTTGGGTGTCCTCTCTTGTGGCATGCATTACATCTTTTGCCTATCATTACAATGAGTATTTGCTATTTTAATTGATGATTAGTGGTAGTTCTTTGTGTGTTCTTATTTTAATCCTTCATAATATATGTTTCAGTATTTTTTCCCAATCTTTGTGTCTTAATTTTACTTAGAATGCATGTTGGCATATATTTATTTAAAATTGTGATATAGTAAAATTTACAACATGTTCTTCATGTGGTTTTTATGTTCTATTTAAGAAGATCATTAAAATAGAGCATAACACTATTCTTCACTATTTTCATGTAATATATTTATAGTTATGATTTTTATATTTTAAAAGATGTGGGGTAGAATTTTAACAGTATTTTCTCAAATAGCCATCCAACTATTGTAACACTTTTTTTTTATGAGTGTTGCCTTGTTGAATCTTGACTTTCCTGACTTGGAATAAAACATTTATTCATAGTCTGTTGACATTCATGCCTAGGTCTGCCTGTGGTTTTTCTAAAGGTTTCCTGTCCTTTTCTATTCATCTCTTTTTCTAGTAAAAACACTTTACTGTTTTAATTATGATAGCTTTAAATCTGCATTGAATATCTTTATTTTTCTTTTTTGAAACTATATTGGCTATTTTTACATATTTTTTCTCCCATATATTTTTAAAGCAGATTGTTTCATTAAAAAGTATATTTAGATGTTGGTTGAAATTGCATTAAATTAGCCACATAGTTTGGTGACTGTCCTTGCTCGGTCGGCCTAAGACAACCAGGAACAAGTGTGTAGTTGGACCAAGCCAGCTTTATTGAGCCATTCCAATGAGACAGTCACACACCAGAAGCACCATGGGTATCTCACTGAGCAAAGAGGAAATAAAGTTATTGTGGGATTTTTAAAAAGGGTGGAGTTTAGATGAAATTTAAATCAAGAAAACTTTTGATAAGCTCAAAACAAAGCAGGCTGTATGTTAAGGGGGCAATCTCACAACACGCCCACAGTGCGGACACAGGGTCCTGTTTCCCTGGAAACTACAAAGTGAGGATGGATGTGGCATGTGGTATCTGGAAGTCCCTGCTGTGGAGCTCTGTGCCTGTGCGGGAAATTGAGGCTCCTTCGCCATGTCGAAGTGACTGACTTAGCTCTTCCTGGTCAGAGTGGCATGTTTCATCTTGCTGGTATAATTAACAATGAATGTTTTTAGCTAGCCTATAATTTTAGAAAATAAATTTTCTCATTGAGTGATAAGGCGGTTGTCACTCAGAGAAAGGGTTGTTAGACGCTTGACAGCTGCGGGGTTATCTGCGGGAGAAGTACTGTTCCCTGTTCTCCTCACAGTGATTTACCTGGGTCTGCTATTCCCGCCTGCAGGATGGCCACACAAGTCCTTACTCCCCGAGTCTGAGTTAATTTTTACTTTCTCAGGAGGAAATGAATCTTTATAATTGAGTCTGTTTCCATTTTATACATAAGAAATACATAAAATGCATTTTTCCACTGACTTTCTTCTTCTTTTTGCTTCCGTAAAGTTCCACAGTTTGTACTTTTCTTCATACAAATCTTGAAGATTCCTTGTTAGGCTTATTTTATAGTTATTTGATCAATTTGAGTTGATAAATATGAACTTTTTCATTATAACTCATAAGCAATTGTTACTGAATTTTTTACATTGATCTTCTAAACTATTACTTTGTTAACTCTTCAATTTTTTTTTTTAAATCTTATTAGTTGACTCGTCCTTTTCTACGTGGATGACTATTTTGCCTGCAAACAGTGACTGTATTTTCTCTTTTTTCTACATTCTTATATCTTTCTTATTTATATTTTAGTGTTTTGGCTGAAATCTCCAATATTTGTTCAATAGTATAAATTGTGAGCATCTTTATATAGTTTCTGGTTATAATGTGAATGTTTCTCATGTTTTACTCTACACATGCTTCTTCTGAAAGCTTCAGGAAGGTTCTTTCTTACTATGTTAAATAGTTCCCTTTTTTTGTCCACATTGAAAAGTTTTTTTTTTTTTTGACAGCCGCATTTAATCAAGTTCTTACAAAAGTTCTATTGAAATAATACTAGTGCTTTTCTTTTTAAGACGTAAATGTGGTGAATAGTTTTATAGGTTTTCTAATGCAGACTGAATTCTTAGTTAAACCTTAACTTTCTCTTTAAAGCATTTAAGCCGTGTTGCTCTTTAGAACTGTCATGTATTTGACTTGCTAGCACTTTATTCAGGCTTTTTTTGTTTTTTAAACACCAGTGCTCCTAAATCAAAAATCTGTAATTTCTTTTCTTGTGTATCACGTTATACTTTCAAGAAATGTAAAGGTGTATGCGCTACCAGTTGTCCTTTTCTCACTCTAGAGACCAAAACCCACCAATGGCTGATGAGAACTCTACGAAGATCACAGAGTTCATTTTCCTAGGCTTGCAGTACCATCCTCGGCTGCAAGTCTTCCTTTTCTTGCTCTTCCTACTTTTTTACCTCGTTACTGTGACAGGAAACTTGGGCATGATTATCCTCATCCGGCTCGATTCCCGCCTCCACACACCGATGTACTCCTTTCTCAGTCACCTGTCCTTTGTGGACACCTGCTTCTCGTCAGTGGTGGGTCCCAAGATGCTCGCCGACTTCTTCGCTGAGCGGAAAGCCATCTCCTTCCTGGGCTGTGCCTTGCAGCAGTGGTTCTCTGGGTTCTTTGTGGCCATCGAGTGCCTTCTCCTGGCGTCCATGGCCTACGACCGCTACGTGGCCATCTGTAACCCGCTGCTGTATTCCGTTGCCATGTCCCAGATGCTCTGCATCCAGCTTGGTCGGACCCTACACTGCGGGGTTTCTGAACACCATGACTCACACAACAGCTGCTTTTCGACTTCCCTTTTGTCGCTCCAACGTAATCAATCATTTCTTCTGTGACATGTCCCCGCTGCTTTCTCTCGTGTGTGCGGACACCCGGGTCAATAAGTTGTTAGTTTTCGTTGTGGCTGGAGCTGTCCTCGTGGTCAGTAGCCTGACCATTATCATCTCCTATTTTCACATCCTCCTCGCCATCGTGAGGATCCGCTCTGCTGATGGGAGGCCCAAAGCCTTTTCCACGTGCTCTTCCCATCTCACGGGACTCTCTTCTTTATCTATGTGAGGCCGGGGGGCAGTTTCTCTCTGGACCTCAATAAAGTGGTGTCCATATTCTACACAGCAGTCATCCCCATGTTGAATCCTATCATCTACAGCTTGAGAAATAAAGAAGTGAAAGCTGCCATGTGTAGGACCATCACCAGGAGGAAGTTTTGCATCAGAAGATAGACTTCCATCTAAAATACAGAAGAGAAAAAAAAGAGAAAAGCTTCTTTTCAAACATGGCTAGATTACCCATCATCATCCAAAGAGGCCAAAGAATTTGAAGAATTTAGGGGGATGTCATACTTCCATTCTCTGTATGATTTTTATTTTGGTACCTTTTTAAAAGCTCCATTTCATCATGTCCCTATAAATAATAAAACTCCCCAGTCACCCACGGAGTCAGAGCATTTCTGCTTCCTCAGACACCTTCACTACTGGGAATATGATAAAATCTAAAAATGTTGGGACCACTTAGCTACTAATATTGTTGCTCTAGTTGGACCAGCATAAATGTCCACATTGGGTGAGAGTCTTTGGAACAGCATATACGTTCCCTATTCCTAAATAAAGAATTGAAAAGAGTAAACAGAGCAGTTACTTTGCTTACAAATGCTTTTTGTAACCAAGTGAGTCCCCATATCATATTCTTTTTCATATATTTTATGCCTATTTGATTTATTCTTGCTTTCTAAAAATACAATGTCATTAACATTACAGGAAAGAAAAAGAAAATGTAGACAAGCAAATGAAGAACAACATTAACCAAAAAAAAAAAGATCTTAACTCTTATTCTTCCACCAAGTGACAAGTTCTGGTAATAATTTCCAGATGCCTCTCTGACTATTTGACTTTAGTTGTTCTAATTATCACTTCATTAATTGATACTCAGGTTTTCCTAGTTCTTTTAAATAAAAATAAACAGGGATAGCTTACAACAGAAGTTAGAAATTCTAAGATGCAAAAAAGTGAATGAGAAAATGAGAAAAATCCTAAAAAAATCAGACAATAGGTGTTGAGAAGTTAAGGGTCAACTAAAGTGGAGAAAATGTGTATCTTATTTTCATGTTAGTCTTTTTTTGTTGTTGTTTCCAAATTAAAAAAAAATCAGTACAATAGAATGAAGTTCAAAAAGTTTAACACGTTTCTCCCCTGCCCTGACTCTGAAGATACTTTGAAGAATTCAAGAGGAATTACAATCATTTTCAAAGAAGATAAGTGATTCTTGAAAAGCATCTTTTTGGTACAAACTAGATTCTGCAGACATTTTTGCCTTGATAGCTATGCATGTTCTAAAAATGTAAAATTTATCACTATTTAATAGAAAGAGCTACATCTGAAAAGGACAAAAAAAAAAAAAACCAAACAAACAAAAAACAGTGATACAGTAGTGAAAAACTCGGGTGTAGATTTCTGTCCAAATAACTTTCTTAATGGAGTTTCTGGATAAGCAAATGCTCTCTTAGGCAGTGTTGACGAGATGACTGTCACGATCACTCTTCCTCACTCCAGAATTAGTTGAACTTGCTTTGAATATTGCAGTTACATTATAAAACAGTGCATTACAGGGTCTGGGCATGGAGTGGCTTGAGTCTGGAAGTGAGCAGGCTATGCAGGGAACTGGATACCAAGAAGTGGAAATGGTTTACAGGCTGGTGATAATCATAGTTTCAGTGAAGCAACTGTCTCAGACAGAAGGGATCAGTCCCTTGCCACATAACCAGAGAGACAGAAATAGTGCCAATAGCATGCTATCAAAAGGATCCGGATGCTAACTGAAAATTTTCCTCCATTTAATTTATAATATTTATTGTGGAAGCAATTAATTAGATGGAGGATGAACAGTTTCACATGTACATATGTTTGCTGCTAGTGGAGAAATAAAGTGACTTCTCTTTCTCTTGCTGGAAGGTTAATTATCAGTGTTTTGATCTGTGCCTTAGAGCAGAAGTTCTGTAGATTCTTGTGGCTGGCGAGGGGTTCCTCTTATCTCCCGTGGTATATGGATATCTTCTAGAAGCCAGAGCTCTGTCTCCTTGCCATGTGACACAGATGCTGTGTCAGGGTGGTGGGGCAGGGTTTATGCTTTTGTGTTCGTGAACACCACCGTACTTCATGACCCCTGTTGATTTCCAGTTACTCTCCATGGTCATTTATGAAACACCTCCCGACTATTCACCATCAAATATTCTGGCACCTCATGCAGCATATTTTTACTTAAAAACATTCTTATTATAGAATTTTTACATGTATAGAATAATAAAATATTACAATGAACACTTCATCCAGAGTTCCCAGCATCCAGATTGTTGCTCTGATTGTGTCTGGAGTCCTCGCACACATCAGTGGTCTAACCGTCTGGATAATCTCTGTCTGCTTCTTTGCTGCCATTGTGAGACTCCACTGAGCTGCTAGAGGGCGCAGCCCTCTACTCCACTCTTGCTTTTATCATAAATGATCTCTATGCCGCATGGGAATCACTTCTCTATGACTCAGTCTTTCACGTTTTCCTCGCTTTCTCTAAAAGAGTGGGGTCTCTAACACAGAAGTCCTACCACCAAAAGGAGTAACTATAAAGAAGATTTTTTTTTTGCTAAGACATAAATTCATATCCAGGAAATGGAAAAAAAAAAAAAAAAGAACTATGCAAGTGAAATGGATTGGGGATGTTCCTGTGCTTCTAGGCCACTTAGCTGTGCTTCTCAGTATCTGGGCAGAGGCGTGGCTGCCTGATCAGAATGTTTCTGTCATCTGGGTACCAGCGTGTTCCCTCCTTTCCCAGGGAAAGAATCAAAGTTCAAACCTCATGCTCAGCAAGTCAAATTCTGCTTCCAGGAGACTGCACTTCATCCTGACTTTGAACCCCAGACATGTCCTCAAAACCTCGTTATTAGATCTCTGCACCAAGAGAAGTTCTAGAGCACTTCCTCGTTTCTCCCTGCCTCAACCCCCAGTGAATTTTTTTTGGCAGTTGAACTTCTAATATCTAACTTTGATGCTATAAGATAGAGTCACAATTCTGATCTCTTTTATCTATGATTTTGGACTAGGAAAAATAGGCGACATTAAAAATAAAAGACCAAAATCCTACTACACCTGAGTTTTTGGGATCGAGGTAGATCTGGTTGAGCCTGGGGCCCACAGGGAGCTTTGTAGCCCCACATAACCCCTGGGATGAGTGAGTGATTCTGGACACTTCTGAAGTAATCTGGGAGAAGGACAGTTACATAATGGTAATGCTAAGGAATTCATTTATGGTTTACCAGTGGCTACTCTTGAGTCTCAGCTCCGTAATTGATCCAAGGCACAGTCCAGCATCCTCCTCGCATAATACTTGACTCTTGCAGCCCTGGGGAGCTGAACTGATGACAGCAACAATGTGGGTCTCAGAGTCTTAGATTTTATTCATCTCATAATGTCTGGAGACTCCACTAGGACAAGCTGTACTGCATGGCCTGGAATGCAGCTTTAATAGCTGGACCTTAAGCAGTCATCTTGGACCACGAGGGAACTTTTGTGTTCCTGATGTTGTATATCAGCCGTATCAGCCCTATGTTGGCTACCTCTAGATATATTTTATGACAGAGAAAATAAATCCCTTTAAATATTTTTTAACAGTCACTGTTATTTTGAGTTTACTATCATAGAAATAGTAAACTCAAAATAACTCAAACGGACACAAATGGAGACAGAGTGTGGGAACGGAGCATCCACACTGCACTTTGGTTGACTCTTGGCTTGATTGTTAGGTTTAGTGCATTAAAAGATAATGAAATTCAAAAGACAGGGGAGAAAATGTTTCTGTTCATTTTCTCCCTCTCCATTTGACACCCTTCAAGAGAAACCAATGCTATGAGTTTGGCTCAGTTCTTGCTTACTGATCTGGTGGCTGTGTCCAGAGTGTTGGGGTTCCCTCACTGACTTCCCCTACTGGACCAAGTACTTACCTCTGTGGTTTGGGGGAGGCAGGGTCTCATGATTGACAGCCCCACCAAACTTGTGAGATGGACAAGTTTTCTATGATAAAGAGTGGTTCTGTTGCCAAAGGGCAATGGGAGATCTGGTCCGGCAGATAAGCACTGAAATGGAAATTTGAGGAAATAGAGAGAAAGGTTTAAAGAAGATGATTTCAAACAAGAAAGAGACCATTTTCATACTTTCCTATCCTCTACCAATGTGAGAAACACTCTATGAAAAAAAAAACATTTATTTTTAATATGCTTAGGGGGGTGTGTGTGTGTGTGAGAGAGAGAGAGAGAAGGAGAATTAATTTAAATGGGAATGTCGCAATTATGTTCAGGTTATGCAAGTAAGACTACATATTGCAAAATTCAAAATAAGAATCAATATCTAATATTACAGATAATTTAAACAAAAAATTTCTTATTTATGAGATGGGGACAACATTATGTAGGGCACTATATTAATATAAAATTAAATAAGATTTTATAGATAAGTGCTCAGAAGATTGTGAGCGATATTTCTATTCTTCTTCTTATTGATATTCTTGAGGCTAACAAAAATTCCATATGATCATCTCTATAAATTTTAGGAAGGCGTAAGACATCATCTGCTCCTGATTAATTTGATAAAATTTTAGTAGCCTAGAAAGAGAAGAATCCTCCCTTATCATATGTCCTGGGTAAACACTACTTCTTTATCTTTGGAGTCTAGGACAATATGTGACACTGAAGAGGTTATTCACTAGAAGTTTGTTAAATCTATCTGAGGTCATTTTGGAGACAATGTGATTAAACATCATTAACTTTTTTTAATTCTAATTTTATGAAAGTGTAGCCAATTTACAATGTTAGTTTTAGGTATACAGCAAAGCAATTCAGTTTTACATATACATACATACATACATATATATTTCTTTCAGTTTCTTTTCTATTATGGCTCATTATGAGAGATTGAATATAGTTCCCTGTGCTAGAAATACAGTAGGTCCTTGTTGTTTATCTATTTCATATATAGTAATGTATATATGTTAATACCAAACTCCTAATCTGTCCCTCCCCCTGCTTCCCCCCCCCACCGTAACCAGTTTGTTTTCTATGTTTATGAGTCTTTTTTTGGTTTGTAAATAAAATTTGTATCTTTTTTTTAAGATTCCAAATATAAGCAACATCATATGAAATTTGTCTTTCTCTGTCTGACTGACTTCACTTAGAATGGTGATTTCTAAGGCCATCTATGTTGCTGCAAATGCATTATTTCATTATTTTTTATGGATGAGTAATATTACACTGTAGATACATACCACACCTTTATCCAGTCATCTGTCGATGGACATACAGGTTGTTTCCATGTCTTGACTATTGTAAATAGCTGTGAATGTTGGGATGCGTGTGTCTTTTAGAATTACAGTTTTCTCTGCATATATGCCCAGGAGTGGGATTGCTGCATCATATAGTAAGTCTATTTTTATTTTTTTAAGGAACCTCCATACTGTCCTCGGTAGTGGCTGCACCAATTTACATTCTCACCAACAGTGTAAGAGGGTTCCCTTTTCTCCACACCCGCTCCAGCATTGATTGTTTGTAGACTTTTAAATGAAAAACATTATTAACTTTTAAGGTTGATATTAGTCCTGCTCCAATTTCATGTTAATAAAGATTCCCTCAAAATGACCTTATTCTCTAAATTCTTAAACCTAGTTTTAAATATTTAGTATTATTTTTGAACACGAGGGTCAAAGTTTGTTAAAGTTGTTATACTTTCAGCACTATG